>NC_138049.1:38643560-39299876 GCF_964194185.1 Rhinolophus hipposideros
AAATGTTCACAATACATTTAATTAAAAAACAGCTATAAGTCAAATGTAAACTGTGATCCCATTATATATGTATGTGCACATGTTTTCTTTTTTGTATGCAACAGGATAGAAAAATGAGAATCTCACTGTATCAGTGCTAATTGAGGCTTCAAGACCACAAAAACCAAATAATCCCACATTCCAAACACACTCACACAGTAGAAAAGGAGTGTTAACATCAGTTTTGTGACGCTTAGATAATTACTCATTTTATGTGAGTCCCCAAAACCACCAGTAACCCACATGGAGAGTGATAGGTTCTCTCCCTTCTCAAACCTAGCATGAGAATGATCTCAGGAAGACCACTCAGAACACTTGATATATAGCCCAAGAATACAAAACACAGATTTACATCTGAATAATTCTAGCTGAAGCAGTTTATAACCACACAATAGAAGGCTGTGTCTGGGATATAGCTGCAGTTCTACAGACTAAGACAAAGGTGTATGTTTCCTGTAAACCAACTGCAACTGACAGGAGAATGTGTTGCCCTGGGGTTGCCATGGATCCTGCCATTTTCAGACATCTGTTGCTACATAACAAGCAACTACAAAATCAGTAGGATACAAAACAAGCATTTGTTCTCATAAATTTCAGGATGGCTGGAGGTCAGCAGGGGGTCAGCTGGAGTGTTGTTTTAAGCTTTGGGCTAGGTGGGCCAGGTGGGCTCTTAGCTCAGTTCTGTTCCATATATTTCCATTCTGAGGCCCAGGGTGTGAGAGCAGGAGCTACACTGATAAATGAAATTGTTGGAAATGTTCACTCCCTCCCACTCATTTCCATGGGAAGATCCTCTTCCCCATCAACATTGGGGTTTTTAATGTGACTTTCTTTGACTAATAGGATGTTAACAAGTGTGAAGCAAGAGAGAATGCAAGGTGCTTGTGCTTACAGCTCCTCTGTGAGAGCCCTGAGCAGCGCATGACTTAGGCTATCCTGCTAATCCCACAGGAGACTGAGAGGCCTGAGGAGCAAGATGAGTAAAGAGATGCAAACTGCAGCTGCTAGGGAAGGCAGTGTGGAGGCTCCTCAAAAAATTAAGAATAGAATTACCATATGACCCTCTCCTGGGTATCTACCCAAAAAAGACCTGAAAACATTTATCCATATAGACACGTGTGCTCCAATGTTCATTGCAGCTTTGTTTACGGTGGCCAAGACATGGAAACAACCAAAATGTCCTTCGATAGATGAATGGATAAAGAAGTTGTGGTATATACACACAATGGAATACTATTTGGTGGTAAGAAAATATGAAATAGAACCATTTGTGACAACGTGGATGGATCTTGAGAGTATAATGCTAAGCGAAATAAGTCAGACAGAAAAAGTAGAGAACCATATGATTTTATTGATATGTGGTATATAAACCGAAAAGAACAAAAGAACAAGACAAACAAATGAAACAACAAAAACTCATAGACACAGACAATAGTTTAGGGGTTACCAGAGGGTAAGGAGGGAGAGGGGCTCTAGAAGAGGGTAAACAGGGTCTAATATACGGTGATGGAAAGAGAACTGACTCTGGGTGGTGAACACACAATATGAGATATAGATAATGTATTACAGAATTGTAGACCTGAAATCTATGTAATTTTACTAACAATTGTCACCCAATAAACATTAATTAAAAAAAAAAAGAGATGAAAAAGATGAAAATTTACCCTCGCCACTTTTCCCACTAGATTCTTCCCATGTGGAACAGGTCAGAGTTGGGGAAGGAGAGAGGCTACACTTAAAACAAAAAGAGACATGGAACCTAATATTTTAATTATGAAAAAAATTGCTTTGAGATGAATTTTTTTGTGAGTATTTCTTATTATCTATGATTAACCAGAAACCTGCTAAAAAGTTTACCCAGCAACACAGAGAGTTTTGAATAAACTGGGTCGGGAGAGAGGGACAGGGAGATTGGGGAGTAGTTTTCTGATTGTATCCTGTGAGTCCTGCCTGTTCTATAAAATATTTTTGTGTGGTATATATGTATATGTATGTAGGAGAGAGGTAAGAACTGAAAGTAAAAATTTAATGGTAAAATTTATCAGGTAAGAGATTTCATTATATGTTTTATGTGAACTACATCCATTATTATCTTTATAAAGGTAAAAACAAAAATCATGATTTTAAATTGGTTCAATAAAACCCTTGTATTTATCTTTCTTCACGCCAATGAAAACAATAATAAAACATGTTCTGAACTATTTTTGTATTTTTTAAATGTGCAAAGGTTTTGAAGAAAGAAAATGAGAGAATATGGTACAATGACATTGGCAATCAAATAATCTTTAGTGTCATCCCCTCATCCAACAGCATAAAGCATCTCAGTCCACACCACAGATGGTTGGCTCACATCCTTCTGATCTCTCTCTATAATACTTAGAGGAACTAATTAGGCCTATGGGATGGAAAAATACCTTTCCCATCAGCACTGATTTCTTAGGTTGCATGCATCTCACAGGGGCCTTCCAAGACATGTGTTTTTTTACCAAGAAAAGGCATTAAGTGCACCAGATCACTTGGAAGAGGGAAAAAAATCAGTTTGCTTCTTTCTATGTTAGCTGAGGTCACTCTATCTGATTAAACCTACTGCTGCCATGCAGCCCTAGACAGGGCCTAGAAACAAGGGCACAGGGTCATTTGCTGGAAGGAGGAGGAATATCCAGAAGATATAGGAAATGGCCTTCATTGAGAAACCAGTGTGCAGCAGGGAGGCAGTCAGTTGGCAGGCGGCGGTTGGGAAGATGGAATGAACAATGACAGGAAGAATGATAAAAAGAACCATATGCCTTATTCAGCAATTTTCCTCAGACTTCCCTGCCAAAAAGGCCAACATGAAGTACTTGCAATGTAAAGTACAAATTAGATTGTATCTGAGAGATTGTAAGTAGAGAGTTAAAATGATTTAGAGTCCTCTATGGTTAACCCTTAGGGAGGAAGCTATGGTTACATGCTGCAAAAAGGTAAAGTCCACAAATGGTTAAAAATGACAAATAGAAATTTAAAATGTCACCACTTCTCTCTGTCTCTGTTACATTCAGGTGTTGCTGCCACTTGAGCCAAAAGCTGGAACAGGAAACATTGCTGAGTCTGTGGCTGAAAAACAGTCATTGACTCTCAACTCAACACAATTCCCCTTTTAGTACCTATTTTCTCTCCAAGTCAAATGTCCTATCCACCTGCTTTTTAAGTCAAACCAGCTAGAGTCTATTATACACTACATTAACTTTTACCAAGTTATTAAAACAAATGCCTCATATCAATACTGTGTTCTGGCTAAGGTCATAAGGGGGAACAAAACGAAACCTGCTATTTTGACAAGAAACACATTCAAGTGAAGAACAAACTCACAACAGGATGTCTTTCTTTACTTTGAGATGATTTCTCTGAAAAGGTAGATCATCAGGTTTTGAACACTCTAGCCATTAATTCAGTTCTCATATAGGTTGTAAAATGTCTGTTCCTTTCTTCAGACTGACCTCCACATTTCCAATATATGTCCTTTTTCACAGGGGAATGTTTTTTAAAAATCATATTCATATGAACAGATCAAAAGTGAACTTTAAACCCCAATTGTATGTGGGTATCATTATTTTCTTATAGAAATATATATTGCATAGTTCATATGATGGAGAAACAATAAAATTCAATGTGTACTAATTGTTTTATTGACTTTCCACAGTACTTTAAAACCTAAACCCTCTAGACAAATGTAAGAGACCTTTACAAAGATGATCCCTAAAGAATGATTGCCTTTGTAATGGAATCTTAGCCGAATGCTCTGCATTCCTTGATGGGTTCTTATATCAAGGGAGCAAAGCCTGTCGGTTGTCATCCTCACAGTGCCATAGAGAAGCTGTACGTGTTCATGCTATTAACTAACAGGTCCTCAAATGTCATTACTAGGTTGAAAGAAATTCATCTGGGTGAAGGCTGTAATGTACCTGTCTAGATTCCTGGTATAGCAGCTCATAAGAAATCTCAGCCCCATGCATGAGAATTTTCATGAGTCAGCCTTCGGTCAGACTTCCTTCATAGAGTCTGAGAAATCATAGTTTTAGACCCAGGTCTCTCTAGTGGAAGCTCTCTTCATGGCTAAGTCAAAAGACAACAAACATATTAGAAATGGGCCTTCTCCAGAATACCTGTCGTTGCCATTGGCGTTCTTATTCATGGACTTAAATAATATATAATGGCAACACAGGAGATTTCCTGGCTAGGAGGTACTTTGAAGATACAGACATGCAAACCTACAAACACACAAACATACACACAAGCACACTCTCACCTTCATCAATGGTGTGTGGTTCCTTCCAGAAAGGTATATCAAAAACTTTATTGCCATTTAAAGGATCCAGGAATTGGACACAAAGTTTTGAAAATATGCCAACTATTAACAAAAACAATGAAATACCTGAAACTTCTGGGCAAATTGTGTATCAGGAAAATAGAGAATCAATGCCTCAATTTTGTCAATCATAAATCGTATTATTGGCAATATAGAAAAAGATATTCAGAGTGATATATTAACTGTCAGATATTTTTAAAAACAAAGCCATCAAATTTCAAAATATTATAAATAGGCTTTAAAAAGTAAGTGAATAGTCTAAACCAAGAGCCTATTTAACTTTGGAAACTAGTGGATAAATGCCAAGTAGGGTTTCTAGGCAGGCAAGCTGGACATCCCATAAATCTAAAGACTCTGGGAAAGGATGGATCAGAGGCCAGATAAGCAATAGACGTAAACATCAAAGTGCGTTTCTTAATGTAATGTGTAACCTTCAAACAACTTCTCAGTCACAGGTAACCTATTGGAGTGGACAAGGATAAGTGACTAGCCACCAAGATAGAACAACAGAAGAAGGTATCTAGAACATCAGCTACAAAGGACGGTCCTGAATTTCAAGGCAGTTTTCTTTGACAGTGGGTGGTATTTTCATATATATCTCTATATCTTGGAAGATACACTTATAAGTGTATGTCATACTTGAAGGTCTGGGAAGTCCATATTTTAAACAATTAACATCAATAGGAAATGGAAAATAGAAAGACAGCAGCAGGGTATTTTTCTGACCTATTTCTATGATGGTAACATAGAAAGAGGCTTTGCTACGAATTGAATTGTGCCCCCCAATCCATATTAAATTTCCCTAACCCCCAATGTGACAGTGTTTGAAAATAGAGTCTTTAGGAGATAGCTAAGATTAAATAGGGCCATAAGAGAGATAAGACTGGTGGCCTTATAAGAAGAAGAAGAAAGAGAGATTTCCCCTCATTATGCCATTTCCCCCTTCCCCAAGCATACACACACATGCAGAAGAAAGTTTACGTGAGGACGCAGCAAGTAAGTAGACATTTGTAAGTCAGGAAGAGAGAGATCTCACCCAGAGCCAAATCGGTCAGCACCTTGATCTGGGACTTCAAGCCTCCAGAACCGGGAAAAAAATAAATTTCTGTTGTTTAAGTCACTTATGATATTTTGTTATGGCAACCCAATTACTAATGCAGGATTTTTTCCTAGTGAGGTGACAGAAAGTGATGGCAAGGCAGAGGAATTCCTAAGTCATAATGGAATGAGGGAGAAATGAATAAAGCTAGGGAATACTACTAAAAGGGAATATCACCATGTCAACTGAAACAGTTCAAGGTCTCTACCAATTTTGAATTAGAAAGAAAAGAGAAGTTGTCTTCCTTTTCTTCATCTCTCACTTTTCTATTTAAAATCATCTTCCTGCTCAATGACCCTTTCTTTTTCTCTACATGCCCTTTCAGTCTTTACTTTCTCTTCCTCTACTTTTTATTCCTTCTTTGTACTCATTTCCATCATCCTTTTTATTATCCCTTCCACTTACTCACATATCCCCCCAAAACAGACATTTTCATTATTTGTTTGAATAATCATATAGTGACACTGGCCAAATAGAATAAAATGTCCAGCATGAATGTAACACTTTGGATATAAACTGTAGATGATTTACAGAGCAGAAGACGGATATGGGAAAAGTTAATTTGGTCATTCATTAACACTGGCAAAATCAACCCTAAGTTTCCCATTTAAACCAATAAAGTGAAATTTCAGCACATAAATCCAATGACCTTGCTGCAATTAAAGTGCATTAGAATATACTATGTGGAAGTGTGAGTATGTATACAAAAGCAAGTTTATGTAGAAGTGGGAATAATAAAAGCTTGTACATAGATGGCATAACCAAAGCACATATTTCTCATACCCAAGTATTGATGACACAAAAATCATTGCACCTGTACAATTATATCTGTACTTAGGGAAATAAAGAATCTGGTGAGGCAAATCATTTTCCTTTGCATAGCTAAATATGTATGAGAATCCAAATTTAGTATTTATCTTGAAAAAAAATCCCATGTTGTGAGACAATAGGGTTTCAGTTTCCAATTCCCATAAAACAGAGCACTTATCAAGGTGCAGGCTTGTCTACCAGATGTGAGGCACATTTTTTGGTTTGAAGCCTTCCAACACTCTCTAGCATCTAGCATCCCAGGAGGGCACAATAGATCCCAAGTCATTATGCTGAAATTGTACCCGTTGGCCATTCAGATGTGACTTGATGAATATGATAGCCGATTTCTCTCCAGTTATCACACCTAACCCTATGACCCAGATGAAGATAAAAGCATCTTACCTTTGGTGTATTAATTATCATTGAACTATGTGCAGTAGAATTACTCAATACACAGTTCTAAACACACAGTGCTGACACTAGTGAAACGTCTATCATACCTTGCTATTGACGTTTTACTTTGCTTAACAAGCACAACTCTTGCTTGTGCAACTCTTGGACCTAGCCTAGAAATGGCCTTTCACGGCCACTGGAACCTTTAAACCCTGCTACCCACAATACGTACTTATTTCAATTAGTCAAGGCTAAAATCATTAATTAAATTGACAAAAGAGTTTTGGAAGAGTTACTGTCTCATAAAGGTTATCAGAAATATCAGTGTAAGAGGTGAAATAAGATCTAAGTGGGTTATATAGACTTAGTTCAGTGTGATAACTATCACGAGCATTCATATAACATCATTAGAAGGCTAAAGTCATACATAGGCTTTTAGGCAAACAATGAAGGGAATTAAAGATGCTTCTCCAGATATAAGCTTGAATATCATGTCTGACTGCTTAATATAATTCATAATAACAACCAGATGTATCTTAATCAGTTTGAGCTGCTATAAAATAAATACCATTGATTAAGTGAATTAAATGACAAACATTTATTTCTCAAAGTAGTGGAGGTTGGGAAGTCCAAGATCAGGATGATAGCATGGTTGGTTTTTGGTGAGGAACCTCTTCCTGGTTTCCACTCATAACAGAGACAGAGAGTCAGAGAAAAGTAACCTCTCTCGTTTCTGTTCTTATAAGGGCACTCATCCTGTTCTTGATGGCTCCATTCTCATGGCCAAATTACCTCCCAAAGCTCCATCTCCTAGTACCGTTACATTGGGCATTAGGATTTTACATATGAATTTTGGGAGAACACATTCAGTCTACGACAACATATTTGACAATGAGACCACACTTGAGAATTTACAAAGAACTCTCAAATGCATGTTGTCTCAATAATTTCCCATTCTGCAGAGTTGGTATTACTGTCTCTCATTTTAAAGAGTAGGAATAGAAACTGAGAAGTTGGATGTCTGGCATGCTTCCAACAAGTACCAGAGCAAAAAGTGGAGTTTAGTTGTCTGTTTCCTGATTCAGTATCTTGCCACCTTTTGCCAGCTTTGATGTACATATGAACAAAACTGCATATGAAGATATACTCCATTATACTCCTATAAGCTGTGTATTGATCATCTGACATGCTCTGTGATAGACAGAAAACTGTACTTTCTTATCCCGTAATGTAAAAGCCCCCAGTAATTATTTGTGCTGAACTGAATGAGTCCCAGACCCTTGGCAGCGCTTTTGCACCTTGGAGGAGCAAGTTCACGGTGATGACTAATGTCATACAAGCTTTTAGGCAGCATTGGGTACAGCTCTGATGTTTTGCCTAACTGTATACACAATCTATGAATATTAATATTCATGTTATTTTAAGTAGCACTTAATTTTGTTTTTCATAGAGTAAATAAATTTTCTGACAGACTGGGATCTATCATTAAATCTCTTCTTTTCTCTGTAATAGGAGAAATAAGAGGATCTTTGTCTTAAGAGTTACTAGAACATTGCATCAACATAATTGGAAATATTCTGTATTTAGAAAATAAAAACTCATTTAAAGTATACATTTATAGATACACCTGACTGAATGATAGGCAGCAGATTTTACTATATAATGATTGTGTTTCTAATTTTTTAATTGAAACTGAAGAAGCTCTGCATTGTGTCACCTGTGTTATAGTCTTTAGCAAATGCTTTATTTTTTGTCCCAATAAAAAAGCATACCATTCTTACTTGATTAATGTGTAGAGACATTACTATATTGTAGATAGTCTAGTGGGGTGTTCTACCTGAATATTATGATATATAAAATTATGTTTTAATAGATTATAAGTTTTAAAAGAGAGATTCAAATTCAAATTATGTCCAGTTTGTGTTAAGTTTTGGTTCCATACAGGGTGTCATGCGGGGTCTCAGCTTCCACTCCCCACATAAGAACACAGGACATGGTGAGGCCAAAAAGGAACAACCACGGAGCCATAGGTAGGGGAGTCATACCACTATAGTCTCGCTCGTGGCTGGGTTGGAGACACAAGAAGCAGAATCCATGTGATCTGCAACCTGCTAGCTCAGCCACCATCTTCTTGCTAGCCCCCATTTTCTGCTAGCATAGCCACGGCAGTTATATTAGTGGCCAATGGCTCACTGGTTACAGCTGACGGCCAACTAGCCACAGCTGATGGCCATCCAATCACAGTTGATGGCCATTTACTACCTGAGCCAGCACTTTTCCACGTGAGGCTGAGAGCCTGGAAACTGCACTCCTGGCTCTGTCCCCACATAAATACAATCACTGAAAGGTAAAGGAACAAATTACTAGTAGTTGAAACATGCTGGGGAAAAAAATCCTCAATTACAGAAGGCCCCTTTAATAATATGAGTACACTGCATGATGTACAAGAAAAAAAAGCTGACAATTAACACATGTTGTTTAATGTCTAGATTGTAGTCCTGGAGCTTGGTCATATATATATATATATATATATATATATATATATATATATATATATATATATATATATATATTTTTTTTTTTTTTTATGGTACCGTTTCTGTAGTAACTAACCCATAGTTGGAAACACATGCTGGCCAATTTGATGATGTCCTAATGAAATTTTGCCAGGAATTTTCTTCAATATTTCCCACTGAGATCAAATCACTATAGGAGTTTTTTCCATACTGTTCTTCCATTTCACCCTTTAACATTTGACTAAGCCTTTCATTTTATTTAATTAGTCCTATAGAGGGCCGTATTTACAGCTGCCACCTGAGGGAGAAGGTATGAAGAGACAGGCTTTTGTAGTCATTCTTGGCTCAGAATCTTCCTTTCAACATTAGGAACATATGTGTGCTGTTGGCTGCTTAAGATTACACCTATTTGCTAAGACTCTGCGGAGAAGTTTGTTGCTTCCTTGCCTTGGGGTTTAATGTCATAAAGTGATGGGTGTATATGAACAAGCTGTAGGATCTTTGACAATACTTCCCTTTTACCTGGACCAAAATAAGGGCCCAAACTCCTCCTCACATGCTGTTCTTCAACACGTGCCAAAATATGCCAAAAAAGGGAGCAAAATTATGTGTGTTTTTAGGTGCCAGGAACAACAGTGCTACAAGTGCCTTGGAAATTTAATTAAATCCTGAAGCTGACTCCAGGTGACAATAAACACCTGATGAGAAAAACAGAATTCAAGCCACAGATGTACCATGAACACTATCAAGCTAAAAGGACACATCTCCCATGTGAGACTAGAAATCTCTACATTCATATTCTCCACCCATGATAGGAAATTTCCATAAGAATAAGTCTTAAAGAGACAATGACTCATTGACCTCTAAAGTAATTGAGAAAGTGTGCCCAACCCAATAGTTAGTGGGAAAATAATGCCAATGAATTTGTATATTTCCCATATACTCAATGAACAATTTATATATACAAACACAGTCAACCAGAATATAATATGCATCACACACTGAAAGATACAAAAAATACATGGCTGTGCAATGACACTCCTTTACGTCAGCCCACCAACTCTGTCAACCTTGCACACCATTCAGTATTCAAGGTAGTGATCCATTCCTACAACACTTCTAATAACTCCTCACCAATTCTTTTAACAGTAGTTAAATTTCTGAAAAAGGTCAAGTACTGAACAACGGTCTCTCTTCATATTTGTATAACCTCATTTCGTTTACGTAGTGCTATATTTGCTTGATCACGTCTGTCTTATTCAGAGCTCATGGCTACAGTCGTCTTTGATGCATGCCTTAGTCCCTTCCAGATTTCACATCTGTACTGATATTGCTCCAGTGGAATGGCAAGCAAAGACCTAACCTAAGAAGTGCTGGATCAAAACAGTTGTCCCCCAATAAACTTTAATTAAAAGAAAAAAGATGTAAAGACAACTCAGAGCCAGTGCCAGAAGGCACCAAAATGTAGAGGGTCTTGCTCTACCAAGATCCCTTTAAAGCACATGCAATTACTCATATAGTATATATGCACTGCAGATGGAACACCATGGTTGTGGGGAAGTAGGAAAGAGAGTGTCGTGGCCTAGAGGAACAAATATCTGAACTGCAGTAGTAGTACTAGTAGTAGTAGTGTCCATAATACGGTATTTTTGCATTTTAAGTCTATCTTAATGAAAAAAATAGTAGTTACATTGTCACAAGACCATAAAATAGTTTAAGTAATTGAATTCATGTACAGTGGCACAGTTCTACCACTGTATTAGTCAGGGTTCTCCAGAGAAACAGAACCAGTAGGAAATTAGACACACACACACTGGTGGTAGGGGAGAAAGATAGATGGAGAGATTTATCATGAGGAATTCGCTCACATAATTATGGAATCTGAGAAGTCCCACAATGTGTAGTCTGCAAGCTGGAGACCCATGAAAGCCTGTGGTGTCATTCAGTTCAAATCTGAAGGCCTGAAAAGGAGACCCAGTCCAAGGGCTGAGGAAGAGAATATGAGGTACCCCAAATCAAGTAGGCAGGCAAAAAGGAAAAAGGGACAAATAACTCTTCCCTTTGCCTTTTGTTCTATTCAGGCCCTCAATGGATTGGATAATGAGCACCCACATTGAGGAGGGCCACCTATTTTGAGTCCACTATTTCAAATGCCAATCTCATCAGCAAACACCTTCATAGACAATCCTAGAAAATAGAAATAATGTTTAATCTGGGCACCCTATGGCCACTCGATTAAAACACAAAATTAATCATAATAGCTACATTTCATACATCCTTTTTTTTCATTCTGGAATGTTTCCATGTGATGTTATGATGTTGTTGAGGATAGTGGGAGATGTTGGGTTGTGAGACTGACAAAGGTCATCTCCTATTTCCAACAATATACATACTTGTATATGGAACCCATCAAATGTCCTAACAACGACTTTTTCCAAATAGACCATGAGCTCTCACAAAAGGGAAAACAGCTAAAAAAGCATTTCAATAATCCAACTAAGAATAGATGGGTTTCTGAACTAAGGCTACTAACAGTGGGGGTAGAAGAAAGTTGACTGATAGGAGATATATTATGGAGGTAAAATCAGTAAGACACAGTTACAGACTAGATCTAGAAGAAAAGAGAAAAAGATTCCTAAATTGGAGCAAATGTTGGTGCCATTAAATGAACTAAAGATTCCAAGAAGGGAAACAGGAATAAGAAAATAATATATATAGTAAGTTTTGTATAACCGTCTTAAATTTAAGGTACTTTGAAACATTCACATGAAAAAGTCCACTGTCTGGACCAGTGTGACCTGCGCTGGGTGATGCTCTTAAGGATACTCCTTTGTTCTGAGAGAGATGAAAGACTACTCCTGACAGGCCTTGACCTGAGACCCATGTGCCTTTAAAAATGTAGCCCAGCAGAAGCGCATGGGGCCTCCTATCTTGCCAGGAGAAAGATCAGTACCTCTAATTAGGCAGTTTTCAAGGGAACTGCTGCTGCTAAATCTCACTTGTTTAAGTTCCTTGGGTAGTTAGGGGTCTACTTCCCGTTGGCCACAGTTACTTCCTGGCTTCTCTGCAGCAGTCACTACAAAGAGCACACAGATAAGAGAGCATTTCCCATTGTATGCACTGACGCCACAGTGCGTCATGAGAGATCACGAAGAGGAATTCTAGAAGCCAGACTGTGGCCTTAGTTGATGAGAAGATGCCCTATTGCAAGAAGATGATTCTGTGGATTTGTAGAAATTGATTACAGGGCAACATGAATAAAACCGTCTGAGTGACAAATTTTTCTTATGAAATCCAGGAGCTCCCTCTTTTCTAAAAAAATTCCTTTAATGTTTGCTTTTAATGCTTACTAACCAGAATTGATGTAACAGATTTAAAATACTCTTACTCTGGGAAGCTAAAAGGGTAAGTGTGTTGGTTTTACATGAGACAAAGGTAATGGAAGGAGCATGGGCTCCTTGAAGGACTGGTGTATTTGCTGACAAAAGGACAAGCTTCCTTTGATCAATACAACCTGTGGATTTAAAAAGGAGGGAATATTTTAAGATTCCATATATCAAGTTATATTAATAGTATATCAGGTTACAGTATTTGTCGTTCTCTACCTGACTTATTTCACTTAGGATAATGCCCTCACGGGCATCCCTGTTGTCCCAAAAGGCAGGATTTCCTTCTTTCTCGTGGCTAATATTCCATGCATGTGCACGTGTGTGTGTGTGTGTTTGTGTGTGTGTGTGAGACGTCTATTCATCTTTTGACAGACACTTTTAGACGGTTAACTTGGCCATTGTGAATAATCCTGCAATGAACATAGGAGTGCAGATATCTCTTCAAGACCCTGTATTCATTTCTTTTGGATATATACCCAGAAGTGGGATTGCTGGATCATATGATAGTTCCATTTTTAACTTTTTGAGAAACCTATATACCGTTTTCCATAGTGACTATTCCAACTTACATTTCCATTAATAGTGGACCAGAATTCCCTTTTATCCACATCTTGTCGACACTATTTTGTCTTCCTGACGATAGCCATTCTTTTTTTTTTCAATTAAAGTTTATTGGGGTGACAATTGTTAGTGAAGTTACATAGGTTTCAGGTGTACAACTCTACAATACATCATCTATATATCACATTGTGAGTTCATCACCCAGAGTCAGTTCTCCTTCCATCACCATATATGTGATCCCTTTTACCCTATCTATCACCCCAACCCCCCTTCTAACAGGTGTGAGGTGATATTTTATTGTGGATTTGATTTGCAGTTCCCTGATGATTAGTGGTATTAATCACCTTCTCATGTACCTGTAGGCCATTTGTGTGTCTTCTTTGGAAAAAATGTCTATTAGATTCCTCTGATCATTTTTTAATTGTATTGTTTGACTTTTTTTTTTTTGCTGTTGAGTTGAATTTGTTCTTTATGTATTTTATATATTAACCTCTTATCAAATATATGATTTGCAAATATTTTCTCCCATTCTATATGTTGTTTTTTCATTTTGTTGTTTCTTTTGCTGTATTTTTTTCTTTTGGTGTATTTTTCTTTTGCTGTACTTTTGCTGTTTCTTTTTGCTTTTTAGATTGATGTAGTCCCATTTATTAATTTTTGCTTTTGTTGCTTGTGCTTTTGTTATTATATCTAAAAAATAATTTCCAAGACCAATGTCAAGGACCTCACCACCTTTGTTTTCTTCTAGGAGTTTCATGGTTTCAGGTCTTATGTTTAAGTCTTTAATCCATTTCAAGTTAATTTTTGTGGGTGGTAAGACAGGAATGATGGTTACCAGGGAAGGAGGGTAGAGGTAATGGGGAAATATTGGTCAAACAATACAAAGTTATAGTTTTAAGATGAGTAAGTTCTGGGATCCAATATACATCATAGTGATTATAATTAATAATACTATATGATACATTTAAAACTTGCTAAAAGACCTTAAATGTTCTCATCACAAAAATAAATGGTAATTATGTGACATGCTGGGGTTTTAATAACCCATAATGTTAATCAATTTTCAGGATATAAGTATAGCAAACCAACATGCTGTATACCCTAAACTTACACAATGTTGTATATTAATTATATCTCAATAAAGCTGGAAAAACTTTTTAAATTTTTTTAAAGAAAATGAGGGAAAAGAAATGAATGAATGAATGCATGACAGAATTACAAAATGGAGCAGTTGACAGAATTAAGTGTTATAGTGATGTACATTACAATTCTCCATTTAGATCTGAGAACTCTTAATAATCTTAACAAAACCACATCCAATACAACTATGAGGACTGAAACAGCTTACAGCATGGAGTGCTATATGGAGGAAGCTCTTCTTTTTTTCTTCCTTTCCTTTTCCTGCAGTCATCTGCTAGTGCTGCCATAATGAAATACTGCTGGTTGGTTTAAGCACCAGAAGTCTATTTCTCACAGTTCTGAGAAGCTCGACTTCCAAGGACAAGGTGATGGCAGGTTTGGTTTCTCCTGAGGCCTTTCTCCTTGGTTTGTAGAAGGCCACCTTCTTGCTGTGTCCTCACATAGCCTTGTTTCTGTATATGTGCATGTTTTATGTCTCTTCCTCTTATAAGGTCACCAGTCCTACTGGACCTCATTTAACCTTAATTATTTTCTTAAAGGCCCAATCTCCATATTCAGTCACATTGGAGATAAGGGCTTCAACCTATGAATGCCATGGGGGCACAATTAAGTTCATACTACTTCCCTTTCATCCCTTCCTTTTCTGAACAATTCAATCCAAAATTCTGGTGTTGGGGCCAAGCAAGATATAGGCATTGGACTAAGGTTTGGGTGAGGCTAAATTGCAGTGGCATAGCACAGTGTGTCAGCGCCCATGTAGAGTGAGGAGAATGATAGGAAGGCAGCCACAGTGCAGAGTGCGAACAGCAAAGAGGTGCAAGATGTCAAAGGTCGAGTAGGCGGAAAAGGATATCCGTGATGGTGGGGTTGGAGAAGATGGCCTATCAAGGATTTTTGGTGCCCTGGCAAAATGAAACAGTGCTCTACCTAACAGAGAGGCCTGGCATAGATGTCAGAGCATAAGCAGAGTACAAAAATCATCCATGCAGAACGGGTGGAAGCATGCAGTACAGAACAATGGAACCCAACTGGGGTAAGAAGGACTATGCAGGTGCAGGGGGTGTCTTGAGCGAGATATCAGAGCCTTAGTGGGGAGAGGAGGATATGGTAGTAGCAGCATGGCACAGGTTGAGTGTGAGTGGCATTAAGGAATGAAGGAGGATTTTCATGTGGGTAGAAAGAAGAGCCAGGAATAAGATTGGTTATATAAAGGAGAACTCTCCAAATAAGTAAAAAAGTTAAGAATAAGTGACAGCCTATATTTCACTATCAGAAACAAGTTACAAATATGGAAAAGAGAAAACTAGAATAAACCTGTGGTGTTGGATTGGAATTTGAAATTTCAGTGTGAACTCGTGGTTTTCAATATATAAAGAGAAATACAAATAAATACAAATGACTGTGTGTGTGTGTGTGTGTGTGTGTGCATGTGCACATGTGCACATTTGGATGTATTTCTTAGTTCTGTTCATTGAGGGAAACTGGAAGGAATAATACACTAATAGCCATGAGCACAACCAAACCTTGCTTACTAAATCATATTTTTTTCTAAAAGGAATCAGGGTTTCTTGGAGAAATGATTGATTTCAGACCTGGGACAGTAAAAGGGAAGCCTGAATCTTCCATTATACCAAAAAGTATTAAGGAATGAAGAAGGCATGTCAAAGAGACAAAGCAAGCCTGGAAGAGCTGTCACTGGACAAATCTTTGCCAATACAAGCATTAAAATAAAGAAGTATAGTAAAATATTTTAATCCACTGAATAAATAGAAAATCCAAGTTCATTCAGATATAAATAAATATATAATTTGAAAGTTTGATAAAGAATAGGATATTTACATAGACCCAAATTACCTTTTCTCAAAATATTCATTAATTACAAAGGGAACAAGAGTAATTTACAGAAAAGGAGCCTGGAAGTTAACACCATAATCTAGTGATCAATGTGAATATCATCAATAAATGGGATATATTAAAATCATGAGCCACTGATAGGATTCAATGAGAAGAACAGAGAATCACTCCTCTAATAGCCCTGCCTAACATGCCTAACTTGAATCTACTCATGAGGAAATGCCAGAAAAACCAAATTGAGAAACATCATATAAAATAATTGGCCTGTGCTTTTTAAAGGTGCCAAAGTAATAAAAGTCAAGGAAAGACTGAGAATATTTCCAGATAAAAGTAGACTAAACAGACATATAACTGAATTTGATATGTGGTTCTTAACTGGATCCTTTTGCTATAATAAACATTTATGGGTAGAATTGGAATAAATCTTGAAAATTAGATGTTAATGATGTTTCATTCCTAATTTCATAATTCTGATGGTTGCACTTTAGTCCTATAGGAAAATGGTTTTGCTAGAGGATAAAGCACACTAAATTATTCAAATGGGGACAACAGGTTGACAATTTAATTTTAAGTGATTTTTCCAAAATGAAAGGAGTTTTTGTACTGTGCTTACAATTTTTTTGTAAGTGTGAGGCTCATTTAAAAATTGAAGGAATAAAAAAGACAGGAAATATATGATCTATAGTTAGAGAAACCAGACCAGTGATTGTACATAAAAGAAGGGAAAGGATTTATTGAGAAAGGGCATGAAGAAACTTTCAGGGGTGATGGAAATGTTCCATACCTTGAATAGAGTGGTGGTTACTGGGGTGTATATATTAGTCAAATTCTAGCAAACTGCATACTTAACATCTGCATACCTAGCTGCATTATACCTTAATGAAGTAAAAAGCACAGGAAAAATGGGGACAATGAGTTCAGACAATTCATTAAACTGCTTGGTTTGGAAAAAGAGAAGACAAATCAGGCTTAGCTTGGATTTAAAGAAGAGAGCTTTTTTGTGTGCATTTCTCTTTAGTTTTATCTCTACATGTGGCTTTGGAACATTTATGTATACCATATGAATTATCCAAGCATGTTAAAGGGAAACAACAATACAGAGAGAGAGGCTGGAACTAGAACAGAGAAAGAAGATCCAAGACAGAATAGGGGTAGCTGCCAGAGCAGATTCCTGGAAGAGATGGGAGGATAGGATCTGGTCAGAAGTACATCTCATTCCAGACCAAATCAAAGTGACTCAAGATGTGGGGAGTTAAGTAGCTGAAGACCCTCTCACTGAATCTCTATTTTTCCTGTGAAATAAGATTTGGGGTTATCTTTTGAATGTGAAGGGCTTAAAAAGGCTAAGGGGTTTTCAAAAGTTGGTACAAGCTTTTTTGGAACATGGGGACCAAAATAGGAATCTAACTAGGCATTCTAATCATGTAATGAGAATGCCTTGGCTTTGCCCAGGGATTCAGACTTGAGCCAGGAGAAAAGATAATGACCTTAAATCTGTCCTTAGTCTGATTATGCAGCCTCAATCATCTTAATTCCTTAAATCTACTTTGCAGAATAGCAATTTGCTCAAATACAAAGGATCCAAAGGAAAAGCAATAGGCCTGAAAGAAATGCCTCATATCCTGACCAGCAATCTGCTCAATTTTACAGGATTAATCTCAAAATGAACAGGATGATGATATGCATTTGTTCTCTTAGCCCAACAACGTGTGTAGGAGTTGTGGGAAATTACTCCTAAAAGGGTTAAGAGAGGAAACTTTGATAACTGTTTATTGACTTACTTATATGTTTTCCTAGCTGGTGATAAATTCTGCTCCCAGAGCTTTTGTTTTTTGTTAACAAATTTACCAGGAAGCTGTGTATTATGTAGATTTTTATTGACAGTTTTACTAGTTCAATCAGGATTCAAAGTTCAGAACTATCTTTTAAGTAGCAAGTCACGATGTCAACAGAGAAGACAAGATTTTTTTCCAAGACTACATTCAAAATATAGCTGGGCAGCCCTTCTCTGCATATCCCTCACCTTCTGAGAGAACTGGTACTCTCATTGTCCCATTAGAACTCTGCTCTAATCCACTGGGCCTTCCACACAAGTAGATTCCATCCTGCAAGGGCCTATAGTATCAGTTAGATGGCTTAGTGTTCCATTTTGACCAAAATTCAGACTATCACATGCAACTAGCATAGATTTATGACAATTCTAAACAAAGTGATTTCTTCCTTTCTGAAACTAAGCAACAACAGTTATTTCCCTCATTCAAGCAATGTTTTCCAATAGAAAATAAAAACTGGTTCGTGCATTCAATATCATTATTGTTATGGGAATTATGTAATCAGAATAATAAGAAAGGAGTGCTTTGTTTCTGATGTGTATTCAAGCAGAGTACTCAATGATATCACCAGAAAAGACATGTATTAAAGTTACATTAAGAGCTAATTTGAGTCATGGGAAGGAATTGAGTCCTTTAGGTACAAATTTCTCCACAGGTGCAATTTATGAAATTGTTTTATTTATGAGCTTTTTTATTTTTGTTGCATGGTTCGGTTGAGTTGGAGAACATTGGGCAATCACTTTTATATAGCCATCTTAGAAACCAAACATTCTTGTTCTCAGCTTTGAAAACACACAGAATTGAGAAAAACAGATTTTTTTTCCAGTATCATTGGATCCAGAATCTCACAGTGATATTCATCATACAACCCTCAAACCATATGTGGCTCACAGAATATTGCATGCTGCTGCTGTCTGCTAAATCACATTATGGAATCAGACAACTTCCTTTGGATTGTGATATAACAGTTGACCTGGAAAATGAGAGGTTTAAAACAGTCATCTCAACAGACACAGATGGACTCACACCGAGGCGAGCGGGAGGAATTCATGAAGCCAGCTGTCTAGAAATGAATGACAGACTCTCCTTGATTGATCTCTCCTCCAACCTAGAATACAACTCCTCAAATCATAACCTTTGTTTAGCAGTTTTGGTAAGCTTGTTTTTAAATCATATCATAAAAAACTATAATTGTATATTACAATAATTAGGCTGAATTCTTCAATGGCTTCTCAGAGCCCCTGATGGTAGGGAAGGGGAAAGTGACCTTCAGACACTTATGAGAGGTAATATATTACAAAAGGCAGAGCACAAGATTTAAAGACAGACAAGGGTTCTATTCTTAATCTTGCCACTCACAAACTTTATAATCTCTGTTTACCCATTTGCTCTCTAAGGCCGCTATGAACTGCACAGAAGTTACTAAGAATCAGTTGTGCAATGCACTCCAAGTATCAGGCAAGTCAGTGGTGCCCAATAATAGACGGCTATTATTGATTTTTAAGATGCCTGATTCATCTTTTTATCATTTAACACTTATTGCTGTGCCTTATCTACTCAATTAATACAACATTAAATCATTGAGTTTTAGTGAGTTTCTGTTAATCAACTACAAAAAGTGCTTTCATATAAAAAGCATTTTATAGGTAAATCCATAAATTTTAAGTCTTAATCCAGTTCATGCCCCCAAAATCTGACAAAACTGAAACATTCCAAATAAGATGCTATTGATCTGATACTTTCAATGCAATTCAAATCCCATTTAAATGGCCATAAATTTATGGATGATATGTCTCTTTTGAGCTTTCACTGGTTTCTATTTTGTTTAAGGAAAAGAATCGTGGAGTCATAGCATTTTAGAGCTGGAGATAGGCTGCAGAGATCTCTAATCAACCCTTTCAATTTACAGATGACAAAATTAAGGCCCAGGGAGACAAAGTACTTGCATATGATCATAGCAGCAGAGTCCAGATTAGAAATCAGGTCACAGAAATCTCAACGCAGATTTCTTTATTCTACATTACACTGCATTAATCAAACCTAAGGTGAAATGATATACTTTGATGCTCTAAAAGAGAACTCTGTGGTGAGTTCTTATGGAGCAAATGACATTGAGGATCAGTGCACTCAAGGTAAGAGAGAAATGGTATCTCATTCAGTCTGCATTTTTATGGAAAATAATAAATTTGACATACCCTATTTTCCGCCCTTTGATATAACATCTGTAAATTATTCTAACATAAGTACTAGGATCTTACAAAATTATTGCTATTAAAATCATGTTGGTCTTTCCAAGGTAACGGCAAATGGTTCTCTTGAAAAAATAGAAAAACTATTCTTCAAAATGAATTTTGCTCTTTGAGTATTTGTCAGTTGTGTGGAAACATTCAAACACATTCTTCTTCAAAGGCAGATGAGTTTAGCTTCTGTACACTTACTGGGTAATATTTGGAGGGTACTTAATTGATTTCTGCCTAAATTTTCACTTCTGTTCATATTATGATAACTGATAGTAGTTATATAGTTAGTATAAGAATTAGTTGAGATAGTACATGCAAAGCACTAGAATAATAGCATAAAACAAAACCTTAACAAACACTAAATGCTACTATTATTGTTCTCATTATAATTACCATAATTGCCACACATTGTCAAAAATAAATAATATGCACGTATAACATATTAGATTCCATCCCCTTATATCTTTATACTTCATGAATATGAATCTCCCATTTCAGGTCCCTCTATTATGTGATTAAATGGTGCCATGAATTTTTAAAATCTTAAACTCTATTTTCCTTGTTTTATGTTCTTTGTGGACTTTAGAACTTCAAAAATTAAAAGTGACAGTTGATAAATATTCCCACTTGCTTCAATGGACACTAATACTCTTGAAAGTCCTCTTACTTTTCTCCTCCAAATCTGCTAAGCACCCCTTCATTTGGAAATCAAGATGAACATCAGGAAGGAAAACTTTTTAGAGATATGAATACAATCAGAAATAAACTTAAAATAGGATGTTCCTAGGTATCTGTAAGGATAGGATTTTACTTGGATTAGATATAAGCTTGTTATATGAAAAAATAGTAGAAAGGATCAGGAAGAGCTTTTCTGCATTCTCCATCACTTTAGTTCAGGGTCTAGAGCTGAACTAAATATAAACTGAACTGAGTATACGTAGACCTCACTAAATATTGTTGAATGAATGGATAAAATAAACCAAAGTGTCACGGAAAATTCAAGTTGTCATGCAAATATTTGCAACTGTAACATTTCTTCAATTTAGGCTTTTTATCCCTTTTTCCTTATACATTTTCATTGGCAAAATGTGAATGGATGAGTCTTGTTTCCCTGCCAAGACTTAAAATGTGTATACAACTCTTTGTCATCTCTAAGTGGACAATTATTGGGTATTCATCATCCACATGCCTGTCATTGATTACCATGGAGGCTGTACTAAAGAAAGTTTATTTTTTAATATATTAACAACAGATTCAGAACACTAGAGACATAATTCATTTCTCAAGCCCAATTCCCTTCTTCTGCTGATAAAGTATATTTTCAAAATTTAGATCATTCTACAAAAAACCCCAAGATCATGACTAAAATTACTTCAAAACTCATGTAGTGATGGAATATATATCATCCATCATTTTCAGTTTCATGTACTCATTTCCTAGCCATCTCTGTACTTGTAAACAAAAAGATGAAATGAGAGTTGACTCTGTTGAACAGTCATTGCCTAAATTAGATTGATATACAATACATATTTTAAAAAGCTAATGAATACTGGAAAATTTCAAGGAAAATACAATTAATCTAAATATAAATTAGATTTGATTTAGGATGGATATAAATTAGGTTTGACTCACGATAGATAAAAAAATAGTAATTTACAAATATTTCTAGGTTTTAAAAATGGAAGAAAACTATGTTTTTAATTATACCCATAAAATAGGTTAAATAAATTCACTTTAAAAAAATAATGTCTATGAAGTAATGCTGAATTCCCCTCTACCAACACCCCTCCCCCCACGCCCGACCTCCAGGGTACAGCAGAATTTCAAACTTCCCCTGAAAGAAAATTACAGAATTTTGACCAACTCATATTGACAAAATACGTCTCTAGAATCTTTGTTAAAAATGCTTAAAATGTACTTCTGATGAAAAATACTTTCTCTGATAAACTAAGATCAGTGTCTTCATTTTCCATTTACCTTAAGACATTTGTCTTAAGACAATTTCTTAATGCAGTTAAACTACAAAGAGAATCTTTGTGCTTTTACTCCTGGATTTCGAAACCCTTGAACCCAGGAAAGAGAAAAACATGGGCTGATGGGCGTAATAACATATCCTACACAAAACCAACGCATCTTCATGATTCTTCCCTTGTTTGGTAGCATTACCTAAGGAGTAATGTTGCAACTCCTTGTCATGATATTTAAGGCTTTCCCTGAGCTGAGGACTCCACCACATTCCTCTGCATATTTTGCAGCCTGGTCATGTCAAGTTCTTTGCCATTTCCAAAACGCACTACAGGCTGTCTTGCTTCCAAATCTTTGACTATCATATTCCTTCATCCTTAACCTTTCTTTAACCCTTTTCTACTCTCCAAAAGTTTACTAACACTTCAAGTCCAGATAAAAATGTTACTTCCTTTATAAACCTTCCTGGATATCAGTTTGAATCTCTGTGATCTCACAGCATATTAGTTCTCTTTCTCACTAGATAACGCAGGGTAGTCAAAAGAGAAAGATGTGAGAGACTTACACATCTGGGTTGAAATCTTACCTCTGACATTTATTTAAAATTCTTGAGATTTCAGGCAACTCATTTGAGTCTCAGCAAAGAGATTTATTTTGGGGGGCTCTTGTAAGGATTAAGGGTAGAGTATATGTCAAAATATGTAGAAGATTGTTGCCTATACACTTGAGAGTCAAAATATTAGTTCTCATGTCATTGTGCCCTCTAACCCTAAGGGTCTATCTTAATTTTGAATGGTGCAGAGACTCTCAATCATATCATATGTTCAAAATAGATATCCATTAAATTGAAATAAATGGATATTGATGTGAGAAACTGATATTACTCTGATTCTTTGGAAAATTAGAAGGTCATTCTAGGCTAATCAAGAATTGCTTGATAACCTTCTAAAGAAAGGCCAAAATGCCAAGATGAGGCCAGGACCAGCCAAATGAAGAAGGAACCAACTGTGATAAATCATTCACTCTTAATATCAGGCTGCCACTACCTCCATGACCTCCTTGAGGATTAAAAACAACAATTTAATGATTGATAATACTAACCCAGAAACTTTTTGCAAACTTGGTGATCATATCTCCATAATACCTTTGGAATCATTGATCAAATTAAACAGAGTCAGTTCATTATTGGAGCATGAGAAGTCTCAAGGTCAAACATTGTTTGCCAATTAAATAGCAGAAGGAAATGGTCATCTTACTGTTCCTATCAGATATCTTCCACAATATAAAAGAGCATGGTTTTAAGGCAATCGAAAATAAAATGGAACATAATCAGAGTTGGATATGTAACTTCTGAATAAAATGGATCCCTGAACCCCTAGCTATGTCTTGACTCTCTAAACAATAACATGTTCTCTATTTATCATGGAGCAGGGAAAGATATATTTAATCTAAATAAGAGAGAGCAAACATACACTGTATTTTTAAAAAGGTCAGAGTAAGGCATAAATTAAGTACAAAAAAAACTCAACAATGAATTATAAAAAGTACATTTCAGGATCTTTAATAATTATATTAAAACAGGAGGAAATTTCTTACTTGATAGCTCATAAGTGAGACATAAGGTCCTTTTGATAAAGTGCTGTTTACACACAAGCCTTTATACTGACTCTGGGTACCGCTCTCTATTTCCAAACACTCCGCCCAGAAAAACTGCTGGCTGGTGTTCACCTGTGAAATTGAGTGTGCACCCAATTCAACCTCCTTAGACAGAACGAAACACTGTGAGCGATAAGAGAGGGATGTGAATTTGTAAGAAATACACGTATGCTGTTGGAGTCTAATAGAAATATTTTAACCACTGGACTGAATCCAATCTGCACAGTAATTTAATAGACTATCAACCACAAATGCAATCCATAAGGCAAGCAAATGGGTACCAAATGCAATAGGTGATTTTCTAGAAATGGGATTGGTAGAATCAAACTAATCTATATGAAAAAGGAAGCTGCCTGGCAACATCATATAGTCAAAATCTTACATAACAGAGTGTAACCAATTATGTGCTTATGATATATTGCTTTGAAAGAAATTTGATCAACACCATAAGACCTAACAAACCTAAAAGATTATTTTTTGTCACCATGATTTTTTTTCTAGCCTATTTTATCTCATGAAATGTGCAGTTATGTGCCACATAACCTTTCAGTCAGTGATGGGCTGCGTACACGATGGTGGTCCCATAATATTCCAGTGGCACTAAAAATTTCCTTGTGCCTGGTGACATCATAACTATTGTGTACCATTTTTTTTATTTTGTATAATGTATTTTTACTGTAACTTTTCTATGTTTAATATGTTTAGATATATAAATACCACTGTGTTACAGTCACCTATAGTAGTCAGTACATTAACATTCTGTACAGGTTTGTAGCCTGAGAGCAATAGTCTACACCATATAACCGAGGTATGTAATAGGCTATACCATCTAGGTTTGTGTAAGTGCACTCTGATGTTCATACAACAACACATTTCTCAGTTAGGCAGTGTATGACTGTAAAGAAATTCCATGGGAACAGAACTTGGAGCCAGTGTTTTCTAAGAAACATGTAAGTATACATGCATAAATGATTATTATTTTTTTTCAAAGCAACTTATTGCAACTTGTATCATTTAGACACCATTTTAGAATTCCACCTTGGAGAATTAGTTTCAGAGTCACTTAAGGAACTCTAAAAGGAAATTAATCCTCTGGCTTTATACTCATAATTCAGAGAAGATGAATTCAGAGGGTTGTGATTAGTTCTATTCTAGCTCTACTAAATACAAATATTTAGGTAAGGTATAAAAATATTTTATGAGAAAAAATACAGAAAAAAATTTGTAGAAGTGATAATTTTTCTCTTTAGGGAAAGACAACGATGAACTGCCTTATCTAGATGGTCTGGAAATATCTAAACGGACAGAAGAAAACCAGATGGTCTGAATATCCCTTCTAGCTGAGAAGGAGATTCTTTTGCATCACATTGTGTCATATACATAGTATATGACGAAAATCTTGCCTTCCAAATATACTGGTTAAATTAAGTCTCTGCCAACCATATGAAGTTATCCATATAATCCTCACCGTTACTCTTTCCTTCCATGGATGTTCAGTTTAAAATTAAATAAATAAAATAAAATACCAAGAGATTTTGTTTATACAACAAGGTTAATCTTACCATTAAAGATTAGATTGTTGGCAGGACCAAAAAATATGGAAGATAATTTGAAAAATCCAACACCATATTTAATTAATTTATTCAAGCAACAAACAGTGTTGTTTATTGTATGACAGTCAGTGTTAAGTATTGACATGCAGAGGTTAATAAAAAATACAATAGCCTCTGACCTCATAGAGTTTGTTATGTGGAAGACAAACTTTAAACTAAATTACATACACAAATGTACAATTAAATATGCTGATAAAGTCTATGATGAAAAATGAATGTACTTTGATAGAGAAGAAGGGAAGATCTAATTTAGATTGGAGAAAGAAACATTTAATCAAAGCTCTGCGAAAATATTAGGATTTACCAGATGGAAGTTTACTTTAGGCAGAGAAAGCAATGTGTAGAAAGTTTGCGGTGTGGGAAAGATCTTGATATTTTCAAGGGACTGAAATGTAGGCAGTGAGGCAAGAGCTTCATTAGTGATGGAGAGTAAGAGATGCGAAACAGGAGGAATGGGTGCTGGCCAGGTCATGCAGGGATTCGTAGGGTATATCAGTGATTTAGGCTCTTTTGTCTGAAACACAGTGGAAAACCACTGAAGGGTTTCAAGGAAGGAAAGGACATGGCCAAATTTTAATTCAGAAAAAGTTCACTCCAGCACTGAGAGTGGTTGGGATGGATTATAGGGAACCGAGAGTGGTGCTGAGGCTACTGCACCTGTAACATAATGAAAGTAGGATGCAGGTAGTGATAGTGCAAATGGAAAAAAGCAGACCGCTCTGAAATACATCTTGTGTGATATAAAAGTACGACGTAATGTCAGGAAATAAACATCAATTGTGTCTTGAATCAAGATAAAACTTTGACAATTACTTTAGAAAAAAATACTTTAAATGAAACACTCTATTGTTATAATAGTTTACAGAACACAGAATAGGGCAGTTGAGTTTATAAAACTAATCACATGTTTACCTACCAGGAGAGCTCTCTAATCCTTGGAATACCAGCTGAGGAATACAGATTCATGCCAAAGGTTTCTGTTGTGATTCATATCCCACTGGGTGGGAATAAGTTCAGAATTTACCAATTCATAGTGAATTTACTATATTGTTGTTACTGTAATGTCAAGGCTTAAGGGAATAGCAGCAAAGAGAATATGCTTAGTTTGATGAAAGGTAAAACAAAACCAATTATTTACTCATAAGTAAGTATATATAAATATGACAAAGAAAATCATTCAACAGGATTTCCAATATGTTCTAAAATATTTGTCCTTGAATGTGACTAGGGATTTGGATACATTAAACTAAAAACAGCTATGTGCAAACGCCCATATCAATAAAAGTTAAAAAGGTATGAGCGATGTTAAACATGGTCCTTGGGGTAAGCTAATTAGTAAACTAGAGAGTCTTAAAACTCTCAAGTGCCACCTTTGAACTGAAGAAGACATGTACTAATGAAGTCCCCTGTGGGCTAAAAGTCTAGATCTAACAGTATGTGTATTTCTGTAGCTGAATTTCAATGATGTTAATGCATTAAATGCAATATGAGAGGTTATTTTACAAAGAAAAGAAGGAGGGTAAAAATGTTCACACCACCATAAGCTGAAAGCATTTCATTTTAAATTTCCTGGTTAGATTTAATGCATAGAAAAAAATCAGATGCAACTGAAGTACCAAAAAAAAAAAAAACCACAAACAAACAAACAGAATGGAAGGGGAGGAAAAAATCAGTATAATAGAGAGGAGGGTAGATATGTGAGGGGAAAAATAATCAATTAAATCCAACTCTCTGACTCATTTACATATTACAAAAATAAAAGCGGTATATTTGGCTCTTCTAAGAAGTTTTGTAGATTAAACTATTAGCTTTTATGACCAAGAGTACTATTATTTCAAATGGAATGTTTTAAAGCAGCATAATCAAAGCACATATTTAATTAGGAAATCTGTATAGATCACCTAATTGTCTTAATTTTGACAAAAGAAAAGGATTGTTCCAGCAGCTGGCTACACTTACTACTTATTTACCAAACCATGATTTATTATACTTCATAGAAAAGTCATTTGCTATAAGAGTTGTATTTTCTTATGCTTTTTTAATTAAAGTTTATTGGGGAAACAATTGTTAGTAAAGTTACACAGATTTCAAGTGTACAATTCTGTATTACATCATCTACATGTCACATTGTGTGTTTACCACCAAGAGTCAGTTCTCCTTCCATCACCATATATTTGATTCTCTTTACCCTCATCGGCCACTCTTCCCCCTTTTCCCTCTGGTAACCACTAAACTATCTGTGTCTATGAGCTTTGTTTCTTCATCTGTTTTTCTTGTTCTTTTGTTATTTTCAGTATAAGCATACATACCACTATGATGTGCTACTGAGAGTTTCCTCTCTTTCAGGAAGAGAGTCTAGAGAAACTGAGTAGGTCTCAGGGTCCAGAAAACCTTGCAAACAATACTAGCCTGGCTTTGAACAGGATCAGGACACAAGGAGCATATCCAGGAAAGAAACTGAACATACAAACTTCTTCCTTCCCTGAAGACACAGGAAGATTCAATACCTATCGCTCTATAATTTGGAAAAACTAAAAATAGATAAACAAGGCAGAGACATAATAAAAAAAAAAAAAAAAGCACATTTTCACCAGTACTGAACAAGCTCAGGGAAACTAGAAAACTGCACACACCCTCACTGTAGCCATATCCCATCACAGTCAGGAGGATTTTGATGACCCTCTTTAAAACTAATCCAAACGTTTTAATCAAAATCTGACAGGAGGCAACAACAAAACTCCACTCATCACACTGCTTTGGTACAGAACTTACAAGGAAAATAATTCAGAGCTGCTGAAGAAGGCAAAAGCTGGGGGAGAGCAGATGTGATAGCCAGTCAGACCCGTGTCTGAAAACACAGCAGTCATTGGGTATATTTGCCTGGGGCTCAGTATACATGTTCATTGCATATTTACCTTGTTTCTATTCTTGACTTTTTTGCCTTTCCTCCAATAGCAATATCTTTACAGGTCTATTTTTACATCTGTTGTAAACTTTCTGTAACATAACATTTGCCATTGGCATTCAACATTTGGTTGTTGCTTTTGTTTGGGAGTTCAGTATCCCTGATCTTACTTATCCATAGACAGGTGGTGAGTAGTATGAGTCAGGAAAGACAAAAAGCATTTCTGTTTTCTAATAACTAATATTTCCCTGAATAGTTATATCTTAAGCCGATCTGCACATCAGCAATTAGAGCGTGATTTAGGTTCTGTTCCCTTCTCTTAAAATGAAAATATTACTGGGACCTTAAACTGCCGCTACCCATCATTGACACATCAATGTAAAATAGTTAAACTAGATTGTTGCCTCCTAACACTTTGCCTATGCCATTTAAACTCCAGAGACTACAGGTTTCATGGACAGAGCCAGAAGGATGACCTAGAAGCAAGTGACACAGACAGGCATGTGTAGTGACTTCAGTAAATAAGAATCCTGTGGCAGGAGACCACGTGACTCAGGAGGCACAAAACAGTGGAAAATAATGAAATTTCTATGCTTTGCAATTATTCCTCCAATTGGCCCTGGGTCCCACTGTATTTATTAATTAAACCTTTCTTTAAATTATCTTAGTCTTTTCCATCATGGCAGGCACTTCTTAAAGTCATATGTTGGTTCTAACTGCAGTTCTCTGATATTTTATCGGTGCTTAGAGAGTTGTTCAATCTTTGGATAAAGTGTAAAATTTGATTAAAAATAGTATAATCGTTATGGATAAAGAACTTTCCAACAAAACCATTTTTTTGGAAACAGTACAATGCATAAAAATGTTGTCTAATGGTTCAAACACTGAGGGAGGATGATGGGAAGAAACAAAAGAAATATATGAGACAAAGAAACTAGCTGATGAGGTTGTGTTAATCAAAAGTAAGACAGTAAGAACAGTAATGATTTGTTCTTGGATGAGAAATGCTACTCATTATAGCGAGGGTGTGGGTTAAAGTAGTTGGGGGACACCCATACAGAGACAGAGAACGGGAAAATGTAGACACCAAGGGGCAAATATATTTAAGACAGAAAGCAAATTTTATGTCTGTCTTAAGTAAAAGAAAGCCTTAGGATATTCTTAGGGAAAAATGATGAGTAGAAAAAAAAGATGAT
The DNA here is from genome assembly GCF_964194185.1 of Rhinolophus hipposideros. Classification (NCBI taxonomy): domain Eukaryota; kingdom Metazoa; phylum Chordata; class Mammalia; order Chiroptera; family Rhinolophidae; genus Rhinolophus; species Rhinolophus hipposideros. The sequence continues at coordinate 38,673,114 of NC_138049.1, forward strand.
ATGAATAGAGAGAGTAGCATTTAAACGTGCCTTGAATCCCCACCTTTCAATAAAAAAATTAAAAATTTTAATTGAGCTTGTTTAGCACAGTTGAAAGTTTTATGTACGTTTGTTTGCGATTGTTTTTCCACATTTCTCTGTTTCAGTTGAAACAGTCAGATTCAGACAAAGGTGAAACTACTATTGTTCTTAAAGGGCCATTCCTATCTTACTTTCAGGAAAACAACGAAAATCTCATTTTGTTTCAGACAGGGTTGATTCTAATGAGAAAAGAAACATTCAATTTAAGTATTTTTTTAGATGATACTATATTTCAGTAGACAAAATGTGAAGAGAAAAAAATTATGAGAAATGCATAAGGAATGTAGTTCCTTACAACTGTTCTGGGCACATTGCCCCAAAGTGAGGAAATTCTGCTGCACAAACTTCATGTTCACAAGCCAACATTGCTGTATTAGCTGATGACATACATTAAAAATTAAACAGCATCTCCTAAATGTATCCTTATTTTCATTTATTACTTCTCTAGCTCAACTCTCTTATATACTGCCTTTTTCTTTAATGATTCATGATCTTTCCATATTTATCCTTCAAAATATAGGCTGATTTTTCTCTTTTCTCCTCTTCTTTTCATTTATTTAGCTTTCTCTCATCTTTCTGGATGTTTCTTTTTCTTGAGAAACAGTTTATCCACAAGAGCATGCATGCCTCAGGCATTGAGGGGAAAGTAGGCTACACCTGGTGGTGATGGTGGTGGAGGGGATTGTGTTTTATTTTTTTTTCTTTTTGGCTTATTCTGAGTGAAGTGTAAATTGACTTCTTGTTTTGTTTTAAGCATTTAAATGTCAAGAACATTTAATTTGAACCTCTTTACATATGTTAAGAAGGAAATTAGAAATCCTATTAAAGTCTGAATGCTAAGAGTTTTTATCAGTTACTTGAGTCTTCCTTGGTATCATTTTTTTACATATTTCTAAGCTGTTTTGGAGTTATGAAATTTGTATTAATGTGATGAAGTAAAAAAAGTTCAAATTGTAAGAATATACAGCCATTTACCTTCATCCTAAGGTAGTACTTTTCTTTGATATTTTGTGTACATTTCAGCCAGGAGGCCATCACTGTACTGAGTGAGATGTTATAGGTTTGGAAAAGAGATAAAGAAATTCAGAAGATAGTTAAATGGAGCAAAAATGTACATGGAAACATGGAGAAGAAATTTTTAGTGGTACCTGAGGAGGTGAGAAGGTAAAAACAGTACAGGAGGAGCAGAGCTAAAAGAAGGAAGGAGTTGTGAAAAAAAGGCCTGGTGAGTTTGGGATTTTTATTTGTGAGGAAAAGAGAAGAAAGGCAAAGAGACAAGTTGAGATTTGGGCAGCTGCAATTGGAAATGAGACTTTGACGCAAAAGAGATATTTAGTTACTCTGCATAATGTGCAATATACCTCCCTCCTCTTAAAACCTCTGAATCTCACCAAAATACAGCATTTATCTTCAATTTTCTTAAATGTTACAACATGATTTGATTGTTCTTAAAGTTGAGAAAAAAGACAGTTTTATTCAAGTAAGATCTCATGGAAGGACTTAAGGAATTTTAGACATAAAGTTAATGCCTGATTAAATAACTCTAGTGAGCCAAGACTGCCTTTTCATTAGGCAAGTAAGATTGCTGAATTTGAGGGACAAGACACAGCAGATACAAGCCATTGATTGATCTACATAAGCCAGGATTGATCTTAAAGTACCATATTAAGGTGAGAGGCAAATTTTAGAATTACTCTGAGATTGGGAGCATGCCTAATTTGTAACTAGATATATCAAATGAAATAGAGAGCCTTGGAACTATATGAGATTGCCAAAGTATAAAATCTAAGAAACTCTCTTATGAGGTTGCAGGATGGAAATTAGTGTTTAAGCCACATCTACAGACACATTACTTATTGAAACATCTAAGTCTTTCTTAGAAAAAGAGAAGAGGTCTGTGGCAGGTACAATTGAGCAGTTTTGGGGCATTTTCCTGGCCTCCCAGGCTAAGATCTGATTCACTGGTGCTTGGAGACCTCAGAGGACAGAAAAATACTTCCCTTAAGAAACTAGAGAAGTTTTCAGAAATTACATTCCAGGGCTGGGAGAGAGAATTTGCTACTGAAATACTATAATAGTGGAAGGTCTGAAAGACTGGGAATCAAAAGAGATTAAGAGACATATTATAGGTTTTCTATTTAAAAGAGTTTTAGGGTTTACAGCTGCAGACTTCTATTTCCATGCCTGAAGTAGCCTTAAAAAAAAAATGCTGGAGTAAGACAGGGAGTTGATATAATCAATTTACAAAAATGTGTCAGAGGAAAGGGAGATGTTAACCATATAGTGATAAGATGTAAGTGTCTTTAATAGCAGATCACACCGTTGGGCTAGAGCACAATTTGGAGAAATGGAATGGCTGGGTCCAGTCAATGGAAAAGTAACGTAAAGGATATGTTGTAGAAAAAAGTAGATGTTTTTTCCAGAATCCCAAGAGGACCCCTGCATTATCAATATTAAAAAATTTAATTAAAGATGAAGCAAAGGAGGTTACCATGGTGATAGTCCTCAGTGATGCAGTCAAATAGTGGACTTTAGGCTGCAGGTTCCAGGATAGCTATGGGGGTTCAGAAAAGCTAAGGTAGAGAAGAAAACCTACACAAGGGAGAAAGCCTTAAATGTATAGGTCTTCATGAGCATTCATAGAAACATTTCCCCACTTTCTGTCAAGAGGCTCTCAGAACTAGTATAGGACAACTTTTATGGAATATGTCTCCAAATTTACCAAATGTTCATAAGAGTTGGTCAACACCAGCATTTCTGTGCCACTTAGCACTAATCTCCTGGACTATATCAGAACCTAGCATATATGTGGGGACAGATACTCTAACAGACTTCCATCAGCTAAGGACTTTGGGACACAGCAGCACCTGGTGTTTATTTCAGTTAGGTAAAGTCAAGCATTTGTTGGCAGATTATACTTAAGAAGCAAAGTAACCAATGAAAACACCAATCCTCCTTTCTGATTAAATAGAAAACACTTTCATGAGCACAGTCAGTTCGAATCAGAAATGACAAGAGCCTACTAACCATCAGAGAAATGCAAATAAAAACCACAATGAGATACCACCTCACCCCAGTCAAAATGGCTATCATCAATAAATCAACAAACAACAAATGCTGGCGGGGATGTGGAGAAAAGGGAACGCTAGTGCACTGTTGGTGGGATTGCAGATTAGTGCAGCCACTATGGAAAACAGTATGGAGGTATCTCAGGAATCTGAAGATAGAACTACCCTATGATCCAGTAATTCCACTCCTAGGCATCTACCCGGAGAAATCCAAAACTCCAATTCAAAAATCTGTATGCACTCCTATGTTTATTGCAGCACTTTACACAATAGCCAAGATATGGAAACAACCAAAATGCCCATCGGTCAATGACTGGATTAAGAAGCTGTGGTACATTTATACAATGGAGTACTACGCAGCCATAAAGAAAAAAGAAATCTTATCATTTGCAACAACATGGATGGATCTAGAGAACATTATGTTAAGTGAAATAAGTCAGAAAGAGAAAGACAAGTACCATATGATTTCACTTATATGCGGAATCTAAAGAAAAGAATATGTGTATGAACTAATCAGAAACAGTTTTGGGGACACCAAAAACCGAGAGTTGTTAGATGGGCGGGGGGGAGGGGGTTGGGGATGGGGGAAAGGGTGAAGGGATTGGGGGGCAGCTGGTGACCACAGGATGGCCTCAGGGTTTTTTGAGAATTACTTTGGGGAACTTATTCAATAGTGTTTGGGGATTTTGTTGGGTGTCCGATGGACATGTGTCCTGTTTGGGAGACCACCTCAGGGATGCTGTGGATGCCTGGTCATGGCATTGTACACCAGAGACTGGACATTAATGAATGCCAACTATAATTTTATGTGTATAATGTGATGGCTCGGTGTGAGGTTGGGGTGGTGGTGGATGGGGGGAATGGGGTTCACGGTGTGAGGGATGTAAAAATAAAATGAAATAAAATAAAACTAAAAAAATAAATAAATAAATAAAATTTGACTTCAGAGTAAAAAAAAAGAAATGACAAGAGCCAAAGCAAGAGTTAAAGAAACACATGACACTCAACTCAATGGAAGGAGTAGAAGACAAAGGATTGAGATTTGGATGGAAAGGGACACTGGATGCCAAAGTATATATTGTAGCCTATTTTATAAAGTGTAAATTACAACACAGTCAAAAACTGTCTTAAAATCTATCTCACGTCCTTTCCTTCACCCTAACATCTGATGATGACCCTTTAGTTTCTTACTGAACTGTTCAGCTACAGACCCTTTGCCAAGCTGGGTTGAATGGTGGTAAACAGAGACCGGAAAGTAGCAGATAACACTAAACTGAGCTATACTAGAAAAGATGTGGCAGTAACTGGAGAACACATCTGGGAATATGCAGAAAAAAAGTAAATAGAAGAGGTTTGTAGAGGAGGTAGTTATATGTTGAGAAATTTCATCATGGGTTAATTGAGGGAGAGATGATTTTTGCATTTCATTTTACTTAGTTTTGCTTGTGAAACAGAAGGAAAATCATATAGGATAAGACATTATTTTTAGTTTCCATTAAGAACAGAAATTTGGGAGAGAGGTGTGACTCCTCATCTTTTAAATGTCAAGTGTCACCTGTTTTCAGAGACCTTCTCTGTCCGTTTTGTATAAAGTAGGCACACACTACACCTCTTTTGAGGTAATTTCAATCATATCATTGTTTATTAACTTCACAGCATTTGTTATAACACTGTAATTAATCTTATTTATGTACTTACTCATGTGTTTTCTGGGTTTCCCAATAGGATTTAGTTTTCATACAATCAATTATTTTTTTCTGTCTTGTTCACACTATATACAGACCTACCACATTCTTAGTCCAAAGTAGATATCCAATAAATATTTCATGACTGAATGAATGAAATATTGACTAGATAAGTGATAAATGAATGAATAAATAGGTTTTCTAGAAAACGTTGCTCTGTTATGTACAGAATAACTTCCCAAGCCGCGCTTTGCTCTAATTACATTGGTATAAAGAAGATTTCTCTAAAAAAGCATGATTTAAAAATACTCATCCTCCTTCCATTTTGAAGACAAATCCTTCATGTTTTGACAGAGAAATGTGACCAAGTCAAAGAACTCTATACGATAAGATTTAGGATAACATATTACTGTCATTTTATAAAACAAATAAATATGTACTCTTTATTCATATTTGATTTTTCTTTTCATGAAAAACATTATTTCCTCATTCATTGTGACTCAGCAAACACTCACTCCTTCAGAAACAATATGCAAAAGGATTCCTCAAAATTATCCTTAACCTATTGACTCTATAGCATTAAAGCATGCAGCTTTATTCTCCATAAAGTACTGTAGTTAATTGATACTTTAATCATTTTAAGTGAGTGATCACCACACAATTCATGTAATGAAGTAGAAATATCTACTCTAATCAACTCTCTCACAGAGCCACATCTAAACTAAATACATATTATTGTCCTTCTACTTCTTATTGGCAACCTGGTATCTAAGAACCAGATTTGTCTTTAATATAAATCCCCATTCCCTAGGGTTAACCAAGACAGGTGTCAGATATATTATATTTTCAACCATCTCTCAGGTGATCCCTTACTTACTACTACTTACTACTATCCTCCAAATTCTTGATAAGCAAAAATATCTACAGTGTAGTATGGCTTTCAAGCTTTTGATGAATACATATTTTAGTCTTTCAAGTTTAGCCCTTTTTTCAATTCCAGTGTTAGTAACCTAGGTCAAATCCTCAATAAAACTCATCAGAACCATTGAGACTCTACACTAAAACTCATCAGAACCATTGAGACTCTACACTATGTTTCCTACTTTAAGTTAAGACTACCTCAAACTCTGAACTAGATCCTCTGCAGTGAAGGTCTCAAAACATTTAGGATCATTCACCTCTCAGTAAACAAATTTTGCGTATGCACTAACAAAACACATGCATTTATTTATATAGTATTTATTCATTTATAAACTATGTGCCTGTTTTATTTTGCTAAAGCACAATATACATTTTTAAATATACAAACAGAAATTTACAAAGTGAAGTAGAAATAAATACAAGTTCTAACATTTTTTTCAAAACCCAGTGAATCATATCTTTCTGCCCCAGGTCGTGGTTAGATAACTTTCAGAAACCTATAAATCCCTGTATCTTATATGTGTATACATAATGTTCAAGTCATCTGTTATTTCTTAGGTTAAGATCCAGTTAATACATCACATACACTGCCCCTAGATTGATTTTACTTAAACACAGATCTTACCTTGATAGTCTTCCTTTTTGAAAATCTATGACAGTTTAAAAGATTACATCCTGTCTTCTTTGGTTGGTGTCACGCAGGGGACCCTGCTTGCTGCGCCATTTGTCATGTGGGGCGTCTGGTGGGGTCTCTGGTCCCGCTTCTCACATAAGAATGCAGGACATGGTGAGGCCAAAAAGGAACACCCACGGAGCCATAGATAGTGGAGTCATATCACTATTCTCACCGGCGGCATCCGCCTCTCTGCAATCTGCTCTTGCTAGCCCCCATTTTCTTTTGCTAGCGTAGCCACAGCCGTTATATTAGTGGCCAATGGCCTACGGGTTACAGCTGATGGCCAACTAGCCACAGCTGCTGGCCATCTGATCACAGTTGATGGCCATTTACTACCCAAGCCAGCACCTTTCTATGTGAGGCCAAGAGCCTGGAAACTGTTTTTTGGTGGCTTTGTCCCACAGTTGGTGAATATAGTTCTTCAAAATCTGAGGCCAAACTTTGCAACCTTAATCTCCTGATGGGCCTGCTGACTACAGAGAAAATACCCTTCTCTGTAGCACACTATACATGCCATATTTTTATGTCATTTTCTACTTCTCTATGAAAGAAACTGCCATTCATATTTAAATAGTAATCATAGTGAGAGCTAAAATTTATTAAACACTTACTATGGATTACACATTTTCATTATCTTATTCAATTCTCACAACATCCCAGGATACTGTGTTTCCCTGAAAATAAGACCTAGCCAGACAATCAGCTCTAATGCATCTTTTGGAGCAAAAATTAATATAAGACCCAGTCTTATTTTACAATAAGACCAGGTCTACAATATAATGTAACATAATATGATATGATATGATATGATATGATATGATATGATATGATATGATATAATTCCTCTCCAGGCAGTATAAGACATTACCTGCCCTGTTTTTTAGACTTTTGTTTACATATCTAAGCACTTACAATCCTACATTTGAGTATTTTGTGCGTGTGTGTGTTCTCTCCAAGCTTACTGTAAGCTACTAGAAAGTTAAAAGTTTTAATTATTATTTCTGTCTCAACTATCTGGTATTTAATACATGTTTACATACACTCTTATAGGGATACCATAAATTATTATTTGATTGTAAATTGAGTCACAGCTTATTTTTAAACAAGAAAGGGCCAGTGTACTGATTTTCATCTTTCAAAATCAAAGTTCTTGACCAAGGGAACCAGGTGATATCAATACTTGGGACCAGCTCTCATCCAAAAGTAATGATAGAGTAGACTAAATATTTCTGGGAAAGAAAATTGAAATCTGAAAATTTTCTCAAGCTCAAGGACAAAAACAGAGAGTTAGCACATCTAACACTTATAATTCTTTAAAATATAGCTCCTATTTTCAAAGAAAAATACCATAAATATTTTATTTAGAAAGACTGTAGAAATGATACCATAGATCATAACAGAGATTACATAATGTTCTTACCTTTTAAGAGTAGATATAAAAACAATCAGACAAATCCAAATTGAGGGATATTCTACAAAACAACTGTTCTAGACTCTTTTAAAATGTCAATGTGTGAAAGCCACAAGAGGGTGGTGAACTGTTCTAGATCCAAGGAAAAGAAAAAAGATGTGGATAAGTGTAATACATGGGAAGAGAAAGCTACATAAAACAGTATTGGAACAATTAGGAAACAAAATCCCTAAATGTCCTTAGGGTGATGATTGAATTGCTATTTATGGGAATGTCTGCTCTGAGGCTAAACACATGTCGAAGTAAGTAGTTAATGAGTTACCTGAATTCTGAGACCAATTTTAAAATGATTCTAAAACAAGGTGAAAGTAAAAAAATGAAAAAGAAAACAAAAGAGAGGAAGGATGGAAGGAAGGAAAAAAGGGAGAAAGGAAATACGAATGCAACGAAGAAAGGGAGAGAGAGATTAATATGAGGAAAAAGAAATGTTTAGAGAGAGACAAAGTAAATAGTAAATATGGCAAAATGTTAGGGATGGGTGAATCAAGGTGAAGTGTACATGAGTTGTCATTGTACTGTTATTACACTTTCATATAGGTAAAGATTTTTCAATATAAAACCTCAAGGAACAAAAGGGAGTATGTTATTAGTTATCTATTAATATATCATGCATAGGAGAAACCTAATATTATATACGTGTTACTCAGTTTTGAACAGCATGGCCCTCCAGTGGTATCTCCATGGAAAATTAGCAGGAAAATCCACACAATACTGAATAAATCTGATAAACAAAGTTTTTAGTATTTAAGATTCAAACCTTAAAAGGGTCTGCCCAAACTAAACCTTTCTAACTTGACACTGTTAATATTGAACTCAACTTTTGAATGATAACTATATGTTATGATGGTTTTACACACTTCCAGGTGTTCAATAATAAAACTATATCATTATTGAAGAATATGATGTTCATGTCATTTTTAAGGCATATGGACATGATGTAATTTTTTAAAAAAACTTTCAACATATTTAATTATTTGAAATATATTAAATAAATGGTATTTGGAACAAATCAATTTTACACAAGATTCAAATGTCAGCCAGTCTATCAAGGAAACTATTATTACCCTTTTATTTATTACTATTACTATTTAGACTAACACTTTCATGTTTAATTTTTAGGTTTTGTAATGCTCTGAAATTTATGCTTAACATTTTCAAGTTGGTCCATGCCAATTTTTTTTAATTCTTATCATAGTTTTAAAAGCTAGAGGTGACGTCATAGGAATGGCGGCAGCGGGAGGCACTTTTTGAGTTCTCCTCCGGATCTTATCACAAACGGGACATATAACCCATCAAAGGACTCTGCTCATCACGCAGAACAGCTAAGTGACTCGTGCAAGGATTACTTGCAGGTGGGCATATTGGGCGAGCAGGGGAAGAGGGAAGGGAGCAGAGTGGAAACGCAGTCCACATCTGAAGCTGTGGGGATGCGGACCACATCTGCGATGGTGGAAACTCAGTCCACACCTGTGGCTGTGGAAACATAGCCCTCACCTTCGGCTGTGGAGATGCAGCCCACATCTGTGGCTGCATAAATGTGGCTGGAACCGCAGCTGCAGAGATGCAGGGGATCCCAGGACGGAACAGAGAACACAAAAGCCAGCAGGTGGCCTCTTTCCCTGCGTCCCACAGCTGATCTCTCCCGCTGAGGGGGCAGTATATCCAGCATTTGAGGCAATAACCTCAGTGAGACCTCCAGTTGGGCCCTAGGCAGGACAAAGGACACAAACTCCATATCCCCCCACCCCCCACTCTTCCAATCCTACCTCTGCCCTTCCAGAGACTTAAACTGGCCCCTAAACTGAGGATTAGTGTCAGATTACAGAGGACCCTTAGTGCTCAGGCTCTGGGAAGATTGGCAGGAAGCTCTGACCCAGGGAAGAGGCTGGGAAGAGTGTAATTTTTGCTGGGCTCGGAGAGAAGAGACTCCTCTACCCCCAGCCACCACCTTTCCTGGTTTGTGGGAAGAGTGTGACACGGCTGGGCTGGGAGAGAGAAGACCCCCTTGTGGGGACAAAGCCCCAAAAAGCAGTTTCCAGACTCTCGGCCTCACAATAGAAAGGTGCTGGCTCGGGTAGTAAATGGCCATCAACTGATCAGATGGCCAGCAGCTGTGGCTAGTTGGCCGTCAGCTGTAACCCGTAAGCCATTGGCCACTAATATAACTGCTGTGGCTACGCTAGCAGAAAGGAATGGGGGCTAGCAAGAAGATGGTGGCTGGCAAGCGCGGACTGCTGTAAGGCAGATTATGTAGATCCTGCTTCCTGTGTCTCCAGCCCAGCCGCCAGCGAGAATATATTGGTTTGACTCTCCTACTTATGGATCCATGGGTGTTCCTTTTTGGCCTTAGCGTGTCCTGCGTTCTTGGGTGGGGAGTGGGAGCTGAGACCCTGCACGACAAATGGCGCAGCGAGCAGGGTCCCCCGCACAACACATGGCGTAGTCGGCAGGATACGGTGCTGGCGAGAGCTCTCCGAAGGACAGTGGAGCAGTTTGTGCCTATGAAAGCTCAGTCTGAGGAAGACCAGGAGGAGCAGCTGCCGGAGAGCTCGATCCCCATGGTGGGGTGGAAAGATATGGACGGTTCCCCAACCAGCAGAGGCTACAGAAAGCGGAGGTTGTTGCTGCCCTGTGGGCTGGGAACTGCTTGCTGAGGCAGCCCGGATGCAGGACTTGTAGTCCCAGGAGGAAACGCTTGCTGAGTCCTCCGTGGGAGATGAGGGTGAGGTCAAGGTCATCCCTCACCCCCAGGACAGCCCTGGCGAATGACTATGGACTATGGGGAATTGCCTTCCATCCCTAATTTATTGGACGCTTGACTGTTTGGGAACATACCACCATGTAGTGGGACTGGCGGATGTTTGCTTTTGTGTCTTGACTGGCTGCCATTGATAATATGTAAGCACCTTGATGTGAGCTGCTGTTGGTCCAGCACAGTACCCCCAGAGGCCCAGAGAGAGAGTGGCAGTGCCCTGAGAGCACTGGCTGAGTCCAGGAAGTCTGGCTGTGTCCAGAGAGAGTGGCAGTGCCCTGAGAAACTCTGGCTGTGCCCGGGGAGACAGGTGGTACCCTAAGAAGCCCAGGAAGTCTGGCTGTGTCCAGAAGTACTGGTGGTGCCCTGAGAAACCCTGGCTGTACTCAGAGAGCCTGGCTGTGTCCAGGATATTGCATTCACCTCCAGGCTCCTCGCATAGGGACCCTCGCGGAAGACGCTTGTCGCGTAGATTGTGAGGCAAGACCCTGTAGGGGTGGAGTGTGGGGACAAAGCCCCAACAAAGCAGTTTCCAGGCTCTCGGCCTCACAATAGAAAGGTGCTGGCTCGGGTAGTAAATGGCCATCAACTGTAATCAGATGGCCATCAGTTGTGGCTAGTTGGCCGTCAGCTGTAACCCGTAAGCCATTGGCCACTAATATAACTGCTGTGGCTATGCTAGCAGAAAAGATGGGGACTAGCAAGAGAGGATTGCAGAGAGGCGGATGCCGCCGGTGAGAATATAGTGATATGATTTCCCCATCTATGGCTCCGTGGGTGTTCCTTTTTGGCCTCACCATGTGCTGCGTTCTTATGTGGGGAGCGGGACCAGAGACCCCGCAGGCCGCCCTGCACGACACCCCTCCTTCCCATCCCCCACCCTTTCTGGCCTGCCTAGTGTGGGACAAAAACAACTGTGGAGGCACTCCCAGAGATCAGCAGTAAGTGACAGACGCAGCTCCCAGCTTTCAGCAGCTCAGAAATCTCCAGCCCGCCACACACACACACACACACACACACACACACACACACACATGGAAGAAGTGCCCTAAGACTCAGGAGAACTGGACACAGGGCTGGTGGTGCAACTCTCAGTGTGCATATGTGTAGGCAAGGGCAGAAACTGCACTGAATTTGTAAAAACTACCATCCAGAACCCTCAGCCCCACGCATCTAAATCTGCAGTCCCAACGTCACTCTGGGCACCAGGTGACTGACTCCGCCTGCACAATACACAGGGGACTCTTTGGTACAACAGAGAACAACCTGGAGACTACTTGGTGGGCTTAAGCCAAGACTGCCACTGCTTTTTGTTTTGTTTATTTTGTTTTGTTTTGTTTTGCTTTTTCTTTGTTTTGTCTTTACATCTTTGATATCTTTGCCTGTGTTGAGTGGGGTTGTCAGTTGTTTTCACATGTGAATATATTTGAATTTTTCTTTGTTGTTGTTGTTGTTGTTGTTGTGCTTGGTGATTTGCTTTGTTTTGAAATTGCCCTACCAGGGCCAAGCTTAAGAGGCACAAGATTCAACATATCCAGATGCCAACTCCAGAACAAACTGGAGTACTACTGGGTTTGACCTACAAGTCACACACCCAGAGGAAATTCTCTACAGGCACAAGCCCCCATAGAGGCCAAACCACATTTAAGTGGTCAACCCTCACACAGCAGAACACCCTGTGGTGGGCAGAGCCAAGTCTCACAACTAATCAGCTTAGGAGTTAACCCCACCTACTCACAAGCAAAAAGCAATTAAAGATCTTTTTTAACAGGACAATATACACAACACAAGGGTCACCTTTGGAGCACACGCAGAGGAGAAAAATGAAGTAGTGAAAGTCAAATATAAAGGACACATACTACATAAGATAACCCAGCAAGAACTAAAAACTCTAGGGGATTGATCTAATACATCAAAGCAAACACAGAGAGTCAGGCAGAATGGGGAAACAAAGAAACATGTCCCAAATAAAAGAATAGAAGAAACCTCCATAAGTGGAACCAAATGAAACAGAGGTAACCAAACTATCAGAGACAGAGTTCAGAACACTGGTGATAAGAATGTTTAAGGAGCTTAGAGATGACATAAAGAAGGATATAGAAATCATAACAAACAACCAGTTAGAACTAAAGAACACAATTACCGAAATAAAGAACTCACTTGAAGGAATTACCAGCAGATTAGATGAAGCAGAGGATCGAATCAGCGACTTAGAAGTCAAGTTACCAAGATTACCGAAACAGAACAACAGAAAGAAAAAAAGAATAAAAAACAATGAAGATGGTTTAAGAGACCTCTGGGATAACAACACAACAACATGCACATCATAGGAATACCAGAAGGTAAAGAGAGGAAGCAAGGGATTGAGAACATATTTGAAGTAATAATGTCCGAAAACTTCCCTAACCTGATGAAGGAAACCAACATACAAGCCCAGGAAGTGCAGAGAGTTCTAACCAGGATAAACCCAAACAGGTCCACACCAAGACACATTATAGTTAAAATGGCAAAGCTTAAAGACAAAGAGAGAATCTTAAAAGCAGCAAGAGAAAGACAGAGGGTTACATACAAGAAAACTCCCATAAGACTATCAAATGACTTTTCTACAGAAACATTGAAGGCGAGGAGGGAGTGGAAAGAGATACTCAAAGTGATGGAAAACAAAGGCCTACAACCTAGATAGCCTTAACCAGCAGGCTATCATTTAAAGTTGATGGAGAGATAAAGAGCTTCCCAGAAAAGAATAAGCTAAAGGAATTTATTACCACCAAGCCAGCAATGCAAGAAATACTAAAAGGACTTCTGTAAATAGAAGAAAGAAGAAAACAATCTAACTACAAATTTAAAAATGGCAATAACTATGTACATATCAATAATTACTTTAAATGTAAATGGATTAAATGCTCCATTCAAGAGACATAGGGTGGCTGAGTGGATAAGAAAGCAAGACCCTTGTATATGCTGTATACAGAGACTCACCTCAGATCAAAAGACACACACAGTCTGAAAGTGAAGGGTTGGAGTAAGATGTTTCATGCAAGGGAAATGAGAAAAAAGCTGCAGTTACAATACTTATATCTGACAAAATAGACTTTAAAATGATGAACAATTTAAAAAACAAAGATGGGCGCTATATAATAATAAAGGTACCGATCCGACAAGAGGACATAACCCTAGTAAACATCTATGCACCCAACATAGGTGCACCTAAATATATAAAACAGATATTGAATGATATAAAGACAGAGATCAACAGTAACACTATCATAGTAGGGGACTTCAACACATCTGAAAACAAGGGACAAGTCTTCCAGACAGAAAATCAATATGGAAACAACAGCCTTAAATGATACATTGGACCACTTGGATTTAATCGATATTTTCAGAGCATTTCACCCCAATGCGGCAAAATACACGTTCTTCTCAAACACACATGGAACATTTTCCAAGATATACCATCTGTTAGGCCACAAAACAAGTCTTGAAAAATTTAAGAAAATTGAAATCATACCAATTGTCTTCGCTGACCACAGTGCTATGAAATTAGAAATGAACTACAGGACAAAAACTGGAAGACACACCAATTCATGGAGGCTGAATAACATGTTACTAAATAATGAATGGGTCAAGCAGGAGATCAAGGAAGAAATCAAAACATATCTTGAGACAAACAAAAATGAAAACACGATAACCCAAAATCTATGGGATGCCGCGAAAGGAGTCCTAAGAGGGAAATTCATAGCATTGCAGGCCTACCTAAAGAAATAAGAAACATCACTAATCAACAGTTTATCTTCACACTTAAGGGATTTGTAAAAAGAACAGCAAAATAAGCCCAAAGGGAGCACAAGGCAGGAGATAATGAAGATTAGAGCGGAAATAAATTAAATAGAAACCAGAAAAACAATACAAAAGATCAATGAATCCAAGAGTTGGTTCTTAGAGAAGATAAACAAAATTGACAAACCTTTAGCCAGACTCATTAAAAAAAGAGAGAGAGGACCCAAATTAATAAAATCAGAAATGAAAGGAGAATTGACAACAGACACCGCAGAAATGCCAAAAATTTTAAGAAATTACTATGAACAACTATATGCCAACAAATTTGACAATCTGGAAGAAATGGACAATTTTCTAGGGGCATACAACCTTCCAAGGGTAACTCAAGAAGAAACAGAAAACCTGAATAGACTGATTACCACCAGGGAAATTGAATCAGTAATCAATAATCTCCCAACAAACAAAAGCCCTGGACCAGATGGCTTTACAGGTGAATTTTACAAAACGTTCAAAAAAGAATTATCACCTATGCTCCTCAAGCTCTTTCAAAAATACAGAAGGAGGGAAGACTCCCAAACACTTTTTACGAAGCCACTATCACCCTGATCCCAAAGTCAGACAAAGACACCACAAAAAAAGAAAACTACAGGCCGATATCTCTAATGAACATAGATGCAAAAATTCTCAACAAAATATTAGCGAACAGAATTCAGCAATACATTAAAAAGATCATACACCATGATCAAGTGGGATTCATCCCTGGTATGCAAGGGTGGTTCAACATCTGCAAATCAATTAATGTGATACACCACATTAACAAAATGAAAAATAAAAATCACATGATCATATCAATAGATGCAGAAAAAGCATTTGATAAAATCCAGCAGCCATTTATGATAAAAACCCTTAAGAAAGTGGGAATAGAGGGATCATATCTCAACATAATAAAGGCCATATGTGATAAACCCACAGCTAACATCATACTCAATGGGGAAAAGCTAAAACCATTCCCCCTAAGAACAGGAACAAGGCAAGGGTGACCACTTTCTCCATTTCTATTCAACATAGTGCTGTAAGTTCAAGCCACAGCAATCAGACAAGAAAAAGAAATAAAATACATCCAAATTGGTAAGGAGGAAGTAAAATTGTGATTTTATGCAGACGATATGACACTGTATAGAGAGAACCCTAAAGATTCCACCAAGAAAGTATTAGAGCTGATAGATGAATTTAGTAAAGTAGCAGAATATAAAATTAATATTCAGAAATCAGTTGCATTTGTATATACCAATAATAAAACATCAGAAGGAGAAATTTAAAAAGCAATCCCATTTACACAATTGCTCCAAAGTCTATAAAATACCTGGGAATAAATTTAACCAAAGAAGTAAAAGATCTGTACTCAGAAAATTATAAGACACAGAAGAAAGAAATGAAAGAAGATACAAATAGATGGAAACACATACTATGTTCATGGATAGGAATAATTAATATAGTTAAAATGTCCATACTGCCTAAGGCAATATACATATTCCACGCAATTCCTATCAAACTACCAACAACGTTCTTCACAGAAATAGAACACATAATTCTAAAATTTTAGGTGACCATAAAAGACCCCGGATAGCCTCAGCAATCTTGAGAAATAAGAACAAAGTGGGAGGTATAACAATACTTGATATCAAATTATACTACAAGGCTACAGTAATGAAAACAGCATGGTACTGGCATAAAAACAGACACATAGATCAATGGAATAGAATAGAGAGTCCAGAAGTAAATCCATGCCTATATGGCCATTTAATCTACGACAATGGAAGCAAGAATGTACAGTGGGGTAAAGACAGTCTATTCAGTAAATGGTGCTGGGAAACCTGGACAGACACATGCAAAAAAATGAAGCTGGACCACCTCCTTATACTATATACAAAAATAAATTCAAAATGGCTTAAAGACTTACATGTAAGATCTGAAACCACAAAATACCTAGAAGAAAATATAGGAAGAAACTTCACAAACATTACCAGGAGTAAGATTTTTACTAATATATCCCCTCACGCGAGGGAAGTAAGAGAAAAAATAAACATGTTGGGATTACATCAAACTAAAAAATTTTTTCACAGCAAGGGAAACCATCGATAAAACGAAAAGGGATCCTATTGAATGAAAAAAGATATTTGCCAATGATATATCTGAAAAGGAGTTAATATCATAAATTTATAAAAAAACTCACTCAACTCAACTCCAAAAAAACAAACAACCCAATTAAAAAATGGGCAGAGGACATGAAGAGACATTTTTCTAAAAAGGACATACAGATGGCAAACAGACATATGAAGAAATGCTCAACCTCACTAACCATCAGAGAAATGCAAATAAAAACCACAATGAGATACCACCTCACCCCAGTCAAAATGGCTATCATCAATAAATCAACAAATAAGTGCTGGCGAGGATGTGGCGAAAAGGAACGCTTGTTCACTGTTGGTGAGACTGCAGATTGGTGCAGCCACTATGGAAAACAGTATGGAGGTATCTCAAAAATCTGAAAATGGAACTACCCTATGATCCAGCAACTCCACTCCTAGGTATCTATCTGGAGAGATCCAAAACTCCAAATCAAAAATCTTTATGCACTCCTATGTTTATTGCAGCACTATACACAATAGCCAAGACATGGAAACAACCGAAATGCCCATCAGTAGAGGACTGGATTAAGAAACGGTGATACATTTATACAATGGAGTATTACACAGCCATAAAGAAGAAATAAATCTTACCATTTGCAACATGGATGGACCTAGAAAACATTATGTTAAATGAAATAAGTCAGACAGAGAAAGGCAAATACCATATGATCTCACTTATATGCGGAATCTAAAGAAAAGAATAAGTGAATGAACTAATCAGAAACAGTTTTGGAGACAAAGAGGAAAAACTGAGTGTTGCTAGATGGGTGGGGTGTAGGGATAATGGGGAAGGTGAGGGGATTAGAAAACAGTCGGTAACCACAAGATGGCCACAGGGTTTTGAAAATTAATTTGGGGAACGTAATCAATAATGTTGTAAAGATTTTGTAGGGTATCCGATGGACACGTGTCCCATATGCGAGACCACCTCAGGGATGATATAGATGCCTGATCACTGCACTGTACACCTGAAGCAGAACAATAATGAATGCCAACTATAGTTCTATATATATATGCATATATATATATATATATATATATATATGTATATACTTACAAGAAGCGGAATATAGCATTAGGAATAGAGACAGTGGAAATGTAATGGCTCGGTGTGATGTCAGAGGGATAGTGAATGGGGGGAGGAGGGTTCACACAGTGTGAGGGATATAAATGATAAACGTCTAAGTATTACTTTGTCTTGTGCACCTGAAACTAATAAAAAAAAAAGCTAATAATACTTCAATGAACTTGCAGAGTCCTATTCTTGGTCATGGTTACCCTAAACAACAGATACCAGCTTAAGAAATCTAGAACTTCCATTTCAACGAAGCATACTGCTGTATGATTTATATGACTTTGTAAGAGGACTAACAGAATTAAACTCCACCCAGTTTGGATTACACCCTAGAGACAAATTGATGAAGCAATCTAGCAATACAAATTGATCAGAATGTGCTGATGGTAACATCAATTCATACTATCTGGGGATGATATTGTAAGTGCAGTACTTATTTGCTATATCTTTGAGAATAAAGAAAGCTTCCTTAAGAATGAATAATCTACTGGTATATTATTAATATTAGTTTATAGAATTAAAAATCTCATTCTATCTCAGCTTTTTAAAATCCTGATTAGTACAGATCAATTCTCAATAGCTACACCAAAGAAAATAAAGTAGAAAAGTGATCGCTTTTAGCATAATCTAAACCAAACATTTCAGATAAGCAAAAATTTGTACTAACAGGTAAGTAGTCAGTAACACTGCTACCACTGCTTGAGGGAAAGTTGAAATCCAGTCTAGGCTTGTCCCATAGCTTGTCAGCTAACAACATTAAGTGTGCTTTTGGGTAAATTTAGCTACATGCTTTCCTCTGTGATCTTGGCAACTATTTCCATAGAAATATTCCATGAGGAATCTGTCTTTTAGTGAGTTTTCTAATGATAAAATATTAGTAGAACACTACAACTTCATCAGTTGAAACCCCATTAAAATCAATGAAGTAAGTATGAAATGTTAAATATAAGACTCTATATGCATTTTGGCAGAATAAATAGGAAGGTTAAGTCCAGCTTGTCTGTATAAAGTGTCCATTTCACAAACATCACAAATACTATTTTATTGTATGTGCCTTGTAATCCTATAACTATTCTGCTAAGATTACCAGTTAAACCTATTTTATTTCTAATAAAATTACTTTGTGTTATAAACAGTAAAAAAAAAAAAAAAGGCTTAAATTGGGGAACAATAGGAAATGCATTTTGCAAAATGTGGTTTTCTTAGAAATCCACTAAGAAAAGAGGTTAAAAATACATGTTGTTTCTTTGCTATACCTACCTGCAACCATCCAGAAGACAAAATCTCCTCATACAAAGGTATATTTCAACAATGCACATGGCAAGAGAATTTATGACTATTTATTTGCCTTTCAGAATTTGGGAAAATTAACCTCCTTAGAAAAGATTGGATTACCCCTGATGACATACCAATGAAGTTGCATGTGGAGAATTAATTTCAGTAACAACGCGGCAATATGAGGTAATCAGGAGGAACTGATATTCAATGTGATTTATATGGCTGAAAGGCCATGGACTGTGGATCCTGAGCTTCCTGGGCTAACATCATGTTCCTGCTCTGACTTGTTCTGCAATTTGTAGGATTCTGGTCACCTTTTGCTTAAGCAGCCTGAGTTTTCCCTCTTGGATCTAGAATTGATAGAGCTACAGTCACAGCTCCCTGACCAAAGGAAAAGAAAAAAAAAAAAAAAAAAAAGACATGTCAACTACACCACTCTTCTGAGTAATGCCAAAACACAAAGGAGATTTTAGAAAACCTCAAACTCAGAAAATCTTTCTGAACCCCCATGCTGCAAAAAGATGATTCGGCTTGATTATGTTCACTCTGGGACAAGAAACTTGGCCTCTAAGTGTTTAGGGATAAAAATAATATTTTTCAGAAATGCAAAAGAACAAAGGAAGTTATAGTCAAGATATGCCGGAAGGAGCTAGCAGAAAAGTTTCCCATTTCTCCTTCATTTTTTAATAAGCATGTGCAAGACTGACTTCTCCATAATGAGATTAGTTTTTAAAATTGTTAAATGTTCTCATTTCCTTGCCAGAGCCCTCAGAAATTCACAGCTCATTACAACCTTCAGAGTAGTTAATAAACAAAGCTTGCTATTATTACCTAATTAAAATATATCTCATTTTAACATTTTACTACCCATCATTAAGATTCTTCTGCTACAGAGATTACATAAAAATTATTATTCTACTTTCTTTTAATTGCAAGTTTCACAGGGTGTTTCTTTCATATCAAAACACATAGAAATTGCAGATGGAAGTCATGTCACCCAATCTAAATGCATTTAAATAGGCTCTGAGAGAATGTTCTGAATGCAAGATCATCTAGAAAATCTACTTCAGAATTTGTTCTTTAATAGTTGCTTCCATCATATGCTGCTGAGTCATTAGTACAAATAAGAATTTGAATTTAACATTCATTTATAAAGGCATTTTCTGTGCCCTTATTCTTTCACTAACACATCTCGGCACATTGGAAGGAGCATCAGAAGGGGATCTGAGTGCTAGCTTCGGTTTCTGCCATCTTTTAAGAGTTGGGGCAAAATACTTATTCTTTTTGTACCCTATTTGCTCTCATTTAATATGTGTTTACAACAATACCTTCCCTGTACACCTCACATGATACTAACAATGATAAAATAAACTTAACTTATAAAAATTAATAAATTTATTTTATTTTACAGACTTTTCTTGTGTCTGAGAAGTGACATAATGGGCTCTAGGAATTGAACACTTCCTCACCCCATCTACTGGAAGAGAACCAGCAAAAATGGGGGTCCTGGTCTTTTGGTGAGAATGCATGATTCAGGAGGTCAAATAAATGAAGACAAAAAAGTGTGCATTGGATTTGGTAAGTCTTGACCCTCATACAATTTCAGTGGCAAGAATTAAGGTGGAGATAGGGACGTTATGAACTGGGTGCCAGGATTCACGGTGAATGTATAAAAGCGGCATGACAGGCCAAGGTACAGGACAGATGCCCTGATCTGAGTGTCAAAATAGAAGGAACTCTTGCAGTAGAATGTAGGAGGGGAAAGCATTAAGGAGCAATGGAAATAATGCTCTTACATCCAAGACCCATGCATGTAGGTTTGGGGAGACTACATGAGCAGCCCTGACCTGCGATTCCTACAGAGGGTGTGTAATCAGGTTCCATTTAAGACAAAGAGAAGTAAGAAAGAGTCTCTCAACAACTTGAATATTGTAGAGAATGTTTGTAATGAAAGGAGGAGATGACTAGGCAAATTGTGGGAAAGGAAACAGTGTGAGAGAGAAAAATGATAACTTGAATTGTGAGTGGAGGTAATGAACAGTTCGCTGAGATGGACTCAGATTTCTGAAGTGGTTACTGTAACTTTGAGGCTGTGACTGTATGATGCCTCATGTGCTATTACTGGCCTGAGGTCACAAGAAACAAGTACCCTGGGGGAAGTCACTCACTATAGTCCACATGGTCTGAGGACCCTGTACTGCTGGGAGCAGGGTGATATTTGTATACAGTCTTGACTCAGAATTCTTTATTTAATGTTAGTAACAATTTATAGGGTTACCCTTGAAAACCCCAGTCCAAGGGATAGGAAATACAGGATCAGGTGTCCTTTAGCTTCTTTTTCCTCACCTGGTGGTGCGCATAGCAGCAGTGTTTGGTAGTTAGGAGAACTCTGGCCTCCCTCTTGGGCAGGCATGCAGACTTTGAACACCACTTGACTGCGTTAAGAATGGGCCTTGGGCCTGGAACACTTTCTTACCAAGATATAAAGAATCCTCACAGCCTGCGGTGGGTTTATTGCCTGGTGTAAGAATATTTCTTCCTGGTTCACACTCAATGTGTACTGGTTTGTTCTGCTTAAACACTTGAGTCATTGGCTCTCAGGCATGCCCCCAGTCTTACACAAAACTGCAAACATGTAAAATTTTGAAATACTTTGAGGGTAGAGAAAGGATGTAATTTTACACTTGAAAAGTCCCCTATGTAATTCTAATGTAAACTCCCTGTCCAGAGTTGAGAACATGGCTCTATGCAATTTTTCAGGCTCCAGGATTTGGGATGGGATCATTCCATTGCAGGGCTGCATTGCCCTGGACGGCTGCAGAGTAGATGCACTGGCCATGGGGGGACTAATGCATTGCAAGGATTTAAATCTTATACACTCTTTATCTCCTCCTGCAATAAATAAATGCTGTTCCACTTGAGCCTGGTGTGCATGTTGTGTGTTCTCAGTGACCTCCAATAATACACTGGTTTCTTCCCTCAGTGGCACTTAGGGAAGTGGCACTGCTTTTAACCTTGGCTGCATAGCCTGGCCACACAGTGAGTGGTGAAACAGTGGATTAGTCAAATTTCTAATTAGCAGAGTATGGTAACTTGAGAGGATCATGAGTTATTTGTTTTTAAATATTGATGATTATTTAGAGATTTTCTAACTTCACAAATCTAACAGCACTCTTACATAAATAGACAAATGTAACAAAATGAATAAAATGTATGAACATACAATTGTAAAATTCCTAGCCTAATCATACATTCTTATGTGTTAAAACTCATTTCTAAGCCAATGTTTTATGTGTGTTTTGTTGTTGTTGTTCAAGTCCACAATAATGTATTTACCTAGAGCAATGTTCTCAATCCTGGACAGGGAGTTCATATTGGAACTGCCTAGGGAACTTTTAAGTTTAAAATTGCATCCTTTTCCCCACCCTGAAGGTATATCAAAATGGTATGTGTCTGGTGGTGGGTGGGAATGAGTTGCTTATGGGGAGTCTAGATTAAGACAGCAGGCCTTTGAAATTTCTATTGAAGAAATTCTTTGGGTGATTCTAACAACCTTCATCTCCATCCTCACTCTCATCCCCACCTCTATAAATGACTAGTCTAGATGAAGTCAAAGTCCCAAATGTCAACCTATGGTTAACGTAAGAAAAATCTGTGAAGTAATAAAATGGACAGTGCAGTATGGCAGGAAGGAGATCTACCCACGTCACAGTTCCAGCTTTATTAACTGTTAGCCATATTATCCCTTAACAAGCCTTGTATTCATCTTTAGCTTCTTTTTCCTCATTTTCCTTTAAATCAATTGCTTTGAATTAAAGGATCTCTAAGATCCTAAGATGATGTAAGATGTCTCCCCTTACTATTTTTCTCCCCACAAATCACAATGACTTCAATTAAGTTCCATGAGATAATCTATAAAACTTGGTGAGTCTTCAGAACAAAGAATCACAATATAAAGGATCTTATCAACAAAGAATACAGAACTTTCTTAAATGATAAGCAATTTTGAGTAAAATTTTGTTTAGGCAAGAAGTAAAACTTAGTGACACTGAATAATTTCCTAAATCAAAATCAACATCTGGGACTCAAAGTTATGGTTCTAGTCATTAAGCTTTAGATTATCTATCTGAAATTTGAGGCCATGATTACAACAAGTTTGCACTGATTCATGTGACACTCCATCATCTTTTAACCTTTAACTAGCTTTCAATACTTCATGCAAACGGGAAACAGAAATTTCATCAATAATATAGAATCCTAATTTCAGCTAATAGGTCTACCCTCCTCCACTCAAACTGTACTGCCTGACTTGCTAAACAGTAGAAGACTTAACTGTTCTTTGTTTCACTCCAATAAGAGATGAGTGTGCAACACACATAAAAGATAGAATAATAAGGGAGAAGGAGGAATCATGTTTCACATAACATGGAGCATATTATTTTCTATGATGCTAACAATCCTATCCATGTAACTTTAGTGGTTCATTTCAGGGTGGTCTTTTTACATAGTATCTGATTCTGAGTCTTAAATATGTATTTTTCCAAACTGAAATTTAATGAACGTCTGGAGACAAAAATGTTTTTATTTGAAGTGAGCCACAAAAGAAGTATCTGTTAACTTTGATATCTAAAAACTAGAGTATATGGTCTTAAGAGAGACAGTAATCATAAATTCCACCTCTGGTGCTTTACTATGCTGCCATATGGTCAGAAACTAGATTTTTAGCCATTAACAATATCTTTAAAACATCTATAATGTTGTCTGGCAAGTAAAAGAAAACTAAGATATGATTCTGACAATAGACTGAAGCTTAAAAAATATCTATATTTTAATATTTTAAAAATATTGAATATGCTTTTCAAACATGTTTATTTGTATACTGAGTTAATATTTTTAGATATGAAAAAGGAATAAATTTGAATACGTATTCATATGTGTACATATTAATACACATATATATTTCGTTATAAGAGAAAGGTACTATATATACCATGTTATGGGTGTTTGAAGCTTCTTAGTGACAGTGTTCTAAGGAACATCAGAGATCCAGTAAAGAATAAAATGCCTATAGTCAAATATTTGAAAGGAGAAGCTCTCAGAGACGTACCAGAGATGTTTGTTCTGTGTGGCCCCAAGAAATAAACCAAGAAGAGTGTGTTATTCCTATGGGAGATACATTCTAACTCAAAATTGTTTTGTTTTTGTTTTTCTTTAATTCTAGAAGTCAGAGATGACCAAACATGAAAAAACAAAATAGGATTGGTTTCAAATGCTTTTTACTTATCTCTACTTCTTAAAATGTCTTCAATCAGCTTGTATTAGGTTTACAATTAATACAAATAAAATTTTAAATAAATGCAATGGTAGAATGGACTAGCATGGGAAATAATGAGTTTCCTATCATCAGGACTTTATCAGAATTAATTGGATGGCTACTGCCAAAGATTCTTTACAAAATGATTCTGGCTTGTCAGTAGGGTGACTGATCATCTTGGTTTATCTACCACTGTCCTGATTTTAGACATGAAAGTCTTGCTTCTCTAGAAACCCCGTGATATTGGGAAAACTGGAATTGTTGGTCACCTTACTTAAATATATGGACTGGACAGCTAGAAAGTTTTGGTCACACACAAATGAAAATGGACATGATACCATGTAAGAGCTGTCAACTAAAGTAGCTGCTAGGAGCCACCAGTGCTAGAAATCAAGGCTGTGTGGGACGCCCCGGGACCGACGGGATCAGTGAGTACACTCCCACTGGCAGTAACCGTCTTTGGATCCACCACTACTTCTATCTACATAATTCAGTTACATAATTCAGGTAAACATTTATTGTCAATGAATATGAATTTAATCAAGACGTTACTCTACTAAATCTCTCCAATGACTTCCCATTGCCCTTAGTATAAAGTCCAGGATAATTAGTAAGGCATCTAAGAAAGGCCTGGCACCATCTAGCCTGCCATTCCTTTTCTAGTCTCACACATTGTCACATTTTTAGTTTGTTACTCATAGGCGATCTCTCAACTCATCAGATATATTGAACCTTCTACTTCAGGGACTCCAACTATTTTTCTTCCCCCATTTACTGTCCCCAGGTAACTCCTACTCTTCCTTGGTTCTAGTTTTACCTGGACACCTCTCCTGACCACTCCAAACCATGATGATATTAACTTCTTCCTTATCTGCTTACCTAGTCTCCTGGCCTTTCCCTTTGTAACACTTGTTCTAAACGTAGTAATTTTTTGTATCATATGTTGATTGTATATCCCCCATTACATAAAAATGGTTATGAGGGCAGGAGTAGCATTTTTCATTGTTCTTTGCTGTATTCTGAGCATCAGTCTGGGTTGTTGAATGACCATGGTAACTGCCTTGGGAGCTCACATTATAGAGTGGTTGCTGCTCAACATGACAGGCTATCAGAACCAACTCAGAAAAGTCAAGACATATGGTCACTGTAGTTGTAAGAATCCTGTGAGTTAGAGCTGGTAATTCTTACTTCCACTGCAACAAAACGTGTTCTTCAAATTCCAGCCAAAATGCTTAATGTACATTCCCACAGAAAGATGTCTTAGTATTTAGTACTCTACTTCCTAAGGAAGTAAATTTCATTTGCTGATCTGGGAACCCAACTACCACTTTAATCAATGTGTTCTCAAAATCCTATTCAATGAATATACAAAGGAACTTTAGAAGAATGTAGCATCTGTAAATTTAAAATTATCTGCATATTGCCTCTGTATTCATCATGCTTTATTACAATTTAATATGATAATATCATCATAAATTATTCCAATTAAAAATAGAAGTAATTTCAAATATTTGGTTTTTTTATGATTATTAAGTCAGCACCAAAACCCCTATTCTAACAAGTGTTAGAGCCAAATTGACTACCTATAAAGCCCTATTTATAATCTTTTAATGTTTACAATTTTGTGGTTTCCAATGTTTATGGTATTCTTTCAAAATATTTTTGCCTTAAACCATTTTTTTCAATTTACTGATGATGTGCTTTATTAAAAACTTGATAATTGAATTTCAGCAGCAGAGATTGTGAACTATTATATTACATTTATGGCAAAGTCATAAAGTTGTTTATGTCCTTTTTGGATAATACTGCCATGTACTTTTTTTTTAATTATTGGAGAATTTTACAGTTTTCAAATAATGTGTTTATTAGGTCAAATATGACTGTGGGGAATTTTGTGTCTAACAAAAGCTTAAAACCACATTTACTTAATGGAGATAAAGACTTTTATGTGTTGAATAATGTAATATAGTCTTTAGCACTTCTTTGCATTTTAACAAATAAACTATGTGCTACGAGAAAATTTTGTAGAAAGAAAATCAATAATGAATTATCTAAATAACCTTCACAAGAATATAAATTTAATGCTTCTTTTCATAGAAATTCAGTTCAGAGTTCAGTCATTTCTTTTTCACCACACTGTATTATGCAATGTGGCTACCATTTCATATGTAAATATGCATTAGGCAACACCATTCATTTGTTAGAGGGGATAAGAAAGGAGAGAATGTATGACTCTGAGAAGCTTATAGAATGAATAAGATAATTGAAATGCAATATATCAGATATTTGACATTTGTTCTAAGGAGGTTCTTAAATACAAATAAGTAACCCTGCTATTTTCCACAGCCTGGAGGAAGGGCAGTTTCAGACCATTAAATACTTTCTACAACTCAACCCAAATATACATGTAAGCCAGCAATATCTGGGAATCCCAAAGCCTTTCTTCTACATACTTCTAAGATCTTATAAAAGCCTTGATACTTCCAAAATCCACTTTACCCTCCTAACAATGCGAAGCAGAATTCAAGAGTGGGAGAAGAAATCTTTGGACCTTCTTCTGCATGTCACTGTGCCTCTCCTCCTGATCTTATCTGGGGTTTTTAGTCATTTCCTCTGCCAGGTATTTATTGAACAAACATTAAATATCTCCTAGATAACTTATAAGCATTGAGGATACATGATAACACATGCTATTGTCTTTGAAGAGGTTTTAATTTAAAAGAATCAACAAATGGAAAAGGGATAATTAGAGCACCACATGACAAGTGCTAGGATGGACCTGTACAGTAGGGGCTAAGGAGGCTGTGATACCCTCTCAGTTAAACTCGGAGAACTGGAGGGATTCCTGGGGACAGCGATGCTTTCACTGAATTTTAGAGAATAAGTAGAAGTCAAAGTGAGGAAAATGGGGACAAAAAAATGTTTCGTGAATAGGAATACGCACAACATCAAGAAGATACAAAAGAGTATCCTGCTTTCAAAGACTTCTACATATTTGACATGTGTAGACATGTGGGATGTCAATAGACATGTGGGAAAGACTGGCAGGAGATAAGACTAGAGAGTCAGCGTATTACAATGGACCTGTGTACCAGGTTAAGGAGTCTAAACACCATGATGAAAACTATGAAGATCAACCGAAGGTTTTAAAGCAGAGGAGTGACATAATCACAGTTAAGTTTCAGAAAGATTACTCTTACAGCAGTGTGGAGAATAGACTGGAAAAGCACCAAATAAAGATTAGGAGACCAGTGAAGATGATTCTGTGGTAATCCAGGCAAAAGTAACAACAATAATAGAAGCTCACATTTACGGATCATATATTATGTGCCAACTTCTGTTCTTTGTCCTTCATATGCATTATTAGCTCATACAATCCCACTATTACCCTACAAGGCATATACTGTTCTTATTTTTGTTTTAACGATGATTCAACTTAGGAAAAGACAGGATGGTAATCAACATAACTAGGCCACATCACTAGTAAGTAGTGGAGTCAGGATTTGATCTTAGGTTTATCTAGCCTGGAATTTCATCATTATGCTCTAGGAATTGGTATCTGACCATCTGACTTTAAGGAATAATACTGGATATATATGTATATCAAGTTATATATATCCTCAGAGGACTATTTACATTAAAAATTGAGGAACCTCCTTAAAAATGGAGTTCACCCTAAGAGAACAGAAAATTAAGTGTAACTTTGGCTCAAGGCGAACAGGATCAATCAAAGTAGCAAGCACTAATTGGTTGGGAAAACCACTAAACAGTACTCAATTTTCCTTCTGCCTAGCCTGTTAGAACACATAGGAAAGCACCACATCTTCCTCTTCTTACAGAACATGCAGGTTCTAGGTGTTCACCCCTGTGGCTCCAGGGCAGCGGAGCAGGTGAGAGAGGCAGTGCACAGATCCATGGGAACAGTGCTGGCTGTGATGGCCTTGTGGGAGTGGCAGAAGGATTGTCAGTGACTAATGGACAACTATGCCCCAGATAGAGGGAGATCATTTGGGGTTCTGCCTGAGTACTAAATGTAGATAGTAGAGTAAATCCACCAAAATAATCACAATGGATTATTTATAATCCCAAGGGACCAGGTAGTGAGTATGAAGAGAAGAAGAACTTGATCATTTAGGCTTTGGAGGACATCATGTTTGATCTCTCAGGAAACTCCAGCATCAAATGGATATAACAGGATTGGAAAAAAATGATGATGCCCTCACCTGAGCAGCTTCGTCATCCCTTGTGCCTAGGATGGAAAACATTTATAGCGTCTTTTACACATTACTCCTCCAAATAAGATTCCAGAGGTGATTGGAGGTCTGCTTGCCAGATGTGAGGGATAGGTGATTAAAGTGAAGACTGTCACTTCCAGAAATAATCTATCATTGCCAAAGTATGGAAATTACATGAAGTACTGGCAGGGGTTTGCTTTTCTTCTACTGTTTTTTTCTTCTAAGTGCCCAGGAAAAGGTGTCATATCCACAGTATATTCCTGTATCTGAGACTCTGCCCACAGTAGAAATGGTGGAGTCGCCCAGTGAAATAACTTTTAATTCCATCCCTATCATTCCAAGTTGGAAATGTCAGGTAAGGCACCTAAAGAAATTTCAAATATTTGACAGGAAACAGAATGTAGCAGAAATCCAACCTTAAGCCTAAAATTCTGTTTTCCCTAGGATTCAACTGTGTCTGGGCTTGTCTGGAAGACAGGATGCTATAGTTGGCCAAGAGTCTAATTAAACAAATGATCAGGGAATATCATGAGGAAGAAAACCACTTAAGGAATCTGCTGGTACAACATTTCCCAGGCAGACAGTCACATTGACAGCAACAGCAGCATTAGCAGCAACAGTGACCAGAGGTCATGACCCCAGTGTCCTGGACATCAGGGAGCAGCACTTCAAGTACATTTACTTTTAAATTTCCACAGCCTTAATACAAATCACATGAACATCACAAGTAGTAGCAACATTTCTGTAAGGCAGCAGCGGTGGCCCTGGGGACTTCTGTAATATGATGCTGGTGGTACAATTTACTGTTGATCTCAGAAGCAATTGAAGATATAAGGTAAAGAGGCTAATACAGATCTCAAAGAGATGACAAGTTCTTGAAGTAAATATGAGATACCCACTGGAAATACTAGGAAAAGTTTAGAAAGATCTAGAGGGAGACTCGAATTTCCAAAGATGAGACAGGTTCAGAGTCAAAGAAATATTGTTTTTGTTTGTGTTTTTGACTTATTTTGTAGCCTCAGAAACAGATTTTACTTAGGAGGTAAAAAAGGCTGATTGGATATGGAAAAGAAGAGATAGAGAATTGTCTGAAATGACTCCATTATTTTTGCCTAGGATATAGGTAGATGGTGACAATACTCACCTAGATAAAACATGTAATAGAAGGAGCAAAGCTGGGGCAAGATAAGGGAGTGTGGCTGGTTTGAGAGATGATTAATGTAGCTTTTAACTTGAATTTTATGGATTGTACAAGTGGAGATATTCATTATGTGGTATATAAGAGTCTTAATCTCAGTAGAGCAATCAGTGAGTTCAAATAGAATAAAAATAAGAAGTTCCAGTTAGATTTCCTGTTATATATTTGGTAAATATAATGAGAACATTCTCAGTGAAGTGGTGAAGTTGGAAGCCAGATTTTTATGTGTTGAGGTGTGACTGCTTGGTGAGGACTTATAAGACCTTTAGTATCATAACTTGTGGCCTGAAGTTTGGACTTTTTCATCTTGAGTTCTGAAGCTGCTGGCAGAGCATAACTCAGCCCTTTTGGGCTGTGGAACTGCAGAGCAAGTAGCCCCCCCCCCCCCACGGCTGATTGTACTGTTTGATATTTTGTACTCCTTACATCATTGTTAACAAATACTCCCTGTACTTCGATTGTGTGATCAAAGACATCCTTTTTGTTCTGCAGGCCTGGAATAAAACTAGGATTTGAAAAATACTTAATCATATACTATCTATTGTTCTCACCTCACAACCCTACTTGCTTGATCGCTGAGTCAGTCAACAGCTGAAAGTCCAGCTACCCCCACCAATCAGAAAACAAATGATGTAAGATTATGGTTTTGTTTCCCCTAGTAACTATCTCTTTGATCAACAGCTCCTTGCAACTTTTGTCTTTATAAACCCAGTGGTATTCTCTCCATTTTGGAACGTAGTCTCGGTTCATACCAAGGACTACGTTTCCCAGTTTGCAAATCATCACCTGAATAAACTCTGTTTACATTTCTTTAAAAAGATATCTCCAGATTTTTATTTACATTGGTGAGGAAGTGTAAACTACTTTTTTTATTTTTCTTTTTTTTTCAAAAAGCTTGACTAAGAAAGATAGGACACAGGATATGTGAAACTGTTTGTTGGTTGATTATTTCAAGTAGAATAAGAGAGAACTGGAAAATGAAAGAAATGCTATGTAGAGAAATGGGTGCTGACATCAGACAACTTGAATCTGAGGTGCAAATAAAAAGAATTTTCAATGGTATGAGCCAAACTCTAAGTCTATTAGGCCACCCTCAGCATCAGGCTGCCTATGGTTGCACATTTCCATATTTCAAACCTGTTTCTGTTTCAATATATTCTCTTTACAAGGAGAAATTGACAGCCAGTTGACCTTCAATGTAGTACAGCGTCCATGCTTTGGTTGCTTAAGAGAACTACGGCACAGAAATTGAGAAAAGCTTTGGAGACACAGTTTATCCCAGATGCCGAGAAACCTTGTGATTCCTAGATGGCAGATGGCAAAGGAATGGCAATCCTAAATATGTGGCACCTCGTCACAAGAACAGTATACTAAAATGGAGATGGAGGTGGTAAATCCAGTGTGGCAGATATTGCCGAGGCTTCATTCTTACCCTTTAGCCCACTTCAGTGGGTCAGCAGTGAACAACCTGCTGACAATTTGACACCTTAAGTACCCACATCTCTGTTCTTATCATTGTTTTCAGCTACAAGGAGGCATTCCCTGGAGGCGTGGGGGAGTTAAGGAGCCTGGAGCTACACACAAAGAAAGGAGACACGTACTAGTACATGTGCTGATTCCTCCCCTTGCTTGCTGGCCTCCGTGGCCTGGTTTTTCAGAGGGTTCCCTGTTCAAGCCCCATTTGCCCACATGGATAACCCACTCGTTACAGCACCCTTTATTGGCTTTTCTTCTTTTCTTACCTAATTTTCCCCAATTCTTCACTTGGGCATCTTGGGATCTTTCAAATAAATTTCTTATACGTAATTATCTATCTCAGGGTTTGATTTGGGGTAAGCTCAAACTGAAAAACCTGGTAAGTTGTCATCTGAGAATCTATCATTAAGAAAACAACTGGAAATATTGGGCAGGGAAACCTTTATGAATAAAAATGAATTACTGTGGTTTTGGTCAGATGACCCAAATCTCCCCACATCTATCAGTAGGTTTACATTACATTGGTATCTAAACCCCAATACTCAAGCCTTACTTGCTCTTAGCTCTTCTAGAATACTTCATGGAAGTCCACAGTACTACCTGATGTTCACCTCCAACTTGCTCAGGGCTGTCGCTCTCTGGGGCCTCTTTGTGGCTTCAATGACCTCCACAGCCCAGATCTGAAGTCCCTGCCCTGGTCCCACCACCCATGCTCACAATGATACTGCAGTTTCTTGTCAGAAAACCCTAGGAAGTAGGAAGGTAATGCTCTCTTTCTGAGTTATGCTCAATGTGAGGTTACACAGCACATTTCCATGGGTATTACTTGGCTATCAAACAGTTACCAATAGAGTCCTTCAGTTTAAACACATGGCTCTTCCTCTCCTCCCCTTCACAGCACACAGATATCAGGGCATCTCGTTTGAACGAGGGGTCTACACCATAATTATTTCTCATATGTACATGTATCAAATCATCACACCATACACCTAACCTTATACAATATCATATGTCAATTATATGCCACTAAACCTGGAAAAAAAAGTGCCCACACTGTCACATTAAATCCAAAACCCTGAGGCTATGTCGCCAAGCCTATTGAATCACGAATACATTTTAGGGATTCTGTTTGGTGGAACTACTCATCTCCCTCTAAAGCCTAGCTTGTTATCTGATTGACATCCTAATACCTCTAATCTATCACACACGTGCACGGACACATACATGCACACACTTACACACACGCACATGCACACAAAGCACATACATACACAAGCATACACATATACTTGCATATGTACACACAAACTCACAAGCATACACATACACAGTCATGTGCAAACATAATTCAAGGGATTTTTTCGAAGGGATGTCATTGCCACATGCTTTCTATTTCGCTGTCATAAGTTTCCTAAACATCCAAAATTAATGGGTATACCTATTTCCCTGAAGCAAGGACTCTTACCTAGCCATAGCTCAAAGTTTTGGCACAGAGTCCCTATTAAAATGAGGAGACAGAGAGAAGAAATAAGAGAAGGAAGAAAAAAGAAAAAGAGGAAACAATGAAAGAGAGATAGAAAGAGCGAGGGAAATCAAAAGCTCCAAACATGGGAAATTATTAAACAAAGCATGGACTTATCTATTCTGTGGACTTTTGAAATTATTTAAAATTATATCTATAAAGAGTTCATAGAGGCACATGAAATGTCCATTATGGTTTTAAATAAAAAATATACAAAATATAGGAAAATCAAAAGTACATTAAATAAATGTCACTTTTACATTAAATAAAAGCCTCGGGGGAGAAAAATCAAAAAAAGATGTTAGCAGTAATTTTCCAATTACCTTTGGATTACAGAAACATTATTCATTTATTTCCAACTTTTTGGTTTTTCCACAGTTGCAATTTTCTAAATAAACTATATTCATATGCATGTGTGGACATACAATGTTTATATACACACATGTGTATGTATGTATGTATGATGAACAAATGCATGTATTGAACTTTGCTTTACAAAACAGAAGGACTGGAACTGATGCCCCTTGACCTCTAAGGCCTGGGTTAGCGCCTGAGACAGCACACTCTCACTCTCACACACTGTTCTTCATTTCCTTGTATGACTGCTGTTCTCAGATCCAGGTTTTCATTTCATTTAGAGATTCACTAAGAAAGATATGCAATCATGGTACGTCTGTAACATAAATTGCTCCCTTTTAATTCCACACCTCTTTAATTCCTTTAATTCTCCATCATCACAGCCCTAGTGAAGTGAGACAGGTGGGTCAAGAGTTTGAAATGAGTTTCTCTTATTTCCAAACTAAAAATGGTAAGTCAAGACTGAGCAACAATGGTGGGCTCTCTTACCAAGTAGCACTAAGCAAAAGCTTCAAGACTCATGTGTAACCTACTTATTTCTTTTGAACTAGACTGGAATCCAGGGATAAGAAATATCTTCACAGGTTAGAGATGATATTTTTTCTCTAAAATCAGGAACAATTGGTTTTCTCTGGGCATTCTTCCCCAACCAGTCTCTGGAGGACTTACAGGTACACAGTACTCTTTTTGGAGGATTCATCAAGCACAAGGGTATATTGCAGCTCTACTTACCACAAGAAGCAAGAGGAAACTCTGGCTACTACTGTAAACACACAGTCCTCATCTCCAATCATAGAAGAGGCCACAGTCACCATCTGAGTATCAGGCACACCATCTCAACAAAAGACTGGCCGATCCTTCACTTTTCTTAGGACTCATTAAGTTGTAACATTTCAATTGGTCAAAGCAATATAATATATCACTTCTAGTAATATTTACTAAAACAGAAAAGAGAAAGGAAGAAAAGGGAAAGGGAGAAGAAGGAAGGAGAAAAGAAGAAAGAGTAGTTCTAGATGTAAATTTAGTATTTTTCCAAAGCATAAGAACAAGTCAAATACATCACTTCGTTGTTTGTGATAGTGAGATGAGTTCTCCCACATCACCCCTCAGATATCTTGGAAATCGCATTGAATTTTGTAAAGAACATGGGATATTTTAATTCTTGATTATGAGAACATTCCTCCTAAGGGGATGGAAGAGCTATGAACAGAGGCATCAGTGAAGGCACTTCAGTCTTCCTTGAGTCCTGAGGATTGGATTGCTCTCATTTTCATCTTTTGAGATCTATTTCTGTGTACCACTGAGGATGATGGCATTTGTTTTTCTAAAGAATTTCTCCATTTTTGCTTCTTACAGTTGCTTCTTTATAAAGTTTAGATGCTAGGACTTTATAGTCTTTTAAAAGAAGGCAGCTGTTCCACAATAAAAGAGTATCACCTCCCCAATTTACATTTCTGTGAGAGTCCTTATATATTGTGCTACATTTCACTGTATACATAACTCAAAGCCAAGCTTGTTTAAAGTTCACATTAAAACAAACTTGGTGACTAGGAAACATTGAAGGCTACAATACAGCATTTAAAATGAGCTACCATGCCATGCCATCTTTATATCTTTTATTAGAAGTTCTGGTCACAGAAATGCATTACCTAGCACCTGGAAATATGATATCCCTGTGGATGAAAGGAAGGTAAATTTGTGAGAAAAAGATTGCTTCCAGTGCTTGCAAAATGATTGCTAGCTCAAGGTTGAAACATAATTTTTAAAAGCTCGTGTATTTAAGTGGGCAGGAATCCACAGATGATCCATAAAATGTATTGACACAAAGGAACACAGAATTTATGGTTCAAATGAGAGGGATAAAAACTGTAAGAAGGAAAAGGGCTAAAGAGGGAAAAAGAAGATATGAGATCCTCAGAAATGTACAGAGTCATAGAAGCTGCAATTGCAAACTGTAAACCTAGACTGTGTTCCCAAGCACACTCTTCAATCACTGTTCAAATGGGTCTTTTGTCCGTTGCCTCAATCCTCCTTTCCTTAATCCCACTAAATTGTTTATAATTATAGCCTTTACCACCATGCTAAATAATTGACATGTCTCTCTCTTTAGGGTTAACATTCTCCATGTGATTGTAAACCCCCACCCCCGCACCTTAGTCAACCCTTACCAAGCTATTTAATTCTTTTAATCACCTCTTCTAGAAGTAAACCTGGAAGTTCCTTAACCACTATTATTATTCTTTTCTGTACTTCTTCCATTTTACTATAATTTTCCGGCAATGAGATCCCCCAAACAGAAGTATTATTTATTATTCCAATCGTGATTGTGTTTCTGCCCTGTGAAGAGGGACAACTCCCTCCTGCTACTCCCACTACATAACAGGATGTTTCCACAGACAGCTCTAAAATCATAATAACATTCCTGTGTACCATCACATTTCAACCTCATTTCTAATTTGTTTTTCTCTATTACCATAGGTCTTTTTGACAATATTATTTCCAGGTTATTCTTTCCCTCTGAACATCTTGTTTTTAATTAGTTTTCCAAGACCTGTGAGCTTCCTCCTTTCCACACAGAATTCATCTTCTTGTTCTTTGTCCATATTTCTTCTGTTATAAGAATACTGTGTTTAGATTTTATTTATACTCATCAACGTTCATATTGTTTTTATTTGCAGGAATATTTGTGAAATATTTTATTTGTTTAGCATGCAGGCAGACATGTTGTTTCTAAATTTCTTGTGTGTGTGTGTGTGTGTGTGTGTGTGTGTGTGTGTGTGTTTTTCTCCTAGTTTTATTGAGAAATAATTGACATACATCACTCTATAAGTTTAAGGAGTACAGCATGGTGGTTTGATTTACATATCTTGTGAAATTATTACCCTAATAAATTTAGCTAACATCCATTTTCTCATATAAATTCCATTTTTGATTTCCTTCTTTTATATTACTAAAGCAAACTGACCGATCTTAGATATTTTTATTTACAGAAATGTATCTGATGATATAACACCATTTCACAATTTCTGTTTAATACTGAACATAATTATAAAACCTTTATAATTATGGTGGTTTCAAACCCTTCCTAATTTCCATTGGAGGGTTCCTTTCTTAACTAGGAAAACTATTCAGATGAATATTATAGTTAAGCAACAAATCAAGAAGTTATAAAATGCAAGGCTCAAGAATGAATATTTGTGCTTCATACCTGGAAGGTAATCATGTGCTGTTTAGTAAGGAGAACATTTTTTTTTCTCTTTTATTCAGGAAAAGCTTCATAAAGGAAGTGGAATTATAAACAATCTGAGATCAAAGAGAAGGGATATATTTATATGACATTGAAGAACTATCTTTAAAACAATCACAGAGGAATGTTAGTGTTTCTTTAACATCTTGGAGAATTAAAGCAATATAAAAGTCGCAGAAACCCAAGTTCTGTTCCAACCATGCAGATAATTGAGTGCGAGTCTCTGGTAAGTCAACTTCTGAGTCTTAGTTTCTTCATGTAGAAAAATGGATATAATGTGCCTACCTTCACAAGGTTGTTGTGAGGTACATGAAATAATGTAGACAAAGTAATTTATACAGTGCTTTACCTCAGTAAGTATACCTCACTGAGTATACCTTACTGAGTATACCTCAGTACTACTTTACTGAGTATACCTCAGTAAGGTAGTGTTTGTTCAATTAATATAGAAAAATATCTACTGTGTTTGGCACTTGTATCATCATCATTTGCTTTTGTTGCTGTGGTATGTATGCATGCTCTAAGATGAGTCTCAGATAGTTCATTCTATATTTGTCATTTGCTCCAACACCTTGCTCTCAAAAGTTTGTCTAATGTCAGCAGCCATGGCTTCAGAAGTAAAACTTGGGAGGTTGAAGATTTTTAGTTATATTTGTCAAGCAAAATCTCTTCTTAATGCACTGATATCATGTATAAATTATTTTATTTAACTCCCATTCTAGAAGACTTTGATGTTACAAATATAGCTTACAATAAACATTTCTAATTGCTCATATTCTTTTAATTAATGTATGTAGCTCAGAAAATCTTAAATATAATATCAGTTGGGTATTATCCCAGTTATAGCCATATGATCTTAGATAAATTACTCTCTCTTTGCCTATGAAACATAAATATAAATAGATAGATGATAGATAGATAGATAGATAGATAGATAGATAGATAGATAGATAGAATTAGCTATATAACAAGTGCTTATTAAATGGCATCTGTGTTAAGTTTTTCATTTAAACTTTCTATGGCACAAACTGGGGCACCTATGTTTTAAAAATAAAGCATCACAATCTGATATTTTTTTGTCCCTCACAAGCTCCCCAGTGTCTACATATTCATCTTGACTCCCACTGTCATCCCTGAATGTCTTATCTGAATCCTCATCCCCAAATGTCTAAGTGTTGATATGAATGAGCTCCCATCTGTTCTCTAGGCCTCCAGCCTCTTTCTCATCAAGTCAAAGTTCTGCCAGAATAACCCTTCTAAAATATTTTTGACTATGTAACCTTCTGTAAAACACTCACTGGCTTCCCTTCGTTCAGATTAAATTTGCCAAAATATATTCCACAGAATAGTTGTCCCATAAGATGCTCCTCAGAAACAAGGTCTCGAGAAAATATTGGAAAACACAGCATACTCCTTCTCTACTTAAAAATTCACAATGAAAGTCAGTATCACAAAGCCTCCAAAAATGTTAACTCCTTACTTTCCAAAAATTTTGACCTCAGAATCCATTATTATGGAAGATCTCTAACTTGCATATTTAATTTGGATTTCTGCTAGGCTCACTAAGATTAATCTGTCCAAAAAGAACTCTTGACTCTACTACTTCCCTTAAATCTTTCCCTATTCATACATCCCCATTTTTCCAGTTGCTCGTGACAAGAACTTAGAGGTCACTGTTGATTGTTCTCTTACTCCTCCCTACCACATCTAATCTATCAGCAAACTATCATGTCTTTTCTCATAAATACATATTAAAACCAACCAATCACTTTGTACAAAATACACTAAAAACATGTAACCCCAACTAATAATCATCACAGTCCTGCACAATTCTAAAAACCTTCTAAAATATCTCTCTGCATCCACCCTGATCCTCAAAGGTCTGTTATCCACAAAGAAATTTGAATAGAATTTTAAAAATACAAAATGCATCGTGTTACTTCCCTGTATAAAATCATCCAGTGAACTCCTGTTTCTGTTTATCATGGAGTAACTGGGACTAGGCTAAACTTCCCACCATAAACAGATATAAAGCTGATCTAAAAGGGTGAAACAACCACTTTTAGACATTAGTTGATGATGTACAGAGAATACAACATTGAGATTAATATAAAAAATAGCACAAACATTCTTTCTCTCTGAGGATACTTTATGAACAAGCAAGCAGAAGAATTAGTCATATTGGGTTGATGAAACATAGATCACAATTTGAGAAATAGAGGAGATCTATATTGTAGGACAACTTTCTAGAAGAGAGGGATATATGCAGAAAAGGGACTCCAGAAATCAGTTGCCTTAAGTCTAATGTTAAATATGAATTTGTGCATGTACAGGATGAAATTTAACAAGACTGAGCAAATAATAACTTGAAGCTGCAGACTGAATTATTCCCAGCACTAACACAAGGCTGAGAGACATTAAAATTCCCATCAGCCAAAATAGAATTGTGTTGACTTCTGAATTGTGAAGTAGAGATACAAAAGGTTCACACCTTAGCAGTAGGACTCAATTATCCCTAAACCACAGACTATTCTTAATGTAGCCTAAAAACATATACAATAAACCTAAATCTTTGGATGAATAATGTATGTATACAACACAACTCTGTCAGAATACAACATAACACTCTTTAAAAGGAAACAAAACCTAGCAATCAGCAACATAAAATTCACAAGGTACAACATTTTATAAACTTAATAGTTTTGAAGAAAGGAAAGAAAATACGGAAAAATGAGGTCTATAACTAGCAGTCAATAGAACCAGATCCAGAAATAAGAGAGGTTATGGAATTAAATAATAAATTTAAAGGACATCGTCAATAAAATAAATAGGGAAGTGCAAGATATTTAAACAGATAGAACTTCTAGATATGAAAAGTGTAATATCTGAAATGAAAAACTCATTGAATGAGATCAATAGCCAATTAGACATTGCAGAAACAAATATCAGTAAACTTGAAGATTGGGTAAAGCAAAATTTCCAAAATAAAGCAGAGAATTAAAAAAAGAAAAAGAAAAAGAAACAGAGCCCCAGTGACCTATGGAAAAAATTATCAATTGATATTTGAATTCCCAGAAGGAAAGGAGAGGGAGAGGATGACAGAAAATAAATTGAAATAATGACTGCAATGTTCCAAATTTCATGAAAACTATATATCTCAGATATTTTTCTCTTTTTTAAAAAATTTACTTTTAATTATAGTTGACATACAATATTATATTAGTTTCAGGTATGTAGCACAGTGATTACACACTTAAATATCTTAAGTGATCACCGCAATAAGACGAGTACCCATCTACCACCATACATATACTCTCAGGTTTAAGGAACTAAATAAATCCCAAATAGGATGAAAACAAAGAAAATTATAAGATATCTCATAATTAAATTGCAGAGAACCAGTGATAAAGAGAAACTCTTAAAGCAGCTAAAGGAGAAAGGACGCATTACACAAGAATAACAAGAAAATAGTGATCACATACTTTTATTTTTAAAAAAAAAGAAAAAGAAAACATTTAAAAGGCATAAGGCAGTGGAATAATATCTTTAAAGATCTGAAAGAAAACTCTATCAACCTACAATTCAATATAAAATGAAAATATCCTTTAATAATAAAAGTACTAAAAAATAGACAATACTTCAGACAAATGCTGAGAAAATTCTATCACTAACAGATTTGCACTATTAGAAATGATAAAGAAAGTTCTGCAGGCAGAAGAAAATAACATAAATTAGAAATTTTTATCTATGCAAAGGAATAAAGGACACAAAAAATGCCAGTTTAAGTTCCTGGTCTTGAAATGTGCTACATCATGTAAAATGGTAACATTTGGTGAATCTGAAGAAGGGATCAAAAATCTCTGTACTATTTTTGGCAGCATTTCTATAAGTCTAAAATTGGTTTAAAATAAAAAGTTAAACAAAAAGACAGATTTACTCTTTAAAATATAAGTAATGACAATGTATTTGGGGGTTCATAGCATGTAGAAGTAAATTATTTGACAATAGAGTAAAAGATGGGAGCAAGAAATGGATCTGCATTGCAAGAGTCTTACATTAGGTGTAAGTGGCATAACATTATGTGAAAGTAGACTGTTGTAATTTAAAATTCATATCATAAACCATAGAGCAATTTCTAAAACAATATAAAGAAATAAAACAAAAAGCAATAGCTTTAAGCCAATATTGGAAATAAAACGGAATACTAAAAATATACTCAATTAATCCAAAAGAGGATTTAGGACAAGAATAGGACAAGAAGAAAAAAGAGAAAAAAAAACACGTATGGGACAAATAGAAAACAAATAACAAGATTTAAACCCAATCAGTTACATTACGTATAAAGGGTTTCAACACTCCAAAGAAAAAACAGGGCCATACAAAGGTAAGAAAGAAGGTGAAAGGGTTTAAAACATACAGAGTATATTCTGAGTATATTCTTTGGCTCAAGTGTAATTAAATTAGAAAACAACAGTAAAAAATTCTTACTTGTCTTACTAATCAGGCATACTGGGATTTGCCATTGGCTTTCTCTGGTTGTTAAAATGTCTAAAGCTGACTTTCTCGAAGTATGTGGTAGATACTGGAGTTTCACTATGGGGAGATAAGCCCCGGCACCAACCATCCTGTTTGAGTACCTTTCTATACTAACCACTTTGGAACACTAACAGCTCAGCTGTATTACCACTAGCTTACAGCTAGGGTATGACAGGGGCCCTAGATTTGATGTCAGCCAGGGTACTAAGTGAGTAACAGGAGTTAGTTAGCAGCTGTAAATGAAGAGGTGAGTTCTTCTTGCAAGCAGAGGCCTTTGATTTTTCAGGATAACTCTAGCAGAGGTTCTAAAATTTGACGACCTTCTAAGCTTCAGTCTGTATGAGGTCACAGCAATTTTTCTCTTACAAAAACCAGTTCAGTGATGAGGTTGGTTATTTCTCCTGGCTGCTGATTTTCATAGCTTTGTATAATTCCAAACTGGTTTCCTGGAGCTCTCCAAATTGTGAAAGCTATAAAATAACCTGCAATAAATTCCTGTTTGCTTAACCTTGCAGTGAAGAATACTGACCAATAGCAGCTTTGGGTGTTCCTCAGCAACCTCTCTCTTCATCATGACTGGGAATTACATAACTGCAGTTCTGTTGATGAGGCAAATTCATCTCCTCAGAATGGCTATTTCCATCTTCCCTTAGCTCCTGGGAATTTGTCAGGCATCTTCTATTTGCTTCTGCTCAGGTTTCCTCTCCTACCTACATGGACTTCTTGGATAAAATCTAAGTGAATGCCAGGCTGGAAATTGCTCATCTAGCCTATTTTTGGTCCTTAGTAAACACTTACACAACCTTTACACACATCAAATTGCAGGAGTGAAGGTTAAACAAATATAGTCACCAAAATTTTTTCTACAGTAAGAGAAGAAACTCCGGCCTTTACCTCTCATCTTCATATTTCTCAAGTGCTTATGACACCTGTCTTCTATGGCCCCCAAGCAGCACACAGAATCTCTGAGAGGGACAGAGAATCATGTCCAAATGTTATGCAACTTCAATAGCAGCATCCAAGAGGTATGTTCAATCTCATAGCAAACTCTCTGGTTGACGAACCCCCTGTAACTTGAAGAGAAGTGAGGAAGCAGCATGCCTTCTTATCACCATGAGGGCATAAGCAAGATTATGAGAACCCAACAATTTTTTCTAACTCAAAACTGAAAACTCTGTTAGCCTCCTGAACCTCTTTTACAGTTTATATGGGAGAGGAGAGCTAAGGTTCTCAAAACCAGTTCTCAGATATCTTATTGCAAGTGTTGCTTAGGTGGCCTAACACATTAATTTGGATTATGGGAATATCTGTCATGTAATTATATTGCTCTCAGTCTTTATGTCTAAGCAGAAATTTAGACACAGACTCTATTTAACTTTCTATTTTAAACAATGTACCATTTTATATTTTCTACCCCAGCCTAATAAATCTGTTTGAAACCTTGAAAATATCACACATAGTCCCATCTTCTCATCTCTACTCACTCTTAGTTAATTTTAGGACTTCTTTTTCAAAGGGCCATCTCAAACGTCACCCTCCTCCCCCATGATGACTACTCATTTGAGTTGTCACTTTGAACGTCAGTGCCTGAACCACGTACTAGGATCTTGGACAATGGC
The DNA here is from genome assembly GCF_964194185.1 of Rhinolophus hipposideros. Taxonomy (NCBI): domain Eukaryota; kingdom Metazoa; phylum Chordata; class Mammalia; order Chiroptera; family Rhinolophidae; genus Rhinolophus; species Rhinolophus hipposideros. The sequence continues at coordinate 38,715,594 of NC_138049.1, forward strand.
AAATACTCCAAATGCAGTACAAATGCTTTACTCCTTCTTGTAGTGTCCATTGCAGGCCTTACCAGTCATTCTTGGTACACTTTCTGGCTAAGCTCTTGGGTACAGTCTTTAACACAGCTCTGTAGACGATTATTATCAAACAATCATTGCTGAAGCATGATGTGAAACCCCTATCACATCCTTGAATTTTTAATAGAACTTCTGTAGATATATCCCACCAAAATAAATTAGAAGAGGCCAGAGGGAATATACCAATTTCTACTTATATTCTTAGTGCCTAAGACAATTAGGTCTCAATGGTGTTTGATGTGTTCCATTACAATGGCTTTTAGCAGTGGATTGACTTTTACATATTGTTCTAGTATTGTTTTGTCAATTAGTCTTCTGTAACAAGCATATAGGAAGATTCTAATGTATTTTTAATGCTTGAATTCTTCAGTTGGCAGCTGATGATTATGTCATTTTTAAACATATTGGATGTTTGAAATGTTTTATAATTAAAAAAAAAAAGTGATGAGGAACAAAATCCCAAGGAGAGAAAATTTTTGTCATAGTACATGGAGTCATACAGAAGATCTACAGACACATGTGAGACACACATATTTAAATAAAAATAAAAAAAACAGAAGCCCAGGTGTATTTTATTTAACAACAGAATAGAAGAAGCATGTATCTGGATCACATAGAATGATATTTACAGGGGTAGAACTAAGCTCTTGATGCTTTCTTGGTCCAATTTCACTGTGATACAAATTAAAAGCCTCCATAGTTAGGTCATCCAAAATTTCATTAACTGTCCCTGCCGAGGGTACTAATATTGGTGAAGAGCACTAATTCAACAGAAATTCAATGAAAACAGACATAAAGCCCCACCATTTTCTTGTTTAGGAATTAGAAGATAACCTATTTGATGGTAGGCTTCTTGTATGTCTTACAAGGTATGATCACAAAATATGGTGAATGTTCAAATTAAAAAATGTATTATAATAAAAGACACACTATAATTAATCCCCCTCAAAATACTTTCCCTCGCTTCGAACACACTTATCCCATTGTTCTTGCCACTTTCTGAAGCAGTTATGGAAGTCCTCTTTCATGTCTTTAGTTGTGCTGTTGTGGATGCCTCGATGTCCTGAAATGATTCAAAATGTTTATCTTTCCTGGTCATTTTGACTTTGGGAAAGAGCCAGAAGTCACACGGTGCAAGATACAGTGAATAAGGTGGATGAGGACACACTGTAATACTTTTACTTGATAGAAATTACCATACTAGAAGCAATGTGTGACAAGGAGCATTGTCATGATGGAGGATGAAACAATTTGCTCATTTCATGTTAATGCATTGTTTGTGATCCACGGATGATTTATGGCACCTTTGAAAACATACCTTCTCTCAGCTGAAGCTCACACCCAGCTGACTGCACTGGACAAGCTGAAACTTGTCACTATTACTAAACTTGTCGCTATTACTAAGATTCGTTGCACTGTTTCCCATATTGAAGATCCCTGCCTTTCTGTTGGATGGCACTCGGCAGCAGCGTTCACCATTTTGTTTGATCACAACGGAAAAGCTCTGTGTCACACATCACTTCTAGTATGGCAATTTCTGCCAAATAAAAATATTATGGTGTGTCCTCATCCACCTAATTAATTGAATATGACACCGTGCAACTTCTGGCTCTTCCCCAAAGTTATTTTGACCATGAAAGGTAAATGTTTTGAATTAATTTCAGACATCGAAGCAGCCATGACAGCACAACTAAAGACACTCATAAAAGAGGACTTCTAGAATTGCTTCAGAAAGTAGCAAGAATGATGGGATAAGTGTGTTTGAAGTGAGAGGGAGTATTTTGAGGGGGATTAATAACAATGTGTCTATTACTGTAATAATTGTTTTATTAAACACCCACAACATTGTTTGATCACACCTTATATTTATATTCCAACATCTAACACAGGGCCTTTTTGTACATACAAAAAGAAGTACTTAATGACTATTTGTTGATTAGTATTAAAAAGTAAGAATCTTTCTCTTGTTAGATTAATTTATCATTAAAAGATTTTCCCGTTAATAACGTAATTAAGGTTGGGGATGATTACATATACTTTTATGTGTCCCTCATCACTAGCTCAAAAGATTCTTTATTTATAGAATGAAAAGATTGAAAGAGGAAATCTGATTTTATTCAAGATCTAATATTCATGATTCTATGAAAAATGTTCCCTCAAATGAACTAATCAGAAACCTTAGATTCCTAAAGAGAATAGATTTGGATTTGCATTCAGTTGTCCTGGACGATAAGCATTCTTTGTAAATATATAGGAAAAATTATTTAATTAATTCATTCATTCATTCAAAAAAGGTTTATTGAATGCCTACTAAGTAAATTACTGGTTCTAGGTGCTTTATGGCAGCAAGAAAGTATATAACCTAAAATTCACTAATCATTAGATTTAGAAAGAAATATAAAAAACTGGGGTTGTCCTAAACAATCTCTCTTTGGACTTTTGGCAGCTGCACTGGCGTCCTCCTTCCCATCCCGCTGATGTTCTGGTTGTTTACATAATATATTGAATTCACTGCCTTACTTTTCCTTCTGTGTGTGTGTGTGTGTGTGTGTGTGTGTTTGTATTTCTATTTGCTTATCCAGTATTATCTCCATATTTTATGCTTACTCAGTTCTGGTTTTGATCCCCAGCCTGCTTCCTTCGTCTGATGCTTTTTAAGACCAGATTAACAATTGATGAGCAATTCAGACATCAAATTCTATGAGATCAGAGAAAAGAGACAGGAGTCAATTTTTGAGGGGTAGTATAAGGGGCTACAGGGAGGTTGGAAAGAGAAGATATAGATAGTGGATGTTTACTGGGTAAATAGGATTCTAAAAGGTGCAACTAAAAGCTAAAGATACTTCAGACATACGAGAGTGCTGAGCTAAGGCGGGCAGAAAGATCAATGAGGTAAGTTAAAAGATTTGGAGAGACCCATCTACTGAAGAGACATATTTGATTATCTAAGAAATACGTGATAAAGGCTGGAAGCAGCTCTATTCACCCTAATTAATATAGCCAAAGGTAGGCACATACTGGAAACTACACAGGATGGCAAAATAGTCTCAGTATCTCTCATTTTTACATAAGCCTCTCTAAGGTAAAAATAATATATGGTCTGTTATGAGTCCACCCAGTCCTTTCCAGAGCTCCAAGAAGTAGCAGGAAAGCAGAAAAAACACTTCTTAGGAAAAGTAATCCACAAAACTAATATAAGAATTAAACTCATTACAAGGATATCTGGGTAGGACTTAGTTTTTATTTTCTTACAGGGCTCATTCAAACTATTTTCTCCTTTTGCATATTTCAAAAAACTCTTGAGTCCTTAGTAAATGTTTTTGGCACAAACCGCCACACTTCCCTCCTTTTATTCTCTCCCACACAGACTGTACCTATTAATTTTGACATTCATTATAAGAATCATCCCACTACATTTCAATTGTGTGCATTAAAGTACAATGTATTTTCTCCATTACTCGCCCTTGCTTATGTTCCTAACTTTATTTTTGGTAGTGTACAAAACCCTGTTCAAGATCATTTTCCTACCTTAATCCATTATTTTAATTTTCAGGTAAAAACCACCAGCCAGTATTGCTGAATTCTGTTTTATAAATAAATTATATGTATATTATATATATATATATATATATATATATATATAATCATACTCATATCCACTTGTACTTAGGTAGTATTTTACATTATGTAGTATTACATATCTTAGTGCTACTTAATGCTTCCTTTAAAATTACCCTTTAATATTTAAAAGTCACTTAAAATATGCTCTGACTTTTATGATATTAATACTAATGGCAAATATTTGTCTGAACTAATAAATAACTTTTCCAGATTTGGGCAACGAAAGTTTCTTCTTTATGTGCTTGAGAAATGATCAGCTTACTTGCTTCCTAAATCAGACAATTTGTTACATAGGAAGTTTGTTGAAACATGAATGATATCTCTATCCATCTATAAGAATTTCAGAAACTGTTGAGAAAGTACAGACCAATGAATCTTACTTTCACACTAAGAAAAGTAGTTGAATTCATAATAAAAGTAAATTTAGTGTACACTGAAGCAGGCATAATCTGTAAAGGAAAAGAAACATGGCAAGAAATCAGATCTGACTGCTTTGAGACATAAAACCAGCATGTTGAAAATAAGTGGCGTGATTCGTTAAGTTCCAAAACATCCTTTAATACTAGACTTTGATTTTGTTGTATGTTTCTATTTATCTCTGTATACTCAATGTTTACCTCACTAATTAGCATTTGTTGGGTGCTCAAAAATTGGCTTTAAAATTGAATGAACAACATTAATAAAAATGTAATTGAAACACACCAGAAATTTAGAGGTAGTTGTTTTGTGATAGACAAAAAAACTGAGTTTTAAGGAAACAGCAATGTGGAGAAAACAGTGACTCCCTTGGAGAGTGAAGTACAAACCATTGGGTCCACAAAGGATCAGAATGTCATAAGTAACCAGGGTAGAATAATATAAAAGTAAATTCCTTGAGTTTGCAGATTTTTCTTTTTTGAATAGGGAAATGCCAGCCTAATGGGAAAAACTTACAAAAATATTTTGCTTTGTGTGTGTGAGATGAAGAAAGTGGCAGGTGAGTTTCAATATACACAAAAATCGTGTAAACCACCTACAGTCAAGTTTAGGAGTTATCCATTATGATCCAGTGTTTATGAGACACATAATGTATTGCATTATACCTGTATCAGGACTCTTGGAGAGCTTTATTGTTCTATAAAGTACTTCAATGTGGGCCACTGAGGATAACGAGTCTGAATGAAAAAAATATCTACAAACGCTCGGACACAGCTTAGACACGTCATCAATTACACTTTTAGAAAGCACCAAAATTTTACTATTGAATGCTCCTTGAAGAGGATGATCCAATGTAGTGTTACCACCAAAGGGTCAAAAATGTAAGTTATCCTCCAGAAAATTATTAAAAACCAACAAAGAACACATTCTTATAGAAATCTGAAACAAAAGTCCAAGCTGACACAGGTGCTGGGTGAGATCTACACAAGGATAGTATCTTAGAGTTCTCCAGAGAAACACAGCCAATTGGACACACACACACACACACACACACACACACACACATTTATTTTAAGGAATCAACTCATTCAATTGTAGGGGCTAGTAAGCCTGCAGGGCAGGCAGGCAGGCTGAAAACTAAGGCAGAATTTCTATGTTACAGTCTTAAGGCAGAATTTCTTCTCTTGGAAACCTCTTTTTTTGCTGTTAAGGCCTTCAACTGGTTAAGCCCACTCACATCTTGGAGAGTAATCTTTACTTAGAGTCAACTGATTGCAAATGTTAATCACATTTCCAAAATGCCTTCATAGAAACATGTAGACTAGTGTTTGACTAAACAACCGGGCAACATAGTCTAGCCAAGTTGACACATAAAACTAACCACCACAGACTGGAAAAATAGTAAAGGATGTACATTATGAAGACAAATAAAACAGAAAAGGAAGCTTTGGAAAGATAAAATGATATGATATGTGGTTTCATGTCAGTATCAGAGTGATTTTGCAGAACTCCATACCTGTAATTTTAGAAAAATGCTACCTTACGGGGAGTGTATCAGATAGCAAAGACATTCTAAAACACTGATTGGTGATAAGAGTAGGATCAATGACTCCCAATCAGTTTAGCTTTTGCTACACATCAGCAATTCCTATAACAACAGAATACATATAAAATATTCTTCAGAAAACTTGCTACAAAAATGCTATTCATTTAATGTAAGAACAAATATATTTATATTTCCAAGACCACTGTGCTCTGTTTTCTTCTAATAGCTGTGACTGAAATGAATAATTTTGTGTCCCTTTTATAATCTGTCAGGCTCTCTTGACACTTGGGGCTTGATCTGCATTTTAATGCAAACCCGAGTTCTCAAAACAGGCAAAAATCCTTCTGTGAATGGATATGAAGTCATTGCTCTGTTTTCCATGGTCACTTCCATCATATTCTCTTAAGTTACATTGCTTCAGTTGATATTTGAAATTATTCAATTCACTTAATTTTCTAAAGCAGCGATCAGGGTATAAGAGTTCCTTTCTTCAGAGCTTCAAGAATCTTGATTCCAAGCTCTGATTCACTGCTTGTATCTACAAGTTTCTGGATTGCTCCTTCTTATAATAACTAATTTTCTGCTCTTGAGTACCTGCCAGGTCCTCTTAAGTTCACTTGACTGGCCCCAAATGGCCTTGTCTTTCCTTTTTCTAACCACACAACCTCATGACCTAGCCAATTGTCACTTACTTTAATGCAGTTATCTAGCTATCCTCCATCAATCCCCTCATTGATTGTTTCCTACAGAGCTTGCCACTGCTGGAAGATACACTGCCTAAAATAGATGTGCTATTTTATCAGTATCATGCATAATCTTTCATGCTTCATCAAAGGCAGGCATTACATTTTTCGTCATGATGCCATCTATCCAAAGGAACAATTTTCTGATCTTTGCCTTAACGATCTTCCATGAAAAACAAATAGTTTGATTTTCCTGAAATATTCCAGAAATTGTATCATCCAGCACAGCCCAATAGAAATAACCTTTGACTCTCTGAAATCTGGGTCAATCATGGCCTACTTACATATCTTTGGGAAAGTGATCTTACTTCACTCAGCCTAAATCTTAAAATAAATACAGCAATATTTTTGTGACTATCTTACACTGTCATTTATCCACTTAATACATATTTTCTTCAATAAATATTTGGTGAGCAGCTATTCTGGATGCCATACTAGGAGTTAAGAATTAGAAGGTGAACAAGAAGATAATGTCCCCATCCTTATGGAGCTTACACAGTGACCAAAGATATACAAGTAAGCAAAAAAAAGTCTATGTTGTGTACATTAATAAGAGATTGTAATGCATTCTGTGAAGGGAATAGCCACTGTTCTATAGCAAGAAGTTTGTGAGAGAAGGAGGTTTTGCTTTAGATTAGTTGGGCAAGAAATGACCCTCAGAGGAAGTGATTTGCGGCCTTACACTTGAAGGAGAGGTATCCAGGTATGTTGAGAGGGAAACAATATTTTAGGCAAAGAGGACAGACGGTTGAAAGTGAAAAGGAACTTGGAAATAAACCAGCAAGAGGACAATGGCCAATTTGAGATTCAATATATAGACAGTGGCCAGATTGTATGGGAGTTTATAAGGAATGTTTAAGACAACTAAAACATTTAATCAAGGAAGCAACATGATATGATTTGTTATTTTAAAAAAGATGATGCTGACATTTGCATATCAAATAAAATGAAGGAAAACATAGCAAAACTAAATAGGATTCAACAGCAGTGGAGTAAATGAAAAATCATGGTGGTTTTTTCTCGCATGGTGACAGTGAAGGTAAGAGAGAAATTTTGATGGTTTATAAAACAAGGACCGTCAAGCACGATTTTATAGGTTGTATACTGCACAAGGGTGTCACACCTAACAGGACACGGATGACACTGTGACACAAAAGTGCTATATGTTTCCAATAAGAATTGCTGATGGATTGGATTTAGAAGATAAACTAGAGAGTGGGATCAAGGAAGAGTCACATGTTTCTACTTGACATACTATGTGAATGGCACTGGCATTAATTATGACTGTGAACATCATAGAGGAATAGTTTTTGGGTGGGAGAGATATATGAAGTAACAGTTTTAGATAAGTTGGGATTCCTATTAGACATCCAAGGGAGAAAGTCAAGTTGGTAGCTGAAGATTTGCGTCTGCAGATAAGAATGTAAATCGGAATTTAAAATACAAATGTTACAGGTATTTGTTTATAGATTGCATTCAAATTATGAAACTGGTTTGTGTCACTTTAAGGAGAGCACAGGAAGAAAAACAGGTCTATGACTGAGCCCTGAAGCACTGCAACATTTAGAGGTGGGGGATAAGTGGAGGAGGCCACAATCAAAGAGGCTGGGGAAAAGTTGCCTGTTAGGTAGCAGGAGAGGATAAATTCATTTCAGGAAAAAGTCATTTCATAGAAGCCTAATGAGGAAAGTTTATCCAAAATGAGTGACTAGTTGGCTGAGCTAAATGTCCCTAAAAAGTCGAGTGAGATAAAGACAAAGAACTGCCCTTTAAATCTCATTAATATGCCAGCTGATGCTGGCCACACTGTGGCAGTGGAGCAGTAAGGAAAGAAGCCAAACTGAAATGGCTTAAAGGGTAAATAGGAGAAAGACTCAGGGATTCCTTTTTTTTCCTTGGAAAAACAACAGAGAAATAGAATGGCAGCTAAGCTGAAGACGTGAGGTCAAAGGAGAGTTTTTGAAATTTGAATGAGAAATACTAGAGCATGAGAGTACAAGTGAAGGAATGTGACCTTGATAGGAGCAAAGACTTTTCTTCAATTATAAAGGGAGAGAATAGAAAGAGGCTGGATGAAGATGCAGATAAGTTTGTTGACTTGGTGATGGGAGAAAGAAGCATTTGCTGTCTGCTTTTGCTTGATTAATGAGGTATTAGGAAGACTATCAGCTTAGACTGTGGGGAATATATAAGGTGAGGGAAGGTTAAAGGGAAAGGAACTGTTTTTAAATTGTTCTTTCAAAGAATGGCAAAGCAAATTTACCATGGAAACCTAAAAGTTTGCTGGGCATTATTAAGTGTTGATCAGCTTTGTGGTAATTAAAGTAAAATCAGTTATTCCAGGTGGGTGTTTTGTTTTTTGTTTGTTTTTTTGTTTGTTTTTTCTTTTCTTAGAAGTTTCAGTCATTCTGTTGTGGGCATGGATAATATAGACAATTGGAACAAATAAGTTAGAGCTTTTGCAAGTTCATATGAAAGGAGGAGAAAAGGGAAAAATTGTTGAGAGTATCCATAAGGAGGTAATCGTAAAAATGAAATTTGTAAACTAAATTGGATATGAAATGAAGTGAGAGCAGGAGGGAGGTGATGGATTTGTGTAACTAGAATTTGCATGGGACATTGTTCCAAGAGATGATATTTTAGATGGGGAAAGTAATGTAGATTCCAGAGTCCAGAGGGAAGGAGAAAATAAGAAAACCGGAGACAAAAGCTGAAGCATCAGAGAAGAAGCTCCTGGTTCTGAAGTGGAAACAATTTTCAAAGAGAAGGGGTAGTGAGGTAGCATGATTGCAGAGAGAAATGGGGGCAGAGATGATTGTGGAAAATAGTAAGGCAGTTGGGTATCACTGAGGGCCAGCCAGGATTAGCGATCATCAATTTAAGATGGCAAAAGTACTCAAAAGTGTCCTGTCTTCTCAGAAGCATTTAATATTCAAGATATTGGAATAGGTGAATTTGATAAAATATGGGGGATTTGTAAGACAGCTACTGTGAGAGCACAAATGCTAAGTCAACATAAATTATGATCATTACTCTTACTCTCACTACTGTGATCAACCACATAGGAACACAAAGATAAAGTATGAGGAAGGAGGCTCTTGCTTGCAATTATATGTCATAGTCACCTCTTCAAACTTTCTTCCCTTTGAACCTACTCCTCTCAGGCATTGAGTTCAGCAAATGCATTTCAGAGTTGAAACAGCTCTGCTTTTTTCACTGCTATTATCCTAATTTGCTTTAGGTTAGCTTAACTGAATATTTGAGTCTGCAGGTAAGAATAGAAATCAGAATTTAAGATACAAATGTGACAGTTATCTGTTTATAGATTGTATTCAAACTATGAAACTGGTTTATGTCATTTTAATGGGAACACAGGAAGAAAAATATGCCAATGACTGCATGTTTTCTGGCAGAAAATAAAAATTTCAAAGTAGTCATACCTCTTTTCAATAGTTTAAATATAGACTTAAATGCAATAATATTTTTTGAACAGTTGTATGGCCGTTTCCTTACATAGTCAGAGTCTAAAAAGTCATGTTGTTCCACTGCAATTCTCGTTCACCAAATTCTGTAATAGTTGAACAAAAGGGCACCCTAGGTAGCCTGAAAGCTGTGGTTATAAAACAACAAAAGTTAAGTACTAATTTACACAGCGGGCGGTAAGTTCATGAAACTTATTTCCCCAACTAGTGGAACAAGCCAAAAATATAGCTTTCTATAAATTTTTAGATGATACATTCATAATAGGTTTAAAGAAACTAGAATGTTTGGTATATAATACTAACTTTCTTGAAGTTGAAATTGTGAGGAACGAAATGGATTTCTGCCCCCACAAAAATCTGTATACCTATAAAAGAAAAATTATTGGGCTAAATAAACCATGGGCCTAAAGTATTGGTTCATTTCCCTCTTTTCTGATAATGCTTTACATTACAAATACATGCAAAGAAAAATATACAACATGAATATTAGTCATACTGTGCAAAATGCTATCACTTTATTTATATGACACTGCCTCTTTTGAATTAGTTTAAAATACATGCATACATAGCCTATCTATAAAAAAAGAGATGTGTATCTCAAATTTTCATAAAATAAAATAAAAATTGTTGACAAAAGAATGTGGTTTAGTGAACTTGGCATAGACAGAGAGCAATAGATTGTAATCTTTAAGATTCTTTTTTCACTCCTGAGAAAATCATGTTATCTAGACTTTTAAAAAGAGAAAATAATAACACATGTTGAAAATATAATTACCAACAACTGCTGATGAAATGGCAGATAAGGAGATGCAATTCCATATACTGCTTCAAAACAAAAAGGATGCTGGACACAGTGTAACAAATAGGAGTTAATACAGAGCCAAGACCAACAAACAAAGAACAACACAAAAGGGACATAAATTAAGAGGGCATTTAAACCAGAGCTCTAAGACTCAACAGACTCCACAGTAGTATGTTGGTTTACTAGAACCTGATACATGCACAACTCATTAGAGCTGTCCCTGCCTATGCAAGGACAGAATATAATTTTAGTCTGTGAAAAGCAAGAAACAATTATCAACACCATTATAAAATAAATAAATGAGTAAATAAATAAATTCCAAAATTTAAGAACCAGGATCTGTGAAGGCTGTTTTAATATATACAATGGCCAGCATTCCTTCAAAAATCATTAATAATTGGACCCAACAGCTATTAATAGTCTTTACTACTATATATGACAAACTTATATTTTCCATACAAATCAGCAAACAGAAAAAAATTAATTTTTGTAAAAAGACACCATTTCATTGCATAAAAAAATTGGTTTCCAAAATAATATATTTTAAATAAGATATATATAATCTCTACTCACAAAATATAAATTTATCAATAAAAATGAAAGGCCTAAATAAAGTGGCAATATACATGTTCCTTTGTTAGATAACTCAATGTCATAAACATATCAAATTTCCCCAAATGGATCTACAGATTTTAACATAATTCCAATCAAAATATCAAGAGATTTGGAACAAACTAATCAGAAACAGTCTAAGAGATAAAGAGAAAAACTGAGGGTTGCTAGATGGGAGGAGGGTGCGGATGAGGGAAAAGGTGAGGGAATTAGAAAGCACAATCAGTAACAACAACATTGCCATGGGATACAAAAGACAGTTTGGGGAATATAATCAATAATGTAAAGATTTTGTAGAGTATCCGATGGGCACTTGTCTTGTTAGGAAGACCACTTCAGGGACAGTGTAGATGCCTGACCACAGTGTACACCTGAGAGTGAAGCTGAATAACAATGAATGTCAACTATAATTTGAATATATATATATATGGTCACAGGATGTGGAGTACAGCATAGGGAATAGAGTCAATGGAATTGTAACAGCTATATAAGATGCCATAGGGGTAGTAGATTTGGGGGTGGGCAGTTATCACTGTGAGGGATGTAAATGTCTAACTATTACATTGTTTCCTACACCTCAAACTAATAAACAAATATCAAGAGATTTGTTAGAGGAAATTAACAATCTGATTCTACAATATACATGGAAATGTAAAGGGCAAAACAATAGCCAAGACTTTCTTAAGGAGGAACAAAATAAATTTACCCTACTAGTTATCAAGACAATTTAAAATCTACAGCCATTCAGATCTCTGGTATTGAAGTAAAAAAATGATAAATAGGCTAATGAAATAAAACAGAAGACAATACCTAGTCAGGAAGACATACCTAGTCAGGACGCTCTCCAGTGTACATGTGAACCCTTCATTTATGACAAAGATAGCTCCCAAGTGCAGTGCGTTAAGGTTGACCTTTCAGTAAATAGTGTTGAGTTGCTGGATTTATATACCATATATAAAAATTAATTCTCTTTGGGTTGTAAATGTAAATGTGACAACTAACATAGTGACATTTCTCAGTAATGAAGTTGGAGACTATCTTTATGACTTTGCAATAAATAAATATTTCTTAAACAGGATATACTAATTATAAAGGGAAAGATTAATACATTGATCTATATTAAAATAAAAATTAAGCACTGTTCATGAAACGTATGTAACATTAAGAGCAAAGGCAAGCATCAGGATAGGACAAGCTATTTATAACATACAATCAATAAAGATTTTACATTCAGAATATAGTGAAGAACTTATACCAATTAATAAGGAAAAATTGAAGATAATACGAATTTTAAAAATAGGCAAGATACTTGAATAGGCATATCATAAAAAGGACATTCAAATTGTGAATAGATATATTGAAAGGCGCTGTAACTCATGAGAAGTCAGGGAAACACAAATTGAAAATGCAATGGAACACTAGACATAACAAATTGGTCAAAATTATACAGACTGACAATAGCAAAACTGTTGTTAAATGATTTGAAATAACAGGAAAACAAATTGTCGATAGTGGAAGTTTAAATTAGTAAAAACACTTTGAAAAACACTTATTTTTTAGATCAGTTTTAGGTTTACAGAAAAAAAAATGAGCAGAAAGTACTGAAAGGTACTTCAGTAATTAAACTTTTTAGTTCTTTTGGTTGTCTTATACCATTAACTCAACTCAATGTATGTTGAACAGTAGTTAGGATAAATGGAATCTTTGTCTTGTCCTTGACTTTAAAGGAAGTGTTTCCAATCTCTCATCATCATCTTTTCTGTGGGTCTCTTATAGGTAGGTATACTTTGCCTTAAGACTATCATTTATCAGATAAAGGAATACCGGCTTTAGTCCTCCTTTGAAAATTCACATTAAGAATTGGTATTCTCTTTTCTTTTAAAAAGATTTTTATTAAAATATAGCTAACATATAATATTACATCAGTCCCAGGAGTACATCATAGTTATTCAACATTAATATACCTAAAGAATATTAAGGTATCTTAATATGGTGCTGGATCACCATAAGTCCAGCAACCACCTGATACCATACAACGCTATCACAATATTATTGACTATATTCCCTATGCTGCACATTATGTCCCCATGACTTATTTATTTTATACTTGGAAATTTAAACATCTTATTCCCCTTTACCTTTCACCCCTCCTTTTTTAATTTTTCAATTACAGTTGACATTCAGTATTATTTTATATTAATTTCAAGTGTATAGCCTAGTGGTTAGACATTTACATAATTTACTAAGTGATCCCCCTGACTAGTCTAGTATCCACGTGGCACTATACATAGTTATTACCATATTATTGACTATATTCTCTATGCTGTGCTTTATATCCTTTTGACTATTTCATAACAACCAATTTGTACTTCTTAATTTCTTCATCGTTTTTATCCAGCCACACCTCCGCCTCCCCCTCCCCACCACCTGCCTCTGATCTAGCACTCATTAGCTTGTTCCCTGCATCTATGAGTCTTTTTGTGTTTTATTTGTTCATTTATTTTGTTCTTTAGATTCTACATATAAGTTAGATCCTATGGTACTTGTCTTTTTCAGTCTCACTTATTTTACTTGGCATAATACCTTCCAGATCCATCCATATTGTTACAAATGGTAAGATGTCACTCTTTTTATGGCTGAGTAACATTCCATTGTACATGTGTACCACATTTTCTTTATCCAATTGTCTATTGATGGGTACTTAGGTTGCTCCATATGCTGGCTATTGTAAGTACTACTGCAGTGAACATAGGGGTACACATATTTTTTCAAATTAGTATTTTGGATTTCTTTGGATAAACATCCAGAAGTGAAATTGCTGGGTAATAAGGAAGTTCTATTTTTACTTTTCAAGGAACCTCTGTACTTTCCTCTTCCCCAGAAAAGCTCTACAATATATGTCATCAGAGAAATGCAATTTAAAAATAACAATGAGATACACTACAAACCAAAATCCAGAGAATTGACAATCCCTAATGCTGAGAAGGATGTGGAGCAACAGGAACTCCCACTCATTGTGTGGAAATGCAAAATGGCCCAGCCACCTTAAAGACAACGGGCAGTTTCTTACAAAACTAAGCATACTCTTACCATGAGATCCAGCAATAGCACTTCTTGGTATGTCTACACAAAAACCTGCACACAAATGTATATTGCAGCTATATTCATAATTGCCCAAACTTGGAAGCAACCAAAATGTCCTTCAGTAGGTGAATGCGTAAGTAAACCATGGTACATCCAGATGGTGGAATATTATTCAGTGTTAAAAAAGAAATAACTACCAAGCTCTGAAAATACATGGAAGGAATTTAATTACATATAACTAAATGAAAGAAGTCAGTCTGAAAATACTACGTACTATATGATTCCAACTATACAATATTCTGGAAAAGGCAAAACTATGGAGACAGTGGTTATGAGGGGTTAGGAGGGAGGGAAGGATAAATAGGCATAGCACAAAGGATTTTTTGGTAGTGAAAATACTCTACCATACTATTAAGATGGATACCTGTCATTGTTAGTTTGTCCAAACCCATAGAATGTACAATACAAAGAGTGAACCCTAATGTAAGTTATGAACTTATTGGATGGTAATAATGTGTCAATGTAGGTTCACTGATTGCAACAAATGCATCATTCTGGTGGAGGATGGTGATAATGGGGGATGATATGCATGTGTGGGGACAGAGGGTATAAGGGAAATCTCTATGCCTTCTGCTGAATTTTGCTGTGAACCTAGAACTGCTCTAAAAAAATAAAATTATTTTAAAAATAAAATAAAATAAAGAATTGGGGTTTTCTTTCCTACTGTTTTCAGAGTGAACATATACTTTTTTTCTTAATAAAATGTAACGCAGAAAATTGCTTTAAATTTTTCCTAAATTAATTTATTATTGCATTTATGAGACGTATGTGTCATTATATATCTCATAATATTATTTTACTATGTAGCTGGATTCTATTTGCTAGTATTTGATTTTTAGAATTTTACATCTGTTTGTTAATGGATTAGTCTATAGTTTCTACTTTTATTTTAAGAATTTTTTTTTCATTGTACCACAACAGCAAATGATATTTCTTTGCAGGAAAACTGTTTTTCCTCCCTAGACACCTTTGAGTTTTATTTTTATCCTTAATATTTTGACATTTTACCACATTTTGTCAGGATCTGTTTTCTTTCATTCATTTTATTGCATGTTCAACAAGATCTTTCACTAAAACTGTATGTATTTTCTCAGCCCTTTGAAATAACCTTTCATTATTCGATTATTCATATTTTCTCTTTTTTTACCTTTGTTCTTTACAATTTATTAAGTAGATGCTTAAACATCTGAATTCGCCATGTATGTCTCGATTTTACTCTATTTTTTAAAACTGTCCTATTGCATTGCATTCTGTGAAAATCTCCTTTTGTTTTCTTCCAATCCATCTTTAACTTTATACATTCCATCTTTTGAAAGGTTTAAAATTTCAGTTATCATTTTTAATTTCTAAGAATTTTATGGATACACAGTTCTCCCAAATTCATCTCAAACTATTCACTACACTTAGTTGAAACTATTCTACTCCTTCCTACTCTAATCCTGTTTCTCAGGAATTTGTTCTTTTTTTATTGATTTTGATACTACCATTTCATGGTTTGGGTTTCAATCAAACCTTGGTGATTGTCGAGCGCTTGCTTATCTTTGCATTTGCCAATGCCCCATAGGCCTTACGTGGATATGGTTCTGTTCATTGTAGGCTGTCTATGATGATTTGGGGATGGAGACATGATTTGCTGCATTGCAGTTGTTTGTATTTCTCCTTCAGTGTCAGGGAAGGGAATTCTTTTCATTTTTCTAGATCAGTACCTATCCATTGCTTTGCTCTAATTCTCTTTATCTTGTACAAATATTCATTAATTTAGTCTCAGTTCAAATACCGCAGAAGAAAAAGGAGTATAGCAGAAGAAAAAGGAAGATAGCAGAAGAAAAAGAAAGAATCAACACACCTAACTGCTCAAAATGCAATTCCACAGTTATTCATCATAAGGATTTGTCTGGCATTCCACTTCTGTGTCTCATATTCACTCTGAGAAGGCTGTTTCCCTACCAGCAATCCTTCCTTTGCAGCAGTTTTCGCTTACAAGCACCATTTTGTTCTCTTTTGTTCTAACTCAGGCTAATTTCTGCCTTTCAAGAATTTCTAAGTATATATGATATGATGGCATCCATTTTTAAAAATCTGCATATTGAAATATTAGTACTGGCTTTAGATCTTTCTTTTCAACTCATGGTATTCGGAGGAGGAAAAGCGGTAGATAAATTCATCCACTCTACCATTTTGTCCCTAATCTTACTAAAATTTTGGCTATTTCACTGGTATAAACTCGATAGTTTTTCATTTCTCAGAGACTACCAAAAAATAACTATACCACCTGTAAACAGCATTTGTTTATAACTGCTATCCCTTTTACTTCTTGATTTCATATTCTGCCATTTGACAACTGTAAATTATTGTGTGCTTTGATAATCATGTAGAGCCTACCAGTCACAAGACTCTTCTAAACTCTACATAAAACTAATTGCTTAAAAAACAAACCTTTCAAATTTTGAAGGAAATGTGACTCTCTTTTCAAGAAGGATAACCTTAAAGGAACTATCTAATAGCCTCTGTGAAAGTCTCAGACACTTTTACCGGGTGGGATCTTGAGCACTGAAAATTCTCAAATATACATGTTGTAGAGAACATATACACAGGGTATGCAGTCATGCAAAATACTTAGTACTCAGTATGTATGAGAAAAGAATGATTTCTCTATTCAAAGAGTAAATTCAATAAGCAAATTATATTTCCAGGATCTATATTTTATTGAAATATTATGCCAAATATTAAACCAATTACTTTCATTCTTTTTACCACAGAATACTGGTACCTTGCTGAGTTCGGTAAGACTACTTTACCATTCCAACACACCAAGTTGACTTTCTGGAGCTCTATTCTGTCAAGCATATTAAGCAATGTGTGATAAATATATACTACATGACATTCTAGATTATGAGGATTTTCTTAAAACAAGACATAATTTATCTGTAGATTTCTAAATCAGGTCTCTATATTATAAGTAGTAAGTAGTTTTAATATAACATTATTCATAGAGTACGGAATATATTGAATTATTAATATTTTTAAGTTAAGAATTATTTTAAATTTAGATTAAAAGTGGGCAGAATTTGGAGATATAAAGCCAAAGATAGACATTTTAATTAAATGTGGATTTCATTCAGAAAATGAAGGGTTTTCTTTTATTTGCAAAATATTATACGTATGCTTAGGCCGTGCTTCACTGCCCTTGGTATCCTACATCATCGTTCTACTTACTAGCTATAAAACCTGAGGAACACTGATTATCTTAAATAGTATATGCTTCATATGTCATATCATGAGACTTATGTCAGATAAAACTTGTTAGGCACTTAGAACCATGCCTGACATATGGTAAGCCCACAATAAATGTTAGCTATAATTATTTGCATTATGATTATTTCCCACTATTCTATCCAAGAATCCCAGATTGTAGAAAGCCATTTCTTCTGGGATAAATATTGTGAGTTCACAGTTATTTTCTAGTAAGACATAAGAAAATAAAAACGTAGTATTTTTGTTCATGTATATTGTGTGGTAATCACATTGAAACACACAAAATAGTCATTTCTTTTGTGTCAAAAGATGTATGGAAGCAATTTGCAAGCATTCACTTCAGGATCTGTGAAGTTTTATCATCAATAAATGTACCTTTACAATAAAGGTACTGCTTTAGTCAGACACACAGCATCAAATTTTACCAGCATTAACTAGTTGTGAGACATTAAACTGGCACTAGTAACAGATGAAACGTCAGCTTAAGAAAACTGGACTAAGGGAAAGGTAAAGCACAATGTATAATTCAGATGGCAAGTAAACCACTGGAGACAGTGGGGTTGCAGGGTGAACGTGGCCAGGGAAGAAGAAGTATCAGGAGAAATTCTGAATGTCCAACATCATAAAAGACCAAAATAAAACTCATAGACTATCATAGCTCTTGGAAACTACATCACACTCCCAGACTCACATAAAGACTTAGGGAGGAGGATTCTTTACATATTTGCCACCTGTGCTACCTCCTAGCATGTGCACTTTGCAACTAAAAACTAACAGATAATTGATAATGTTTAGAAAAACAAAATAATAAGTAATCTGAATATCTAAATCAATATATTGCTTCTATTGAAACAAAGAAATTGAAGGGAAGTTCCAATGCCTAGAATAAAGATTAACGTATGTCTATAAATCTGCCACATAATAGGCACTCAAAATAGATGAATGAATGAAAGGAATAAATGAGTAAATGATCAAAACGACCAGTGGCGAAAGTGCTGTAACCATTTCTTAAGTATCTGAATATATTATGTTATTACAGGACTCTAAGCATTGCTGCTACTTGAAACACAAATGCCAAATTCCATTTGTTTGCAGAGTCTTGCACTATTTGAGCTATTGTTCTTTAACACTGAATTTAAGCTACCTCTTTTGTGGGTCTATTTGGATTGCACTGTCATTGACTATTACCTACTGGTATCTACAAGATTTTGGAATTACCTCTTTAATATCTTTCTTGAAGCATTTGCAATTATTTATCTCACAGGCCAATCAGTATCGTCCTGTAATTTTAGCTCTAACAGCTGGAAACTGACATCCCAATTTCACTTACCTGTATACATCTAAATAATAATAATAAATAATAATAATAGCAGTAATTAGAGCATTATTATCTACTACTACATTTTCTGAGCACTTTACTGCTTAATCTCTCTGAATTTCTTGATTTGTACAGTTTGTTGTTCTGATTGCCCTCCTTCAGTCATGTTGACCCTGCTTTCTTGCTAGTGAACCACCTGA
The DNA here is from genome assembly GCF_964194185.1 of Rhinolophus hipposideros. Classification (NCBI taxonomy): domain Eukaryota; kingdom Metazoa; phylum Chordata; class Mammalia; order Chiroptera; family Rhinolophidae; genus Rhinolophus; species Rhinolophus hipposideros. The sequence goes on from NC_138049.1 coordinate 38,734,803, forward strand.
TTCCTCTGGTTTAGGACTTTCACTCTGATATCCTGACTTTTTCAGCTGAGCAAGGATGTCTTTTACACTCTTCTTCCAGGATGACAAATTGAACATTACCCAGTGTCCCAGACTTGGATTTTTTTTCTAACTCAAACCTTTGAGCGCTGAGCTCTAGATTCTTTTTACCTGATTCTAATGTATCTTCCTCCCAATTTCCCACTTCTCATGGATGGCGAAGAAATTTCTACTTTCATACAAAATAGACCATAATAATATCTAACTCTACCAACTCTAAGATTGCAATTTAAAAATTCAACTGGATCAAAAATTTCCAGAGCTCATTTCTTTATTCCTTTAAAAAAAAAAAAAGTCTACTTTATTCCTTTAAACATAGCTTGCCCACTTACACATCATGCTACAAAGGTCTGGAATAATAACAGAATTAAATTTTTACCTGAATTCTGTGTGTATTGGGGGGGTAGATGGGTGCAAATGTGAATGCATGCCTCTATGTTGCATTAAGGCCCCACACATATTCCCAACTTTTATTAATGTAGGGCAGAAAAGCATCTGAAAAGCACCTGCCCTAGGTCGTCATTTATACTAATGGTTCTTATTCCTGGCTGGGCTTTAGAAGCCCCTTGGAAAAATACCAATGCCCATCCAGACCAATTGTATCAAAATCTCTGAATGTGAGGCCCAAGCTTCAGTATTTTTTAAAGGACCAAAACTGACTGTAACATATACCCATGGTTAAGGACTGCTGCTTTAAACACACTTTCAGTCTTCTCTCGCCTTCCCTATCATGCCTTCATATGACTTGCCCCATAATCTGTATTACTCTGACCTTACAATCACGTAATAAGTGAGATTATATAATAGTTAAGCTATTCTGAGCTTATAAAACTATAATGACAATAAATTCCAGTTGCCCTATGGGGGGACACAGGGAGATAGCTACAACTTCAGAGTTAGAACAGGCTTCGGATCAGAACCGGCCCCAGGGACCAGAATGGCTATAGAGCTGAAGACAAAGGTGGAAATGGGAAGGGTAGAATGAGAGTGGAGTTTCTACAAGAGAAGATTCGATATATCATAGATGGGTCTCATAAACCTGGGAACAGGTCCAAACTAAATTTATTTCACTTTCATTGCCAGCTTACTTAGTCTATTATAAGTGTTGTAGCTGAAAGAGAATGTGCCTTGGCACTAGAGACCTAAGCCACTTGTCAGCTATGTGACCATGACCTATTTTTCTCAGTTATAAAACGAAGGTGATGGAAAGCAGTAATGCCATAAAGGATTAGGGCTCCTGATAGAGTTCCAGGTACACAGAAGATGCTCACTAAATGGTAACTATAATTCTTTGTTGTAGCTGAAGTAAAGGAACTGGATCTTATGTATTATAGAGCTTGTCATTATAAGCCAATCTTTAATTAAACTTTTTTGTGTTTTAATATTTTTCATTTTGATATTTTTGCATTTTAATAGTTTGGTTTTCTTTTCCATTGCTACAACTTTCCTAATAGGTTTCAATTTTAAAAATGAATGGGTTCTTAGCTTAAGTTAAGGAGAAAAATAATTTGCTGTGAGAACCAGAGAGAGCGAAGTGACTTTAGAAGACAAATATGGGGTGGTGGATTTACTCTTACACACTATATTTGATATGTTTGAAGTCCCTTTTTTATTATGACTCTTTTAAAATAGAGTTGTGTTAGTATTAGTTTTTTAAGTCCTAATATTTTTCACCCAACTAGCCTATGCAATTCCTTTTTTGACAAGGATTTGGGTCACATACTTCAGCTCTCTAATATTAGATGTATATAATTAAAGGCACAATAAAATATGCTAAATGGACTTAATCTACACTTCAGTAAAAAATCAGTTTCCAGGAAATATTACAGCAAAGTGTAACAGAAAAATAAGTAGATGTGAGTTTATTTGCAAAAGCATAGTTTTTGAGGTCTTTTACTGCAGACAAAACTGGATAGCTAGGATAAGATGCAATTAGAAAACGACTCATCTGCCATTCAGAATGCAGTTGCCAAGTATATCCCAGCTGAAATGCATGCTGTGACCACTCTGGAAAGAGAATAAAGGAAAATAAGTGAGGCCACCTCCTCTTTATAAGGTTGAGAATTCAATCTCAAAAATAAAACAAAGCTTAACAAAAGAAGATGAAACACAAGAACAGCCAGAGCAGATGAGGACATACAGTGAGAAATGCTTTGAGACTCCTTAATGTCACCCAATAGACGCAAAATATGGGTGCTTTCAATAGTGAAGGAAGGAAATTTACAGGAAGGTTTGGGATTCCAGACATTGTTATGTTTGAATTCATCATTTTGTTTTCAAAGACAATGTCAGAACTAAAAAGAGTGTTGGGTTTAGCTATGGAAATTCAAGGGAGCTTTTCCCTTTCAGTTCGCTTATTGATGACCAATGAAGAACATTCTGAAGAGAGAACAAGAAATGTGGAGTTTGGCAGCGTGATATATTGTGATGACAAGAAAGTTGTGCAGTTAGATTCCCAGGGAATATATGCCTCATGTCTCCAAGTTCCTTATTCCCACCTGAAGCTTTCAATCCCTTGAGAGTGAAAAGCAGTGCAGTATGTCATCATTTTCTCCAGGAACTCTTCCAAAGGTTAAAAACTATGGAATCCAAGTCAGCTGGAGAAGCTCACTGATTCTCTGCTCTGATTACAAGGCCTTAAATCCAACTCTAACTTCCCTTTGTCTCAGGTAGGAGCTTTAAACACCTATTGACAGTTAAAAATTCACTTTCTACAAAAATGCAGACACACACACACACACACACACACACACACACACACACACGCACACTAAACCACACTGGATCTGTCCTATAAAGAGCCACATTGCAGAAACAAAGGAGGGGACATTGAGAGACATAGCAAAAACAGAAGACAAAAAGGAGAAAATATAATTAATAAAACTGTATCTCATATTCACCCTAATGTTCATTTTTCAAAATGTGAGGTTACCAGAGATAGTAATGATCTCTCAGTTGACCTGAGATGCTGTACATGGAATCAGTAACCACAGGACACTAGGTTCTTATTTGGTTGTTGTTTTCTGTTGAGTGTGAAAACATTTTACTTAGAAAGAGCTGATAAGAGCTTCAAAACAGAATTCAGGGTAGAAAAATAATGGCAGGGGGAAAAAAGAGTATCTTTTGATATAGCAGTTAGTAGATATACTAATAAAAGTGGTAAAACAGTATTTTGGCCCCAACCAGGAATTGTATTATTAAAAAACAAATCAATATTCTCATTTTAATAATGATTATATACTCGTATATTTATTGATTACCAGTATAGGAGACCCCATTAAAGGGAGAAAACACCGTTCATGTTTCTCTATAATGCACAAATTTGCAGACCTGAATATGTATAAATGATCTTCAGTAAGAATACCCATCTACAGAATCTGCTCCATACCTATACAGAATAAGCAAACCATGAAGACATCATTTATTTTCTAGAGGTAACAAATCGTTTTGACCTATGTCCATTACTCTGGATGACTTATTTAATGACCTGGCCAAGATTTGGGGCAAAATCTATACACTTATTAAACTCACCGTATTTATTTTATTCACTTTTGCCAACTTATCCAATTAAGTTAATTCATTGAAGAAATAAATACAAAGGTATTATGCCATAGCCTACAGCTGTGTAGTTGTAAAACTACTTGATGTGAAATAAAAAACATGTTATCATATATCAAATTATAATAGCAAAAGTTAAGAAATAATTCCCAACGGTATGCACAAAAATCTTAAAAAGTACATACTATCTTTAATACAAGATATTACAAACTTACAACATTCAGAGTAACAGAAAAGGATAAAAATAAATCAAAACTCAGGTAATTACGATACTAAACTGCAAATATATAAAATGTATTTACAAAAAAAGATATTAACATGCCAATTTTTATTTCAGTTTAAATTATAAACAAACTAGATCTCAAAATATTTAATAACTACCTTTGCCTCATGTGGGGACAAAACCCCAAAAAACAGTTTCCAGGCTCTCGGCCTCACATAGAAAGGTGCTGGCTCGGGTAGTAAATGGCCATCAACTGTGATCAGATAGCCAGCAGCTGTGGCTAGTTGGCCGTCAGCTGTAACCCGTAGGCCATTGGCCACTAATATAACGGCTGTGGCTATGCTAGCAGGAAAGGAATGGGGGCTAGCAAGAAGATGGTGGCTGGCAAGCGCGGACTGCTGTTAGGCAGATTATGTAGATCCTGCTTCCTGTGTCTCCAGCCCAGCCGCCAGCGAGAATATATTGGTTTGACTCCCCTACTTATGGCTCCATGGTTGTTCCTTTTTGGCCTTACCGTGTCCTGCGCTCTTGGGCGGGGAGTGGGAGCTGAGACCCTGCATGACACCTCATTATTACTGATAAGACTACATTTTATTTATTGTAGATATTGATGGAGGAATAAGTTTATGATAAAATCCCAATATCCAATATACAACTTGTAATTTTTTTTAGAAATCATGAAACAAATCAAGTCTTTTATTTTCATTATCTTAACAGTTTTCTTCAAATAATTAAAGAAAGTTAGATTCAAATAAAATCATAATAAGAATTTAATGATGTAAGGAGATGTAAGAAAAATAACAATTTTCTATTAATCATTTTATCATTTGTCTAGAGAAAAATTATATTTATATTTTCAAAATCTTGCTCTTATTTCTATGACAACCTAACAAAAAACTAAAATAAGCACATTGAAGTCATCTGGGTTCTGCTGCCAGGTTATCTGTGTGCCCTGATTTGTGCTTGTATTCACAATTCAAATGGCAGCATAAAGCACCATTTGGGTTGAAGGTCATGACAAAACGGTGGACTTAATTTTAAAAAAGGAAAGAAAGGGAAGGGAAAGAAGGAGGGCAGAAGGAGAGATGAGAGAGAGAGAGAGAAAGAGAGAGAGAGAAAGCATTTGCTCCATGTGATGTAACAGCACAAAATGAGAGAAACTGGTAAACTGAATTTAACAAAACCTACACCAATCCAGTCATTTCTACAACCACAATGGTTTCACCAATGTACTAATTTCAGGATCCAGTTACATTAAAATTATGTTGTTAGTTTTTATTGGTTTGGTATTGATATTATTTGCATTTTTTTTGTTTTATACTTGCATTAAGGTTTAAGCATATGAAGTTTATTAGGCTGGTTAATCTGTAAAAACTTAAGTGATATTGTATTATAATTTTAAAAAAAATATTGTTCAACACTGGTGATTCATGAGAAATCCTTTGTTTAAGTGAAGTTGCTGTATGTCCATCTCATATGTTTCAACCCAAATCAGAGAATATTTTTAATCTCAACAGGATCTTAATATAGTGCAATGTGGGAGGAGGTGTCTGTATGTACACATGTGTTTGTGTAGGTTTTACAGTACTAAAATAAACAACATGCAAATAAAAGTATTTGTTTAACCTGTTACTGGTATCATGAAAATAAAAAGCATCTAATATCTACAAGTAGAAATAACATTTTATGTTTTGGAGGTATTTTATTCATTTCTAGAAGCTTCCTTTTTTATAAGTATGGCTGCATGTACCAGAAATGAATCTTTGCTCTGTTACTTGGTGGAGCAGAAGATATTGAAAGAAGATGTGCCATCAGTGTGGGATTTTTTAGTTTTGTTTATTAAACTTTACTTTTTAGAGTACTTTTAGGTTCACAACAATGAGAAAAAGTACAAAGATTTCCAATATACCCTCTTCCCCCACCTACGCATTGCTTCTCTCATTATCAACTTCCTTCACCAGAGTAGTACATTTATCACAATTGATGAACCTACATTAATACATCATAATCACCTGAAGCCCCTAGTTTACATTAGGGTTCACTCCTGATGTTGGACATTCTATGAGTCTGTACAAATGTATCCATTATTTTATCCAAAGACAGAGTCTTTTCACTGCCTTATAGATCTTCTGTGTTCCTCCTATTCATCACTCCTCCCATCCCAAACCCCTGGCAAACACTGATCTTTTTACTATTTCCATCGTTTTGCCTTCTCCAGAATTTAAGAGAGTTAGAATTATACAGTATAGAGAGGGTGCCAAAAAAATGTATACACATTTTAAGAAAGGAAAAAACTGTGTTAAAATTGTAATACTCAATGTGCACCAATAACAAAAGATGTATACAAGTCACATGTATACATTTTTTGGCACCCCCAGTATAGCTCTTTTCAGGTTGAATTCCTTCACTTAATAATAATAAGGTGACTCTGTGTTTTTTCTTTTCTTTTTTTTTCTATTTAATATATATTTTTTTCAATTACTGTTGACATACAACTTTAACCTAGTGTCAGGTGTTTATAGACATTCATATAACTTACAAAGCTATCACCCTGATAAATCTAGTAGCCGTATGACACCATATACAGTTATTACAATATTAGTGACTATATTTTTTACACTATACTTTACATCCACAAGACTATTTTGTAACTACAAAGTTGAACTTCTTAATCCCTGCCCCTTTTTCACCCATCCCCCTAACCCTCCTTCCATCTGGCAACCATCAAAATGCTCTCTGTATCTATGAGTATTATCTGTTTTCATGTTTGTTTGTCTTGTTCTTTAGATTTCACATATAATTGAAATCATATGGCATTTGTGTTTCTTTGTCTGAATTAACTCCACTCAGCACAATACCCTCTGGGTTCACCCAGGTTGTTGCAGATGGCAAGATTTCATACTCTTTTGTGGCTGAGTAATATTCCACTGTGTATATATAGCACCTCTTCTTTATCCATTCACCCATTGATGGATATCCAGGTTCCCTCCATATATTGGCCATTGTAAACAATGCTGCAATGAACATATGGTTGATATGTCCCTTTGAAGTAGTGTTTTGGTTCTCTTCAGATAAATATCCATAAGTGGGATTACGGGGTTTTTCTTTGTCTCTTGTCATAGCCTTTGTTTTAAAGTTTATTTGTCTGGTATAAATATTGCTTCCTCAGGTTTTTTGTTGTTTTTCCTGTTTCCATTTTCATCAAATATCTTTTTCCATCCCTTTGCTTTCATTCTGTGTGTGTCAGTCTCTTGAAGTGAATCTCTTGTAGGGAGCATATGTAAGGGTCTTGATTTCTTATCCATTCAACACCCTCCCCCATGTTTTTTCAGTGGAGTATTCAATTTACTAATATTTAAAGTTATTGCTAATAGATATTAGTTATTGTCTTTTTATTATTCATACATTTTTATTTTTTATTTATTCTTCTTAAAGAAGTTCATTTAAAATTTCTTGTAGTACTTGTTTGGTGGTTATGAACTCCTTTAGTTCTTTTTCTTGTCTGGGAAGCTCTGTATCTGTCCTTTAACTCTAAATGATAGCTTTGCTAGATAGAGTAATCTTGATTGTAGGGTCTTGCTTTTCATCACTTTGAATATTTCATGCCAATCTCTTCTGACTTGCAAAATTTTGTTGAAAATCAGCTGACAGTTTTATGGGACCTCCATTATAGGTAACTATAATAACTGCATTTCTCTTGCTTTTAGTATTCTCTCATTGTCTTTAGCCTTTGGCATTTTAATTATGATGTGTCTTGGTGTGGGCCTCTTTGGGTTCATCTTATTTGGGACTTTCTGCTGTTGCTGGCTTGTGTGTCTATTTCTTTTGCGAGCTTAGAGAGGTTTTCCATCATTATTTCTCAAATAGGTTTTCAATTCTTTGCTCTCTCTCTTCTCCTTCTGGTACTCCTATGATGTGAATGTTGGTTCACTAGGTATTGTCCCAGATGCCCCTTAAACTCTCCTCATTTTGGGGGACTGTTTTTTTCTTTTTGCTGTTCTGATTGGGTGTTTTCCGCTACCTTACCTTCTAAATCACTGATTTGATCCTTTGCTTCATCTAATCTAATGTTGATTACCTCTAATGTACAATTAATTTCAGTTATTGTATTCTTTATTTCTGACTGTTTTTTTTTTCTTATGTTGTCTAACTCTTTTTTTATGTTTCCTATCTCTTTGTTAAAATTTTCACTGAGATCCTTGAGCAATCTTATAACCAGTGTTTTGAACTCTGCATCTGGTAAATTGTGTGTCTCCATTTTGTTTAGTTCCTTTTCTGGAACTTTGTTCTGTTCTTTCATTGGGACATGTTTCTTTGTCTTCTCATTTTGGTTCCATATCTGTGTTTGTTTATGTGTATTAGGTAGAGCTGCTATGCCTCCTGGTCTTAGTAGAGTAGCCTTATGTTGTAGGTATACTGTGGGGCCCAGTGGCACAGTCTCCCTGCTCATCTGAGCTGGGTGTGTCAGATGTGTCCCTTGTCTGGGTTTTGTGTGCTCTCCTGTTATTGTTCAGCCATGGTTGCTGTTTGCATATCAGTAGGAGGGATTGACCCTCAGGCTCATTAGTTGTGAGGACTGGCCCTGACTACAGTGGATGAGCTGCTATACAAGAGCTGACTCTATAGAGCAGGATTTGCTTTAGTGGGGCTCTGGTGACTGCCCAGTCTGCTCTCTGGGTTTGTGGTTCTTGGAGGTGGCCAGGTAATGCTCTGGCCCAGTCCAAAGCTGGCCACTGTGCCTGCCAGACCTGGGACCACCTGAGACGTGACCCACTGCAGACAAAGTTCAGCTGCAATTTGTACCCTGCCTGGGCCACTTGGCATGAGCCAGAAAGCAATCCAGATATGGCAATGCCCATGCTGTGGCCGAGATATCTTTCCTGATTTTTAACTGCCACATGTAGGTGTGGGACCATCCCATTCTGCATCTCTGCTCTCCTACCTATCTCCATGTGGCTTCTTCTGTATTTTCTATTTATAGGACTTCTGTTCAGTTAGAATTCAGGTGATTCTCAATGATGGTTGTTCTGTAGTTTAGTTGTAATTTTGATGTGGTCCTGAGAGGAGGTAAGCACAGCATTTACCTACTCCACCATCTTGACCAGAACTCTGATTCCTTGCATGTTCGTGGCTTGATAGTTCATTTATTTTTAGTGATAAATAATATCCCATTGCATGGATGTATCACAATTTATTAATGCATTCGCTGGCTAAAGGGCACATCGGTTGCTTCTAAATTTTAGCAATTATGAATAAAGCTGCTATGAACATCCAAGTTCAGGATTTGTCTCCTCATTCTCTTGACTTCGTCTTTCACAGAGCAGAGGTTTTTAATTTAATCAAGTCCAGCCTGTCAATTACATTTGTTCATGAATTGTGCCTTTGGTGTTATATCTAAAAAGTAATCACCATACCCACTGTCATTTAAGTTTTCTCCTATGTCAGCTTTGTGATTCATTTTGAATTACTTTCTGTGAAGAGTGTAAGGTCTCTGTGTTGATTTTGTAATTTAATTTAATTTAATTTAGTTTAGTTTAATTTAATTTACACGTGGCTATCTAGTTTTTCTAGCACCATTTGTTCAAAAGACTATCTTTGCTCCACTGGATTGCCCTGCTCCTTTTTCAAAATTCAGTTGACAATGTTAATGTGGACATATTCCTGGGCTATTTATTCTGTCTCATTTATTTAGTTGTCTATTCTTTTGTCAAAACTGTCAAAACCACACTCTCAATTACTATAGCTTTATAGTAAGTCTTGATGTTGTGTACTGTCTGTCTTCAACTTTGTTCTCCTTCAATATTGCATTGGCTATTCTGAGTTTTTTGCTTCTCTATGTGAACTGTAGAATCTGTGTGCTGAGATCCACACATAACCTGCTGGGATTTTGATTGAATTGCACCAAATCTATAGATCAACTTGTAAAGAAATGGCATCTTAAATTATCAAGTTTTCTATCCATGAATATGGCATATGGAATATCTCTCCATTTATTTAGTTCTTTTATTTCATTAATGAAAATTATGGAGTTTTCCTCATAATAGATCTTTACATATTTTCCATCAATATGTTTTTAAACATCTACCTAAAATTAGGACTCTTACATCCATAAAAAGTTTGCAAAATTGGAAAAGAAAGATACTGAGCTAAAGTAATAGTTATGACAATATTGGTCTGCAGAAGATTGGATACTAAGATCACCTTTAGACTTCTACTGATTAACCTGAACCAAATATTATCTTCTGATGTTGTACTTCAAGTTCTAAATAGTTCCATGTCAATCTTCATTTCATACGTAAATATTTCTTTCATATCACAAACCCACTATTATTTCACCTTCAAAATTTCCTAGATGACCATGCCACTCCCTCTGGACCCCTCCTTTTATAAAGAACTCTCCAAGCTCGTTTGTCCACTATGTCAATGTCTTTTGGATTTGTGTTTCTTCTTTATTTATAAAAGCAGGTCCAATGAAACATGTGACTAGGCATGGTATCTCCTTATAAACATTAAAGAAAAATCAAAACTTAAAATGAAAGAAGGAAGATAAAATACATGATAAGGGAGAATATACCATGAAATGGAAGTTCCACTTAACCATAAGTAGCACTGTACTAAGATTCTTATTCTTACTCAGCCATTAACCTGAATTACTCTAGTCTAGTCACACAACCTCTATTTTAGTGGTTGCAAAGAAAAGTGGAAGTAAATAATGTTTTATTATGGGTTAAGTTTTCTGAACTTGTGCTTCAAGTTATTACTTTATTCCCTTTTTAAATTTTATTTTAAGTAAAAAAATAAACATATTTTTTTTGCACAGAGTGAAAATTTAAAACTACAGAAGTTAGTCTCCTTCTAGGCCACAGGTTCAGTTCTCCTCTACAGAGATAAACAGAAATGTTAGTGCAATCTTCCATACATTTTTATTTATTTATTATTTTTTTTATTTTTTCAAGGGTTTTTTTATTTCATTCATTTTTATTTTATTTATTTTAATTTTTATTTTTATTTTTATTAGTTTCAGGTGTACAAAACAATGTAAGACATGTATCATTTATATCCCTCACACAGTAATAACCCCCTGCCCCCCATCTACTACCCCTCTGATATCGCATACAGCTATTACATTTCCACTGTCTCTATTCCTAACGCTGAACTTCACTTCTTGTAAAAATATACATATATATATATATATATATATATATATATATATATCTTGTAAATATATATATTTATATATAATATAAATCTTGTATATATATCTTTTATATATAAATATATATATAATTACAATAAGTATATATATGTGTGTGTGTATATATATAATTGTAGCTGACATTCATTAACAGACATATGAAAAAATGCTCAACCTCAATAATTATTAGAGAAAGGCAAATAAAAACCACAATGGGATACCACCTCACTCCAGTCAGAAAGCTATCATCAATAAATCAACAAACAACAAGTGCTGGCGAGGATGTGGAGAAAAGGGAACCCTCGTGCACTGTTGGGGGGATTGCAGATTGGTGCAGCCACTATGGAAAACAGTATGGAGGTATCTCAAGAAACTGAAAATTGAACTACCTTATGAACCAGCAATTCCGCTCCTAGGTATCTGTCTAGAGAAATCCAAAACTCTATTTCAACAAAATGTATGCACCCTGATATTTATTGCAGCACTATACACAATAGCCAAGACATGGAAACAACCGAAATGCCCATCGGTAGATGACTGGATTAAGAAACTGTGGTACATTTATACAATGGAGTATTACTCGGCCATAAAGAAGAATGAAATCTTACCTTTCGCAACAAAATAGATGGACCTAGATAATGTTCCACATATTTTTAAACAAATTGGAATATACTGTGTATAGTGTTGTTAAATATATGTTTTCCAGTTAACAGCATATAGCGGCCTCTTTTTCCATATTAGTTCACAAAGGTGTAACTCATTATTTTTTGATTGCAGAGTGTTATTCTATTGATTTTATCATTTATTTCAAGCTTCAACATAAATCATAAAAAATTAACCAATCTTTTATAGTAAACCACATAATAACATAAAGCAGAAACCATTAACAAATGGTATTGAAACTTAACATTTCTCTAATACTTTATGCATGAAATTCCAGCCCAAAATTAACTTTCAATTTCTAACTTTATTACTCATTCCAAAGGTTTTTAAAAATACATAATATTTGTGTTAGTCTTCAAAGGAGAAAACAATTTCAATATTTTAAAAAAATAAAATATTAGCTAAATGATAATGAATTTGAGAAGTTAACTGTGAAAAAACATTCTCAAGTTTTATAGGAGTATCCAAAAGGAGAATTATATAACTGAAGTTTTACTAAATAGGATTCAAGAACAGAAAGTTACAGAAATGAAATTCAAATTTCTAAAGAAGTTTGGTTCTTACTATTCTTTGGACAGATTTGCATGTGCATTTCACTTTATATGCTCATTTACTGTTGGTCATGATTTGGTGCAGGTATCAAAGACACATGCAGCACTGGGTCACTGCACTGAATTAAAACCCACAGGTAGGTCATATTTGAAGAAACATATGTATGTTTAATTACCATGCTTATTTGAAAAAATTGAAAACTAAGGCAAGAATTCACTTAAATGTGAAATGGTTCAGAGTGAAATCCTTTTTATTTAAGAAAATTCAAATGTATTCATAAAATATTTGAAACTTGTCAGACGCTTATGGTGCACCTGTGCTATGCACTATTCCACATCACATATAATTCCATCAATAACTATGTAAGGGTCATTATTATTATTGCTATTAATGTTTTTTGTTATTATTATTGTTATCCAATGATTGCCTTTACAGCTGGTACATAGAAAGCACTCTATAACTACCTACCAAAAAAAAAAAAATGAATGAATGAATACAATTCCATTTTACAAGTGAAGAAGCAAGTTCAGAGTGAAGAAGCCAAGGGAAATTGAGCAATTATACATTAAGAAAATTAATGCCACTATCACCTCCTTATATGACTCTCAGAGAATACAATATTGCCCGTAACATTCACCTTTGTGGGACAAAATTCACACTCATTTCTGGTGCTTTAAACATGGTCGGCAATCTCAAAAACATTCAGCAAACATATTAAGTAAACCAAAATTTGGAGAATTTGATGCTAGTATTTGACACAGTCAAAGATGATACTGGAGGTGAGCTTGGTGAAACTCCACAGATAAACATGAAAAAGCTACAATAAAATTTAAAGGAAATTTTCAACCATTTGGTAACTTGATGACCAAGTATAAAAACATGCAAGCAAAGAAACAGAGAACTACATCGACAAAATAAACTATGAAATGTATACCAGTTACTACAATGTTGACTTCACAACATGTTAGAAGCATGATATAAACAGGGAATTAGAAGTGTAATTTTAATAACATATTTATATTCCCAATGTAAACAATCAATTGGAATCATTAATAGACAAACTTGATCGTAGGGGAGAAAATAAATAGATGACATGATCAAGGGAAAAAAAATACTTTACCCAAGTGGAAGTATTACAGAATTCCAAACCCAATTTTGAGAGAGAAATGTGCTTTTGTTTTGACAGATGCTATCAATGTTAATCATCAGGTAATATAAAGGTAGCATGGTATAATAATGGTTGGGAAGATAACATTTGTTGGATGCATGTTTTGTGGTAAGGTACTTTAATGTGATGACTTACACAACACTGCAATATAGGTATTATGATCCCCAGAATACAAATGAGGAAACCAAGTTAAACTAGAATCATAAGAGCATGATTCTAGTGCAAGTCCTTCCAGTTATGAGCTCTGTGGCTCTGGGAGAAACCACAGCCTACCTGGGCTTTAGTTTCTTCACCTGTATTATAACAATTTTGCTCTGCTGACATTCCACAGTTGTTTTGTCACAGCAATTAGGTAACATATAGAGCTTCCATGTTGTAGAAATCACCTCACAAATATAAGGATGTATTACAGTTACAGAAGTCATGCTAATAGAATCAAGAGGAGCAATGGCAAAGGGAGCTCAGCCCCTGGCTACCCAGTAAGTGTACATCTTGGCTATGTTATTTTTCACCTGTGTAACCTTAGGAGAGCTGTTTCATCAATTTGTACCTCAGTTTCAATATTGGCTTAATGAGAATAATAATATCTTAGAGAATCATTGTATTAAATGATACAACATTTAAAATCATGCTAATTTCTATATAGAGAACCAGTCTCTGGGCATCTTTGCCAGTCTTCACCAATGACTAAATAATTTGTGTATTTAATTTTGCTTATATCAACAAACATATATTAAAAATCAACACTGAAAAATACTATGCCAGATAGCTCAGGGGATGCAAGATAAATAGGTTAGAATCTTTGCACTCTGAGAACTCAGACTGCCGAGAAAAATAAACACATAAATAATCATAATAAAACACAGTGTGATATATGAGAGTATCAGAGAGAAATTCTTACTGTACCTCAGAATGAAACAAATATTTAATCACCTTCATTCATTTGAGTCAGCCCAGTCCCTTGGTCCATGGTAACTGAAGGATAACATATAGGGAAGTATTTTCAAAATTGATGAACATAATAAAAATGTATACTCATAATCTGGGTCTTATGTTCCAATATGAAATGAAGATGTAACTTTTACCTGAGAGTATTAGCCTTGGGCTGTCCTCTGGAAATTAACATAACTTGTCCACAGACTTGGGGTTATTTTTCTGAGTGCAAATGGATATGTGTTGATCAGTTCATGTCCTCTTATTACTGTTGCAACCCACTTTAAAGACAGGTGCCTATGCTTGGGAATCAGGCTTTAAGCATGGTACCAGTCAAAGATAAAAGACATGTCAGAGATTGAAACTGAAACCTCATTTCTCTAGGTTGCTGCTATGTAATCAATGTGTAGACTTCAGATGCCCAGACACCACACTGAAAAGTTGTTCTTTTTCCTTTTCCTGTGCAAGGTCAGCAAGTATTTATTAAAGATCTATGAAGCTTAGATTGAGTGCTTCAGCTCTTCATCAAAAATTCAATTAAACCATCAATAACATCACTTCAATACCATCCCATTTATATTGCAGAAATAACCTTTTCTTGGTTCTTTGTTGGAAGTTTTCATGGGTAGCTACTACTTGAAACAAAATGTAAGCATCTCACCTAGATTTGTGCAATAACAATCCTCTTAATTGGTCATAGTCTTACAGTTTCTCTTATTTTTAAATTGATCCTGGACAAATTTTTATAGTGTTCATCAGTTTTCAAAGTACTTCCATTATTTTACATTACATTTTCCTTCAGTGACCAAGGGGCTGGGCACCTCAAGTAAGTGAAAGCAAGAAAATGTTTGATTCATACTTGAAATATAGTAGGGTTTTCTCTCTGATAACCCCCTATAACATAATCTGTCTTTAATTATAATTGTTTATGTGTTCATTTCCCTTATGAGATTATGAGTCTTCAGAGTGCAGGAATTCTATCTTACTCATCTTTGCATTCTCTAATGTGCAAGTACATTACAATGTGCAAGTTTATTACAATCCAGATCAGGAACTCTCAGTGGTCACTTAATAAGAGTTTATTGGAAAAAATCAAACTCTACAATATGTCTTCCAAAGACCTAAATTCCAATCTTATCTCTTGCTATTCTCCCATAAATCACCTATGCTCAAGTGGATTCCAAAAAGGAGTAAAAGGAATGAGAAAAATAGACTATTTTGTTTCATCTCCAGACATTCTACATTAGTAAGTTGTAGGTAAAGTCCAGAAGTATATATACGAGTATATGTATGGAGAGAGAGAGAGAGAGAGAGAGAGAGAGAGAGAGTTCAGAAGTATATACATATAACATATATGTATTATACTGAGGGTGCCAAAAATTGTACATATTTTGAGAAAGGAAAACCGTATTAAAATTGTAATACTCAATATATACCGATAACAAAAGATGAATACAAGTCACATTTGACTTCTGTAACTACAAGAGGTGCTCAAAGTGGTTACCATCAGCATCCAGATACTTCTGATTATAGCAAACTACTGCTTGAGCAGCGCTGCCCAAAGTGTCCACTTGTATACATTTTTTTGGCACTCCCAGTATTATATATATATATTCCCATCTCTAGAACAAGTAAAACTATTTTCTATTCTCCATGGCTACTCTGCAATTTCCAACACCTTCTGTTTTTTTTTTACTATTATCAGCCGAGAATGGTCAGTTCCTTCTCGATCACTGCTTCTCAATGCCCATCTAAATAACACCTCCTGAGTGAAGGTTTTCCTGATTTACTATTTCGCTAAGAACTTGCATGACATTTTATTACACTTCTTTTTTGATTCTTACCATAGTCCACCTTGTAATATAGGCATCTGGATAACTGTTATCCCATTAACAAGTATAATAAATATAATCACTTTAAAGGCAGGAACTGTCTTAAACTTTTTAAAAACTCAGATTGAGTATAATGCACAATATATAGATAGCGTGATTTAAAAAAAAAAACACAGGTATTACACAGCCTTATTCAAACATTATCGAGTTCCTAGAATTGTCCCTGTAATTATCCAAGTTACAGTTAGTTAGCAACTGCCATACATAGTTAACACATCACATAAGACCCTTACCAGTCAAAAGATATAAGTAAGCAGCCAAACTCCCCTTAAGTGTGTCTTTTGTCTAAAGCAAATGTGTTAGTTACACTACTAAATGCCAGCAGGCCTATTTTGTTCCACTGGGCCACATAAAGCTGCACTCTGAGAAGTTTCTAATTACCGGCAAAGCAGCATACAGCTTTTACATAATAACTTAGTTTTATGCAGCGTCATTGTTCTGAACATGGGAGAGAGGTTAATAGGCAGAGTGCAGGATGCAGCACCTTTCAGCACTGCTACTGTTTCCGGAAGGGGTGCTCAGAGTCCCAGGCATGGACCTAGAAATAAGGTTCCCAACCCCGTAGTGCGTTAGCGTCTGAGAAAAAGGGCAGCTTGCTTAACCAAGATTGATTCTGACACCCATTCAGCGGGAGAAATGAGTCCTAAAGCTAAAGGGAGGACATCCATGAACCTCTGCTCCAGTTCTTTACAAACCAATCTCCCTGATGCCCTGAACTCTATATCATAATGGAGTTATGAAGAGCCTTCCTGCTTATACTCTCTGCTCTCTTATACCATTATAATCTTACACCATTTCAGAAATATGAGTCACTGAAGTTCCTTTTTCTTCATTCCTGATATTTAAACATCCCTTCTGCTCAGCTTCCCAAAAATGTCTATTTCCTGTGATACAAATGATTTTTATACAGCCAACAGGACCCTCTCGTTGCCCTACAAACTATCAGGAAATATCACCAAGACCGTGAGGTATTCTGGTATCATGGGAACAGGCAATGAAATTTTCTAATCCTAGTTCAAAGGAATATATGTTTCCAAGGTTGGTAAAAGATCACCTTACACCCCCGCAAATGAAAACAGCCCTTCTCATATCATTGTAACAATTTTCCTAGTTATCTTTTTCCTGCCTCTTTACCATTAACATTACAACCACTCCTGTGAGGTGTCAGGAGCCTAAGCCAGAGAATCAGTAGGAACAGATATTTGAATCTTTATCTCCATATAGAGATATTGGTCTGCACAAGAATTTTTGGCATTGGGTGACCTAAAACAATTTTAAAATATATTAAAGAAGAGTGGTATATTTTACGTTTATAAAATAGGCATTGGTTTCTAATAGTTGAAAAAGTGGACAGTGTGACAAAGGAGATGACTGATAACAACAAGGTAAACTGGAATTCAAATCTAATTAAAACTCATTATGACTGAGAGAGTCTGAATTAATAAAATGTACTGGCCATATGTGGCAAATTAAAGTTTTCTGGAAGTTCATGGAAAAAAATCTAATACTTTTAAAATTGTATTATTTATCATATACACTCCTAATTCCTAGTTCCCTAATGCCCATAAATTTAATTTTGTTTTCCTGGGTACAACTGAAAAGTTTTACAATATCAACTTGTCATTAAATGTTTCTTTAAAATATCTGACAGGTAGTTGATTACTTTCAAGCTAAATTTTCAGAATATATCAAATTGTTTGCAGAATGAAGCATACACCCCCTCTAAAATTTTTCTACATACTTAGGGGATGGCCACTCATTTCCAGGAGAAAGCAGAGTAAATCTAAACTTGAAAAATCTCATAGGTCAAGGACTGGGGATGTGATTTAGGATTTATGTGATTTAATGAATAATTTGACCTTCTCCTTTGCATCAATCTTTCCCATTCACTGTGACCTTGGTCAAATCACTAAATTTATCTAGTGTTCAGTTGCAACTTCTATAAAATGGAGATTACAAATTCTGCTACACACATTGTAATAGAAATATGTAAAATGAACATGAAAAAAATGTTTATAAATTATAAGGAGCTATACAAATGAAAAAGATAGACAGTTCCTTCTCTAGACCCTGAGCTCTTGCCTCTCATTCTTCTTTGACTTTGTGTTTTGGCTAGATAATAATTGTAATTGGTGAATGGGCCTGTTTACCCCATTTTTGTTCCTGAAGGCGCTCTTTTGGGTGCTTCATGTCTAAGAGTAAAACATATTACATAGGAGTTGCAAATAAGCATCGCTCTTTCTTTCCTCTTTAATTTAATTGGTTTTTGTTTTATATGTTGGCCTATTATTTATATCGGGTCTTTAATCTATAAATGAAACCCATGTAATGCTTATAACTCTAACATATCATCTCGTTGTGTCTCATTGGTACTTTTCCTTTCTAAATTCAACACACCACACACCACATAAACACATACACAGAACAAGCAATTCTTGTTAGAAGTAGCATAATCAGGCAGTACTTCTTTGCACAGATGTGTAACTACTTAGGGAGCTATAAATTTAAAACACCATCTATCTTTAAAACCAGATTGGATTTCTAAGTTTGCCGTTTATTAACTTATGTGATCTTGAACAGAATGTCTACTCTTAAATTTTGTTTTTACAGTCTGTCAGATAGGAAAAATAATGTATTTTTTCTAATAATCACAGAGTTTTAAGGAGAAAATTTATGCAAGTGCTTTGTAAATTATAAAGCAGTCTAGAAATGGAAAGTATTGTTGCTATTACAACAATAATAATTTAATATTATCTATCAAATGAATAAACAAAGCTTTAATGATACTGCAGTTCTATTAACCTCTCATCCTGGATTCTGGATGCTGTACTAGACACCCTATTATCAACACCAGAACCAGTACCTCCAGCTGAGGCTGCAGTCACAGACCGAGAAGTAATTATAAGAGTCAGCACTAGGCATATAGTCAAAAGTTAGATAGTCTAGTTCAAATAGGACAAATGAAAAGGTAGAACCAAGATTCAAGATCAGTTACTTTTGAAACTAGGGAAGATGAAATCCTATTGAAGATGGTAGTGCTTAACGTGAACAGAAAGAAACAAGAGTGGAAAAACTTTTTAAGCTAGAGTTCTGGGGTTTATGTTGGCTATTTGTGAGACTACTACTGGCACAGCATCCTGGGAATATTACATAGGGCATGGCATATTGAAAAAGGCAGATCACAGAATCAGACTATGTAGGCCTACCAACCTGAATTACACAGATTATAACCTGGGAATGGAGATGGGGAAATTACTGGTGCAGAGACACATAGTTGTGGTAGATCATACATTTGATCATGAATTATTTTAAGCTTGACGATTATGAAAATATTGTAAGTGGATTGGACTTTAGGTGATATTGTGTTGTAGCCTATTTTCTTTTTAAGTTTGTAAATAGTATCTCAGAATCTATCTTCTTTCTCTTATTTTCTCTCCAAATTATTCTTTACAGTAAGCTTCCAAAGTGCCAGTGAGAATCAGTAGAAGTATTGCCATACATAAGGGGAAAATGCATGGTGTTTATTGCATTATGGCATAAATCATTTAATAAAACTAAAAAAACTAAAATATCCTATAAACTCTACCTTCGCTCTTACTTCAAAAATATTTACTTATTTTATTAATAAGATGACTCATTAACAATTAATATTTAATTATTATTAAAAGTGTTATTAAGAATATGAATATAAAACCATCTTTCATGTAATAAATATATGTATGTCTTTTAATGAGCATATTATTAATACAAGTTGACTCAATAAAGAGTTGTATTATTTTCTTTTTAATATAAAATTTCTATGATTTCAAAACTTTTACACTGCCACATGATTCTAACAGTTTAAAAAATATTAACTGAGTAGTAAGGCAGGAAAGTAGTAGTCATGAAAATTAACATTTTTACACTAAATATGTGTATTCTATAAAAATACTGATAATAGTTTTTTGTTGTTTTACCACTTATTAACTATTATTAATTATTAAAAATATTAAAAATTATTAAAAATTATTAATTATTTTTTTACCATTTATTATTTACTCTGTGTGCAGTGTTTTCATGTATTGCCTTATTTATTCTTCATCAGAATGTGAAAGAATCACAGAAATGTAGAACCCTGAGGAAGCCATATCTACAAGCCATCCTATCTATCATTGGACTTTTCAGTTACTTAAACCAAAATTTTTTTTTTCTTCTTTAAGCTTATTTGAGTTAGCTCTCCTGTTACTGCAATTGAACAACATAAAAGAGAGAAAAAAGTCAAGAAAATCATAAAGTCATAAGACTTTCTTGATACTCCTGATGCTTTTCTCTCTGAGCTCCCCTAGACTCTTTGGCTGGCAATTTACACCTTTAGAATATGGTCAACCTCTTAATTCTTATTTCCACTCCTTGAGATTACAAGGAGTTATAAGATTACAAATTCCTTGAGCAGAGGTTTTGTATTTTATTCTTTTCATATCTTTCACTGGATGTAGAACTTTATCTTGGGTATATCAGGAAATAATTTGCCAATTACGAATTGGTAGTTTCACATAAATGCTTCTTAGCTGAAAGGATAAAAGAGTTTCTGCATATTTTTGTCCTTGATGTATTAAATCTCCTCTGGTTCATGTCTGTCAAGTAACTTGTCAACACATAAAAGTTCCTGTGTGTTCATTCAGTCCCTTCTGAATCTTCCTCCCCAGACAGGGTGGCCAGGAAACATGACAGCACCCAAGAAGCTCAGCCAGATCTCTAACAAGTGCCACCCCACTCTGCACAGCCAGAGAACCAAAAGGGAAACAAGTACATCAAAGACATAAACTGCCAAAAAAACTTCAGCGTGCCGTGACAGAACCACAGGAGCCATGTCTGACTAATGTAGCAGGAGAGTAGTCCTTGGGGGTCAGCAAATCTCACCTTCAAACATCAGAAAAATGACAGCGGAAAACCTTTCATTAAGAGTAGAAAGACAAAAGATTGTCAAATTCAGTGAAATTAAATTGTTACCTTAGAATTTTTAAAAAATTATCATTGACTTATTTCTAAATGAACCAGTGAGCACGTGTTTTTCCATCCCTTCCTCACCAACATATAGAGACAAAGAATTGCGTGTGATTTATCAAGAGGAAATACAGGAAAAGCACAGAAGGAAGCCATACATAGTCATGGCATGCCTATTCACCCGAGTAGAGCTATTCCTTTTGCTGGCTGCTTTTTTCTCTTTGTTGTCACAAAAGATTTAAATGTCTAAAGAGCATTTCATAAACATTCTTTCTCTTTATGATATCTACATTTCCACAATGTAAACAAAACACATCTTTTTTTTTCCCTGGGAAATACAAAATAACTGGCTAAATTGGTAAATTGGCAGCCTGACAAATTATAATATATTGGAAAAAATAGTCAGTGTCTACTAGCTGCACCCCACTACACACACACACACACACACACACACACACACACACACACACACAGTTGTTTTTAAAACACTCTCCCTGTCTTTAAGGATTTCACTCTACTTGGAGTGATTCTTCCTGAAATAACGGCACTCATACCTTTATAACTTCCATTCTCCCACTTCACTCTTGACACTAGCAACACACCCAATATTTAAAATCACAAATTAAAACAAAGCTGTATTTTTGTCCCTATATTTATAATGGATAGAGGATCTTTGGAGTAGAATTATTTTCCTCAAAAAATGTAAAGCAGAAAAATTTCTGCTTCAGAATAGTCTTTCTCTGCATTTATTTTTCTAGTAGCATCCTGATAGTACTATTTAAAGGAGATCTTAATTATAAACATGTACCTTGAGTTAAATATTATTGATATCAATGAAAAATCTGGTTAACGTTTGCCCAGTTAACACATACAAACATTCTACATAAACGAATGCAGGTCCAACGGTATCTTTAGAAATGAAACTTAATTTATTATATTAGAAAAATGTTTTTTTCTAATAGAAAGGCCCTACATTAATAGAAAGGTCTTGCATTAAGAAATAGAAAGACCTAATAGAAAGGTCTTGCATTAAGGTCTTACGACAGGAAACCATGTCTGTGTTCTTCTAGGAAACACTGAGGTAAATTAACCATCACCAATTGTTTAGATTGGTTTAACAATTTACAGATACTCCTTTCGAATGCTAATCATGCAATTTGCTTTTACAAATCTACGACATTCTCAAGCAGTTCACCTATAAACAGAAACAATTGCCTATTGCTCCATAGAGAGAAGAGGCAAACATTTTAATTCAGGTCATAAATGTAATTTCGGTCAGTATAGATGTTGTCAAAAAGTGACTACAATAAGCAAAGAAAGTCAAGTTAAAGAGGAGATTAAAAAAATGAGATCATGTCAATTTATGAAGGACTCAATATTTAAAGATAGTGACTGAAATTTGGTGCTGCATTTAATCAAATTCAATATTTAATAAACCAAAACTTTGAATCCAATGATGATACTTAAAAAGAAGAAAAAGAAGAGGAACAAGAAGAAAAGGAAGAAGAAGATGATGAAGAAGAAGAAGGAAAAGAAGGAGAAGAAGAAGGAAAGAAAAAACTACTAACCCTGCCTGAGAAACATACTAACCTACCAAATACTAACCCCCCACTGAAAAACATTTGTGAAGTTCACAGTCCAGAGGCATAAGGTCATCCAAAACCTGAGATATAATCAATCACAAAACAATAGAGCTCTTCCCATTACTAAGTATCTATCTACAGCAGTTCCTTTTACCTGGTATATCAGCTGAGAAAATAATCTCTGACCTAAAGAATATGTCAATAAAAACCTCCAAAACTGAAAACAGAGAGAATAATAGACCTACATAAATATGGTTAACTGATCTTTGACAAAGGAGCAAAGGCAATACAATGGAGCAAAGATAATCAAAGATGATACCGGAACAACAGGACATCTTTGAGCAAAAAAAAAAAAAAAAAAAGAATCAAGATACAGACCTTACACGTTTCACAAACATTAACTTAAAATTGATCATAGAACTAAATGTAAACTGCAAAACTATTAAACTCCAAGAAGATAACGTAGGAGAAAACCTAGATGAACTTGGATATGGCAACCAAAGGCATTATCCACGAAAGAAATAATTGATAAGCTGGGTGTCATTAAAATTAAAATTTTCTCCTCTGTGAAAGATAATGTCAAGAAGATGAGAAAATAAAACATAGACTGGGAAACAGCATTTGCAAAATACACAACTGCTAAAGGACTATTATCTAAAATATACAAAAAAAACTTAAAATTCAACAAGAAAACAAATAGTCTGATTTTAAAAATGAGCCAGAAACCCTAACAGACACCTCACCAAAGAGGATATACAGATGGCAAATAAGCATATGGAAAAGAGGCTCCACAGCATGTCATCAAGAAAATGCAAATTAAAACAGGGAAGAGGTACCACTACACACATAATAATGGCCAAAATCTAGAACACTGACAGTATGAAATACTGGTGAGGATGTGGAGCAACAGGAACTCTCATTCACTGCTGGTGGGAATGCAAAATGATATAGATATTTTGGAAGACAGTCTGGTGGTTTCTTAAAAAACTAAACATACTCTTACTATACAATTCAGCAAATGTGCTTATTGGTATTTACCTAAGGAATTGAACATTAATATCCACACAACAACCTGTACATAGATGTTTATAACAGTTTTCTTTATAATTGCTAAAACATGGAAGCAACCAACATGCCCTTTAGTAGGTGAATAGATAAATTAACTGATACATCCAGGCAGTAGAATATTAAGCACTAACAGAAAGTTTTTGAGCCATGAAAAGACCCAGAGTAACCTTAAATGCATATTGCTGAGTGGGAATAACCAACATGAAAAGACATACTGTATAATTCCAATTATGGAAAAGACAAAACTATGGAGACAGTAGTAAAAAGGTCAGTGGTGTCCAGAGGTTGAAGCCAAGTCCAAGACTCTTGAGTAAAATGTGAAATTAGGATGAAATAAGAAAGATGAAATGATGAAAGATGAAATGAAAAAATCTTTCTTATGAAGTAAGAAAGATGGGATGGAGACGTCTAAATTCAGGAATAACACTGTAATTGGACACTTGCTTTGGTATAAGAGTTCAGTGTAGCATTGGAAAAAATATAGTTCATATTTGGTATAACAGCTCAGCGTAGCCATACAAAAATATAAGAGAATTGTATCAGAAATATCAATGCAAACATGATTGTAAAAAAGATTGTTTTCTGGAAAGACAAAAAGGAGACCAGTAGCTTCTGTGTCATCCTAGTCTTTTTCAAGTGCTCATATAAAGCAACACATCCAGTATTCAATTATCCATATTCGATCCACAGCTACTCTCCAGCAAAGGGGGCCAGGTCTTCTTGGAAAACAATTGACTCAACCTATGTAGGCAAGACAACTCAAAAGGAACCTGAGATACCTTGTATACCTTATTGTCAAGGCAATTACATGTTGGGAATAACAGAAATAGTTTTATGCAGGACAAAGAGATGAGTCTCAAAAGAGAACTCCCAGTGGCCAAGTTATATCAATAATCCCTTCAAAACAATCCCTTCTCTACTATGGGCTCCTTGTAACTGTAGGACAATACCATAAAGAGTCTTAGAAGCCCTGCTGTTTATTTAGAAAAATCTATGAAGCATGCTCTTAAGATACTTAGAAGTCATTGTGTCTTTATGAAAGTTTCTAATGTTGCTCTATCTTAAATCATTCTAATGTCTTAACAAAGGTTCTTAAAATTTCACCCTTGATTTGATCTTTGTGTTTTCTTTTCCTACTTTGAGAACCCTTTATTATCTGACAAAATCCTTTTGGATCTTTTGTATTTTTTTTCTGAATTCCATTTTAAAACTGAATAGTTTGTTCTTTAATACATCTCTCTCCTTTCTCATTTTATTATTGGTAGCTAGAAGAAGGTAGGTGGCACCTGTGCCTGGAAATACTCTTAGCTATATGATAAAGTTCATTTGGGGCATTTCTCTTTTTTTCATGCTAATAAAGGAAACAGTTTTGTTAATTTTCTTTCATCATATTACTAGGGTCACCTTTACTCCAGCATTCAAAACTATCTTCCTCACTTTCCTTCAGTCCTCTGTAACATCATCCTTGAGTCCATTTGCTTTCCATTAACACCCACCTCAAGGCGCTTCGGACTTCCCTCACAATCTCCTCAAGGCCCTTCCAATGTCTACTGAGGACTGGACCTAAATCTAGTGCCACAAGTTTTCGTGTTTCGTTTTTGTAGAGCCCCACTTTCAATTCCAAAATTCTGTTCCAGTTAATATTGCTGCATAACAGGTGTTCTAAAAATTTAAAACACCAAAAATCATTCTATTGTCTTCCACGGTTTCTGTGGATTAGGAATTCAGAAAGGGCTCAGCTGGATAGTTATGAGTTGGATTCTCTCATATGATCACTATCTAGACTTTCTAGAGTTGGAACACTGGAAGCTGGAACATCTGGGGACTAACCAAGCAACTTTCTCTATCTACACATTGTTCCAGGACTTCTCCATACTATGAACTAGTTTAGGCTTCATTTGCCCAAAAGGCAAATGCGCCAACGAGTTCAACAACTTTTCCATAGAGACTAGTTCTAAGTTTTAGTGTGAAGATTAGTGGAGAGGTATATAACAAGTCATTTACTCAAATGATGGTTGAAACCATAAAAACTGTGATAATATTGACAGTTAATAAAACTTAAAAATAAAACTGAACACATATAAGGTTATCATTATTATAATATTACACTTATTCACTTAGAGAGATACAGGTGGAATTACCGCTACTTAATATGCAGTTTTACATATTATAAAGCCAGTTCTGTCTATGCCAAACCCTGATCGCTTGATATGATCATGTTTAGGATGTGAGTATTGCCCCTTACGGGTTTCAGGGTGGGGTAGTATTGAAAACTGCTGTTGTAGCCAGTGAGAAGCCACTGAAAACTTGAATGTTAATATCAAGCCATTTTCCAGATCTTAGCTTTATCTCATTGAGGCTAAATATAATTTCATTCATTCTTTTTGCTACCATTGCTACAATTTATTTTACCTATAGAGGCTATTCCAAACCTTTTATTATTTTCTCAGCCCCTTAATTCACTTACCTTTTTCATTACCAACAGATGGTTTCAACTCATTCTTTTTTTCCCTACCAAGTTAACAGTATATCCATCAACCAGTCACCCAAGATAGACACTTCAGTTTTCCTCAACTTCTTCAATCCCTAATAATCTGTTCTGAAGGCTTACACATTCTGTATCTAAAATACCTTTGTAATCCTCATAGCCTGAGTTTAGTCCTTCATCACCCTTTACTTGAATTATTTCAATAAACATTTAATTTGTCCTCTTAAATCTCTGTTCTACAATCAATTATACTTGCTTCATTGCAAGCAATTCACATTGTTTTCTTCAGTTTTTCTAATCATGGAGTAGATACAGAAGACAAAAAACATAAAGGTAAAGAAGACTTCCCTCTATGTGGCACCAATAAAATATAAAAGCCACTCACTTCATCCCAGATTTCTCAATCTATGAAATTCAGCATTCCATTATTGAAAACATATGAGTATATATTCTTTTCTGAAGTTAAAACACAATGTGTTTGTTGTATGGGAGGGGAATGTGGGTTAAAATCACCACATTATGTCTAGATAAAAAATAGTCATCTTAAGTATGATAGAAGCACAGAGGAAATAAATGTAAGATAGTTGATGAGCATGGTGATGTATCTAAAATTTCCTCACTAGCAATCAACTTTACCAGTCTTTGAATACACATTTTAAGAAATTTTATGTTCAAATATATAGTGACTCACTTTCTCATATCTAATATTTCATCATAATCTTTGCTAATATTTGTGTTTATATATCAAAAATTATCTTTGTTGGGTGATAGTTAATAAATAAAACTTAAAATATTGTCACAACATTCAGCCTTCAAAATCAAAACAATCAGATGCTTCCTAAGCTAATTTATGTTTTCCCTGGACACAGAAAGAACTTTATGCTCTTACTGCAATAGATTTTTCACCATTTCCTACATAGAATACTCCACAGAAATTGCTCATCTCTGTATATTTGCCTAAGCTATTGTTTCTTCTTAGAATCTACTTTTATTACAGCTGTGACTGACATAATCCTACGTATATATGAAAGCTAGCTATAATTGGAGGCTTTGCTGATAGGCCAGATATAATTAATTTTATGTTTCTGGGTGTGCCAGGATATTTCGTCACTCCACTAGAATGACCTAGGACACAAGCACAATGTTCAGAGACTATTCTTGGGATAGTTTGAATCTAAAATGTAAAACTCTTAGGTCTGGGGAAACTACTAGTACTGGGGAATAGTGCATACCTCATGGATGTGTTCTCTAAGACCAACTGGTAAGTCAGTGACAGTGACTATTCAAACAAGGGAGTGTTGAGTTCCTATGTCAATGATTTGATATCAAAAAAGAAATGATTTCTGAGACTAAAAATGACAAAAGAGTGAATACCCTGGCTCCTCTGGGATAAAGCACATCAACTTTGAAGTGAAACTAAAAGGAGAAACATATGTAACAAAATATATATCACATACAAAATACAGAGGGTGCCCAAAAAAATGTATACACATTTTAAGAAAGAAAAAAAACTATTAAAATTGTCATACTCAATATATACTGATAATAAAAGATGAATACAAGTCATGTGTATACATTTTTTTGGCACCCCCAGTATGTACAACACATAATATGTAATGTGTCATATGTAATACTTAATTCATAATATATAATTAAAATTATATTTACATACAATTATATGTAACTATATAATATATGACATAAAATATATGACATAAACCTTCTTAAAATTATTCTTTTAATGAACCACATTTTATCATTGCCAGTGCTGAAGCTCAGAGAGGATCAGTAACATGCCCAACATCAAATGTCTAATAATTGGTACAGCCAGCACTGAAGTCAGACTTTGTAACACCAGTTTTCTTAAGGTTCCCTTTATCATACTACACACTCACCAATGTGCAGTTATTGCCCATGAATTATCCAATAAAAATGAAGAGACATGGATACATTTTCAAGAGTAGTCCAAGTAAGACAGAGAGTTACAGCAATCCAATGGAAAGTAAGAAACAGCTCAAGCCTTACATGACACCACGACTAAAACACATGACTGATCCCTGATCAGGGAAATGTGCAAGGCTGAGATAATTGGTTTCCCCAGCTCTTCATCCAAAACCAAATACAATTTACTAGTGGACACTAAATGGTAAAGAGAGAGAGGCTTGTCAGAAGAAGTCACTGAAGTAAATAGCTTATATCGCATGGAGGTTACCT
Organism: Rhinolophus hipposideros; assembly: GCF_964194185.1. Lineage (NCBI taxonomy): Eukaryota > Metazoa > Chordata > Mammalia > Chiroptera > Rhinolophidae > Rhinolophus > Rhinolophus hipposideros. The sequence goes on from NC_138049.1 coordinate 38,763,380, forward strand.
CTAATACTCAGAACACCAGAGTTTTGAAATAAAAAATGATTTATCTTCACACCTATGCTACTAACTTGATTAAAAAATAAGTTTGGAAGGCAGCTACTATCGAAGAGAAAAAGATATGCTTTTTTTTCTGCTTCCTAAAGAAAACATCAGATGTCATTACAGCATAAAAATAATAAATAAAATTTAAAACAGCCCAGAAGCTGAAATTGTTCTGCAAGACATGACTGATTTTGATCCTATTCTAGTTAGCATCGTTCTGTGTCTGTGCACAATTCAACAGAGCAAACAAGATAACAAGAAGCTCAGAATGATTTTTTAAAAATGAATATTCTGATCTTCTGGGTGTAACCTAACCTTTAAGGTATAATATTCATAATTAAATTGTCAACATATTATACAACTAATTTTTGAATTGCAATAATAAAAATAAGAAAATAAAGACACGATCGAGTAAACATACCTACAATTTAGGGAACATTAATTGTATAGTTAAATAAAACAAAATACATAAATTAGTGGAAAATCAAAAGAAAAGGAAGAATGTTTATGAATATAAAATCTGCTAAAGTATTCCTAGACTTTTATAAAAACATAAATGTTTTTATAAGTTTGGGAACACTTATTGAGGTATTTAAAATAAAGAGCCAGATCCCCACTTGATAATAGCTGGAAAAAAACTAAAAGAATTCTAATATTTATTTTCCCAAACTTTTCTATAAAGAAGATGACATTATTCTATTTATTTGCATAGCAACTCTAAATATTTTCACCTACAAGAAATAGCATTACCCTCTAAGACTAATGTTACATATACATCTTTCTGACGAACATGGACCTTAACTTCTGGAAGTCATACAATAGCTATGCTAAAGAAGACTGTGACAGAGCAGCAAGGTAGGCAATTGAGACGGATGGAGAATCTACACCTGCTCCAGACAGACAGTAAGCCTTTGCTGCCCCTTGACGGGAGTGCCATGATAAATCATAGCCATTGAATAAAATCTTCCTGCTCTCTAGTAGGCTAATAAGACCGAGTCACGCTCAGCTTTATAAAGTGGAGAGAAAGATTGTGAAAGAGAATGAATGAGTCTAATTATATAAATTTATACATTTTAATACTTTTCATGTCACTTAGGTTATAGCTAAATGAAATCATCTGTCTGCTCATACCACTTCTCACCTCTCAGAATCCTCCATTTATTTCCATGGTCAGAAAATGACTTTTGAAAATGGCATAAAACTTTGAAGAAGTATTTTAACTCTATAATTGTTTTGTTAGGGTGCATAGTTATTTTGTTACGGTGAATTTCCAGCTGCAAGAGACAGATACAATTTTCAGAGTCATTCCTATGGTAGAGGGAATTAACAACTACATCAAGACCCCAGAGGAAGTTGGTTAATTAAACTTGCACATAACAAGCTACCTTCGGTAAAATCAGGACGTTCTGTTGCCGTAGCAAAATGCCTCACAAATATGCACTTTCTTCACCAGTCTTTTCTTGAAGTCAGTCCTTCCCTTAAATTACTCCTTTGATTTCTGTTACCACAACTCTAGAACATCATGTGGCAAGGTAGAAGAGTGTAGTTGTTGTTTAAGAGAGTGAGCTCTGGATTAAGAATGCCTTGTTTCAAAGCAGAGCTCAAGCATTCCACCTTAGAGTTGCAACATTACCCAATACCTCTAACTCTCAGGTTCTTTGCTTTTTATCCCTTTTTGGTTTGTTTTAATCTCTGAAAGAGAGATAATAATATTTGCCTTTTAGGATCAGTCAAACAATGAATTTTTAAAGATCTATGTGGAATACTTAGCATCTTACCTGAAATAAGTGCTAAATAAACGCTCATTTTTTTTTTATTACTCTTGTTCACAAAAATACTCCCCAGCTTTCAAAATATATTTGGCCTAAAATCCATCATCATTACCAAATATTAACTGAATGTCTACCATATGCTAAGCACTCTATCAGGCTCGGGGCTTTCACAGGCATTTCTACATGGAACAATTAAAAAATTGTCCTTAGAAATATTTGGAATCTAGTACACAGCCAGCTCAGTGTTTCCTCCATGACCTTAGGAACAAAACAAAACAAAACAAACAAAAAAAAAAGATTTCAAAAAAATGTCAGCAGGCCCATTTCTGTGCATGAATATTGACATTAATACATTCATCTAGTTAAAAAAAGAAAAAGAAAAATGTTGTACTTAAAATAAGATATCAGTTGAATCAAACAGACCACAAGTTTTCTTTACCCTTCTTGTTGATTTTCCTGATAGCTATAATCCAAAACATGCACAGTCCTCCCAGGATATGAGATACAACCTAAGCCATAGAATTTTAACGTTTGCTGCTTTGCTTGGTTTGATCATTGAGTTGTCTGAAAAAAATTATTTAACAGATGTTTAATATTTAACATGTCTTGACAAGTCTGCTAGTCTAAGGATTTTATGGGTTTTTGAACTACAAGGCTTTCATTGTTTTTCTCCTTTTACTATATATATATATATATATATATATATATATATATATATATATATATATATATATATATATATATGTACATGTCAATATCTGACATCAAAAAATATAATTACTAATTGGTCATTTAGTACTCTATGAATCCAATCACAATATACTGTTTCATCATAATTTTACCTTGGTGGAGATAAGTTGAAATTATATGGTTTCTCTCAGCCTTTATTACCCAGTGATCACATTTTTTTTTCTGACTAGAGAAAAGTAGATCCAGCCATTTAACCCCCAGAGTCATTAGTTCACTTTTACTGTCTGATAATTATATGGAAAAGGATCACACAGACAAGAAAAAGATCATTAGTATGAATGAAAATATAATGGAAATTCCAAATGAGAAATAAGGCAGTAAATCCTAAAGAGATTTTGAGGATGGCAAGACCTCAAGGATTGCTTGAAAGGGAAAAATATGGCATGTCAGGAGGTAAACTCAATCTCTTCTTAGCTTGTTTGGTCAGAAAGTTTATCATAGATGCTCTCCGAATTAGTAAAATTCAAGAACACCGTAGAAATGTTTTCTGGCATCTAAAGCTATAACAGATGGCACACCTATCTGTATGTGCATTACTGTGAGCTGATATATGCTTGCAGGAAATCAGGGTTATAAAGTGGTAGGCCCACAGGAGGCCTTCCAGTATTGTACTGCTCACTTTATTTCTTCTGTAAATAAATATGGTCTTTCTATACTTTCTATGAAGGGTCAACATCCTTCCCTTAAAATATAAAATAAGAATCTAGCAAACTTTCAGACTAAAAAATACGTAAATTGATTCATCAAAAACACAAATATTATAACTTGGATATTTATTTTCCTCTTCAGATATCCCTTAAGCTTAGGTCTGCATTATACCATTCTACAGCTGATCATTCATAAAAGAAAAATCTCCTTTCCCAAAAAAGCAGTTTGACATTTATGTTCATATCATTTTATCTCCCTTAAGGAGCCAGATCTGTTTATAGGCATCTCATTTAAAGAACATTCTGATGTGATATGGAAGAAATTAAGAATGGAGGAAATTGATCTGATTTAATTTGAGGTAACATAAGCCAAGTGGTTTATTATAGACAAATTTCCTCAACTACCCAGTAAAGGAAGTTTTGTATAAAAGATTACATGAATGAGGAGATGTAAAAATCTGGCAGACACAGTCAACACAATATTAATTTTTTTTTTGATAAATGGTACTTCATACCCCTGCAACCCATTACATCAAAAAGAAGTCACTCAAATGCAAATCACAAAAATATCCTTATATGTAGGTGATAGAGTTAACTACTCACATCTGGAAATTTATGGCGGGATACAAAGTCAAACTTTAAAAGATATGAACCACAGAAATCCATTAATCTCCAATCCTCTATTCTATGGATTGAAGTCTCCTCTATTACAAATATTCAGCTATAATCTCTAAAATGCCTCGGTTAAATTGTACAATAAATGAAAACAGTGAAGACAGTTCCAATCAAAGATATTGCTTCTCTAATTCCCACCTATTTGGATGAGAGAGTTGTCACTCTGATTCTTAACAAGGCACATGCATATTTTTATTTATTTTAATGGCAAATTGTGGCAGTCTGGAGTCTTGGAGAAGCTCCAGACATGCGAGAAGCTCCAGACATTTGGATCGGACCAGAGCTACTTAAACTGGGGGCCGTGGACTTATGTGACCCAGGTAAAGTAAGTTTAGAAAGTGAGAGTCAATGTTAAAGCCTTTTATAGAAATTTGATATTTCCAGGATACTTTTATTATATTTTACAAAGGAGTTTGTCCTCAACCTCCTGTAAATTTAAGATGATGACGATGATGAAAATTTGGTTAAATTACACAGGTCCTACTAATGTTCTGATCAGGGTAAAATACAAAATGAAGACACAGTAAAGGGGATTTGTGTTTTCTCTATAGTTTGATATAACACCAGCTCGGGAATGGATGTTCTGGATTCAGATTATGGGGCAGGAGGCAGAAACACCAGTCAGAAAGCCTGCTGACTAGAATCCTTACTAACTGTGTCACTTTGGACAATGTGACCCTTAAATTTAGTGAGCAACCCCCCTACCCTGGGACCATACCTAGGAGGCCCTACACTTTGGAGCACCCACAGGATATTTAAATACATATTATTAGTATCTTTTATTATTATAGGTATCCTTGAGCTCATGTAGTTTGTATAATCAAAGCTATTTAGGCATGCCTGGGATACAAGAGAAAGTATCTCTACAAGGTCGATAACATTCTGTATTCTTACATTGTGGAACTGTTCTTTGAATAACTTAAAATATTGCAATATTTTTTGCAGTCCAGGAAGGGTGTTCCACACCCAGATCTACCTCGAAGTTCCCTGTCTGATCACCCACCTCTCGCCTGTTTTTCCCCTTCAGGGATCTTTCCAGTTTTCTATCTACATCCCCATCCCATCTCCCACATGTGGGATTGGCCAGATGCCCCAGGCAGATACAACACTTATGTCTATCATTTCCTTCTGGAGCCGCATGGCTGGCAGTTATAGGAGAATGGCCTAGCTCGTGGATTACTTTCAAGTAATTTGAGATGTCTCAAATTGTTTAGACAGGGCCCCTGCAAAAAGTGTTTGCCCCTACACACACACACACACACACACACACACACACACACACACACACACTCTAGAGGGTAGCCCAAACTTTGAACAAATTATTTAACCTTTCTAAACCTCCATTCCCTTGTTGGTTAAATGTGGAAAAACAGTCTTTACATCACAATGTTGTTCTGAGAATTAAATTGTGTAAAATATGTAAAGCAGCCATTACAGTGCCTGTCTCAGTGTGGTCTGTCATTCTCATTCCTCTAAATGAATTGTAGCACATATTCAGAGATGCTGCAAGCCAATTGGCTAGCAAAGCTCATTTCATTTCATTTGCATGCATTTGCGTGTCTCCACATGGAGTAGGTACTCTCAAATTGGTGGCAGACCTTTAATCATTCTTTGTCTTACACTGGTCACATTCACAGAAGTATGTTTCTTGTCACACCCCTGTAGGCATTTGAATTTATGATTTTTATACCTCAACTCCTTTAGCTTTTATCCTTATTTACTATTGAGAAATAGAAGGACAAACTTTTGACTAGAGACAGACAGAGGCCCCTTTGCTTAGACAAACACTTGATACCCCCAACTCGTGACTGTCTTGGTATGTGGTCCTTTGCTGCCCCCTAAGGGCGTCTGCTCTCTTTACCCACTTGCCTTGACTATAGGCTATTTAAAACCATTAAGAATCCTTGTCCTGACTTTAGTGTGTAGTGCAGTGTATGGAGTGTATCCAGGTATAATTACAAAGTTTCACATTGTAAAGGATAATAAGTACCGTGTTTCCCAGAAAATAAGACCTAGCCAGACAATCCGTTCTAATGCGTCTTTTGGAGCAAAAATTAATATAAGACACAGTCTTATATGATACTATGTGTCTTTTGGAGAAAAAATTAATATAAGACCCGGTCTTATATTAATCATATCATGTAAGACCGGGTCTTATATTAATTTTTGCTCCAAAAGACACATTAGAGCGGATTGTCCAGCTAGGTCTTATTTTCCGGGAAACACAATATATACTCCTCACCTGAAAGTTCTCCTCTCATGAGGTCCTTTCCATAGCACTAATCCCACTTTCTTGAAAATACATCATTGCTTGTCTATTTATAGTCCCCACTAAATAGCACAGTAAGAGCCACATAATCCAGCTTGGACATGAGGGAAGGCCTCGCACAGTAATGGTAGCACAATAAATAATACTACACACCCATGACAATGGCAATTAGAAAAACTGACAACACCAAGTCTTGGTAGGGTATAAACAATTAGAAATCTCATATGTTGCTAAAGGAAATGTGACATGATACCGTCTCTTTGGAAAATAGTTTGGCAGTCTGTAATAAAATTAATATACACTTACCGTGTAAATCAACAATTCTACTTCTAGGTATTCAACCAAGAGAAATGAAAACATATGCCCACTCACAGACCTATAAACGCTCAAACAGCTTTATTCAGAATAGTCAAATACACTCAAATGTCCTATAATAGGTAAATTGTTGCATATTTATACCAGGAAATAATAGTCACAAATAAAAAGAAATGAACTATTGAAACATACAATAACTTAATGTAAAAAGAACTTCACTAAGCAAAAGCAGCAACAAACAAAAGTGTGCATACTGTATGATTCCATTCAATCTGAAGTTCTAAAAATGACAAATCTAATATGTAGGAAACAGGTTAGTGAGGGACATGTTCTATATCTTGATTGTGATAGTATTTATAAGGGAATTTTAATTTGCCAAAGCCTATTAATACTTAAAGAGATGCATTTTATTATTTAAGTCAATAATGTTGACTTAATACACACAAATAAATAGATATCTAAATACTCGGTAATTTAAAAGGCCAGAACCAACAACTTATAAGCTCCACATGATGAAGTTTCTTTGGCTTACTTACCTCTCCGGAGCCTATTTTAATTGAGTTCTAATAGCAAAACATAATGGCATGTCTCAACAGTATTATGGACAACAAAAATCAATTGTAAATTTTATAAAACTAATGTGTGATAACGAGGGTTAGTGCCCCTCTACCTAAAAAAAAAAACAATTAGTTCTAATTTGTTCAGAATATTTTCAATCAGTGAACCTTCATGTAGATATCATTCTTTCTAATAAAGAGCCTCATTGAAACATCGCAAAAGTCAAAACAATAACAAATTAATGTGGCAGAATGAAAAAGAGGCTGTACTAATGATAATTGTTAACACAACCATTAAACAGATGCTCAGCTCTTTCCAGAATCAGCCTTACCCTTGACTACATCTTCTTGAGCCTTTCTCTTCTGGCTTTGGACCATCTGTCATTTGGCAGATATGCCATATTCTGAGACATCTGTATTCAACCACCATTCTCAAACCCTGCAAATATGCACTAATTCTAGGCAAGACAATGATGGCCTATTTTAATATTTTGTTTTCCTTATTTTCATTTAAAATCCTATCACACAAAGGAAAAATTTAGAAAATTTCAGTGGTAAAATGTAACATAATTGCCTCTAGGTAGTTTCCCTTACCTTTTGTAAGCTTTTAGTAGCAATTCAATAAAATTTCAAATTTTGCAAAGAAGAATACTATATAATTTCCTCTAGTCAATAATGAAGATTTGCTGGGGATTCAGCTAATTCAGAAGCCTCACAGATTTGGAGCATCTGTAGGATTTTTTTTTCCTTACCTACATTTCAATCTCAATCCTGAATATAATATTTTAATTAATTATGGCCATAGTTATCATTCCCCTGCTTTCCAAATTTTATATAACACTTATGAGAAATAGAAATAAAATTCTCTTTTTTGATTTTTGAAACAGTGTTGAGTACCCCGTTGATTTCCAAATCTACTTTCTAAGTTGAGTAAGGGAACAAAACAAAATAGAACCAACTTGATGAGCTAAACTGAGCTAAATAGAAAAAGTTCAGAACTGAAATGAAGCTCTTGTCAAATTATAATTTCCAATACATCAAATCAACAAGTTCGTGGACAGCCTAGAAAATCATACACTCTAAACTTTTCTCTTAAACTCCCATTGAATGTATTACCTAAGGTGAGGTGAGAAATGGAGAAATGTGGAGTTATTGTAATATATGACTATTCCTAGGAGTTTATTTTGTTCAAAATAAGCATACCAAGTTATTACTCTCTTGAGAAGCTATCCAGTTTGCACTTAGAGCAGTCAAAGTACTTGATTTAAAAAAAATAAAATCAAAAGTTCTCTTACACGTGATATAGCTATCTTCATTTTAATTTAGAAATTGAAATAGACCCTACCACATGCCGCCCACTGTTTATGCTCCTATTTGATGATGTTTTTACATTCCAGGAGAGAAAGGCCACTTTACGTTCTGCATAATGCGAACATCTGCAATGACCACAGAGCAGTATGCAGGAGGTTCTCAAAACAGGAAAATTACCTTCTTTCTTCTGTTTCTATCGCTTCCCTATTTCAGTTTAGGGTGTTGATTGTTAAATTATCCGTATGCATAAGAATCAGGGGATATAACTATCCTAAGGGATAAGCGTTGTGCTGTAAAAATGATCACATAAGAGGCCAGGTAGCTGGTGCCCCCATCACTAGAGACCAGTCACAGCTTTGATTTATTTGCAGCTCCTGGCACATTAACCACTCACACAGTTAGTAAACTGAACAGCTAGCCAAAGTTTAACACAGTTCACATGTTTGAATGCTTTGCTTACCAAGAAAGCACCTACTAGAGTTGAAAGAGCCTTTACACCAAAAAACAAACACAGCAGATCCAAAGGCAATGTATATTTTAACTACACTTCCTCTGATGAAAAACACTATTTCCATTAAGCATCCAAAGAGATTCACATTACTGCATGTGTTGGTAAAAGTATAGTTGCAAAAAATGGAGGCCTCACCATCAGAAAAATGTAAAGGCTAACATAGCCCTTCCCTGTGACTTCCTGCTACTCCTTCTTTCACTTCCTCCTCTTCTAAAGACCACATCAGGAAAACTCAAAATGAGGATGATATTTGTCTTTACTGATGGAAATAGAGTTTTATGATTATGCAGTTTTATAACATACCCTCAAAATCTTTTTGGGGATCATTTCATTAAATAAAATAGATATCCATTTCAGTTTTCAATATTGCCACCACTAAACACACACCCCCCCCACCCACCCCCCCCCCACACACACACACAACCTAAAATATATATATAAAATTTTCTGGGAACCTCAGATATCCAGAGCACACATCCATTTCAGCTCACATTCCTGTGCAAACATGTATTTGGCCTCTCTCTCAAGGTGTAGTTACTTTTGAAAACAGTTATGATGAGCTTCATTTACCCTTGAGCTTTTGACCCTACTTCATCACAAACCTCACAAATGAGGCACAGAGGACTCTTACGTTTCTTACTGCCCACAGTAAGCACTAAATATTTAGAATGAAACTGGAGAAGCCCTGGCCCTAATGTTAACAAACACACAAACCAATTAAAAATAAAACAAAGCAACCCTTCCCCCCCCCCAAGAAAAAGCCCCTGACTCTAATTCTACAGTAAGCATTTACTTCTGGTGCCATTTTCAACACATAAAAAAGTATAATTAAAAAGTATGGTGAATGTTTAAATTAAAAAAAAAATTGTTACAGTAAAGGACACATTGCCATTAATCCCTCTGAACATACTCCCCCTCACTTCAAACACACTTATTCCATCATTCTTGCCACTTTCTGAAGCAGTTCTGGATGTCCTCTTTTGTGAGTGTCTTCAGTTGCACTGTCATGGCTGCCTCCATGTCCTGGATCAATTCAAAACATTTACCTTTCACAGTCATTTTGATTTTGGGGAAGAGCCAGAAGTCACATGGTGCCAAATCTGGTGAATAAGGTGGATGAGGACACACCATAATAATTTTATTTGACAGAAATTGCCATACCAGAAGTGATGTGTGTGAGCGTGTTGTCATGATGGAGACTGAAGTAAAGACACTCACAAAAGAGGACTTCCAGAACTGCTTCAGTCAGTGGCAAGAACAATTGCATAAATGTATTTGAAGTAGGGGGAGTATTTTGAGGGATGTTAATGACAATACGTCTTTTACTGTAATAACGTGTTTTCATTTAAATATTTACCATATTTTTTATCACACCTCATAGGATCAATATCCTAAGAGAAATGCCACAATAAAATTAGTGCTATTAATTCTCTTTAGTCAAGAAATTACGAATAGAATTTCTATACGACCCAGCAATCGCTCTCCTGGGTATCTACCCCAAAAATTTGAAAGCATTTCTCTATAGAGACATGCGTACTCCAATGTTCATTGCAGCTTTGTTTAAGGTGGCCAAGACATGGAAACAACCAAAATGTCCTTCGATGGACGAATGGATAAAGAAGTTGTGGTACATATACACAATGGAATACTATTCGGCGTTAAGGAAAGATGATATAGGAACATTTGTGACAACATGAATGGATCTTGAGAGTATAATGCTAAGCGAAATAAGTCAGACAGAAAAAGCAGAGAACCCTGTGATTTCACTGATATGTGGTATATAAACCAAAAACAAGACAAACAAATGAGAAACAAAAACTCATAGACACAGACAATAGTTTAGTGGTTACCAGAGGGTAAGGAGGTGGGGGAAGGGAGATGAGGGTAAAGGGGATCAAATATATGGTGATGGAAGGAGAACTGACTCTGGGTGGTGAACACACAATGGGATTTATAGTTGATGTAATACAGAATTGTACACCTGAAATTATGTAATTTCATTAATAATTGTCACCCCAATAAATAAATTTTAAAAAAAAGATATTTGCTTATTTCCTGTGAGAATAATTTTTAGGGAACAAAATGTGATAAAAAGCCCAAAATTAGAATCAAATGATAAGTTTCACAAACAAAGCTACATGGTACATTTTTCTATAGTTTGTGTGTGTGTGTGTGTGTGTGTGTGTGTGTGTGTTTTGTGCCTGTTTTTCTAACCTATGACTAAAAGAAAAATAACTAAATATATTTTTGAAGGAATAATTACAACTGGTAACACCTTTTTCTTAACTGAGTAGAAGAAACAGGGAACAAAATTCTATAGCCATTGCTGGTATTATAATTGCTGGATTTTGCTTTCTGTTTTAAGACTTACATTATTGTAAAATGTTATTAAGTACTAAGAAAAGAGATTAAAGTACTGTATTAAGTAACAGAAGTAACAGAAAAGATTAAAAGGTATCAGTCCATGGAAATCCAAGATGGCAAGTTAGATAAACACTGTGCTTGCTTCCTTCTGTGAACACATTAAAATTACAATTAAATCATAGAACACTCAATCTGGAGAACTATCTGAAGTCCAGCTGCAAAGAAGTTTTATGACTAAGGATATCAAGAAGAAGCCACGACAAGACTGGTCAGAGGGGTGCAGACACAAAATGGTCTGTCCCCAAACCTCCATGTGATGGTTGAGAATCAGAAGGGATATCTAGGCTCTGAATGTTACCCAAAGAGGAGCAAGGGACCCCATCCCAAAACCAGACTCCTGAGTCAGGAATAGGAGCCTCCACAACACCTGGCTGTGAATAACAGTGAGAATTCTGACCATCCAGGTGGGATGGAAGGCTGCAGGAAACCAAAACATTCTCTTAAACAGCCTGCTCATCCTGGGCTCTGGTAGAGGGACCCTGGAGGGCCTGGGAGGCATACAGGGGGAATGCTGAATTTTGTGGCTTTGGGGCAAGGTCTGGAGGGCAGTTGTCATTTTTTCCTGTGTGGGGTCCTTCTCCCATACAGCAGTCAGGTGGGTACCATCTGTCCTATGTTGAGCCCTCTCCCCATGCTCATGGCCAAATCTGAATCTGAATTGGTTTGGTGAGCTCCATTGGGACACCACCCCACCCAACTCCCCCAATGCCAGAGACACTTTCTTGATGAGCAGCCAGCCCTATCTGCATTGCACTCTTTTTTGGAAAACTATCAGAGTCTGCATGACCCAGGTAGGCAGCAACTGGCCTCGGTATGCTCTGAGACTTTTGCTGAGTAGCTCCAGGATCAGTACTGGCACCAAACCAGAATCTACGTTAACCTGGTGACCACAACTCTTCTCACTCTAGTGTCTCACTGAGACTCTGCCCCTTCCAACTTGCACACCACACGAGGCTTTATCAGTGGCTGAACATTAAAGGTGCCAGGAGGTATCAGCAAGCCTCAGGGTGTCCTGGATTTTTGTGGAGATACCCCAGGCCTGGTAATTGTGGCAGATCTCCCTGGTTCACTGGTTCACTGGTTCAAGTGTGGCCTCTCTCACACGCCTAAGGTTTAGCACAGGCAGCGAACAACCACAGATCACTTTGTAGCTCCCACCAGGTAGTCCTTGGCCAGACATAGGTGTGGGTGACCTGGGCATGAACAAGAGCCCCTCCCAAGAGACCACATAATCAGCATACTTAGAGGTTAGCTTCATACCACAGCAGAGCACCACCCAATTAGCCTCACAAGCAGCACTCAGAAAGGGCAGTCTCAACAGGTACCAGAGCCCAACAGGGTGAATCCCACTCAGGGGGATAAGCACTCCGCACAGTAGCCTGTAAGCTGTGGACATAGGCAAAATGCACAGCCAATCAGTCTGAGGGTGAATTACACCCACTAATGCGCCAATAGCAATCAAGACTCAAGTATAACATGAGGGCACACACAACCCACACAAGGGACACTTCAGGAGCACCCAGAGGAGATGACCAGGGAGACCTTACTGGGGATTCACAGGGATCCTACTATATAAGATTACACAGCCAAGACTGGAAGACATAGCAGAGCTACCTAATACATAGAAACAAATACAGAGAGGCAGCCAAAATATGGAAACAAAGAAATACATCCCAAATAAAACTGGAGAAGACTCCAGAAAAAGAATTAAATAAAAAGGAGGCAAGCAACCCAACAGAGATAGAGTTCAAAACAATGTTTACAAGGATGCTCAAGGAACTTAGTGAGAACTTCAACAGAGAAATAGTAAGCATAAAAAGGGACATAAAAACCATAAAAAAGAACCACTCAGAAGTGAAGAATACAATAACTGAAATGAAGAATGCACTGGAAGGAATCACCAGAAGACTAGATGAAGCAGAGGATCAAATCAGCGATTTAGAAAACAAGGAAGCAGAAAACACCCAACTGGAACAGCAAAATAAAATAAAAAATAAAATAAATAAAAATAATCTTAAAAAGTGAGAATAGTTTAAGGGGTTTCTGAGACAAAATCAAGTGCAGAAACATTCACATCATAGGGGTACCAGAAGGAGAAGAGAGAAAGCAAAGGATTGAGAACCCATTTGAAGACATAATGACTGAAAACTTCCCTAACCTGGTGAAGGAAATAGACATACACATTCAAGAAGCACAGAGAGTAACAAACAAGTTGAACCCAAGCAAGCCCACACCAAGACACAGTATAATTAAAATGGCATAGTTTAAAGACACAGAGAGAATCCTAAAAGCTGCAAGAGAAAGACAACTAGTAACTTATAAGGGAGCTCCCATAAGATTGTCAGCTGATTTCTCAACAGAAACTTTTCAGGCCAGAAGTGACTGACATATTCAATGTGATTAAAAGCAAGGACCTACAACCATGACTGCTCTACACAGCAAGGCTATCATTTAAAATTGAAGGAGAGGTAAAGATTCTGAGACGAAAAAGCTACAGGAGTTCACCAACACCAAAGCAGAATTACAAGGAGTCTTAGAGGGATTTTTTTAAGATGGAAAAAAGAAAAAGATTAAAATTATAAATAATAAAATGGCAATAGCAATATATCCATCAATAATTACATTTAATGTAAGTGGATTAAGTATTCGAATCCAAAGACATGGAGGACTGAATGGATAAGAAAACAATATATGCTGTCTATAAGACACTCAATTCAGATTGAAAGGTGCACACACATGTAAAGTAAAGGGATGGATAAAAATATTTCATGAAGATGGAAACAAAATGAACAAACAAAAAGCTGGGTAATAGTACTTATATAAGACAAAATAGGCTTTAAAACAAAAGCTATAACAAGAGTTAAGGAAAGACCCAGTAATCCCACTTCTGTGTATTTATTCGAATAAACCGAAAATGCTACTTTGATAGGACATGTGTATCCATATGTTCATTGCAGCATTGTTTACAATGGCCAAGATATAATGGGTTCTTGCCATCTGCAGCAACATGGATGGACATGGAGATATTGTGCTGAGTGGAGTGTCAGACAGAGAAGACAGGTGCAATGTGATTTCACTTTTGTTTGGAATCTAAAGAACAAAATAAATAATCAAAACAGAAAGAAATGTATAGATCCAAAGAACATTTTGATGGTTGCCAGTTGAGAGGGGTTTGGGGTATGAGTGAAAAAATGGGAAAGGATTAAAAAGTACAAATTGATTGTTACAAAGCATTTATGGGGATGTAGTGTATAGCATAAGGAATATAGTCAATAATAATGTAATAACTATTTATGGTGTCAGATGGGTACTAGATTTGTTAAGGTGATAGACGGGAGAAGTTTTAGGGGCAGGGTAAAAAAGATGAAGAGATTAAGAAATATAAATTGGCAATACAAAACATGAGGATGTATAGTAAAGCATAGGGAATATGGTAATAAATATGTATAGTGCCCGGTGGGACTAACCGGGAATCACTTCTTAAATTATATAAATGTCTAACCACTATTCTGTACACTTCAAATGAATAAAACTGTAACTGAAAAAATGTTTTTTAAAAAAGAGTGGGTAGGGAGGCCTGGCTTGGCAACAGTTCCTGTGAAAAGTGACAGGGCATCTTAAATGACCACAAGTTTTGTTGAGACAGCAATATGTTGTGCTAGCTGTAAATGCTAATGCCGACTTAGTCTTCATCAATGAACGATCTGAGAATGGGATTTTCTTGCTGTGCTGTATGCATCTAAATTACTCCCAGCATATTGTATTCCCTTTGGGAGCTGGGCATCGACAGTGTAGGAATAGGAGACTAGGACAGCTATGGATCAGAACATCCTGTCAGTCATTGAGTAGTTGAAAGAATTGAGAATGTTTTGCTTGTTAAGCATCCTAGAAGAGCTGAAAGGAATGTACACATGAAGGAGGGAATATATTCATGGCTCCAGATGGCAAAACTGCAGACCTTGGAAAACAATGAGATGGGGGTTCTCTTTGGCCTAATATAATGTGTGTGTGTGTGTGTGTGTGTGTTACAAAATTATCAAGATTTTTTAGTAATGGAATAGAACTCAGGAAGGGGTAAGTTTCTGCTCACTGAAGGTATTTAAACTGAGATTGAATGGGTCACTGCCAAGAGGTACTGTACAATGCATTTCTTCACTGGATTCATTCACTCACTCACTCACTTGCTTTTTATTGAATCCTTCTTATATGCCAGGCACCATGCCCAGTACTCACTCAATAAATAGAGATAAATACCGTGGGAAGGAGGTTGGATAAGTGACTTTAAAGATTAAAAACAAAAACAAAACAAAACTAATCCATGACATTTGTTAAAAATGTGTTTCAGAGAAGGAAAATTACCACTCTCTTCATTTTCCTGCTGCCACACATGACAGTCCCCCAGTCCCCACACTGCTCCTACCCAGAACGAGGACCTCCCTAATCCTGGTCCCACCAGCCTTGAGGTATTCTCTAAAAGACCACTTCATTATTCAACCTGATTCCTTCCACTCTATCTACTCTAGGTTTGCAGGTCCTCTACTTACAAAGCTTTTTCCGAGCTTTTAGTCGACATTTGGAAAGAAGTAACGTCTTTGTGTTCTTCAGTCCATGCTCAGTCAATAGGACATACCTATGTGCTCTGCTGTACCTGAATTTACATGGATTCAAAAGTACCCTGGCAGTCACATCTTTTCACGAAACAGGAAAATTGTCCATCAGTTCCCTCTAACGCACAGGGAGAGAGAAGACCAACGATCCAACACCAATGCCACCAGCTAGTTCTCCCTCAGGTCCTTTTCAGCCCCCACACAACTGTTACAGTGCTAAGAGGGAAAGCACAGCTGCCTCAGTTTGACTCACACCTACAGGAGTTTTCTTCATTCCCACTCTAATTTCCATGGACACCAACTGCTTGCATCTCTCCTCCCCTTTTATGGGTATTAGAGGAAGTGCAAGTCTGTGGGCAGAGTGCCCTTTGTCTTCCTATTTAGATCAGACATGTAAATAAACACCATTTTGGCAAGAGCACAAGCAAAGTCTTAAATAGCAGCATTGCCTAAAAGACATCACCAAGTTCTGCTAAAGAATTATTACAATTAAGATTTCTCATGACAAGGCAGCTTTCACACAGCTAATAAAAACAACAAGTCACCATTTCACAAACCCACTTGCCTGTTTTTTGCATATGTGAAAAATGCTTAAAGAGCCATCGAAGGCAAGCAATTGCGTATAACAGTCAAGTAAATTCATGTTCTCAAAACAGGGCACTGTGGAGAAAATCACAGTCCTTTGAAATAACAACCCTCTCTAAAGCAGATAAAATCCTTTAAAAAAAAAAAAAAGAAAATCTGCCTCAGAGAATTGAAGTTGTTTTCATGAATCTCTCTCCTCCCAATCTACTCTGTATTTGTTCATACAAATGGATGTAAATACTAGGTATACATTTTGTTATTTGTGAAAAAACGTCTCTTGATATCTGGATTGTCTACTTTATTGGTTCAGAACAGATGATTAACCATTTTCTTAACTATCTTTCTTAAAGGGAAAACTAATGGTCCCCATTTATTTCTCATGTTAAAAAAAAAAAAGAAAAGAAAAACCTGAAACCCTGATCTACACTTATATGACATCAACACAATTTACACTTATATAACACAAATTGTTCATTTAGGTACTGCACAAACATTTTGAAAAGCTTTTAGCCCTACTTTTCTGTTTTCATGCCCAAGGCCAAGTACAGTGCTGCCTGGAAGAATGAAGTCCGGTTCTCTGTCCTATAACTGTGCCCATTTTTCAGCCAGCTTGGCATGCAGGCAAGGACTAATGGCTGGTTTGTAGCGACTGCACTTGGTTGCACTGTGAGTTAGAATACACTGCTTTGCACTCTTCCCAAGTGTTAATCATCTTTTTAAATGTCACAGTGCCTACCATGCAGACAGACAGGCAGGATTCCACCAGCCAGACTCCCTAGACCAGTTTACAGCACCAGTCCACTTTTGAGTGGGGCTGGGCCATGTCTCTTGTTTACTTTCTCAGTGCTACAATCGTCACAGAACACATGATGAATCCTACTCCCCATCCATCTGGCACATCCATGCTCCTGAGGTCCAAGCATCTCCTCTACGGCAAGGCTTTGCTAATGCCAAACAAAACTGTTTATTTTCCCTTTTCCAATGCAGCAGCAGATTCTGGACTCATGTCTTTACTTCTGCTAAATCCCTGATTAAACTGGGCTATGGTGATATTTTTTGCATGTCCGTCCTTCTCCCCTGCCTCCAATTTTGCTCTTAAGTTTCTTCCTTGGGTTTAATGTCAGTGCTCACCAAGTAGCCCTTCCAGGTCAAAGTTGTTTCTTCTTGTTAGATGCTCCCATTCTGCCCTGTTCTCTTCCTTTACATAAAAGCACATTTGTTCTATGCTTTAGATTCCACATATAAGTGAGATCATATGGTACTTGTCTTTCTCTGTCTGACTTAATTTTCACTTAGCATAATATTCTCTAGGTCCATCCAGATCATCGCAAATGGTAAGATTTCATTCTTGTTTATGGCCAAGTAATACTCCATTGTATAAAAACTAATAAATAAATAAATAAAATCATGCTGGAGAGGGATTAAAAAAATATCACATTTGTCAGCTACTTCTGTTTCCCAGAACTTTAAGTTCTGTGACTGTAAGGACATTGATAGCCTTGTTTATAATTGCATCCCCAATGCCTAAGACAGTGCCTAGACTCTGTTATTTCTCTACTGTTTGAAAACATCAGGTAAATAAATGAATCCATGGTAGCTTTTTGACATCTAGACCTATACATGTAACCCCCGTATAACACGGCACTTTTATTACATGTTTTTGCTCTAACATGGTTCGAGAATTGGGGAAAACCCTTGTACAATATGGCATCCTAGAACATGGTTTGACTCTAACACCGTTTGAGAATTAGAGAAATCCCCAAACAATACAACAACATGGAGCATAGTAAGAGCTTTTAAGAGCAAAAAATATCTCATTCGATATTAGGGAAATCCCCACACAACACGGAACATAATAAAAGCTTTTAAGAGCAAAAGATACCTCATTTGAAATTTTTCTTTCAAGCATGGATGTCATATCAGATATGACTTCAGAATTTTAAAATTTATTAGAATTTTTTAAAATAGCTCAAATCATTTATTTATTATAAAATAACTAGTCCCACATGCAAATAATTACTTTTAAGATTCCAAAATTAGGCAAGCTCTAGTAATATATCTCCTTCATTATCAACATCAATGGAAGATTTCTTATTTTAAATCGAGTTTTGTTTTGTTTTGAAAGTACTGTCCAGCATACCCAGGATATTTACACCAGAAAACGCTGTGTTGTCTGTCCCTGATGGAAAGGGTTTGTGCTCAAGCATATTTGGGAGCTAGTGTCAGCACTGATGGGCGAGGCCAGAGCAAACAGGGAACCAGCCAACGTATTCTCCAGTGGTTCTTAGGGCCTCTCTAGCCTTCAGTGGAACTCTGGGTAATGTTCTGGCCTGGCCCATGACCTTGGTCTCATGTAGGTGTTGTGTGACCTGCAAGGCAGGCACCACCATCCCCAGAGCCTCCATTCCTCACATCCCCTCTGGCATTGAGCCAAAGATGAGGACACTGCTCTTGCAGAATGGGTATTCCATAGTGGCCTGTGTGAGTTCAACTGCTTGATGGAGACAAGACAACTGCTCAAATATTCTGTGCAAGCCGGTTCAGGGGAAGCTCTCCTGTCTCTTGAACTACTTCTGGGGCTGGAGGAGGTACCCTTTAAATCCATTTTGTTCATGGAGTATTAAGTTCAGAGGATGAAGATATCTTGTTAAAAAGAAAAAGCCCTCGATTAATGGTGCTTAGTAATGATGACGAAGAAAACACTATTTAATGCTTATTAATATGTTATACTTTTGGTAAAAATTGCTTTAATAAAGATATTTCTCTTAATTATAGCAATATAATAGTATGTTCTTTTAATTTTTGGAAACTAACCCCCTCTTTTGTACTAGTTCTTTGTTTCATGTAATAAAAATTCATGTAACACAGCATTTTTTAGGAACCTACCAGTAACAACCATGTTATACGGGCGTTGCCTGCATCTTATTCAAGTTTTTATGCCCAGTTTATCCAAGTCAGTGAGCAACAGTTTTTTGAATCCATGATCAACTCAGTAGATTGTGTGTTATTTATTTATACTTTACAAATACAGTCAAGTTATAACAAACTTGATTCTCAAGAAAGTGTATAACCTAATTTCCCAATATGTATAAAGATCACAGACATGGAGGAAGGAAGTAAAGCATTGGGAATTTAGATTTTTTTAACTCTTTTTTTTTTATAAGTTTTATTGGGGAATATTGGGGAACAGTGTGTTTCTACAGGGCCCATCAGCTCCAAGTCATTGTCTTTCAATCTAGTTGTGGAGGGCGCAGCGCAGCTCCAAGTCCTGTCACTGTTTTCAATCTTTAGTTGCAGGGGGCACAGCCCACCATCCCATGTGGGAATCGAACCAGCAACCTTGCTGTTGAGAGCTCATGCTCCAACCAACTGAGCCATCGGGCCACCCCTCCAGAAGCTCAGTGGTAACTCGTTGTCTTCAATCTAGTTGTGAAGAGCACAGCTCACTGGCTCATGTGAGAATTGAACTGACAACCCTGTTGTTCAGAGCTTGTATTCTAAGCAATTGAGCCATCTGGTCACCCCCAGAATTTAGATTTTTAAATACAATTTATTTTTAACTAGTAGTATCTTGAAAATATTGTACCATTCCATAAAAAGAAAAAACAAATTGCTCTGATGTATGTCCAGCAGCTGAACAAAGCTAATCCATATCCATACATGTGTATTATCAAGCATGGCAAAATTAAATCACAGGTAATTCAGAGTAATTCAAAACTTCACTTTAGCTTTGCTTCCAATTGCATATTTTTGCTTTACAAGTGCATATTTTTAGAAAATAATCAATTAGTCATAGTCAACATTTTTGTGCAGAGACCACATTAGACAGTATGGAGAAATGCAAAAGAAACAGGAAGGAGACAGATGGTTCCATGTAATATATATAATAAAATGTTCTGCTTTGCTCTGCCTTATTTGGGCATTATGCATTCAATCTTTAATGCTTTGTAGTATAGATTAGACCTCTGATTAGATCTGAAATTCCTTAGCAACAATACCTAGATTTTTAGTTAACTCCTGTTTATTATCATTTGTCCTTCTTTCTTACCATATCAATTTATACATTCATTCTTCAAATATTTACTGAGTGTCTGCTACATGTCAGTTACTCTGCTAGACAAAGGATACACAACAGAGAACAAGACAAAGTCCCTGCTGTCATGGAGTGATCCAGAACGTGTACATGGGTGGTGGAATGGAGCAAAGATAAAACAAGTAAACAAACAAATATGAAAAGTTTAGCTGGAAAAAGTGTTATAAAAACACATACAGCCGATTAAGGGGCTAGAAACTGATAAAGATGAGAGTTATTTAAGAAAAAATGGTCAAGGAACATTGAAGCAAAAACCTAAATGTATTGAGGAAAGCATTGAAAGATCTGAATAGAAGAATGTTTTAGGCAGACAAAAGAAAAAGGGCAAAGGCTCCGAGGTGGTAATGAGCCCAGGGAGTTCCAAGAACATCAGAACAGTAGTGTAGCTAGAGCTGAGTGTGGGCAAAGGGCTATAAGATGGGGTCAGAAAGGGCCAGATCATATAAAGTCAACATACTCTTTGATAAGCCATTTAGATTTTGTACTTATGTAATGAGAAGCTTATGGAAGGTTTTGAGCAAGAAAGTGACATAATCTGATTTGTCACAATATTATTCTGGCTGCTCTTTGGCAAATGGACTAGCTTTTTGCAAAAATGGAATCCAGGAGACCAGTTGCTGGACTAGTCAAGAGGTAGTAGTGAGTTTGATTAAGGTATTTGCCTGGAAATGGGTGGTAAGTGGTTAGATTTGAATGTATTTTGAAAGCAGAGCCAGAAGATAGGACTCGCTAAAAGTTTGCATGTGAGTTGTGAGGAAATAAGAATTAAAGATGACCTCTAGGTTATTGGTCTGAAAGGGAGTAATAGTAATACAGTTATGAGATGTAGAAGACTAGGAGAAAAGCCTAGAATAGGGCTTCGAAGAGCAGATGCTCCATAATTACTAATTTGGTAACTGAAAAACAGAAAAGCACAAATTAATACCATTGCAAGCTCTCTATATAAGTGATAATAAGTACATATCCTTGAATTCCAAATCTGTAGCATTTCAGAAAGTAGCAATAGTAATCAGAGCAAGAACTAAGAGAAAACAACATCCCGAGAAAAATCATCATTAGAAAGGATAATTGAAAATTATTTCAGACAATAGTACACTTTAGCTTCAAATTTCACAAATTCTAAGAGCTCTTATATTAATTTAAATTGGTTTGAAGTTATTTGTCGAATGATTAGTAATTGTTTAACTTATTTATCTCTCACTTATCTAGCAGAAGGCATTACTGTTTAACATTGGAAAGAATCTCTCACCTCTAGATACTCATGTTTTCAGAGAAATTACAACAGACAAGCTAAATCATCTTTATTAATTGTCACTATGGTAATCAGCTGAGAACTTTCAACTTGACCTCTATGTAGCATTAAGAACAGATGAAGATTGGTTGCTATGATATCTTAATAATGTAAATATCCATTCCATCAAGTCATGCTTTTGAAATTCATCTCAGAGTTTAATAGTGAAGTACCAGTTCCTTAATTGGTAAGGTTTGATTAATATGTCCTTTAATACATCCACACGGCCCATTTGCTGTAGGTTAAATTTGTTTCATTTTTCAAGTTACAACAGTTTGGGGATTTCTGCTTCCCTTTCATCTCTGATATAAAGTATGGCACCTAGGCAACATATCCTAATCTATTTTTAGTGATGTTCTAGAAGCTTAAATTCAAGACTCTACACATTTAATAAAGCATTCTTTCTTGGTGGTTTAATAAAGATCCAAAGACTAGACACTGGCGCAAGAAGCATCATTTCGTTTGTCTACATTTTTTGAGGAAGAAGTTTTCTTTTGGTGTTTATTACCTAAGATTTGAAAATTTTGCCATTACACTGCCCAGTAAACCCTAAGGATAGCTTCCAATTGGTTTGAGTTACAATAATCTTGTGAAGATTTACTGCTGAGTTTCATGTTATTGTAAATGAAAGGAATTCTACTGACAGTCCAAATACCAAATGCATCTTCACATGGGGTCAGGCAGCATCAATGTGCCACAGGCTTTTATCATAAATCAGATACTCTGGAGCAAATACAGAGAGTTGTCTTCCAAAGTTTCCATGTAATGTACTGTGCCTTTTTTTTTTCTTTGAGCATAGAGAGGGCAGTTGTAAATCACACACTGCTCTACAAACTAAGAGACCATTTTTTCCTCCCTGGAACACAACTGAAGTTAATGGCTGATTCAAGGAAGTACTACCATTGGAAGGGAGTGGGGAATCCTTAGAAGATAGGCAGAAGCATATTCAATCCCTGACCATTTCGTATGCAACTTGCATAGGCAAATGCATAGGCTGTCAAGAAGCATTTGTATGAGTAAGAATCCCTATCAACTTTTTTCCTTCTTTCCCTATCAATCCAGCATTTCTCTTCTTCTGGGATTGTCTCTCCCTTTGCAGACAGTTTATTTAACATTGACTTTTGAAAATGTCTCTAACTCAGCTCTCTTCTGAAATGTCTCCTTAGCCCTGGTAAAAACTTGGCATGTTTACCCAAAGCTGCCACAAAACATTGTGCCCTTTGTTCACCACATGGTGCTCTACAAATGAGAAGCTCTTGTTCTTGACATCAAACTGTGCACCTGGAATAGGGCTGTTTGCCTGCAGCAAGTTGTATTTTTTCCTAATTCTCACAGTGGACTAGCAACAGCTCTGTTTTGCACACAGGCTAGACATACTGACTTTCTGTTCACTCTGCCACACAGGCAATTCCAACCAGCTTCTATTCTGGAAACTTTTCCAAGCTAATGTCTGTTACCTGCATTTGTTCCAAATATACCAGGGTATACAACCAAGTTCTCCCACTGATTTCCTATTATATCCAACTCTGATCTCATAGGAAAACAGGGGCCTACCCTAATGTGAATGGTGAATATAATGAATTTAAGTCCTAAAGAGTATATTAACTAATCAAATCCAGCTGTATACTTAAAATTAATATCCTCTGTATTTACTCCAGGAATATATCTGTTACAATGGGAATTTATTAATGAAACTCCTATTACAAACAGGTCAAATAAATGAATAACTCAAATATTTTTTAATACATTGAAAAAAATGAATTTGAAAAAATTTAACATCTAGTCCTAAAAGAAAATCTCTTAAAAACACAAATAGAAAGATGTAGTAGGTTAAAAATCTATCATAACTCTTCCAGCCAGCATTATACTTAAACATTAGTGCCAGATAGTAGTGATAGTCTGCCAAAGACAATAATCATTCTCTCCACAAATAACGTTCACATGATTATTTTGAGTCAGTCAGCACAATTCAGTAAAATGATGAAATGTAAGTGAAAAGTATTGAAATATAGGAAGACATTTAAATATTTATCTACCTAGAAAAATATAAATAAACCAACTATGAAGCTATTAGAAATAGAAAATGAATTCATTAAATTAGACAATTAAACCAAAAAATTAATGTTTCCAAAATTAGAAAATGTAAAGCAAAAATACTTCACATAGAATAACATGAAATGTAAAAGAACAACCAAGGGAATCAATTTCATAAGAAATCAGATCAACTATTTGATGAAAATTGTAAAATTTTACTCAGAAGCATAGGTGCAAAATGAATATGTAAAAAACATACAGATTATGGGAGAAAGGAATATCTTCATAAAGACATAAATCTGCCCCAAAATTAAGCTATAGATTTATTTCAGTTTCAGTCAGAATACTAACATTTTTCCAGTAAATAGATAAAAATTATCCTAAAGTTCTCTGGATAGGCAGGAAAATTATGAAAAAAGAAGAAGAATGAGAGCAGACTTGTCTTCCCAGATTTTAAAAAGTAGATTAAATTTATCATAATTATGAAAGCGTGGCACTTTCAAACTAAAAAAGAATAACACAAAATATATAAAAATTGGTAGATAAAGATAAAGATGGCTTTAAAAATTGACACACTAAAGATGAATATTTTAATAAATGGAGTTGGGACAATGGGTGAGCAAAAAATCAGGTATATCCCTGCATCATCCTCACCCCAAATAAGTTGGTAATAAATTAAACATTACATTTAAAATGAAACCATAAGAATTCTATAAGTACATAGAGGTGATATTTATATACTTGGTATAATACATTATATATGTATATTATATATTGTATTATATATGTATGTATATTATATTACATTACATTATAATATTTGCAAAATAAAATCATGATGTAAAAAGAAATAACCATAAAAGAAAAATATCTTTGACCTCACTTAAATTTAAACATGAATTAGACACCTATTAAAAATGACAGTGCTTCTCATTTGTTTGTCTTGTTCTTTTGTTTTTTTTGGTTTATATACCACATATCAGTGAAATCATATGGTTCTCTGCTTTTTCTGTCTGACTTATTTCACTTAGCATTATACTCTCAAGATCCATCCATGTTGTAACAAATGTTCCTATATCATCCTTTCTTACCACCGAATAGTATTCCATCCAAAAACTCATAGACACAGACAATAGATTAGTGGTTACCAGAGGGTAAGGGGGATGGGGTTGAGAGATGAGGGTAAGGGGGATCAAATATATGGTGATGGAAGGAGAACTGACTCTGGGTGGTGAACACACAATGGGATTTATAGTTGATGTAATACAGAATTGTACACCTGAAATCTATGTAATTTTACTAACAAATGTCACCCCAATAAATTTTTTAAAAATGACAGTGCTGATGTATAATTAAAGCAAAGTTTATGTGCATCTAGAGTATGATCTCATTTTGAAAAAAATTAATAAATACATGTTTGAATAAGAGGCCTATGTTATACAATTACAAAGTTGGACATTTTAAAAATTAATGTTTTTTTTTTCTTCAATTGATTTAATTTTCTAATTCTGGATCTCTAATCAGCCAGCCTTATATATCAGGCAATTTAATTTAGTTTTTGCATCATCATTCTGATACATTATGTAACGGTCAATTTAGATTGTGTAAATTAGTTAAGTTACAATTTGGTTCAATAATGCATTCTAGATATTTTTCCCACCTCATCTTCCAGCTATCATTGTTTCAGAGTATCAAACACCTGCGTTCTGCTGAAGCAGCTGGCCACCTGTCTGTAGTGGGGAGAGGTTGTGAAGAAGAGTGGCAGTCTACTTTCTACCCTGCATTCCATGGCTGTGTCATTATAGGCTGTTGTCTTGCAACCATGTCATGAGGAGCTCAGCCAGAGGTCACATTTGGCTGCAGGTAGCAACCTGGAAGGGTGATAATCTCAGCGATGAGGCCATTATGCTCCACTCTCCTCCTTTTGCCCTGCCATCTTACACAGCACCTGCCTCTCCCAGGTAAGTCATGAAGTCCACATTTAGCCCATTTTTACAAGCAACTCCTTGACATGTCATTTTTGGACCAGGTGATACCCTGGAGACTTGGGGGTCTTGGAGGCCCCCTCATGTCTAAATGAGCCACGAGTCCATCTCCCTTTCTTTACCAATGCAGGATGGTGTGGGAAGCATCTGCCCTGCTGCCATTTTTAAACTTCAACCAGAAGGCAGTGTATCCATCTACTTTTCTCACTTATCTGCATACTCCTTGGGTGCTTCTTCTGCTACTGTTCTGCTTTTCCACTTGGTATTAAGCACAATGGGTCAGGGAACAAAACAACACCAGGCTGGTTTTCCCTCTCTTCTTCATCTAAAACTCCATTTCTCTCTCTCTCTACACTCAACATGGTTCAAAACCCTTTATTATGGGAAGGGAAGTGAAAAAGGGCTCCTCATCTCTTCTCCTCAACAGATGTACTTGGTCTCAGAGGCCTCTTCCTGTTCCGCAAGAACTCATGATCTACATCGGAGATGGCCATGTGGAACAGAAGAGATTGGTAAATGTTTGATATTGCAAATTATTATGACACATCGTTATTTTAAATTTCATCCTTCTACATATATATCTGTGTGTATATATATATATATATATATATAATATTGTTGCTATTATATATATACACAAATATATATATATATAATATTGTTGCTATAGATATAGACATTAGATAAATGATAGATAAATAGATAGAAATTAGCCTGTAGATGATGCTTATCCAAATAATAGTAGAGGTTGAGAAGTGTTTCACACTTGTCCGATATTTATTACATTCATAGATAAACACTAAAAACATTTTGAAAATGTGATTTTCTAAATTCACAGCTGTCCAGGTAATCTAATTCACCTGGGTAACAATTCATGTATGAAAAGTAGTGAGAAAACCATTGAATTATTTAGGCTCACCTCATTGATAACTGTGGCTTAAGCCTGGATTTGAAGAACTATTTCTAGGAGAAAAACAGACTAAATCAGAATTTGTACAATTATGTGTTTCATTAGGCAAAAGAGAAAGAATCTGTAAAATCCTGCTTACTCCTCTAGATACTAAAGCCACTAGGCAGTTAAGCAGGATTACGAGGTATTCTCTTTCTAATTCCCACATGTGCTGCAATCAAAAACTCTTGAGTGTCATTTGATATGTGGTAGCATAAAGTATGAATACTTTGTCAATGTAAACTAACATTTGTTTTTAGTATACACTTATCAATTCAGAACAGAACTAGTAACATCTTTCCTTTAAAATTGATTGTGTTTGATCAGAGCAGCCCACTAATTATAAATCTTATTTTCCCCAACGATGAAAAAGAAAATTATGATTGACTCACCATACTAACCACAAATCCAAAGCCACAAATATTAAAGGCAGCTATAATTAAGTGAACTGTAACACTGAGATAAGCTAATCATAACTCAAACACCATGAGACCCAGAGTGCTGATTTAGCACAGATAACTTTCCTGTGATGTTTCAAGAATCATATTTTCTAACTGAATAATTTGATTTCTTGCAGGAAATATACCAGGATCGTACTTTGGAATAACCAATGATGTTAGGAATTGGCTCAATCCTTCACCATTTCAGACCTTTAACCTTAGCTTCCCAAGGGACAGTACCTATAAGAAAAAGGGGAAAGCAAGAAATAGCCCAGTACTCTGATTTTTAGAAACTACAAATTCACATGTGTGGCAGAAAATTCTAGTTAAAGAGAGTTGAGATCAAGAATAGAGTATGGAAGCAAGAAAATCACTCAGGACTAAGTGCTCCTGCACAGCCAGACCCCACATTACTCAAGCAGCATTAAGGCCACACTCCTGCACCCCCAACCCACTCCATCCTGACCCCACTGCCAGAGCATAAGCAGAAAACTTAATGTAACTTGGTTCCACAGTTATTTTTCCCTTGGTGAAGATTTACCCACTTTGATCTATTTTCTTAGAGTCCCCTAATTTCTTATAAGGGGGCATATTATAGAGTATGTTTCAGTTAAATTCCACTATAGGGCAAATCTTATGTGTGTGTAAATTGTAATAATTCCTATGTCCATTTAGCATTTTATCAAAACACCTTAAAATATATGATTAATTCCACGTGATCCTCACAATTCTTTAGGCCAAACATCAGAGTTCAACACAATAAATAGAAACATTTTAGTTGTGTTAAGAGAAATTAGTTTAATACAAGACATTAGATGCTTACAAAATAACTATTAATAGAAGATTGGAAGGAACAGGCTCAATGCTAGGCCTCCAGGAATGACCCCTACATGAACACTAAACAACTGAAACACTAGTTGGAAAGTAAGACTCAGGAGGCCACCACTGGAACTAATATTAAGTAAAGAACATTTTGCTATGGCTATGATCTGAAAATGAGAAAGCATGTCTGCTCCTGTCACCTTAGCGACTAGCAAGAGCTGGATGCTGGGATTGCTGGATAAAAACCCTATGTATTTGCAACCTGTTTGCTGAAAGAAAGAAAATATGGCTTCCACGTTACTCCCATTTTATTTTATTTATCTTTTTTGTTTTTTGGTTTTTGTTTTTGAAAGCAGTCACTCCCAATTTTTAAACATTAAATAAATACTTCTAAATTATGAGATCTAGTTTACTTTCAAACCTTAGCAGCAAGGGAACCTGGGAATAGTGTATTTTTAGCTTCCCAGCTTCTGCAGGACAAGAAGGCTCAGAAGAAGGAGTTAGAAGTGGATGCTGAGGACAGACCAACCACAGCCACCACAGGCAGGAGCTCGTACTTCCATTTCACAAATGGGGAAACTGAGATTTAGAAAATTTAAGTGACTTGCACCCAGCTGCAATGGTAAATGAATTGAATCACCGGGAATAGAACTTAGGAGTTTCGATATGCCACATCCAGTACACTATCCAGTTTGTCAGTTTGTACTAATGATAAGGATTATTAAAACCAGAAAAGGAACAAGAGCTCATTCCCCAGAAGGGGAACTAACATTTCCTGACATCTATTTGCTCATCTGTTAGGCTCTTATTATGTTTCAAAGAGGTCAATTTAGGAAGAATATCTAGATCTCCAGCACTCCTCAATGATGATAAGCAGATGATAGCATTTAAGGTATAGATGAAGCAAGCTTGCACACAGAAAACTCTTGTCTGCCTTCAAAAATTCAAAAATCATTCAAAACCTAGAGACAAAAAAATGTATCTAAAAAGGCAAAATTCATGTTCATTATTTTTTATCCTAGGTTCCCCCCCCAAAAAAAAATTAAAAGAATATTTTTAAAGATTTATAAAATGTCAAGGAGTAAAAGACAAATTTATTTATGGTATCTGAATTAAGTCCAGAATTGCTATCTGAATCAAATGTAATATAAATGTAAGTTAACTAAATACTTGTGAAATTATTTCTTAAAGAGATATTAGCCTTAAAGATGAAACTATAGAGCTACCTTATATAATTTGGCTTTTTTTAAAATCAGCTTTCTAACACATATCTCCTTTTTAGCAACTTTTAAAATGAATTATTATTCATATCTTCACATACAGATCTTAATTTAATCAAATGTGAAATTTTTCACTTACTTTTTAGGATACTCTAACTCATTTCAAATTCACTAATAGATATACAGAAGATGGTTTTGCTGTCACTTTACAGATCTCTAAGGCAGTATTAAGTGCTCATTTTTGTGACTACCTCTTTAAGGGGAAGCATTTTGGAAGAGGTCTCCTGAGAGCATTTATAATAAATCTTCCCTGCCTTTCTTTCAAGAGGGAAAAAGAAATCCATTTAAGACAATGCTTTAAGGCAAAATGTTACCTGACTTCAGATTCAAATTTTCATTTATTAGGGAAGAAGATAAAGTCCTCAGGGTGTGCTGAATCAGTCTATTCTGAGAAGTAGAAATGGAGAAGCTACTTTAGGTAAATGATATCTAACCCTGGCAGCAGACACAAGTCCGTGCTCTGCCAACATACTCTCTCCTAGAAGTACCACCACTCCACTCCTCAGGAAATGTATATTTATTGCTCAAGTGAGATAAAGAAGAGGGTGAAGAATTATAGCAGCTTTTATTTATTTATTTTTCATTATTTAGAGCATACTTTATTAGTTTATGTAATCAAACACATGTAGGTAAGAACTTACATATTTCATACAGTGTGTTACCCCTGTACCAATGGAAAAATTGTTTAACATTTCTAGACTAATATGGCTGTTAATTTCTGTACAATGCCAACCCATCATGGTACAACTGGGATACTTTTTCCAAAGTTGACAGCACAACAGCACAGCTAAAGTTTCTAAAAATTCGAATTACACACACACACACACACACACACACACACACCAATAACAGTATGTTATGCATTAATAGCAGCAACAACTTTTTCAGGCTCTGCTGTCATCTGAACAAAATTATAGAGACATCCAGCATACTCCATTAAAAAAACAAAAAAAAGTAAAAAACAACCAGAACCAAAACACCAGAACCAGCTAAGTTCTGTTACTGTTGTGGTACCTGGCACTATTTTTTTTATTAGCTTCTCAATCATAATCTAGAAAGAAAACATTCTAGAATATTATTAAATACAGCCCTGATAAAGTATGTTCACCATTACATATCATAAAGCAGGTACAAATTTTTTATATTCACAGAGGTATGATACAGTACTATCCTACATGTATTATACTAGAGGATACAATTTAAAAAGGCATTATTTGAGACTTGATTCTATTTTTCCAACAGAGGGCTCAAAGGATGGTACAACACAGCTCTGGTAAAGAAATGCACTTTCTGGGGTGGCCGGTTGGCTCAGTTGGTTAGAGTGCAGTGCTCATAACACTAAGGTCACTGGTTCAATTCCCACATGGGCCAGTGAGCTGTGCCCTCCACAACTAGATTGAAAACAACAACTTGACTTTGGAGCTGACAGGTCCTGGAAAAACATACTGTTTCCCAATATTACCCAATTTAAAAAAAATAGAAATGCACCTTCTTAGATAGGATTTCCTTTCATCAATGGCACAGTTGTAGGTACTCATTATTCTTCATGAAAATAAGCTAAAAACCATTTTAAAAAGACAAAAACAAAACCAAACAAAGAAAAAATACAACCCTATTGGAGTCATACAAAAATGACAGGGTAGAAGCAAGCATGATTCCATTTAACTAGTATTTTACCATATCTGTTGTTGGAATGGCAAGAGCTCCATGGAAGAAAGGAGATGCCAAGAAGAGTTCAAAGCTTCAGGCCACAACCAAAACACAGCATCCTTTCAAACAGAAGCAGTAGACAACACTGCCCACTTAAATATGCTCAAGGATGCTAGCATCACTATTTCATCAGGAGCAGCTTTTATTTGTTGAATCCTTACTGTATGCCAGCCATGTTAGATGTTTTATATACATCATCTCCCTTAATCTGTAAAACATTACAATAAACTTTAATAATCCCATATTACAGAAA
The DNA here is from genome assembly GCF_964194185.1 of Rhinolophus hipposideros. Lineage (NCBI taxonomy): Eukaryota > Metazoa > Chordata > Mammalia > Chiroptera > Rhinolophidae > Rhinolophus > Rhinolophus hipposideros. The sequence continues at coordinate 38,794,699 of NC_138049.1, forward strand.
AGAAAACCAAGGCTCATAGGAGCTACAAACGTGCCTGCCCACACAGCTAGTAAGCAGAGAAAGCAGTTTGCTTCAAAGTTTGCATGTCCTCCCCCAAAGCACAGTGATGAGAAATCCAGTAACTCAAATAAAGGCGACTTTCTATTTAAAAGAGTTACTCAAATAGAGATTGTCTGAGGCAAGCAACGTAGATTGACATAATGACCAAAACCTACACCGTGTAAAACTGCAACACCACAGAAAAAGCTTCACAATTTTACCTCGATGTCTATAGCAATCAATGTAAAGGTTATTCAAGTTCAGCAAACTTGCCTCTAGCAAAACACAGCTAAATTTGTTCTACTTATGGGAATGGAAGGAGAGTAAAGATTACTGTTTCCTCATTTGCAGATCTATCCCAAGTTTGAATTTTCACCTTCACAGAGTTAATGGATTCAATATAGAAAGGGGTGCACAGCTATGAATAAACAAGTTATTCTTGACATGACAATCAACACCCCTTCCACTCCTCTATGCATCTGATTATTTTCTCAAGAAAAGATTATGTTACTGACACCAAAGTGCTCATTTCTAGTCAGTTTTCTCGTGTCCAGATACAGTTCCCTATAGTCATTTAATATGTGTCTTAAAACCATTATATTTTTATGATTGTTAGGGTAAAAATTCATTTTCCAGTTGTAGAGTCAAAGTTTATTAATCTATTTCACTTTTTGTTTGTTTGCTTTGTTTTTGGTAGGGTGAATATATTTTATGACTAAGGCTTTTGTTTGTTTGTTTAATTGTGTATTTTTCCTTTCTATCACCATTTCTCCCAACAAATGTCTGCAATCTACTGTTATTCAGATATTCAAAGTCAGATGTGATATCTGAAGCATTATAAGTGAATTGTGTGGGAACACAGACTCAGGACTGTGATTATTCTTCGTTTCTCCAAAAACCATTCAGCTTTTCTGATGCCACATTGCATTATAAATTAATTTTGCTTCCAAGTAATGCATACCTTAAGTTTCTTTGACTTTACTATACTAACAGGTTATCTTTACTCAGACTCAGATGCACTAGGCAACAATCTCTCTGGAAGCTTTCAGATGCTACAACCCTGTAGAATCACCTTAATTGTTTGAACAGTTTCTGCCATATTTCCTAATTTGCCTGGGGAACATGGAATCACATAGGAAAGAATTTCTGATATAGTGAGGTGGGATGTGGTATGGAAATAAATTGTTAGGGTGATGTAATGAGTCTGAACAAATATATTCTCTACCAGAAGTAATACTAAAAGTGAGTAGTATTTCTAAACGCAGTAGGAGACTGTCCTTTAATTCACCCCACTATTGCACAGACAGTTCCTACCAACACCATCAATAACACCCCACACACACAAATGACCACCATGCTGTTATTCTCCATTTGCCGTTCTCCATTCTCTCCCAAACTGGATCCATTCTCTGTTGTGTTCTGCGTATACCAGAAAGACTGACACCTGCAAACTACATTGCCTGGGCAAATGAGATACCAGCAGGAAAACAGAAAGAGGGAAAAGAGATAGGTCAGGGTTATTCTTGACGTGGTCATGCCAGCTTCAATCTAGGATTCTAACAGTGGCTGCAATTGCCTCTGACCACAACTTTGGCCAGGCAACCTTTCAGTTTTGTCTTTCATGGGGTTTTGGTGAGCTGTTTCTCCCCTCCAGGCTTAAGGATGGTAACTCCTTCCAATGTTGCTAGCCTGACGTACCTCAACTTCTCTTGTTTGTTATCTTACCCAATGCCACATATCTGTAATGAGGACTTTCATTCAATTCTCCCCAGAATTCCACAAGTGTGCCTTCTGTCTCTTGCTGGACCCCTGGTTAATACAGTAATAGGTTCCAAGAATAGCCTCAAAAAACAGACCCTCAAGTTAAAATTCTAGTGTTGATTCCACATATATTATTTTACAACAAAGAAATGACTTCCTATTCAGGTGGGAGAAGGTGGGAGGATAACCAGTGGAGGGAAAGTTTTGGGAGATTAAGTATCTGTGCCATTTGATTATTATGGTAATAAACATTAGAAGCTGCTTCTCACTCTATTGGGAGCTTACAAAAATGAAAATACAAGCTTAGTGCCTTGAACTTTCAACTCAAGGCATGATGGAGATCTGAAAAGGTTCTAATCAGCTTTAAATGTATCTCTCATGTTGTGTGTATGTAGGGAAAACATAATTGATGATCAGAAAACCATGAACTGATGGTATAGGTTGCAGAGTTGCAATACTCATTATATATATGTATTATATATATGTATATATATATTATATATGTATTATATATATGTGTATATATGTGTATATATATATGTATATGATGATCAGAAAACCATGAACTGATGGTATAGGTTGCAGAGTTGCAATACTCATTATATATATATATGTGTATTATATATGTATATATTATATATATGTATTATATATATGTATTATATATGTATTATATATATGTATTATATATGTATATATGTATATACATTTTATTTATATATATATATATATATATATATATATATATATATATATATATATATACATACATACACTCAGTGGGCTTTGAGAGTCTATATTAGAGTTAAGATTAGCAATCTATCTCAAGTCTCAGAGTCCCATGCTTTTATAACCAGGGTTCTAACTGTAATAAGAAAGACATATAATAATAAGGCAGTGGTTGTAAAAAGTAGAACTTGAGATGAGGTCCTTAACTTCAACTCTCAAAGCTCTCTGAATCTTCTTTGCTAATTGAAACAGTCCCTCTAGTCTATCTGAAAAAACTACTTTCAATAACTTCATCTGGAGCATTGCCGAGCAATGTCATTCCCAATATCCTTAAGGTTAACCCCCACCATCATTCATTGCTTCCATGGCCAGAAGGAGAATTGCAAAATATTATCAAAGACTAGATAGATTTTACACCAAAGTGGTGACAGGACCTCGCCAATTTTTATAGTCAGGAAATGGAAGAGGGTGGAAACATATTTAGAAATAGATTATGAAGGAGTTAAATCAAAGAGATAAAAATATGAAGTTGGTGCAAGAAGAATTTATTAATATGGGAAAGCTTACCTAATTCTACCATAGATATATTGTCAGGTGAAACACCTGGGATAGGGTTTAATAGTTTTCTTGAACCTGGACTCAATGACCTACAAAAATTAGACTGAAATCCTGGGACTTCTCTGTGACAAAGAGGAAAGAAAGCAAAGTTATAGAGAATGCTGGAATGGACCTATTATGTGTAGCCTACCCTTACTGTACGGCCAGTGGACCTATTATATATAACCTACCCTTACCATACTTCCTTCTCCAAAGTAATAAGAATACTTTGGTTGTGAGCACCAGTATCCCAAAAAAGTTCTGTCATGGTTGCCCGCTGTAGGTCAGAGGTGTTACTGAAGAATTGGGCTCCCTAATTCAATGAGGAGGATGGGGAGTTGGAGTGGCAGAGACCAGGTGTCAGTGCTCAGTTTCAGGAATGAGATTGGCAAAATGACTGCAATAAGCCACAGAGACAGAATGGCAACACAAATGTTTTGATCCACATGGATGTTTGGTTGTGTCAGACTTGTGTGTGTGTGTGTGTGTGTGTGTGTGTGTGTGTGTGTGTGTGTGTGTGCGAATCTTAGAAATGAAATAAATCATCAGCCTTCTAAAATATTACTTAGTCTGTGTTATCACATCAATTCTTCCTCTGGTAGGCAGTACCTGAATCAAAGTGCTACAATGGGAATTTATGGCTTCTTACCCAATTCACAAAACCAGAGCCTTTTGAGATGAAGTCTAGTTTCTTTTAAGGAAACATCATGAAATGTGGACACAAAGATACTCTGTAAATCTTTCTCCAAACCTTCCCCAAGAAAATCCAGGGCCATCTAACAGGGTGACAGTGAACTGGAAAAGAGAAATCACCTTACCACCTAAGAGTTGTTTGTTATGGGCTACAGTTTGGCACTAACCAGTGTGAGCACAGTCAGGAAATGAGTAGGGTCCATATCCACCTTTTGGTCAGTGGGCTTCTGGTGGTTGTTTCCCATGTTCCTGATTGTATACTCAGAATAATCATACTTAACAACTGGAAACATCCTTGCATTGGTTCTCTGACCCATGCAGTTGATGTTAGTAGGATGGGAAGAGTCAAGTAGAGGCACCGGAATTTCCCCTGTGAATAATCAGAAAGCAATATCCTGAAAAAAACTGCAGAAGTTTGTGCTACTCTCAATGTGAAAGAAGTAGGAATGGTAACTCCTGTCCCAACCTCATTTAACTCTTCATTTAGGCTGGTACAAAAGCCAAATGAATGCTTTAGAATGACCCTGCATTGTTGGTGCCACCAGCTACAGCTGTAGATCCAGAGACTGTGCCTTTATTGGAGCAAATCAACATAGCTGCTGGCTCCAGGAATATAATTACTGGTCTAAGAAGTGGTTTATTTTGTTGTACCTGTGTTTTTTATTTGTTTGTTTTTACCTTTCTGAATTAGTAAAGACAATCAGGAGCAGTTCACTTTTACCTAAATTGTAGAGACAGAATTCTACCTGCAGTGTCTTACCTCTGGACTATATCAACTCTCCTGATCTCTGTCATAACATGATCCAGAAGAATCTTGACCTCATTGAAATCCCGGAAAAAGCACTCTGATCCATTAGATTGAAGACATTATGCTAATTGGACCTAATGAGCAGGAGGTCACAAGCACACAGTGTTTTCCCGAAAATAAGACCGGGTCTTATATTAATTTTTCCTCCATTAGGGCTTATTTTCAGGGGCTCTCTTATTTTTTCATGTACAAAAATCTATATTGATTCAACTACAGTCATGTCATCTTCTCCTAGAACATCGTCATAATGTACTAAATGCATCCGTCTGGCTGAGATCTTAACTGGGGCTTATTTTGGGGGTACGTCTTATTTTCAGGGAAACTTGATAGAGGTCTAAGTAAAACCATGTGTGCTACTGAGTAGGTGATAAACCCCACAAATACCAAATTGCAAAAATTCTAGAAATCCTCTTGTGTACTAGATATCCCCTCTAAAATGAGCAACAACGAAGTGCACCTCAAACTTCCTAACATGATGGAAGAGGTACCACATTTTACATAAGTCTTTGTATTTTGGAGGAAGTGTATATTACATTTGGTGGCACTGCTGTAATCTATTTCCTGAGTAATCCACAAGGATATCAGTCATAAGTGTTGCCCAAAGCAAGAAAGGGTTACCAATATGTCCAGGTGTTGTGCAAGCTTTCCCACCTCTTGGATGTCATAAGTTAGAATATTTAAATGGTACTTGAGCTCTCTGTTGTAAATACAAACAATCTTTGGAGTCTCCCATATGCCTCAACAGGAGAGATATAGTATAGACCCTTATATTCTGGAGCAAATTCAAACTCTCTTCTTCAAGCAACTACTTTGCATTTGTAAAACCATTTTTGGTTTGCTACTGGACCCTGGAGCAACCAAACACCTGATCACAGCAACTAGGGTACTATGTGACCCGAACCACTCATCATGAAATAGCTATTATTTGGTCAACCAAATCCTACAAGCAGATGTGTGCAGCAGCACTGAATAATTAAATGGGAATGGACTATACCTAATGGGGCCCGAGGAGGTCCAGAACCCTCAAATGACGTCTGAGCAGAATCAGACTTCAAAATACCGACTCCTATTGTTGAGTTAGCAGTCCCTCAAACCACACCATGGCCTCATGGGAAATTATCTATGACTATTAGCCAAGGAGGGGAAATTACCAGTCTGCTTGATAGATACTGACTACAACAAGCAGTGGACAGTTGCTGCACTCCAGCCCCCTTTGTGATAGTCTGAAAGTCAGTCCTAAAGTAGGCAGAATGTAAGGTAGTACATTTAGTTTTCTACTTTCTGTGGGAGGGATAGATGGTCTTCTGTATGGATCCATGACTCCTGGGAGAAGCTAATGGTAGCCTATTCCATCAAAGACTTGAAAAACAAGATTAGAGGATTGGTGGCAGGAGGTCTAAGAAAGAGGTATGTGGATAGAGTTCTTGGGATAGTCACGGAATATTTGGATATTCATGTCCTATATAAAAGCACACCAGAAGTATCCACTGCAGAGGAGTCTCTTAATAATCAGAGACTGGGTGATTCCTATTGCAGAAACCATTTGGCCTCCTTACTCAGCCTATCAAGTACTTGTTCAAACTGGCCATGGTAACAAGGTTGGAGGTTTATACATGGAGCTCAGCAACATGAACTTTCTCTCCTCAAGGCTGATCTGGATTTACAATTGCTACACACTCAGCCTGTCAACCATACAGGCCAATGACAAGCTCAGATATGGCACCATTCTCCAAGGGGACCAGCCAGCTCCCTGATAGAAGGTTGATTCCATCGAATTCTTCCTATTCTCTCTCTCATTATCTCTCTCTCTCTCTCTCTCTCTCTCTCTCTCTCTCTCTCTCTCTCTCTCTCTCTCTCCCTGTCTCTCTCTATTTCTATATATGTGTCTGACTTTGTGTCTGTTAGTCTGCTTGTTTTTATCTCACGAGATCTTATCTCTGCTTCTGTCCTCATGTGTCTATCATTTTCCTTCTGTGCTGTCCAAATTTATCTAACATTTATGCATGAGTCAAAGATTGCTAATCCCAGTTCTGGCTTAACATCCTTTATAAATTTAAATGCCAACTATGGAGAATCCACATGTCTCAACTTTAAATTTCTAGGAGAGAACCTGTTTGGCCAAACAGATCACTGATGTTAAGATGTGGCTGGTTTGGAAAGAGTGTCACATGAGTGACTGACTGCCCACTCAGCTGGCTATTAAAATACTCTTTCTGAGAAGGACATGGCTGTTACAGGAAATGTGTCTATTTACATGTTTTATTAAGGGCCCAAAACATCAGTTTCTCCTAGCAACGACTCATGAAGGCACTAGAAATATCCAGTTAATTTTGACTTTAAAGATAGTATCTAAAAACCAATCCAGGAAATTATACCACAGGCCCAAAACAAAAGGCACTTAAAAACATAAAAAGAGCCCTTGACCTCTCCATCCACAAGGACTATTTTACTGTTCTACCAACAGACACTGACTTAAAGCACTTAAAAGGAGCACCGAACATCAAGACTTTGGGTGCAGATCCCAGCCACTAAAGAATGTGTGTTTTTTCCTGGCACTTTTTCTGGTAAACGAGCATGGGTAAGAATATGTTCTCCTTAAAAATTAAACATCATATTATAAAATTCTTCCAAGATCACTGCCTTCCATACTACTTTATTATACACATCAGTAGAACCACTAAGATTGTTTTAATCATAAAAATTTTAAAAAGCGAAATTACATTCTCATGAAAAATTAATGTTTTTTAGACATTGGCAAGATGGGTGTGAAGTTTATGCCCAGAATTTATGATATTAGAAAGAAGGGAAAATATGGAATTAAAAGTAATATGTAGAAAAAGCATCAAGTTAAAACTAAGCTATAAAAAGGTGCTGAAAATTTGGGGATTACGGGTGAGGCTGTTCAAATGAGGTAAATCCTCCTGGAAAAGCTGGATTAGGTCTCTCAATAAGTGAAAAGAACACTGAGAGAAAAGCTCAAATAAATATATGTTAAGAGTATGAATGAGAGAAGAACGAAAAGTTGGAGTGTGGGAGAAATCCAAAACTCCAATTCAAAAATCTGTATGCACTCCTATGTTTATTGCAGCACTTTACACAATAGCCAAGATATGGAAACAACCGAAATGCCCATCGGTAGATGACTGGATTAAGAAGCTGTGGTACATTTATACAATGGAGTATTACACAGCCATAAAGAAGAAAGAAATCTTATCATTTGCAGCAACATGGATGGATCTAGAGAACATTATGTTAAGTGAAATAAGTCAGAAAGAGAAAGACAAGTACCATATGATCTCACTTATATGTGGAATCTAAAGAAAAGACTATGTGAATGAACTAATCAGAAACAGTTTTGGGGACACAAAGAAAAAACCGAGAGTTGTTAGATGGGTGTGGGGGGGGGTTGGGGATAAGGGGAAAGGTGAAGGGATTTGGAATCAGCTGGTAACCACAAGATGGCCTCAAGGTTTTTTTTTTTTGTTTTTTTGTTTGTTTGTTTGTTTGTTTTTTAATTAATTTGGGGAAGGTATTCAATAATGTTGTAAAGATTTTGTTGGGTATCTGATGGACATGCGTCCTATTTGGGAGACCACCTCAGGGATACTGTGGATACCTGATCATGGCATTGTACACCAGAAGTTAAACATTAATGAATGCCAACTATAATTTTATATATATAATGTGATGGTTCAGTGTGAGGTCGGAGGGATAGTGGATGGGGGGAGGGGGGTTCACAGTGTGAGGGATATAAATGATGAACGTCTAAGTATTACCTTGTCTTGTACACCTGAAACTAATAAATAAATAAATAAAAAAGAAAAGAAAAGAAAAGTTGGAGTGTGGAGTACAAATGGAAGTCAGGACTTTTCATTTGGTGGCAAGCAAGGTGCTAAGGGGTGAGGTTTGCACAAAGCATTAACTGGAGTTCTGAAGGGCTTTCAAGAGAGGGGAGATTAAGGCAGCAAATTTGATAAGTCAGTTTGACAATAATATATGGCATAAATTGAATGACGGAGTGAACAGGGATTATAACTGTGTCTTGTTATAATCAGTGTGCTACCTTCAGCACTGAAACACACCAAATGAACCCAGGACCTACAGATTTTGCACAGTGTCCTTTCCCTGTCACCTCACCTACCACAGCAGGCCTCACACATCATCCTTGCCCCTAAAACCAGAGTTAACCTGTCCTGAACTTTGACTGATTGCTAATTCTAGCAAGAAGCCAGATCTCAGCTAAGGGGGACACAAGAGACACTCATGGTACCTTGTGCCACCTGCTCTAAAAAAACTCTCCTATGCTGCCAATACCAGACAAATCTAAATGAGTCTCAATGTGCACAAGGATGAAGGCATGGAATTGAACCCTTGGGATCATAGGAAAAGAGTGTATGGAACAGAAAAGAAACACTAATGAGAGAAAGAAGGGAAAAACTACTAGGCCCTGCTGGGAGGAGATGGTGAGAAAACATGACTTTGGGGGTGACATGAGGAAAGATAAGAATCACCATGGAAAAAAGCAATGGGGAGAAAAAGAAGGATATAGGAGAAATATTTGAGAAAATAAAAAGAAAGGGAGTGTAGAGTCAGAAAAGAAAATTAATAACAGACAGCAAAAAAAAAAAAAAAGAAAGGAGATACAAGGAAAGCAACAGAAAAGCAAGGCAAGTGAGCTAAAGAGGAGAATAAGAAGAGAAACTGCACAGACTGCATTCTTTTGGCCGTCTCTGACCAGGATTACAGTTGCAAATCCATAGTTTCATCTGGCTAATCAGCAAAAACCAAAAGAGAATGAAAAGGAGAGAAACCTCTGCATAGACACCTAAGACAAGGTTTTGAGGAGAATTAGATTTTTAGTTGCCCTTTGGTAATCAATAAAAAGGCATCAAAATATCTGCTTTAAAAAAATGCAGTCATACAATTTGCTTACATTTGGAAACTAACCACCTTTTGAAATGCATGGCTTTAAGTGAATGTGCCCAATAATTAGCCTACTAGCCCTAAGGCTTCATATCAGTGTAGCATAAATAATTCATTAGTTTTCTAAGAGCAACAAATCACAAGGACCTTAAAGGAATTAATATCTCACAGTGATATAAACCCAAGTGTCCTCCTCACCCTCCTCATCTTTAATATAAACACAATTACTGAGAACAGAGTGCTCTGTAGGAGCTATGGGAAAATACTTTTAGCCTATGATCTTGTTCCCTCTGACAAAAGAAAATTCAAATAAAGGAGAATGATAAAAGTTTCTCAAGATTCATATGCATTGTTGATTATGTCATTTATTTCTTACCTGGAGTTAAACACTGTCTCAAATGGATTATATTCATGGGTTATGCTCTCAGCGCTGTGTTTCACATGTGATATTTGATGAGTCCTTCTTGGTAACTTTCAAGATTTATCTGTAAAAGATGATATACAGATACCTCCTTACCAGTATATCCTATTTTGTCACCAATGGTATGGATTCAATACTGAATAATAATTTAAAAAGCATACAGCCACGTTTGCTTGAAAAGGCCAGTTGAAAGACAATCTACATAATTGTTTACAGTTTTACAAGGCCCTTCCTACTCTGTTTTTATTTTATTCACATTGCTGAACTATTTAAAACAGAAATGAAAAACTTCCCCCACAGAGTCCTGTGGGGATATTAAGATGAATAGGCTTTAGATTTTTGTTGATGTATATGTTTTCATCTTTTAGAAAATCCATTTATATAAAAACTTGATTGATTGGAGGTGGAATAGTCTATCATCTCCTCAGAGACGGTGACACTCACAAGGTGGGTAGGCAGAGGGCCAGAGAGAAATCCTGGCAACCAAGTGATACACCTTTGTTCTCCTGAGTGACTTTCATGTGATGGCCACCATTGGTTCTGCTCAATCATTTTAGTCAGTGTTATGAACTAAATGTATGTGTCTCAACCAAATTCGCATATTAAAATCCTATGATCAGTATGATGCTATTCAGAGGTGGGGCCTTTGGGAGTTGTTTAGGTCATGAGGATAGAACCCACATGAGTGGGATTAGTGTTCTTATAAAAGAGACCCCACAGAGATCTCTGTCCCCTTCCACCACATGAGGGCACAGAGAAAAGTCAACATCTATAAAACAGAAAGGGGGCCCTCACAGACATAGAATCTACCAATGCTTTGACCTTGGCTTCTCAGGCTCCCAAACAATGAGAAGTACATTTCTGTTGTTTATAAGCTGTCCAGGCTGTGGTATTTTATTATAGCAGCCCCAATGAACTAAGATAGTCAGAAATACCACAGTGAAGATTTTTGGTAATGTTGGTGTGAAATAGTCCACATTGAATTTTACATGTATTGTAGAAAAATTGTAACATGAAGATAAAACAAATACAATAAAATAAAAACTAACCACAAATATCCAAACAAAATCAACACTAAGTTTTCTGGACAATTTTTTTTCTACCAGAGCTTTTTCTTTGTGTACATATTTTTAAACAAATAACTTTTTACATTATTTGGTACTTGCTCTTTTCATTCAATAGGATGTTACAAATAGAGAATTGTATTTATTCATAGTTACAGATGCTATATATTGTGTTATATATGTAATCTGTATAAATAATCAGACATTAAGTTGTTTGACAATATCTTTTTTTAAAGAGTACACTATTAATATAGGATTTTTAGGGAGTTGCTCCAAATAAATAAATTAACAGTCAACTAATATTGAAAATTATATTGAGTAGAAATTCAGAGATTTCAGTATGTCCTGACTTCAGTGCAAAAGGCAGATGTCAAATAGGAATAATAAAAGCAATTGTGATTAAAGGGAACCACATTTGTAGTATTTTTCCTAAACTATTATACTCTATTTTGAGATGGAAGACTTCTATCATCATTTAACCATTTCTTGATGAACTATACTCATCAACTCTCATGCATATATCAATGTAATCGGTCTGCTTTTTGATTTGGGGATAGCTGCTTTTATTATCACTGCTCTGTAACTGTCTCAATAGCTTTCTAGTTGTTCTTTTCTAATTAATCATGGGATGAGAAATGGAGACCTAAGCTTATTAACACGCACATACTAAATAAGCACTAATAAATCTATAAGGGACGTATTTGAATCAGTAAATATCCATTGATCTTATATATCATTTCCACACACATTAATTTATATAATATTTATAAAAACCTGTAGATAAGCATTAGGTATTTTATGCTATTACAGAAAAGTAAACTGAGACTTGTAGAAATGAAAAAAACTTATCCAAAGTTAGTTAGCTGTAAAATTGTAGCATTAAAGCCCATACCCAGTTCTTCCCAATACCAATCAACTCTAAGGACTTTGTTAAAAGCAATTTCAGGTTATTTTTTTGTTGCCCTTTGTTTGTTTGTTTGTTTGCTTGCTTGCTTGATTCTGGCTGAGGAATTGTAATTCAGAGCAAAGTTTCCTAAAACATGTCTCATCAAACACAAATGATACAAGGTATAAGTATGCAATAAAAGAGAGAAAAACATCAGATCAAACAACTTGCTTTACTGCAGGACTCCTCAGATATTTTAATATGCTAATATGCTTCATAAATCTCCAAAAGCAGCAGTATTTCCATAACTACTTGGACTTCCAAGATGACCCTCTATAACAGTATACCTCTTCAGACTTCCAAGGAGCAAACTGCAGAAAATACAATTCGGGGGTACCGGAGTTCGGGAGGAGCTGGTGTTCACCAGACCAAACAAGTAAGGTCTAATAGTCTTAGTCTTTGGATTCCTTTCTCGCTTACAATCTATTAATGTAACAGAGATTAAAATATAAATTCTGGAAAAGTTTGATGTTTATGTGAACTACTGCCTTTTGATAATACAGAAAATTACTTCTAATAATGGGATAGATAAATCTTTCAAGAGTAGTTGCAGAATACACCTATGAACTATGGTAATAGCATTTAATCAGAAAACATAGCTATAGAATGGAGACTCTTAGGCTGGACTTGGAATTAAACCATGCACCGTGACAGCCCACAACATTGTTGTACCATAACCTTCCTCCCAGAGATATGATGCACTGTCCTTAGATCTTCATGATCTCAGAAATTCCCAAAGTAATTCAATAATTTCCACCTTCACAAATTGCACATAATACAAATATTGGAGTAATCCTTCAAACCTCAACAAATAATTTTTAAAGTAGCTAAATCTATTTGTAGTTTATGAAAATATTTTCATGGTTAAGCACCATTTTAAAATAACAGAGAAAATCATTATGTGGTCCTTGAAATAAAAGATTCTCTAAAGGGAAATAGTTCCCCAACTTCCCTCTCAATAAGGTTTCGCATCGTGGAAATCCTCTTGGCAACATGTTGCCTTCAACATGTGTGTGTGTGGAAATTTCATATTTATTATCTTATTTAATACCCAAAACAGCCCAACAAAGTGAGTATAAAATAATCTCCAATTTTACAAATAAATAAATTGAAGTTCAGAGAAATGAAGTTTCCTGAGGAGGCAGAGCTAGGATTGGAAGCCAGGCTGCCTGATCACAATGCCCTTTACTTAACCCATCTTTGGCTGTGATGCTCATATTGTTACCTATTTCATATATTAAATATATATCATACCCTGATGTTCCTATTTAAATCATACAGTACTCAAGGAAGGTTTGAAAGGAAGACTATATTTCTAGTAAGTTTTCCTATTTTGCCTTAGCAAGTTTCTTACAACTACAAACCATCCCTTCATTAGCTTTGACCTATAACTAACCTCCACTCTTCGACTGGTAGTCAAAAGACCATGACATCTCATGATTTCTTCTCTTTTGACATTTCTGCTATCTCATCAATGCCTTTATAAATGGAACCTAAGTAGGATTAACTGCAGTACATGCTAACCCCCAAATAAAAACCATCAGGGCATATATGAATGGCAAAGCAAGCCAGGTCTAAAACCTGATAGCTTTACCAGAAAACTAGTCGTTACTCAATCTGCAATTCTGGTTTTTGTGTTAATTAATTTTAATGCAAAAATCAATGAAAGGGAGAAGAAATAATATGAGTAATTCGGCCTTCAGTATAGGAGAAGTTGGAAGTGGTATGATTGAAGGAGTCTAGAAGGGCATTCTATTAATTAATCAATCCACAATCATTTATTCATCACTACTACCGTTAAACCACAAGGTTTAGAATCCCAACTGTTGAGCTATCAATTAGAGTTAAAGCATGACCAGAGACTGAGTATGTGGTAATATGAATATATATTACTTGGAGAGAGAATGGCAGTAACCCTTTGGAGACAATGCAGAGCACAGGGAGATAGAACGAAAGGACCAAAGATGCACCAGAGCTGTGGGACTTTACTCCAGAAGGTAGCACCATTGTACTCAGTATTGGGTACTAGTAGAAAAATAAAATAAAGGATAATGTTGAGATAGAATATTGGGGCCAAACCACAAGCTTACCTACAATTAATGAGAGCTTTTTTCCCCCTCCATTTGTCTATATACCTAAGTTGGTGACATTTTACAATGTAAACCACGTTCTGGCATTTGAAGCTGAGACCCCACAGGTAGAAAAAAGTGCCTCCCCATACGATACAGGAAAAAGTCACAGAAGTTTGTTACATAAAACTGGTATCATTACTTATACTTAGAGTTCCTGTTAAGGACAATTACAAAGGAATAAGCATGAATTTTTCTGGTATCTTCATCGCAAAGAGCACTCATCTTCCCACAAAGCACTCCCTACATCCCTTGGTGTGCTTATAAGTGTTTAACAATTAACTCCCTAAGGGAAAAAAGTAGCTTATTGTAAATTGTACTGCTTTAAGAACGTATAGCACCCGATTTACATATAACGATAAAATATATAATAATCATCACTATAAATTCCATTCCAATGACTTCAGTATTACTTGCTGTTTCTTATAAACTCCACTATTACTTTTTTTTTTTAATTTTATTCCCCAACAACAGTGTCACAAATTTGGACAATGTATAAACGCTTGATTACAATCTGATTCATAAAAGAAGTTACTTGTGTCATTGACAAATGAGTGCAGTCCTGACATAAATGTTGGTTGATATTTTCTTTTACAGTCTAGAGTGAATCTAAACTAAAGCTATAAGGACACATGTCAGACTTCATTCACTTTTTAATGACATGAGAAATTTCTTTGCTGAATCAGATAGCAGTGGTTTTCAAATACTAGAAGAATATTTTCTCAATTTTATGTGCTATTCACAATGTAATAGCTATAGATACAACACAATTTTAAATGTAATCTGCATTATTAATATTTTCTCCATCATTTTTTAAGTTTAGGCAATGAACAAAACAATAAATGGTAGCATTTGTGATTTTTAGGGTGTAAGTGTTTCCATCATGATCAATTTCAAATTATCCATGCAGGGCTGGAAAGAACAGATAATATTACACGGTACTTCCACCATGCAAATATTATAAATGTAAATAACATCAAAAGCATAGGTGATTGTAGTAAAATAATTAAGTTACAAGTCTTAAGTATTTAGTATCTTTGTTTTTAACATACTGTTCAATTATAAGTTTATATAATTTAACTTTTAATAATGGCTATTTAACACAGAGCAAAATGGCTGTAAATTTAACAACTGGCTCTTGAGAGCCAGTAGGAGCTGTCTTCACCATGTCACTACCTCTGTTCATCCTAGCTGTCAGCAGAACAGCATGCTTCCGTTCTTATTATTCTTTCTAGGGTTCTTAGTTACAGCATTATTTTGGAAATTCCTTACTATAATCTTTTAGTTTTTAAAAATTCTCATTGTTATTTCCCAAACGGGGATGAAGTTTGAGAGGTGACTGATAGAGGCAAGAAGGATGGGTCACTTAGCTGTTAAAGAGCAAACTATGAAATAGTGAAAAGAGGGCTGGGATTGGGAGTTCAAAGACCTGGGCCTCCACCCCAGTCCTGCCATCTTAGGTGTACCTTTAAATTTTGAGCCTCATGATGCTAATCTATAAAATGCAGCTAAAAGTCACTCACTTCATAGGTTCTTTTGTAAAGAATACAGAGAAAAATGAAAATATTTTATAATTAAAATTTATGATATAAAATAAATCATTTTATAATATCACTTCTTTCAATTGAATTTAACCTTTCAGAACTTCTTCTTTGATAGAAGAAATCCATTATAGTTTAGATTTTGTTTTGCTACATAACTGACAATTTATGATTATAGACTTTTTTTCTGGTTTGGGAAAAATCTTGCATGTATTACAAGATAGGTAGATTAGGTTATGAATAATTACATTACAAGAGATACCAAGCATATTCAAGAGAATCTGAATGCAGAAAGACATTTAAGAAACCAGGATTTCACAACTGGCTTGTTCAACAAGACTTATAGGAGAAATTTCAATTTCCCTGAGCCTAATTTTGCTTATCTTTCAACTGCAATGATTAAGTAAAATAATTTGATGTTGTTTCTAAATCTAAACTTTTCTATTATTTTCTTATAATTTTCCAAAAAGTTCCCTTTACATGTTGACTCATTCAAGTGGCTATTTATAAAATATTAGCTACTATTTCTGGCTTTTAGATTCCTAAACTCACAATCAGTCCTTATATAAGGACATACTTTGAAATATGTCCTTGCTCATACAATGCTAATGGGAAGGTAAACTGGTACAGCCACTATGGGAAACAGTATGGAGGTTCCTCAAAAAATTAAGAATAGAATTACCATACAACCAAGCAATCCCTCTTCTGGGCATCTACTCAAAAAAATCTATCAGTAAAGATATATGCATCCCTATGTTCATTACAGCATTATTCATGGTGGCCAAGACATGGAAACAATCAAAATGTTCTTCAATAGACGATTAGATAAAGATGTGGTACATATACGTGATGAAATATTACTCTGACATAAGAAATCATGAAATACTGCCATTTGTGGCAACATGGATGGACCTTGAGATCATTATGCTGAACAAAGTAAGTCAGACAGAAAAAGGCGAGAACCATGTGACTTCACTCATATGTGGGATATAAAACTAAAAGCAACAAACGAACAAGACAAACAAACAAAAGCTCATCAACAGAGACAATAGCTTAGTGGTTATTAGCGGGTAAGCAGGGAGGGTGGGTTGGTAGAAGACGGTAAAGGGGATCAAATATATGGTGATGGAAAGAGAACTAACTCTGAGTGGTGAACACATAATACAAAAAATAGGTGATGTATTATTGAATTGTACACTTGAAACCTAAATAATTTTACTAACCAGTGTCACCCCAATAAATTTAATAAAATTGTTTGAAAAATTAAAAATAAAAGAAATGAGTCCTTTTCTTATAGAGGAGCAGTTCACAGTCCCTTGCCACAGAGCTCCCAAGCCCACATTCTTAGCCCTCTCAGAACATGTGCTTCCAATGCAAGCAAAAACAAAAGTCAAGAAAAAAAAAATATACAACCTCCAATACAAATAAGAATCATTTTACATACAAGTGAATGTGCTAAGTGCCTAAATCCCACAGGGTTAAGTGCAGAAGTGAAAGTACCACCTGGGTAATTCCTTGGATTATGAGTCCCTCCTGCAACTTATTTATTACACAGTAAGGAAGAGTAGGATGTTCTTTATGAATTTTTTTTTCCCTTGGGAACTCACAATGTAAGCCTCTACCACTGACAAGGTGGCATTTTTAGATTAAGCCATGGGAAATCTAGCATGATTTACAAATACAACAACCCAAGAATAACAGCCTTCCTGCCATCCATGATTGGCATTGTTATTATAGACTCTATTATATTCTTATCTCACTGTCCAACAAAGCTATTCATTCAGCAACTAAGCTCATGTCAAAGACAAGGTAGAGTCTACTTATTTGCAGAAAAATGCTTTTGAAAAACATAATCTCATTGCTCAGACAAACCAAGAGTGTTCATGACATGGTACAAGGTGGCAAGAAATGAAGTCGAAACAGAAACACCAGCTGAGAAGGTGTTTAATCTTCAAGGTGTGAGGTATTACATTCTAGCACTCTCTCTGACTGATATCAGCCATAAAGGAAATACAATCTAAAACATATGGAAAAAGTATGCTTAGTTTCTTTTGATGTTTGTGTTGGCAAACACTTCAGCTTTCACATTCAGTATTTAACAAAATAGCTGAAATTACTGGTTTATAAGTATTGGAAGCTAAGGAATTGCTGAGTGCAGTGTGCTGCACACACAGAAATGCACCTTCACTTCAGTGTATACCTAGAACCATTCATCTCAACACACTCACACATGCACGCATGCACACACACGCACACATGCACACACACACACACGCACCCCTTAGAGTTATCTCATAAGCAATTACATATGTGCTTTTAATGAGGCCCATAATTTTCAAATAATTCTACCATGGAAAACTAAGGAAATCCTACAAATATTATACATATATTCACAATGTTGAGGGAAATCCAATAGTCCCTCTTGTCCCACAAGGCAGAACCTAAAGGTCATAAGCATGGTGGTGATGAGGCCAGTTAGGTCTCTGCCTGAGGAATGATCAATAAAACACATAACTGACTTTTCAGAAGGAGTGAGGGGAAGAGACAATAAAAACAACAAACAAAAAAACAAAGATTTTTGTCAATGATTCAGGTACTTCCCAAAGTCTCTTAGGCCTCCACATTCATAAGAACAGCAAGGGCTTGTCAGGGACTTCTTGTGAGGCAGATAAATCTTAACACCAGAAAATCCAAGTCCCACTTCCCATTGGTCTTCCTGTGGATGGCGCTGATGATCCACACAGGCCAGGTCTGTAAAGAAAAATTCCTCTCCCACCCTCCCCTCACCAGTGATGCACACATGTGCTTTCACTCTTGGATCTGCTACCTCACTCTAACTCCTAGTAAGTGCTAATGGGGGGAACCTAGAAAGTATTCAAAGAAATCTGTGCTTTTTAAAAGCAGGCCTATTCTGTGTATCTAAGACAGAAGCATAGAATTCCAGGAGCTAAGAACTGGGACTGAAATCTAAGACCGCCTAAGTCCAATACCACCCAAATAGAAAATCCTCAATTGCCCTTCCATCTATGATAATGACCCTGCTTCAGTGTTTGCCCACTACTGCATACATTCACAACATGAGCATTTGGCCCACTGTGAATTTTAAGAAAATTCATCTTACTTTGAGTTGAGATCTGGTTCCTTATGGTTTTTACTTAGAGATTCTGGCTGGCCCAAGTGAGGTATTTTTCTAACAGATCATTTGTCAACTATTTGTTATAAATTTTTGTTCTAGAAAGTTTTTAGCATTGACATTAAGTACATCAATACCCAATTTTTAGGACTTATTGATATACTCTTTTAGAAGAGTACCAGTCTTTGTGTGTAATGCCTCCCAACCAATTATGATTACTTAAATGTTATTGATGGAAATCCTGCAACTGTATTTGTGAGTCCTTTCAATAAATTGTAATTTATTGAAATTAAGCTGATTTTGTGTAAAACAGATCAGTGTCTTTTACTGTTTCACCATATATTTCAGACTTTAATTCTACTAATTTTCTTGCTCTTGAATATGGAAGAAAAATAGTTGAGTAGAAAAGTATCGATCATCTTTACTAATACAGCATCTTGGGAAACAGTTGGCTCATATCTTTCTTGTCCATCTTGCTTCCTACTCTCTGTAGCAGTCTTTTACAATTCTCTACTGTTCTTTCCTTTTGCCTGTTTTCATATTCTTCCAGACCTCTGCCACTCCCTTACAGGCATGTGGTATTACACTCCTCATTCCATTTTTGGGGGCTTCTAGAACCTGAATTCATCATAGCGTTTTCTCGGAAATGTCATTTATTTCTTTGATAGCTTCTCCTTTACTTTTGTCCTCTAATCTTTCTCTGTAAGAGTACCTCACTTTGTCATTTGCCTCTCTTTCCTTTTTCCCCACCCAACATTTTTAGCCCAGCTTCTGTAAAATCTAGAGGAATGCTTGATGGACTAATATTTCTTTACTTCTTTCTTACGTATCTCAAGACATTTTCACCCAAGATGCCTATCACTTACACAATTCAAATTCAAAATTGCTTTATTCCATTCAAGCAATAAAGTCTTGGCAGAGCTCTGTGCTATGACTATCTCTCTTAAAATTGCAATTCAGACATGGCAGAGTTTCATGAATGCACATACTGATGCATGTACTTGAATTAAGAAATGGGGTCACTTTTTCCGACAGACGCTAAATCTAATTGGCTGATTGGTTTGACATGAGGACTGGCTTTGCCAAATAAGTAAATATTTTCTATAAATTAGCTAATTATGTAGTTCTGAGATTTTAACAGTAGTATATTTAAAGCACATAAAAAGAAAGCATTTTATCAAAACTATATATTGATAAATGTATATCAAAATTAATAATAGCTACTAAATACATCTCAGTAAAGCCTTTTTAGTATACTTCTTATAAATTGAGAGAAAAAATGATTCTAATGGCAGGGTGACAAATCTTTTTGCAAGTCAGGATCAAAATTAAAGGGAACTGAATTGAATTGTTAGCTGATAGATTAATAAAAATATTTTTGATGATAGATCACCATTTGGCATATACTTGGAAGGAGTTCAAAGAATTGAGTGATATTACTATACTGAAACTTCCATTTCTATCTTCCTACGTATGACAATGCTTTCTCAGTGTTTACATATACATATAAATTATAAATATATAAATACAATGATTCTGACTTTGCCTCAATCAAATAATAATTAATAATTAATATTTACCCAGTAACAAATAAGCTATTCTTATCATTAGGACATTCATTTTTAATATTTCACTGTTTACATTTAATAAGTATTTATCAAAATTTATAATTTTTGTTGTTTTCATCAATTAGATAGTAATAATAATTTTCATGAAACTCAACCTAGAAGAAATGTTTTAACACTTAGAGCGTAATGGTCAGAAAAATAAAAATAATTAAATTTTAACTTATGCAGCTATTTTTGTTGCAGAGAAATATGATAGGTAACCAATAGAAAATATTCAGAAATATAAAAAAAAGTGTATTTCATTAGAGTAAAAGATTATTAGAAAAACATAATGGAAATAAAGCTCAAAGAAGAAAACAAAAGACATCCCTTTCCGACAATTAAGAGTTTTTGTACTTTTATGTTAATATACTTGAATCACAGAATTTAAAAATTGGAAGGGAAACTAAAGGTTAACTATTAGACTGGTCTTCACACTTACTTGCCTGCATACCCCAAATAATCCTGAATAATTTTGTATTCCCTCAAACATTAAATTGACTTCTAAATTTTTCCATCCTATGTTTAATTGGTTACCAAGATGTAATTATGTAATTTCTCTCACAATGTAAATATAGACATTTCTTTTTTTTTTTCCCCAAACTGGTTATATTCCCTTTTAAAATACAGCCAAAGGGAATCCAAAACACTATGGTAATTTGAAACCACCATTCATGTTCTCCATCTCAGTGTGTATTTTTGCAATGTAATTTCTGCTTTCTTTTATTAACCTCTACTGAATGTTTCTCTCCCTGCTTCTGCTGTCAAGGAAGGGGATTTCCACAGAGTCAATATTTTTTGCAAACTTATTTTTACAATTCTGTTTCTTTTGAACCATAAACACTTTGCGTAAACTATAAACCACTTGTTTACTCGTGATCACTTCCATCTTCTCAAATTCTGGTGATAACTAGGAATTTGCATTTGCTATATGTTCATATACATATTTTATACTTACACCATACTTAGCACACAGTAGATGCTCAGTAAATGTTGGCTAGTGTAGTTATAATATTGTCTTCCTCGATAAATATTTCAAGTATACTTTATTTTCATCTTATGTTATATATATATATATATGTGTTTGGGGTTTTTTTAAGGTATTTTTTCCAGTTTTATTCAGGAGTATTAGTCAGTTTGCTAGTTTTAAATTTTTATTTAGACATTTTTCTTCTCTAAATCAGATTGCTAGTTAAACTATATATTCGGAACTGGGATATTATCTCAATAATCATGGATATTATAGACTCAAAAATCTTCATTTTATGGTTGAAATGTTACTACAGAGTGACTTTTATCTGATCTGAATTATACAAGTAGCTAATAACCTTATACAAGCTAGATAGCCCTGGAATATAGATGGAGTGCCAGACAGACTTTTCCAGCTTTCTACTCTGGAAAATTAAATTATCACTGCTATTTAACTTCCTAGTTGTCCCTCCCACACATCAACCTGCCAACTTTGTCATCATATTTCATTGTTTTTCCATTATTAAAGTTTATAACATTTACATTCTTTATATAACTACAATTCTCAATCTATAACTAAAATTAAGTTTTAATTTTAAAGATTGAAAACCATTAATATTATCATTATGTAAATGTTATTCACTAAGAACTTAACATAATCATAAGAGATTAGACAAATACCAAAAGACAAGTAATTTTATTCTGAATACCATGTTTCTTGAAGAATATTGAAGGCTCATGGTAAAATGATTTATTTATTTTAAAATCTCAGTTCCTTAATTTGCTTCATTTATCTAGAGTGAATTTCTTGTTAGCTTGTTTGTTTGTTTCCAATTGAAAGTCTAATATTTTTCCCCCAATCATGGATTTATTTTCTTGTTTACCAAAGAAATGTTTGCTTCCTTGGCCAAATTCCTGTCATTCAGCTTCTTAATCAATAAAATATGTTAAATGGAATTGTTTTTTTCTTGAAAACTTAGGTCTTAGAGCCCTGCTGCTATCTTTTCTAAACTCAGTACAAGTTTTTCATTCTGACCTTTCTTTTTTATAGTATTCCAAGTTTAATCCCCAATATATGTGTATATATATATATATAAAACCATGTATACATATATACATGTATATATTATTTTTTATTATATATACATTTATATTTATATTATTTATATAAATATTATATTTGTATTTATATTTATAAATATATAAATATTATATTATAAATAATATATTTATATTATTTATAGAAATAATATATTATATATATATATGTATACATATATATATATATATACATATATGTATATATATATATATATATATATATATATATATATATATATATATAATTTCCCGGTTGTCCCCTTGCTTACTGTGTTTCCCTGAAAATAAGACCTAGCCGGACAATCAGTTCTAATGTGTCTTTTGGAGTGAAAATTAATATAAGACCCAGTCTTATTTTACTGTAAGACCGGGTCTTATATAAGACCAGGTTTTATATTAATTTTTGCTCCAAAAGACGCGTTAGAGCTGATTGTCCGGCTAGATCTGCTTTTTGGGGAAACAGGGTAGTTTCCATTTATGTTTTGTTGGAGTACGATCTTACTTTTTTTTTTAAGTTGATGGTAAGTAAAATTATTTCATGTTTGAATATGTTCTTCATTTTGTCCTTACACTTGACTGATAGGCTAGCTGGAGTAACATTTCTAGGTTCAAAATAATTTTGTTCAGAACTTCAAAATTTTGTTTTTTGACTTCTAATATATATTGCTGGTGAGAAGTCTGACAACAATTGTATTATCATCCCTTGGTTTGTAAATTGTTTTATTTTCCCTGGAAACTGTGAAGGTTTTCTTTTTGTTTAAATTCTAAAACTTTATTAAGATAAGTCTAAAATGGATATAGCTTCATTCATTCTATTTGGTCTTTAATCAACTCTGAAATTTTCTTCATCTCTGTGAAGTCTTCCTATAGTCCTTTTGGATTATCTCCTTCCATCCATTGCCTCTGTTCCTTTATTTATGTAAATCCTATTTGAGAAATACCAGACCTCCTAGATTACCCTCCAGACCTCTTTGTCTTTATTCTTGTACATTATCAACAATTTCCAAACTTTAGCTTCTAGCCCTTCTAGTTTTTTGGTTTTTTTTTCCTGGTCATATCGATAATTTACAATAATGTTTTCTTGCCCTCTGGTTGATTATTTTACACAGCAATGGGTTCCAATTATATGAATAAGCTATTTTCTGAACTACTCCAAATATAAAAGTTAGAACTATAATTTAAAGTTCTCTTTTTTCACTTGAAAAAGATTAAGTATTCATATTTTGTTTAACCTTATCCTTTTCTTTCGTGCTGTTGATTTAATTCCAATATCTGTACGTCCTTAATTGCCCACTTGTATTTATGAATCAAATATTAATATTATAACACAGTCATCAAACACTGACTCCCCCCAGTGTTTTTCATAGTTCTGTTATTCCAAGAGGCTTCTTTACAAACCTAAAGATTGGCTTCTCATAAATGCTTAGATGTGAGCCCTGAATAATCATTCTATGGACATTAATCATGGTAGCCCTGAAATTCAAGGGATAATAATGCTGGAACTACATTAGATGCCCTTGCACAGTGGCCTGCAAGTGGGAACATAAACTAAGCAAGTTCTGGAGATATAGTTAAAGGGAAGATAGTCACTGATGTGATGGAATGAATAAGCTAAATTATATCCCTCATTCTCCAAGAATATTTACTTGCCATAATTTACTAATTTTCTTCTTTTTGCTCAAAATCTTCTTAATTTAGGAATGACGGTAGTGGGTAGTAAATAAACAACATTAGTTTGGGAAACTCGATACCTGTGCTGTGGGCTTGTTTCTGCTACTATCTAGCTGCGAACCTGTAAGAGAACCATATCCTCCTTGGATCATAACACGATGATTCTTGTGGCCTTGTCCATCCTAATATTCTATAACATTAGTAAATTAAGTGTTCATAAATGGCTTTCTTGGTCCTGGACATGGATAATCAAATCAAACATTAAGCCCATAGAAATCACGCATCAATGTATATAACACATTTATATATACATATCTAGTCAACAGGCACTGCATTTAGGGCTAACAATAAACTTCCTCTTCTCCACATAATTGGTCTCCACATATTTTTTTTTTTTATCCAACACAACATACTGATGAGTTTTTAAGCATATCAAACTCAGAGGAATATTTGAATTATACTGCTGTAATAGGTTTAATCAAAAATATGAAACTAAAGTAGTTTTTTTTTTTTAAATGAAACATCCATTTCCACATAAAGCTTTTGTTTTTCCTTCCTAAATAAATTTCACATCACCCAACTCAGCACACTCACCTTTAACTTTTTTTGGTTCAATCATAGCTATGATCTTAGAGAGCTCTGCCAGTATTCAATGTTTTGGCTGCTATCTAACCCTGTTGTCATATATGTCATCATCTTACCTTAGATCCAATCACTTCTCTTTTTTATAAAATTACAAAGTATTTTTCACATCTTTATCAGTCAAGAAAAGAGATTTAATCTTTATAATAGACAAATATGTGTGTTACATACACAAATGGGGAAAATTTATCATTATTCCCATTTTTCACACAATCTAGTTTTGTATCCTTCAAATAACCAAGATTATTGAGTATATACATTTTTGCGTTATCTAATAAGGACACTTTTTAATTTCATGATGTGATATATGGTTTGCAAACCTTACTCAAATATATTATTTTTTTGAGTCTTTGAATTTGTCTGGAGTAGAAAAAGGCAAATGTAAATGTAATCCTTGTCTTACAAATGGAGAAGGTTAGGCAAGAAAGTTCAAAGGGATGAGTTACACGTCTATCTCAGGATGCTAGAAGCCAGTCCATTAATATTAAATTCATCTTCCCACTACCAAATTTTAGTTACAGTTTTCATCTTTTTCTAATGTTAGCTCAACTTTTTCTACAAATCTTTCATTCCAAACTTTTATCATTTGTTAAGTAAATATTAATTAATCAGTTCCTACCACTATCAGATTCTGTGCAAGCTACTAGAGCTACAGTAGTATACAAAAGTAGATGTGCTCCCTACCCTCCTGGAGCTTGAACAAGTGAAAAAAAGACATTAAATAATTACTAAAAACAGATTGGTATTACAACTGCAGTAAATGCTGCAAAATAGAAGCACCTAGTGTCATCAAATCCTATATTTGGGAGATTAAACCTAGTCAGAGGGGTCATGGATGTTCATCGTGAAAGAGTAACGTGTGACCTTTTGTTGAACAATGAGGCAGACTTTCCTAGGTGAGAAAAAGAGAAAGAGAAAACAATATGTGCAAAGACATTTTTATAGTAGGAAGTCTGGCAAGTGGGGATTAAGGAAAGAAATTGAATCTTGTGAATGGAATCAAGAGAGTAGTGGGGGACACGATTTGAGATGAGACATGAGAAGAAATTGAGACCAGGATCTGAGGGTTTAAAAGTCAAGAGTAATGAGTTTTGTCTTTATCCAAAAAGCAATGGGATTATATAGTTTAATTTGTATGAAATATACAGAATAGGCAAAAACATGGAGACAGA
This sequence comes from Rhinolophus hipposideros, assembly GCF_964194185.1. Lineage (NCBI taxonomy): Eukaryota > Metazoa > Chordata > Mammalia > Chiroptera > Rhinolophidae > Rhinolophus > Rhinolophus hipposideros. Next base: position 38,820,645 of record NC_138049.1, read on the forward strand.
AAGTAGATTAGTGGTTGTTGGGTTAAGAAAAGGGATAATGGCGTGTGACTGCTAGTTGATACAAGGTTTCTTTTGAGGAAGATAAAAATATTCTAAAATTAGACAGTGATAATAATGGCACAATTCTGAATACACTAAAAACTACTGAATTGCACGCTTTAAAAGGGTGAATTTTATGGTATGAAAATTATATCTTCATAAGGTTATTATTAAATACTTACAATGGAAAAGTATGAAAAAATTTAAGAAAGGAATCTCTTGATAGGATTAAAGTTTTTAAAGGGTCATTCTGGCTTCAGTGTGAAAAAAATATATAGATTTAAGAATGGAGAAATGAGGCTATTATAATGATCCAAGTGAAAGAAGTATATAAAGGAAAACCAATAGGGCTTAACAGACTGAATATTGGAGACAAATAAAAAAGAGATGTCATAGAACAGTCCTTGGCTTTCTAGCTTGAACAAAGGAATAGCTATTGATACCATTCACTGACATTGTGGTATTGGAGAATCAGATTTTGAGGGGGGGGGAATATTGAGTTTATGTTGAACATGAGATTCCCTGGAGAGATGTCAAATAAAAATTTGGATATATGGGTCTGTAACGCAGAGTAGAGTTTAAAGAGAAAATTGATGAATCTTGTGTATATAAATTAAAATAATAGATACAGATACAGAGAAATAATTTGGGAAGAGCATACAGGGTGAGAAGAATAGAGGGCTAAGATGAACTCTCAAGGAACACCAAATTGTTAGCCACATAGAGAGTACAAGTCTGCAATGCAAAATTAAAAATAAACAGAAGCCAGAGAGCTAGGGGGAAACCAGAAGAATGTTCTGTTAACAAGACCACAGAAAACATTTCAACACCTCTATGACAGCCCTCATGCCACAGTGCTGCATTGTTACTCATCTAGTTCCTCCACTAGATTATGAGTTTTTTGAAGGCAGACGTATTTTCTTCTTGCATTTTACTTAGTACTTGTCCCACATTAAGCAGCCAATGAATATATGTGGTTTGCAATTGCATATTTAAATGTGTTATTTGGTGAAAAAAATGTTGTATTGGTAACCCAGTTTTTTTCTTTTTAAATGCCTTTGGGACCAAAAGAAAAAAAAAGAAAAAAAAAAAAAAACCTTCTCACAATTGCATGCTGGAAAACTTTAATGCAACAGACTAAAGGAAAAGTTGCCATTTTTCCTACTAAACAATGAGGTATCTCTAACTCCACAGTATAATGCACGTGTATGGCATAAACAGAACTTAGTGACAATGACTAGCGGTAGCAATAGGTTAGCAACAATTGTTCTAAAGGTAGAAATGCACTCAGTGAAAATTGAGGCTTAAATGAAATGAAGAAGGAGTCTGAAGGGCTATAGAGTCAACATATTTTCAGAGCTAAATTTTTATGGAAATTCACAGCCAAGTCAGTAAGCAGAAACAAAAATTCAAGGAGGCTGAGGAATGAAGAATTTGTGAACCATGGTTGCTATTTGGCTCCCACGCACACAGGATTCAGAAAGATTTGACCAATTCCTAATGAATAATATTGTTAATAAATAAGTTTATCTGTAGAAAAAGTATGTAAAAGTCAGTTGTGTATTCGTAATTATACATATATGTACATACCATGGTTAACTACTTAGTTACTTGATAAGCTATTTACATTGTTCTTTTATTCTTTTGTTTTCTAAATTCCAGGAGCTTGTGTAAAACCTACAGACCATAACCTTATGCCTAAGCAGGGACTTCCTTAGATTAGATGCACTCAACTGCAATATATCTTCACAGCTGCCATGAGGAACTTTGGGTATGGCAGAGTGACTGAGGTTTACTCCTTGCCAGCTATACTGTTCTGGGAATAATAGTGGATATTGGGAAGCTCTTCAGGGGACTCTTGGGCCAGTATGCACTGTTGTTCATTTGCATGATGAAAAGAATATTTTCTGTGGATAGATTCTACCCTACAAAACATTGTAACTAATGTAAACTACTACACTGCTGTATAGGAGAATGTTTGAAACCTCTTTACAGCTGAACCGAAAATTTCACCTCAACCAAATTTCCTTAAACATCCCTTTTCAGTTGGGGCTTTGTAAGCTAAAATAAAAACAAACAAACAAACAATGGTCTGCATTTAGAAAATCTATAGTGTCCTTTTCCCTTATTCTAACCTTGTCTCAAAAGTTTCACAATCACACAATAAGGAGTTTGAAGTCTCCCATGAGTCTAATCTTATTATCTTCTCTTGCTCTCTCATCAATTAATTTATTCTTTGCCTTATCTCTTTTGTCCTAAAGGTCTGTAACATGTATTTACTCCTGATAGCTCTATTTTTAAACCTTTTAGAAAAGGACTAATTTACTTAAACTTGTTCTTCTGATATGAAAATTAGTGAATAATGCTCCCATTTATATTCCTTCACCACCCTTTCCCTTCATAAACACATTACATAATGACATGTTCTAGACTTCTGTTATCCTGTAGCAGTAATACTTTTTTTTAAATATAAAATATTTGCATCTCACAATTTTCTTCTGCCACCCGTACTGTGGATGTTTTGTTTTCTAATACTATAAGCCTACAGGCACAGACACTCAATCATTTTCATTCCCTTCTCTTGTCTGACTTTGCCCAAATTTATCTAGATTATCATTTCTTCTCCTACTTTTCCCCAATACAGAAATATAAAAGTTAAGATAGTATCATTCAGTTTCTTTTTCATTTAAGTGGAAAACCTAGAAGTTTAATGCCCCAAAGCAAGCATTTTTAAAATATTGTTCAAACCAGTTCTCTTAGATATCAGGTCCATCACTGTACCTTGAAAACTAGTTTGTTGTGGCTGCTGATCAGTCTTTCCTTCACTTACCAGAGACCCAAATGCTAATCAGACATGGGAACTATTAATTTCGGCCACTATGGGTCAGACAGAGTAGCTATCAGGCTGCCAGCCTCAACTGTATCCAGTGGCAGAGTCACGAGGAGAATGGTTACAAAGCACCATTTCCACAATGTACTCCACAAAAACAGCTCAATCAGCAATTAGTTTGGAGACGTTCTGCATGCTATTTACCCGTAAAAATCCAAATAAGAAAATGTAAGACTGAAAGTACTGTGATATAGAATGTTATTTTACTTTGTTGAAACTTGAATTTCCTACTCTTCTTAATTTGAGAACATTTTTTAGTGCTGTGCATGTGTGTAAAAACTATTAGCAGTCAATGAATCAAGCTGTAAGAAACAATCCCCTGGAAACATTTAGGTTAAAAACCAAGGCTAATTCTTGTGCACCTGAGATTACCATATTTTGCAGTGTATCATGTGCACTTATTTGCCCAAATTTGTGAGGAAAAATAAGGAGGCACATTATACATGGGTAGTACTAATTCCGTATCTATATAAATGTTTTTAATTCTTTTATTTATACTTATGAGTTAAAAGTACAACTCTAGCAATCAATAATGATATCTGCATGCAAATAATACCCTGGAATACAATAATCGGTTTTGTTGAATTTATGAAAAACTTGCAATGAAAGAGTTCTTGGCATTCTGTGATGTGTAACTATCATAAATTTGTTATTGGTACATAAAATTTCTTGAACTTATGACGACCTTGCAATGACAAAGAGTTCTTGGTGTTCTGTGATGTGTATGTAACTATCATAAATTTGTTACTGGTACATAAAATTTCTTGTACCATAGTACATTAAAAAATAAAAGCTAAAATTACTTTATAACACAAAAAACAAGTACCCAAATGTAAACAAATACTAATTTGAATTAAAAAAGTAAAATGAAAGATTCCTTTCCTGAAAGTTTGGGCCAAAAATGTGGGTGCGCATTATACACGGGAGCACATTCTACATGGCAAAATACAGCAATGAACTTTAGACCACCAGACAAATTGTTCTAGGACAAGATTTTTTCATGCTGCTTTTCTCCTGATTCTTCTATGATAAATATAATTTATTATACAAGTCTCTATTTTTCAAAGTGCTGCATCTTAACCAAAATTTGAGATTCTAAAGTTAGCAGATCAGTATTCAAATTCTAGCTCTATTATTTACCAGCCATTGGGCAATTAATTTAATGCCTTTTAGGCTTAATTTGCTCATCTGTAGAACTGATGTCAGGTCTCCCCTAATTATTAGCACAAGCCAGGGAGAAAGTACAAATGAGGCCAAATATACTGTACGTCTGAATATCTGAATATTATCAAATAAGCTACACTCCTACCTGGCCTATTTCCCACTCAGCCTCCCCAACCTCTCAAGCCTACTCCTCTGGAGGCAAGAGAGCCACCTTGCTCTCCATGGGCCTGCCCCTACCCTCTGTAAGCCTGAGTGCAAGTATAGATGTGGAGGCTGTGCAGGGCAGGAGCTTCTCAGGCATCCTGAATAATAGATGGAGGGATATCTTTCTGACTCAGCACTTACTGGCAACTCTAAGCACCTTCCAAAAATTGACCATCCAAGCAGAAGGGGTGAAGTGAAGAAGAGAATGCAGATATTTGGGGACCTTTGTCTGCCTAGACACCAACTTTGGTGATTTAGGACAGCTAGATATAGGGAAAACCACCAATTCTTTAGTGTCCCATGGCAGACGATGTGACACACACACACACACACACACACACACACACACACACACGCATTCTCAGCCCAGGATCCTCTGGCCTGGGACAGCTATTTTAGCTAATGCATTTATTTCACATAATACTTATATAGTAAAATTAATTCCAAACCAGAGCAAGGGGAGAGAGAGAGAAAGAGAGAAAGAGAAACGAGAAGAAAATCTTAGTTAGTAAAGGAAAATAACACTCTGTGTTTCAATGTCTATGATTTACAGTGTCCTCTAAGCCTAGAGCACTAATTAGGGGCCTCTCCTGCTCATGTCTGAGGGCAGAAATGATTGCGATAATTGTACCCATCTCATAGAATTGTGTGAGAATTAAAATTGTGTGAACTATGTATCGTACCCTTATCAAAATCAGGAGTAACTTCCCTAAGCTTGGCCTCTAATTCTTCTTGGGGAAATAAAGACAATGAAGCTGTATATTTAGAAGACGAATAACCTGGAGACTATTTGAAGTGTTTTCCCATTTTTCGAATCATTTCAACATATTTAGACATTATGGCATTGCATTACACTCTGTGCTTGAAAGATAATCAGTCTTCTCATATATTCAAGAATAACTAGATACCCTAACTTTTTGAGAGTAAAAGCTGAGAGTTCTACCTTCAAATGATTGTCTGCTTTAGTGCAGTGGGGAAACAGACCCCTCATAACCTCTCTTAGAAATGATAAGCAGAGATGGCATTCAATCAAACTTGTTAGCTCGTGGGGAATATTTTTAAATGGCAGGCCCCTCCCTGATCTTTTACATTAATTAGAAATAGGTTGGTCAAATTTTTGAATAAAGAGTGTTCATGAAACTTTATAAATATCATATATTTCAACTGTAACAGTAATAAAAAATATCTTTCTGAGAAACAAACACAGATTTTGATGTGACTGATTTTATGTACGATTTGTTAATCTCATATGAGAGAAGAAAAAATAAATTAACTGCATGTATTGAGTACTGCAGGGCTTCAGGTCTCTCATGATCTCTATTAGCATGATATGTATTCATGGCCTCTATTAGCATGATATATATATATATGTATATATATACAATTAAGTATATACATACATATATATACAATATATACATATACACACAATATATACAATTAAGACAATTACATTCACAAACTCATCCTAGAAAAAGTGCTACATACCTCATTGCTGAATGTCAGTAGGGTCACCTTCGAAGTACTCCCCTTGGGAAGCTATGCACTGATGCCAGTGCCTAGTTCACCCTTCAAAGCAATTTTGGAACTCTTTTTCTGGAATGGCCATCAGAGCTGTCATCATATTATCCTTTGTGTCCTGAATGTCATCAAAATGTCTTCCTTCCAGTATTTCGTTTATCTTTGGGTAAAAAAAGAAGTCACTGGGGGACAGATCGGGTGAGTAGAAAGGGTGTTCCAATACAGTTATTTGTTTACTGGCTAAAAACACCCTCACAAATAATGCCATGTGAGCTGTTGCATGTCGTGATGCAAGAGCCATGAATTGTTGGTGAAAATTCAGGTCAGGTCGTCTCACTTTTTCACGCAGCCTTTTCAGCACTTCCAAATAGTAAACTTGGTTAACTATTCGTCCAGTTAGTACAAATTCATAATGAATAATCCCTCTGATATCAAAAAGGTTAGCAACAGTGTTACAACAAGTTCACAAACTTAATTGTCATACCATGTATATTTACCTTATCTCTTAATATTCTCACACATTGCCTTTAATTCAATGAGGCTATCCATCCACTGAACAACCCATGTCATTTGCCATTACTAAGCCTTCTAAACTTTTATCCATCCTTGGCAATATCCTCCCACTGAAACATCCTTCATGGAAACTTTGCCCTGATAGCCTCCTCTGCACTCCTATCTTTACCACTCGTTTGTTCTCTAATTTTAATGTTACATGTGCATATTTTGTCTTGCTACTGTTACTACTATAAATTACTTGAGTAGAGACTAGATATGAAATGACCTGTATCTCCCCAGAGTGCCTAGCATAGTGCTAATGTCTTCCCTCAAGACAGAAGAGCTAGTTATTAAGTGGTGAACCTCAAAGGTCCATGTACTATAATTAATTAGTACCCAGACTAATCTCCATTTTATTTCCAGAAGTAAGGTTAAACAATGTATCAGACTATTTGAGCTCTGCTTTGTCCAGCATGCTCTCAGACACCTGACAAATACAGAGATGTGAACTAGGTAATGTGAACCCTCAATTAATTAACGGGTTTAATGTGTATGAGTTCCTAATATACATAATTTACATAAGCAATTTGAGTGACGCATGATGCTAATGTAGTAGGAACTGCAGTTGGTTTTGATTTCCCTTCTGTTTCTTTTGAAAGCATTCACACACTAGCCACCATCCTTTACACTACGTTTATATTCGTAGGTATATCATGTCTGGAGCCTCTGAGAGAGAAATTACGACCGTTGTTTTAGAAGCAGTGTTAGAAAGATAATTAAAAAATAATTAACAAGAATAATTAGTATGGGGCTAAGGGAAGAGAGCTTTTATTTCATCAGCTGGTTTGATGTGAGTAAATGTAATAGAATATAGCTAGAAAAGTACCTATATATAGTAATATGGAAGAAACTATGATTTTTTTCCTTTTTATTTTATTTCCCTGCTTTTCCTTCCCGCGAAAAGTCAGCAAGAAGCAGTCACTGTGATCTTCCCTGCTTTTTGAAAAATGCCACCCAGCATCTCTCACAACATATCTCCATGTGACTGAAGATATAACCATGCAATTCAAATGAAAATGCATAAGTGGAGGATCTGTGAGCATAATGCTTCCAGAGGTTGTATATTAGGTGGTTACTTTGGTATCAGCTAATGAGAAAAAAAAGAAAAAGACAAAGGCTCTCTAAACAACAACAGGATTTTTACGTGCTTTTGCTTATCGTGTTTTACAGAGGCATTAACACACTTTCAGCCACTAAGGTGTTCCCAGCACTGATTGTCTTATAATTGGACAAGACAGCATACAATTTTATCCAGTAATTTCGCTGTTGTGGAAAAGCTGTACACATTCTTTTGTGAATGGTCCCCTGCAGAGAGAAAAGCCCTAAGTTAAGCAAATCAGTCAACTAGAAGAGGACACTTTGCAGTCAGGCCGACCAGGCTGAAACATTAGTCTTCACACTAGTTGAGTGGCCTTGGGCAAAATACTTTTTCTCTCTGAACTGAAACTGTCTTTAAAGTGGTAATGATAATAATACCTACCAGACCCGGCATTATCATTTATTTGAATGCTACTCCTTTTGTCATAATACTTGTTATTATTATCAGGTTATTAACTTCTCCGAACCTGCTCCCCTACCTGCAAAATGTAGGTAATACTTACAGGTTTAGTGCCAGAATTAAATGAGGTCCTTCAGAAAAGTTACCTCCCCAGGCTATACCATTTATTCACAACCCAATGAGTGAAGAACAATTAAATATTAGAAGGTACCCAAATTATTGACTTACGTTTACTGAGAGAGAAAAAAAGAACAAACTCAAGTTGTAATATAATTATAGATATAGGCATCAGGACAGTGGCTTTTGTGTAGTCCAAGGATCTGAATACACTGGCCTTTGGTTATTTTGGTTTGTTTACTTGCTTTTTGTTTTGTCTATTTGCTTATTTTTAATATATGCAGGAAACCAAGCTGTCTTCTAAGCACTAGATATTAGTTACGGCATAAAAATATAATTAACACATCATCACACAATTCTGTTTCTCCCAGAACTTGACAGTACTGGGAAACTAGAAAATAGAATAAATGAAGTGAGTAAAGCCTTCAACAATGATTCTAATGGCAGGCAGGAAATAATATGTGATGATTTGGATTCTTTAGATGAGCTTTTCAGATGCAATTTGCTAAAGGACATTTGAGATGGAAAATGGAGAACTCCAGTTACATGAGAGGGTATAAAAATGGCTGACCTGTCTTAAATTAACATCACAAAGAATTTATGGTAATTTGTATTAATCATATCAAGAACCTCACTCCCCAGTAGCCATGGTTCCCCTGAAGTCACTGGATTTTAACAGAACCCAGTCTCGGCTTACAGAGCCTAGAAAACGTTACTAGGCTCATGATATCTATTAGCATGATTCATCCATTCATTTATCATGTATTTTTAAGCACATACCCTATGCCAGTCATTGCCCTTCTGGACTTGTAGTCTGGTTCAAGAAGAGGTAGGAAGAGGCTACCTCAAGTCTAGCTCAAATACATAAGCATTAAGAAAGTTTTATATAGATTAAAACCTCCATCACCATAACCACCAATATCTCATAATAAACAGTAGAGATATCATCAGAGAGGGAGAGATTGATAGTGCAAATGAGTCTTCCCCATTTAAGTAGAAAATATTTGCCTTTGGTGGTTTAATGTCATGCAGTTATCTTACTTTTCCTTGTGAGAATTTGTCACCTTGTTATACAGCATGACCCATTAGTTCTGAAAAAGCCCCAGGTATATCTGATTGCTCCCAACATGTTAGAACCAAGAATAATTTTTAAATTCTTCCATGTCCAAAAATATTAAGACTAAACATTTTAGTTCAGGTGATGTCAAGTAAACTTTAATTTCAGTGCCTGGAACATATTACTCAAATATTTATTGACTGAGTATATGAACAACAAAAGGTTTCAAGATAGAAGAGAATAAAGGAAGTTTGTGGATGGTAAGACAACATTTTTTAAGAACAAAAAGAGGAATACAGAGTTAGGAAGACTGGCTGTCTCCATAAACTGGATGTTTCTCATAGTTCATTCCAATTCTGCCTGAGACTCTCCCTTTTAAAACATCCACAAATGTTAGATGAAAGAGAGCTAACAGTTGGAGGACATTAAAGCTGATTACCAATAGATTGCATTAACATGCAAAGCAATTAGGAACCACTGAAAACTATTAACATGATGTTTTGTGTACCAATCATAACTCTGAATGTGTGAAACTTAACTCCATCTGCAGACGGCCTTAGACACTGTGATTCAGAGTTTCAAAAATGGTATTTGTCAATATCCTTCACCCCATGCCCTCTTCACATGAAAAACCTCCAGGCCTGTACCTGTCTAACCAAAGGGCTATCTCCCACTTTGCTAGTCTACTATGATTGGCCAAGTTCTATAAGCAGACAGTTTTCTACTGAAATCACTAAACTGATGACTTCTCATCTCATATAATTTTTAACACTGCCAAATAATCCTTCTGTCTGTCTTCATTTATCTCTAGCTCCCATTTTCCTTGGCTCTTAGTACAAAATCTCATTTAAGCACCGTCTGCCACTACTTCCCTTATCATTCTCAAATGACCAGATGGCTTCCTTGTTCACAAGTAAAGCATATGAGAATTCCCTCAATTTCATTTGTGTATCCTAGTATTGTAGATAGCCCCACTACCTTTACCTTGTTTCTTCTTATCTCGTATTGAGGTGTTCCCGGTTCAGTCCTTGTTAATCCTGCAATTGGTATCCTACCTCCTGGTGAATGACTCTATCAATAATCCCATTTCTCTCCTGAATTTCAGCCTTTTCATATTTACTAATTAGAAAAGTTGCTTTCCAGAAATATGATGTCACTTAAAGAATGCATTTTCTTCACTATAAAGTGACAATGCTAATTGGCTTAAAATTAGTCAATGGATCCTTATTGAATAAAATATAAATTCTCTAATAGCATAATAGGTTCCTCATTGTCTGTCCCCTACTTAGCTTTCTTCCTCATCTCCTACCCATCTCCCTTAAGCACCCTGTAAAATAGTGGACTATTTTACCCAATATTCTCTATCATCACTCTGCAGTACAATGTGTTTTGCACTTCATGGAATGTAACCCAGGTTATAAAACAGTGGTCTTAAGCAATTCTCCTTAGAAGGAAGCAGTGGGTAAGGCAGCAATCTGACTTGTTCATCATAGCTGTAAAAGAGTTTTAAAATTATCCTATAGGAAACAGTAATTACTAAAGCTTTGTAAACAGGAGAGTAATATTGAGTTTCAGTGTAGATCACTCTATTTTAGAAGAAATTTAAAGAGAATAATGATGCAGAAGGCTAAAACCAGTTATAAGGTTGCTAAGGTTGTCCAAGGGAGAGCTGATAGGAGCCTGAAATTGAGTCTTAGCAGTTGAGATGTGACTTCAAAGGGGTCCAAAGAATAATACCACAGAGATCAGAGTTAAAAGAGGAAAGTATATCCTCACAGAAATCAAGAGTGGGGAGTCCAGCACAATTGATGATCCTGGCATCAAATGCCATAGAGAGGGACTGAAAATATGGCCATTGGATTTGGAAACTAAGAAACCATTTTTTAACCTAAACAGCAGCAGCTATAATCCAGTAGAGCAAAAAGAAAAATGCAGAATTAAGGAATGAATGGGGGACAAGGGCTGACTCGGTGAATGGTGATTTCTTTCCAAAAAACTTATATGAAAGGGAAGTGAAATAGAATAGACAGGTCTAGAAGCTCTATGGAATCAAAGAGTTGGTAAGGGAGAAAAAAAGAGATTTGTATATTCAGAGTCTGAAGGTGAGTTTGAAAAACTTTTTCTTAAAAGACCACATAGTAAATACATTGGGCTTAGAGACCACAAGTTCTCTGTTGCAACTATTGAACTCTGCTGTAGTAGCACAAAGCAGCCAGAAACAATATATGAACCAATTGGTGTAACTGTGTTTTCATAAAACTTTATTTACAAAAAAGGGTAGAAGGAGGCCCTCTGGCCGTAGTTTGCTGGCTCTTAAGTGACCTCGGGTAGACAGAGGGGTGGGATCCATGGCAAACCTTGGCCTTAAACAAGAGGAAAAAGAGAATAATAATAATGTACACCAGCCCAGAGGCTATCTTAACATTGACAAAAAACTTCAACACTTCATTAAAATATCAGTTCCATCTTTTAAAATTATGAAGAGACATATACTAAAAGTGAACCCAGATGTTTCTAAAATAGCTTTTTATAAGACTATAAAGAAAGAAATATTTACTAAATTGTATGGAAATGATTTAGATATTTTAAACTCTGAACCATGATTTATCTACTATCAACTCTTGGAAACTGTGAAACAGCAGCAAGGACTTCCCCCTTACATGTCACCTGAACTTGGAAGAACACAAACTCATCACTGCCTGCTCTAAAAGGAAGGTCTGATTTAAAAAGAAGGATCACCTGAAACTAATAAATTAAAATAAAAAAAATAAAATAAGAAAAATACAAAATAAAAAGAAGGATCACAGTATTGTCTTTCAACCCTAGATCTACAGACATCTTACTTGAAAAGCTGATTGTGGAATCCTGGCTTATTTCCATGACTAAAGCAATGTGATTAAGTTTCTATAGGCTTTAGATAATCACCCAAGCTTTTTGATTTTTATAATCAGGTCAGAGCTTCAATCAATGAAGCTCTCCTAACACTATTGACTCCTTTAAGAATCTAGAAAAGGATAGCACCTGAAAACAAGAGCTGCAGTCATGCTGAGCAAAAGCCTTTTAAGATAGTTTCCTTGGTATAGCTTAAACAGTATGACAACAAAGAGCTAGCATGACATGAAAGTTCACATGCTAATGCATAATGTGCTGCAGCATATTTGTAGGGCAAAGTGGGGGAGGGGGTCCATATTTCCATATGTTATTGATTTTTTAATAATTATAATGTTTTTCATTGAAACAAGTATACCAGCCACCCCCACCATAAGTAAACTCTCTGGGTTTCAGTACCTTTTCTGACCCAATCAAATTTTGTTAGGTGAGTTATTTTGCCAACTTAAATCATGTGAATAGCATTATTAATTTCTCCTAAAAACATGTCTAGCAAGGCAAACTTCTCTTCTGTAAAAATAAAGAAAACACGAAAACTGGTTGGATAATAGAGCCGTTTACTCTCCCAGCCACCCACCCACCCACTCACCCACCTACCATCAATAAGAATGTCTTATTTGGAGCAGAGAAGCAGGGTGGTGGCAAAGATCAGTGATGCCAGAGTTAAAAAATGTTCTAGTGTCTGTCAGGGAAGACACTGAAGACTTGAACTCCTCTCTAAGACTGTTCTGCTGAATGACTCTGGGGAAAAGTGATAGGCAGCCCTTCTCTGCTATGGATGAAGGAAAAATAGAAATGGAAGAAAAATGTGTTAGGAAGCAAAGAGGTGAGGGGGTGGGAGAAACTGGCAAATAACAAATAAATCTCTTGGTGGTATTTTGGATTGATAGATAGCACTTCACCCTGAAGCATTTCTCAAAAACCCACACGTGCAGTTTCACACACACACACACACACACACACACACACACACAAAAGTGTAGCAAAGAGCCTAATGGTGAAAAAGGAAAGGGAGTAAGGGAGTACTTTGGACCAATTTCAGTTGGTCAAAACAGCATTACAGAAAAGACCACAATCTCTTGAATTCCCACAAGATCCAGGTAAACGCTCATTTTTCACAGCCTCATCCTTCCAATATTTCATTTGGTTCGTTGAAAGGTTGAGTCACAGACCTGCTGGGAATAGAATCTGTCCCAGAAACCATGCAATAACAAATGTTACAGAGAGCTCACTAAATCAAATGCTAGGAAAACCTTGACTTCCTCTAAAGCTGTATTTCCTCAGTGCTCAGAATCTGAACCTGGCTCCAAGCATCCATTTTATGGTTAGTTATCTCCCTAAGATCCTTGAAGGAAGTAGGAAGCCCCAAAGACCTTGAAGCATTTGAAAAGTTCATGTTCCACTGGCATGAGATATCAGAATCACAGCTCTAAATGAAAACTTCACTGCAACCTAAATAACTTGTTCATTCCCACCTACAAAACTTCGTATGGCATCTCTGGATGCCATTCCATAACTGTTGTATAACTAATAGCTTTCATTTCTAACCCAGTATCTTTTATACCAGTGCTTTTACATAGAATCACACTTATGCACTTATCTCTTTCAAAAGTTGCTACACTTACGTGTGATCTATATTTTTCAGGCTATTCAAGCACATAACCACAACACAAAATGTTTCTAACGCTCACTGAGTTGTTCTTTGAGAACTCAAGCATCCTACAAATTCCTAGGAAACTGTTCTAAGAATCAGCATAAATTTTATTCACATGTAAACCAAGAATTAATTAATTCTCTTGGCCACCACTATTTTGCTGTTCTCCTGTTTTAGGTCTCCATTGTTTATGTGTTGTGTCACCAATAGCAAAAGTGGTGGCTCTGGTGCCTCAGTTCTCCGAAGGTGTGACTACCATCACTACTGATTATGAGCACCATGACTACTCATGTCTGCCATAGGCACTGCTCTTTCAGTTGCTCTTGTCGGCATCAGAAATTATGCTGAAGTCCATACCATATCTAATGCCTAATATTAGAACCCTTTCACTAACTCCACCATTTTTATTACCCACAGTACCATCCCCCATGCTACAGATGTCGTTTTCAAGGCAGCAACCATTGTACCCAACACTACTACCAATGTCAGGATTACTGCTACCACCCTTCTGAGGTTGGTAAGGGTGAAGGATTACCACCCTTCTGAGGTTCAAATTGAATTTTATCATGACTCTGGTCATAGTACCAATGAAAAGTTTATTTTGAACCTCAATCAGTCTTTCATTGTATCTCTATTATAGTACAACCAAGGCAAGTCTCCTCAGTGGTGGACAGACAGATGGGTGATTGACCAACCTAATTGCTCCAGCAAAAATTCTAGGACACATCCTTGAGGATACTTTCCTTTGTTCCCACATCCAAAACATCATTAAGGCTACTAATACTTCCAAATCATATCCAGAATCCAACTACTTCCCTCCATTTCTATCCCTACTACTCTCATTCAAGTCATGGTGATCTTTAGTCTAAGCTTAGACATAACCCTCTGAGTTGGTCTCCCAGCTTCTATTCTTGTCTTCCTGTGATCCATTCTTTACATGTCAGCTAGAGAGATAATTTTATAAATATAACTCAGACCATATCACTCCCTTGCTAAGAGCCCTCCAAAGTTTCCCTGTCTTACCCTAGCTTATAAAGATCTATGTGATGTGCCCCAGCTAACCTCTGCAACTTCACACAATTCTTGATTTCATAAGAGTCTATCCAGCTACTTTGGCTTTCTTCCTATTTCCCAAATATACCAAACACATTCCATCCTGAGAGTCTTTGCACTAGCTATTTCTTTTTGCTTGAAATGCTTCCCTCCAATATTTGTGTGTGCTCCCTTTTCCTCAGAGTACTGTTCTCTGGCCAGCCAATCCGAAGAAGCTTCCAAATCATTTTCCTTTAATTATATTTTAATGAAATTCACTGAAAAGCTGAATTTCACTGTAAAGCACTTACCACTATATTTTTCTTATTTATCCAATTGTTTATTTGAGTGATGTTTACATAAATTGATCTCACATAAATATATTAATGTGAAATAAAATCTTCATGAACAAAGTGTATAGGATCATGTATACAATCTGCTTCAAAGAAAAATTGTACCTCTGATTCCCCCAAAAGTCACATATCAATAATTGACATGTCTAGTCTCAGAGGTTATAAAAACTCAGAAGTTCAAGTAATGTTAAAATATCTCTGTCCAACTTAGCACTGCTGCAGGATATCTACAGTAGGAAAAAAAGGTAAGGGCAGGTTCTCTCTTTTTCATTAGTCCCTATCCTCCATTACCATTCTTTCCACTCTCTACTCCTGACTGAAGTTTTCAGCCCTTTCCATACTTGAGGAAGAGTGGAAAGAAAAACCTTCTAAGACTGCTACCAGTGTCCTCTAGTACTGGTTTCCTCTAGTCCTGGAAGATATTTTAAGTTCTCACTTTCTCTCTTGAACATTTCCATGGATTCTTCAAAGCCATAACCAACCCCAACTCTGGAAATTTCTCCCCTGCCGTTCCCTGACATATTCAAACCCTCCCTCTTGACACCAAGGAGTCCCCCTTTAGTTCTGGTCTTAGGTAGTAGGCCTCCAATCAGACTCGTTTTATTGGAGTGTCTTAACTCCCCCAGAGGTCCCCTAACAATCCCCTCCATGAGCCAGATTTCAGTAGCTATCTTGGGTCTTCAGTAGTTCTCTAACATTTGCTCTCTCTCTCTCCTTTTTACAGTGGTTGAGGGTAGCTATGGTTCTTGCCATCTTCTTTACAATCTTAGTTAGGGGTCTAGCGCCTCAATATGAAATGTGAGGGCACTTGACACTTCTTATCATGCCACTCTCAGCCAAAGGCAATTTTACACAGTTTTTGCACTCTTATTAAAATATGCAGGTGCTATTAGTCAATCCTTCTTCTACGAAACATTTACCTTATAGGATTACTTTGTGACTCTTTATCAGTTTAGTCAATGAAGAGAATACAGACTATTCAGAGTGAATATGTATTAAGCGCTATGTCTATAGTCCATAATATGTAGACCAGCCTTATAAGTAGACACTCACATGGCAGGTCTAAATTAAAGAAGTTGCATGGGGGAAAAAAAAGATGATTTGCTACATTTGGTAATACACATTAGTTAATTAGACCATGAAGAAAAGTATATTTTTTATAAACATTCCAACATTCATGTTTTTAAGGTTTATTGTATACCCTGATGGGACAGAGTTATATTAACATCTAGATAAAAGTGAAGAATGAACTGTTAAAGATACTCAACCCACCATTTTCATAGACCCTGGCTGGCTTGCTGATGCCATTTATAATAATACACAGAGTTTACAAATTTCCAAATACTCACCTCAAGAGGAACTCGGTCCTCCAGTAAAAGTTCATTATTAACCCCTAACACTTCTGAGGCTTGGCCAGGGAAGCATTATATTTTTAGTGCCAGAATTAATGCCAGGTTACAGTCACAAGGGCATTATACTTGATGATTTATGATGCCGTGTAGTACAGTGAATGAGACTGTTCTACCCCCTTGGGCCAGTTGAAAACTCCTAATTCTTTGTTTTCATGACACATCTTTCTGGGATGGGTCAAGCAGTGAAAGAAAAAAAGAAAAGACTTCGGACCATACCTTTGATGTAAATCCCAGATATTCTCTTTCTTCCCTAAACCAACCTAGATAACCAGTATGGAGAACAGTCAGAATTGCACATAAAACAAAAACCTAACAAAGAGAAACTAGCTTATATCCTCTGACAGATTAGTACAAAGCTATGAAGGTCATCTACCCCACACAAGGAAGAAAAGAATTGTATCTAGTATTCTAAAAGCACCCTGATAGAATTTAAATTAACACAAGTTTAAAAACTATCCTTTATTATAGGTAGAAGGGCTTCCTTACTTATTAGCTATGTGGTCATGAAACCTAAGTTTCCACAAATGTGAAGTAGGATAGTACTATTTACTGCTTATGGATGATTTAAAATTTTAATGATTCAAAATAAAGTGATTAAGATTAGATTTAAGAATGCACATGGATTTAATAGGCCAGAATTCTTTTTTTTGGGGGGGTGGAGTCAGAAGTTTTTTTTAACTTGTTTTCCAATTGGGTTTTACTCAGATCTTAGATGAATATGTCTTAAGCATAAAGGAGGGTCTGCAACCTCATTTCACAATTTCTGTAGTTTTACATCTGAGCCACAACCTCTTTATAAACACTGATAAAAGTATCTATATATTAGACCTTAGAGGCTATATTATTTTCTCGGTAGACTCAGTCTCACATCTCAAGAAAATGACCCAAGAGCAGTAATATACTTAGTGTTCTTGCTTCTGGTAAGAAAAATGAAAACTTATTTATATGATTTTTTTTTATATATATAAAACACTAATATTGGCCCTCATGGATAAAATGAAAGACATTTGTTTTTTGTGTCTAATACCCTTTTTAGAGTAAAATGAAAGGAAAAAAGAAAATCAATGCTTAGACTAATTTGCTGAATAACTTTCAGTTGTCTAGGAGAAGCAGCCCTGGAGGCCAATCCTTTCTTGGCATGTTCAGAATCTCATTGCAAATTACTGTCCCTGTGAATCAGAATTCGATTGCTGAGCATATCCCAATCTACAGCTCTGAAGAGATCAACCACAAAGGCATTGGTGAAGAAGTTCCTGGAAGACAGTTAAGCCTCTTCCATGTTGTTAATAAGCATTTTCATACGGAGTGACTAGAGAGCATGAAACAACGACTGCCAGCCCCAGTAAGTTGTCAAACATTAAGCTTACATGGGCGATTTCACCTGGTTTACCTTGCTTGATATAAACCCGGAGGAGGTCCAGGCAACAGTCATAAATTCAAATAAGCTTTTAAAGCCTTCTCAATTGATCACTACATAAAAAGACACAGAACAATTGTATAATCACCTCACACACAGGTAACTAAATATATTGCCCTTTACAAATGCACTGATGTAAAACACAGAGCTTTTTCTCCCCAGCTAATGGTTGAGAGCAGCTTTATTTTGCTTTCTTGTGAACTTAATACCTAGCAAATAAATGAGAGTCCCGGAAGCAGCTCCTTCAGTCAGACAGTAACACATATACAATGAAATCTGCTTGTGATAAAATAACTATTACAAGTGAAGTGGAATTAAAGCCTTGGTTACACTTCTGTCTCTTACATGTATATTAAATTTTCCTGTGAAGGTCATAGGAAACAAGATGTCATATTAAAATATATAAATCTCATTCACAAGGTGACATAAACTGGATCAATAAGTGACACATGGAATACTTGTGAGTTCACAAAGTATGAATTAACTCTTAAATCTACATATACAAACAAGGGGCAGTGTGGCAATGGGGAATGGAAATTATCATCATGCTTAAATGGGAAAGTAAGTATGTGTTAGGTACCAATAGTTGCATGTGATAACTTGAGCCAACATAAAGTTGAAGTCAGAATTTAAATTCTGTGTTTTACTCTTGACTCTACAGTCCATGAGCACAACTTCTATCACCACAAGAACAATACTATCATTCCATCCTTTCATTGAGGTTATTTAAAAGAGGGGGAAAAAATTAGTCCATCTCAATGACATTTCCAAACACATTTCCTCATATGACTGTCAACAGAGAAATAGGTTTCTTCAGAAATCTCATAAGCCTTTATAGGTTTCTTTTGTTTCAGAATCTTCACCTTTTCAATGAGTGTGAGCTTCATAAGAGTTGCAATTTAATCTTGACTATATTATTCATGTCTAATAGAAAGTATAGGTACAAGATTGGGGTCCTACTAAGCATATTTTAAATGAATAAAAATTTATTTCATTTCTAATATATGTAGTCGGTTGCTAAAGAACTCTCGGTATATTTCCATAAAAGTCATAAAAACTGGAACTTTTAATGATCTGATACTTCCAGAGTAAGTTAAGACTTCAAAGACTGTCCTTCTTCTACCTCCTTGAGAGTCATATAAGTTGGTTCAATGTGATGTTTATAGACATTGGATAAACATTCAGTAGTCTTTCCCATAAGCGAAAAAGCACAGTGTGTGACTAGCCAGTAGTGTTAGAATCAGGAGCTGAGATTGGGTTTCAGGGGGTGGTGAGAACCAAAACAATGGCTGAAGTGAGCCTTGCTATACAAAGTATGGTGTCAGAACCAATAGCAGCAGCAGCTCCCAGGAATTTGTTAAAAATGCAGAATCTCAGGCTCTGCTCCAGCTTACCCAATCAGAATCATCGCTTTAATAACATCTGCATATTTAACAATAATTGATATATGTCAATTACATCTCCAATTGAACGAAAAGAAAATCAGCAAGAACAAAATTGAAAAACAAAACAATATCCCGAGGTGATTTGTGTGCCAAAGGTTTAAGAAGTCCTAGGCTAGTGCCGAGAGAGCCTGAGGCTGTGAATTCAGGTTAGGAGCCCATAGTGAATGCCAGAGGGAAAGAAGCCAAAGTCAAGGATAGGAAGACCAGATGCAAAAGCAAACCAAAGACCAAAGAGGCATATGCAATGTCATAAATAGGAGTTTAAGACAGGTCTAAAACAGGATGAGGACCACATTAAAGAGGTAGGGATGGAGTTAGGTGTAAATTTCAGGTGGACAGTTTACATAAGGCTGGGAAAATTCCAAGATTACTGTTCAGAATGGATAATTCAAACCATGCCTTAAATTTTAAAACCAGTAGAACTCACTTACAGTTGATGATACAACTTGTTACCTTCTATGTTTCCGAGACCTTTATCCTTTATCATTTTGAGAATGAATCCTTGAACAGAAACAGGTTTGTCTGTTTTTCACTGAAACTTCACCATTTTATACTGGTTAAACACAATATTTAAATAATTTAAACAATTATTTAAATAATTATACTGGTTAATTTAAATAATTATACTGGTTAAACACACACACACACAAAATCTTGTGTTAACAAACTTACATTGTGTAGAACAGAAAGAATATTTTTGACCATGGGATTTTCTGCTAATGAAAAGACTCCTGGGTTGCCAAACTCATAGGCAATTTAATCTGGTGACCAATATAAGAAATACCAGAATGTTAGACCTATAAAGATCATCACTGAATTAAATCCTCACAATCCTCTGAGTTAAATCTTATTATCCCCCATTTTACAGTTAAAGAACTTGAGGCTCAAAAAATAATAATAATTTTTATTATTTTCAAAATAATAATTTTTTGAAATTATTCAAAAAATTCAAAAAATCATTTTTTTGAAGTCTGACAGAACTAAGATAGTGTCCTGAACTTGTGTTCTCATCCACCGTACTGCCCTAAATGAAAGACAAGCAACAAATAGACCCCATTTGTCAACTTAGGTTTCTCTTGCGTGTCATACAATATTGCAAAAGTAGTCATTTCTGGAATCACCAAAAAGTTCACAACAGTGGACACTATTCCTATAACATAATAAATCACCTTAGCGGATTTCTAAATTTCGCTTTCAGAATTTTATGTCTCCTGAGGATCAAATGAGATGCTAAAAGCTTTTAGAAACATAGAAAACCTGTATGTATGTGAGCATGCATGTATAAAATGGCATCATTGTTGATATATGAGATCTACATGAGATCTGTTTACCATGCTCCACAACCTGTCCGTAGGAATGCTTTTCACAGTGCCTGACATGTAGCGGAACAGCAGGCTCTCAATAACTCTCTACTGAATAATTATGATTATGATTATGACTGCTAACATTGAAAGCTGAACTCAGAGAATTCTACTAAAGAAATTCATTTTCATGTTTTCTGGGAATTTTTCTGGAACAAAGATGTTAACTCCTGGCTGTAAAAATATCAAAAAACTTTGTTATTTCTTCACATCAAAAATAATTGTGATAAACACATGAAAACTGCAGGCTTACCAGAAAGATTAATACCAAATTCAAAAAAGAGCTGGCAGCCACATTTATTCATATTGGGGGAGTAATATACAATTAAAATTCTCCCCCAAGGAGAAATTAGATACAGCTTGTAAGTTATTACAGGAAATTGCTGCCATAGCTTCTCCAATTACAGATTAAGTATCAATCATTTAGCAGGGCAGAAATGATGCCACACTTACACTAATATCACATCAAATGATGTAAATTATATTTTAGATATGTTCAGACATTTTATCTTGATTCTCTAATTTTGTCATAAAAAGTGAATATTCCACCTCCCAAAAATTAATGTAAATAAATCCATTCTCAATACTTAGATGCACCATTTCCATTAACTATTATTTGCATGCTATTACACTCTCATAATCTACAACCCTAAGGGACAAAGCTAAATGCAAGAAAACAAGCTGATATAACGCAGTTTGAGAGAATCATTTCTACTGAGTATAAAAGTCAGAAGAAATTTAGTTCAGTTTCCTAAACAACACAGGAAACTGATATTCTGAATTATTATCATGAATCATTTATTGTAAGTGCCGTAATAAAAAAAAGAAATTCAAACATATTCTGTATATTCTAAGTCATTCAAGTTGATGCCTATTTTTATTTCCATCAACATAAAAAGATTATAAACTTGAGAACCAATTAATCAGAAAATTCAATGAACTCAAAACTCCTATTCTCTAGAAATTTTATTATTAAGCTTTATTAAAAAGTGAGAAATAACATAGAAAAGAAAACTAAATAAAATGTCTCAACAACTTTGTAATAATTATACTATACCATTCTAGTAAAAGTTTTTAACTAAATTATCAAAATCTATTTTAAGAACTTAACTTTTAGTGCCCACTATCAAAGTTTTTTGATCAAATATCAATCTGCATATCTTAAGGGACAGAGTCACTTCTGCCTAACTTTGATATACGAAGTCTGCCAATTAAGTTCATGAACTCATCCTAGAAAAGGTGCTACATGCCAATTAAGCTCGTGAACTCATCCTAGAAAAGGTACTACATACCTCATTGCTGAATATCACTATGGTCACCTTTGAAGTACTCCCCTTGGGAAGCTAGACACTGATGCTAGCACCTAGTCCACCCTTCAAAGCAATTTTGGAACTCTTTTTCTGGAATGGTCATTAGAACTGTCATCATATTTCCCTTGATGTCCTGAATGTCATCAAAATGTCTTCCTTTCAATATTTCTTTTATCTTCAGGTAAAGAAAGAAGTCATTGGGGGCCAGATCAGGTGAGTGGGGAGGGTGTTCTAATAGTTATTTGTTTACTGGCTAAAAACTTCATCACACACAGTGCCTCTTGATCTGGTGCATTGTCGTAATACAAGAGCCATGAATTGTTGGTGAAAAGTTCAGGACATCTAATTTTTTCACACAGCCTTTTTAGCACTTTCAAATACTAAACTTGGTGAACTGTTTGTCCAGTTAGTACAAATTCATAATGAATAATCCTTCTGATATTAAAAAAAGGTTAGCAACATCATTGCAACAAGTTCTCGAACTTAATTGTCAGACCTCACATTAAAGGATGCTGAGATTTTTCTAGATGAATTTGAAAATGTTTACAAATGGTCTATTATGGTTGCCTTCCAAAATTGATTAGGTTAGAGTTCCTCATACAATTTTTAGTTCACAATCTCATTTTTTTCAAGATATTTTTGCTACCCCACATTCCAACTGTTTTTTTGTGAAAGCTATGATAAAATTTCAAAACTTAGGTAAGAAAAACACATTCTCTTTACTAATTAAAATGAAACACACTAGGTCCTTGACATTTATATCAAATAGTTCCTGGAAATTTTCACAATCCCAAATTTTAAAATATCACCATAGAAAATAAAAACTCTGTGTAGAAAGCAGTACAGATGAGTGCTGGATTGTTAGCTGAGCTCAAATACTGGCTAATGGGTGACTCTTCCCAATTACTACACCAGCTTCCAAGAATCCATGAGTCGAGTTTATGCCTCAACACAATCACAGTTTTGTTTTTTTCTGTCATGGATCTTCAGTATAATTATGAAGAAATGAAATGTGCAAATGTCAAAGTTATAGCATACACAGGATGTTCTCCAAAGGAAATATAATAATATAAATTAGGGACCAACTACTCTTTCCAGAGTCATTGGGTAGTAATTAAGAGGATGTCAACAAATCTGTATGGAGCTTTTAATGCAATACTCTAAAAAAAGAAAGCCAAACTACAGTTCTAGGTAGCTTCCAAGTTCTACAGCAGAGTAAACAGCAGAGTTTTTTGGGGGGAGAAAAAGCAATTGTCACCTCAAGGAGAATATTGCTCTAGGGAAAAGCAATTCAAAAACTCTCATTCAAGAGAAGACTAATCTGATATTCAACTCAAAAATATCTATCAACATAAATACAATTCTTCTGTTTATATAAAGTGTCTGTCATGAGCATTCTTTTTAATAAGATACAAACAATAAATGAAGGAGGTTGAAGACAGCTATTTCTGGTAATGATAGGTAATTTGAGTCAACTCTCCAGTTGAAACCAGCTAAAAATACCATACAAATATTTCTTTAATGTTGTTTGAAGGTATTAAAAACAATGAAACTTTTGTAAAACACAAACTGAGAATATACAGACACCCAGAAATGTGAGTCCACATTTTTGAGCCAATTTAACCTGGACGGCATTGACTGATTGTCGGGGGAGTGCTAAGAGATTGAGAGATTGTGCAGAGCTTTGGATGGTCTCTTGAGGGTAGAGGGACAGTGATTAAAGTCCGGGATAAACTACTTGCAAAGTTCTTAGTGAACCCACTTCACTATATGTTGAGACTCCAAAGGGCTAAAACCTACAAATAAAGGTAAATTATAAATGGATCATACAGAAGTCCAACTTTGAATCTTATAAGTCCCTGAAATTGTATTAAGGTGATCTGAGAGCAAGTGGCTCAAGCTTCCAGAGTTGTAGATCTCAAATGGAAGATGACATTATTTAAAGCACTAAATTATTTCTTTATACAATATTACAAACATAATATCAGGATCAAAATTTTACATATATATATGTATGTATATATATGTGTATGTGTACATATATATATATGTATATATATATATATATATATCGTATATGTGGCTAAGAGGATATGATTGAAAAGCAAGAACAATAAAAAACAAGAAACACACAAACACACTTTTAGGGTCTATGATTAAGATTATCCTCCACAGGCTTTAAAATGAGAATTCTTACTCTACATAAAGAGATAAAAGACAAGACAAAATTTCAGCAGAGAACTGAAACCATAAAAATTAACCAAGTGGAAATTCTAGATGATAAGTAGTATAAGAAAATAGCCAAAAATTTAGTATTCAATGGATCATTGTGCCAGATTAGACACAGCTGAAGAAGGAATCAGTGAACTGAAATATAAGCCAAAATAATATATCCAAAAGGGTGCACAAAGAGACAAGATAGAAAAATACAGAAAAGAGGACAAAAGACTGTGAAAGGATCTACTATGCATAATAGTAGAACTTGATACTAAAGTTCAAGGGAAAAAATAACCACACACACATATGAAACAATGGGTCAGAGCAACATTTGAAGAGATAATATTTGAAAATGTTGCATCATTGATGACAAATCTTAAATTACAGAATCAAGCTAGAATTGAATTTAAAAATAAGAAAACTAGACTATTTCCAAAAAAGTGGAAATTAAGAAATGCACTTGTACTTATACATAAGTCAAGATTAGATGCCATAATATTTAGAAAATATTTAAAGTGAGCAATAATAAATATATGACATATAAAAACTGATGGGCTACAAAAAAGCAGTACTTAGAAAGTAATTTATAACATAACATTCACAAATTAGGGATGAATAAAAGATGAAAATCGATGATTTAAACTTACATTTCAAGAAGTAAAATAAAGAACAGAAAGTCAACAGACTTTCTCTACTGTTGACAGAAAGTCAACAGTAGAAGGAAAAAAATACTAAGGAAAAGAATAAAAGTTATTAAAATAGAGAGATGAATAAAATTGATAAACCCTAGTGAAACTAATTAAGAAAAATTGAGAGAATACCCAAATAAACACAAACAGAATCAAAAGAAAATCATAGTTTTGAAAGGCATTAAAATGAAAAGATATTATGTATGTTAATATATTGAAATACTTAGATGAATAAAAACTTTTTAAAATTAAATTTACCAAAATAACATGAAAAAGTAGAAAATTTGAATACTCTTATAACTATTAAAAAATAAATCTTAAAACATCTTACAACAACAACTAAAACTACAATTGCTTTTTCTCCCCCAAAAAAACTCTGCTGTTTACTCTGCTGTACAGACCAAGATGACATCACCAGTGAATTCAACAAAATATTTAAGGAAAAAAATAATACCAATATAATACAGACACTTTCAGATTATGCAAAAAAAAAACCACTTGCAAGTAAATTTTTGAGGCAAAGTTCAATGATGATAGACTTCACGAAGATATGAATACAAGAGAATATATCCTTAACAAAATATATATAAAACCAGTGTAAAATTTCAATGTATTACAGGAATGCACTTTTTTTTAATTAATTTTATTGGGGTGACAATTGTTAGTAAATTTACATAGATTTCAGGTGTACAATTCTGTATTACATCGTCTATAAATCCCATTGTGTGTTCACCACCCAGAGTTAGTTCTCTTTCCATCACCATATATTTGATCCCCTTTACCCTCATCACCCACCCCCCACCCCCTTACCCTCTGGTAACCACTAAATTATTGTCTGTGTCTATGAGTTTTTGTTTCTCATTTGTTTGTCTTGTTCTTTTTGGTTTATATACCACATATCAGTGAAATCATAGGGTTCTCTGCTTTTTCTGTCTGACTTATTTCACTTAGCATTATTCTCTCGAGATCCATCCATGTTGTCACAAATGCTCCTATATTATCTTGCCTTAACGCCGAATAGTATTCCATTGTGTATATGTACCACAACTTCTTTATCCATTCATCTATCGAAGGACATTTTGGTTGTTTCCATGTCTTGGCCACCGTAAACAAAGCTGCAATGAACATTGGCGTACACGTGTCTCTATAAAGAAATGCTTTTATATTTTTGGGGTAGATACCCAGGAGAGCGATTGCTGGGTCATATGGTAGTTCTATTCATAATTTCTTGAGGAACCTCCACACTGCCTTCCATAGCGGCTGCACCAGTCTGCAAGAAATGCACTTTTTTTAACATTCCAAAATAAGGGTATCTTATGCCATTAACAGAGTAAGTGATAAAGTTTATATGGACAGCTCAAAGAATGACAAAATACCTTTTGATAAAATTTAATATTCACTTTTCATGAAAAGTCCACACACCAAGAACAGACGAGAACTCGCTTAATATTGTAAAGGTCATTTCCCCCCTCCCCCATCTATTACCCTTCTGACATCATATATGGCTGTTACAGTTCCACTGACACTATTCTTTAGACTGTACTCCACAATCTGTAATTATACATATATATACACACATATATATACATATATATACACATATATATTACACAACATGTAATTTTATATATATGTGTGTATATATATATACACACACACACACACATATATATATATATATATATATATATATATATAATTATACTTGACATTCATTATTATTCAGCTTCAGCTTCAGGTGTACACTGAAGTGGTCAGGCACCTACATCATACCTGCAGTGGTCTCCCTAATAAGACAAGTGTCCATTGGATACCCTACAAAATCTTTACAACATTATTGATTATATTCTCCAAACTGTCTTTCATATCCCTGTGGCAATCTTGTGGTTATCGATTGTGCTTTCTAATCCCCTCACCTTCTCTCTCATCGCCACCCTCTTCCCATCTAGCAACGCTCACTTTTTCCTCTATGTCTCTGAAACTGTTTCTGATTAGTTTGTACATTTATTCTATTCTTTAGATTCCACATATAAGTGAGATAATACAGTATTTGTCCTTCTCCGTCTGACTTATTTCACTTAGCATAATGTTCTCTAGGTCCACCCATATCGTTGTAAATGGTAAGATTCATTCTTCTTTATGGCCAAGTAATACTTCATTGCATAAATGAACCACAGTTTCTTAATCCAGTCATCTACCGATGGGCATTTCAGTTGTTTCCATGTCTTGGCTATTGTGAATAGCACTGCAATAAACATAGGGGTGCATACATTTTTTTGAATTAGCATTTTGGATTTCCTTGGATAGATACTAAGAGTAGAATTGCTGGGTCATTGCAGTTCCATTTCCAGTTTTTTGATTTCCATAGTGGCTGCACCAATCTGCAATCCCACCAGCAGTGCTTGAGGGATCCCTTTTCTCCACATCCTCTCCAGCACTTGTTGTTTCTTGATTTATTAATGATAGCCATTCTGAGTGGAGTGAGGTGATAGCTCATTATGGTATTTATTTGCATTTCTCTAATGATTAGTGAGGTTGAACATTTTTTCAAATGTCTCTTTGCCATCTGTATGTCCTCTTTAGAAAAATGTCTCTTCATGTCCTCTGCTCATTTAATTGGGTTGTTTGCTTTTTGGTGTTGAATTGAATGAGGTTTTTTATAAATTTTGGATACTAAACTCTATCAGATGTACCATTGACAAATATCTTCTCCCATTCAGTAAGATGCCTTTTTGTTTTATGGATGATTTCCTTTGCTGTGAAAAAAGTTTTTAGTTTGATGTAATCCCATATGTTTATTTTTTCTCTTACTTCCCTTGCCCGAGGGAATATATCAGTAAAATATATTACTAAGAGTAATTGTAAAAGTCATTTTTAAAACAACAAATAATATCATACTTGATATGAAATATTGGACTCCTCTATATTGAGATCAATAAACAAATAAGGGTTTATATTATCATCACTAAAATTTAACATTTTACTACAACACCTACCCCAAGGTAAGGTAAAATAATTATAATTATAAAGACAGAAGTAAAACTACCATTATTTACAGAAAATCTAAATGTCTATAAGTAAATTATTAAAACTGATAAGTGAGTCTAGAAAAATTAATTGCATTTCTTATTTCAATATTAACAGAACATAAAATATTAAAGATAAAATTTTGAATAGCATCAAACACATTAAATGCCTAGGTAATAAATATAACAGATGTGCAAGACTTTTATGCAAAACAAAAAACTATAAAATATTATTGAGAGAAGCTAAATAAAACCTAAATATACCATGTTTATGGATTGGAAAATAATTGCTCTTCCCAAATTGATTCCTAGATCAATGAAATATTTATCAAAACCTGAACAGATTTATTTTTTTTGTATGTTGATCTTAACATGCTAAATTTAAAACTTAAATAGAAAATAAATCTCAGAATAATGAAGACACTCCTGGAGAAAAAGGACAACACGGGAGTATTTGATCAAGTGGATATCAAGATTTATGATACATTTCAGCTAATTAAGATAGGATGGTATTGACAAGAATAAGTCATTTGACTACTGGCATAGAATAGGGAGCCAGTAACTCACAGTCATCTGTTTATGGGTGATTTATTAAAAAAAAAAAGAAGAAAAAGTAGCTCTGTAAACAGTGGTGATAGAATTTCGCAGTGTTAGGCATATTGGACATTTATACAAAAAAAAGTGATTCGTACTACACATTTGACACAAAAATCAACCATGAGTACATTATAAATTCCTATTAAAATGCTAAAACAATAAAATATAAATATTATATAGGAGAATATATTCATGATCTCAGAGTAGAGAAAGACACGAAAAGCACCAAAAGATTAATAAAGATTAATAAATTTGAATATCTGCTCATCAAAAGATATATTAAGTCAACCACAAGGCAAGTCACAAACTATCTTGCAACACATTAAATAACAATAAGTTCATATCTAGAAAAATTAAAAATTCATAATTAATAAGAAAAAGTCATTCAAGAGAAAACAGGCAAGAGATTTTAACGGCACTTCAAGAAACCAAATGGCCAATGAGTTTATGAAATGCTTCTCGACTTCAGTAGAAACTACAGAAGAGCAAATTAATACCCCAATGAGATAATTCTACACACCTGCTAGAATAGCAAAAATTAAAATACCAACTATACCACATATAGCCAAACATGTCTACTCATACACTGCTCATCAGTAAATAGATATAATTACTGTATTAGTGTTCTTTGCTGCATAACAAATTACCCCAAATTTAGCAGCTTAAAACAACACAGAGTCAAATTATCTTAATTTCTGTAAGTCTGACCCAGGTTTGCTGAGTTCTTTACATAGAATCTCAGAAAGTTGTCATCAAGACGTTAGCTAGGCTGCATTCCCCTCATGAGTCTTGACTGATCTCCCAAATCATTCAGGTTGTTGGCAGAATTCATTTCCTCATAGACTGAGGACCCTATTTTCTTACAGGTTCTCAGCTGGGGACTGCTCTTAGCTCATAGAAGCTATCCAGAATTCCTTGTCACATGGTTCTCTCTATAGGCCCTCTTAAAACATGGCATCATATTTGTTCTAAGCCAGTAATGTAGTCTCTTGCTCGAATCTGCTGAGATAGAGTCTTATATAAAAAAAAGTCATAAAAGTTACATCCTATCACCTTTGCTATAGAATGTAATCTAATCAAGGGAATGACATTTGCTGTAATCATATTAGGTAGAAGCAAGTCACAGGTTCTGCTCACATCCAAGGGAAGAAGATAACACAAGCTATGGACACTAGGAAGTAGAATTTATTTGAAGTCACCCTAGGGCCTGTCCACCAAATTATTTTGGGAAATATATTAACAGTGTCCATTAAAGCTGAACTCATATGCTTTGACCCAGCAATTCTATTTCTGGGTATATAA
The DNA here is from genome assembly GCF_964194185.1 of Rhinolophus hipposideros. Lineage (NCBI taxonomy): Eukaryota > Metazoa > Chordata > Mammalia > Chiroptera > Rhinolophidae > Rhinolophus > Rhinolophus hipposideros. The sequence goes on from NC_138049.1 coordinate 38,850,394, forward strand.
CAAACAGAAATGCATACATATGATCACAAATAACATATATAAGAACATTCATACCCAAAATAGGGCACAGCCCACAGATCCATCCATCGACTAGACAAACAGATTCACATAGCCACATAAATTCTATGCAGCAATGAAAATGAACAAAACATCATAGATAAATCTCACAAACTTTTCATGTTGAGATAAGCCATATGCAAAACAAACTATAAGGTTCCATTTTTGTGAAGTTAAAGATAAGTAAAGATTAAACAATCATATTTAGGGATGCAAGCTTGGGAGTAAACCAATAAAATCAAGACAGACAGTATAAAAAATCAAGAAAATGGCCACCATCAGGGAGGTTAGTGATTAAGAGTTGGTTTGAGGAGGTGCTTAGGTATTTGTCTTTATACTATATTTTGAACCTGTCACGCAGGGGACCCTGCTCGCTGCGCCATTTGTCGTGCAGGGTCTCAGCTCCCACTCCCCGCCCAAGAACGCAGGACACGGTAAGGCCAAACAGGAACACCCACGGAGCCACAGATAGGGGAGTCAAACCAATATATTCTCGCTGGCGGCTGGGCTGGAGACACAGGAAGCAGGATCTACATAATCTGCCTAACAGCAGTCCGCGCTTGCCAGCCACCATCTTCTCGCTAGCCCCCATTCCTTTTCTGCTAGCGTAGCCACAGCCATTATATTAGTGGCCAATGGCCTACGGGTTACAGCTGACGGCCAACTAGCCACAGCTGCTGGCATCTGATCACAGTTGATGGCCATTTACTACCCGAGCCAGCACCTTTCTATGTGAGGCCGAGAGCCTGGAAACTGCTTTTTGGGGTTTTGTCCCCACACTCCACCCCTACAGGGTCTCGCCTCACAATCTACGCGACAAGCGTCTTCTGCGAGGGGCCCTGTGCAAGGAGCCTGGAGGTGAATGCAATATCCCGGACACAGCCAGGCTCTCTGAGCACAGCCAGGGTTTCTCAGGGCACCACCAGTACTTCTGGGCACAGCCAGACTTCCTGGGCTTCTTAAGGTACCACCAGTCTCCCCGGGCACAGCCAGGGTTTCTCAGGGCACCACCCCAGTACTTCTGGGCACAGCCAGACATCCTGGACTTCTTAGGGTACCACCTGTTTCCCCGGGCACAGCCAGGTTTTCTCAGGGCACCACCACAGTACTTCTGGGCACAGCCAGACTTCCTGGGATTCTTAGGGTACCACCAGTCTCCCCGGGCACAGCCAGGTTTTCTCAGGGGACCACCACAGTACTTCTGGGCACAGCCAGACTTCCTGGGATTCTTAGGGTACCACCTGTCTTCCCGGGCACAGCCAGAGTTTCTTAGGGCACTGCCACTCTCTCTGGACACAGCCAGACTTCCTGGACACAGCCAGGGCTCACAGGGCACTGCCACTCTCTCTGGGCACAGCCAGACTTCCTGGACACAGCCAGGGCTCTCAGGGCATTGCCACTCTCTCTGGACACAGCCAGACTTCCTGGACACAGCCAGGGCCTCTCAGGGCACTGCCACTCTCTGGACACAGCCAGACTTCCTGGACACAGCCAGGGCCTCAGGGCACTGCCACTCTCTCTCTGGGCCTCTCGGGGTACTGTGCTGGAACAACAGCGGCTCACATCAAGGTGCTTACATATTATCAATGGCGGCCAGTCAAGACACAAAAGCAAACATTCTCGCCAGTCCCACTACATGGTGGTATGTTCCCAAACAGTCAAGCGTCCATTAAATTAGGGATGGAAGTCCATAGTCCATAGTCATTAGCCAGGGCTGTCCTGGGGGTGAGGGATGACCTTGACCTCACCCTCATCTCCCACAGAGGACTCAGCAAGCGTTTCCTCCTGGGACTAAAAGTCCTGCATCCGGGCTGCCTCAGCAAGCAGTTCCCAGCCCACAGGGCGGCAACAACCTCCGCTTTCTCCGGCCTCTGCTGGTTGGGGAACCGTCCACGTCTTCCCACCCCTCCACGGGAATCGAGCTCTCCAGCAGCTGCTCCTCCTGGTCTTCCTCAGACTGAGCTTTCATACGCACAAACTGCTCCACTGCCCTTCAGAAAGCTTTGGCCAGCACCGTATCCTGCCGACTACGCCATGTGTCACGCAGGGGACCCTGCTCGCTGCGCCATTTGTCGTGCAGGGTCTCAGCTCCCACTCCCCGCCCAAGAACGCAGGACACGGTAAGGCCAAACAGGAACACCCACGGAGCCACAGATAGGGGAGTCAAACCAATATATTCTCGCTGGCGGCTGGGCTGGAGACACAGGAAGCAGGATCTACATAATCTGCCTAACAGCAGTCCGCGCTTGCCAGCCACCATCTTCTCGCTAGCCCCCATTCCTTTTCTGCTAGCGTAGCCACAGCCATTATATTAGTGGCCAATGGCCTACGGGTTACAGCTGACGGCCAACTAGCCACAGCTGCTGGCATCTGATCACAGTTGATGGCCATTTACTACCCGAGCCAGCACCTTTCTATGTGAGGCCGAGAGCCTGGAAACTGCTTTTTGGGGTTTTGTCCCCACAGAACCACTTGCTGTTTTCTTTGTTATAGAGCATTGAGCTATGCCTCCTTGGTTTGTAAATGTTATATACATGTAATATATACTATATTTTACAAGTTTAAAAAATCTTGAAAGCATCATATTTTAGTGAAAGCATTTTCTAATCCCCAAACTTGAATGTAAGCACCATTAAACAATGCTTTTCTGTTTTGACCACTACTGTATTCTCTGCACCTAGAACAATATTTGCTACAATAAATACTGTTGAATAAGTGAATGAATCAAAGAATAAATGAATACAATATCTGTGTTCTTGCCAGGTCTACCATTTTTCTAGGTTTACTACATTTAACAAGTTTTGCCACTTTATGTATCTCATCTTCATTTGTAAAACGAGGCAATTATCTGCTCTACAAATTTTACCAGGCTGTTGAGGGGTTTAAATGAGACATTTAAGTTTTATGTGACAGTTTTTATAAATGGAAAAAAATATTTTTGACAGAAGGATTCACATAGCAACACCTTAATTAACCAGAATGATTGACAAATGGAGAAAATCTTCCTTGTTTAATCCTATACTTTATAACTGAGTAATGTTCTTAAATGGATTAGACATTTCTCTACCTTGTAGCAGAACATCCTAAATAGAATTTTTTTATGATCAAGAATGGCAAAGCACTTTGGTTGTTATATTACTTTTCTATGACTTCATAACAAATTACCACAAACTTGCAGCATAGAACAACCCAAATGTATTAGCTCACTCTTCTGTGGGTCAGAAGTCTGGCATGACAGTGCCGGCTTCTTTGCTTAGAACTCACAAGTTTGAAATCAAAATGTCAGTGAGGCTGAGTTTCTGTCTAAAGGTTTTGAGGAAGAATCTCTTTCCAAGCTCATTCTCTTTGTTGAAAGAATTTAATTCCTTGCTTTTGTAGGACTGAGGTTCTCATTTCCTTACTGGCTATACTGGAGTCTGCTCTCAGCTTCTACAAGCAGCCCACATCCCTTGCCATGTAGCTTTCTCCACCTTCAAATCAGTAATGGGGCATCACATTCTTCTCATGCTTTGAATCTCTGATTTCCTCCTTTTCTACCAGTAGCTAAGAAAACTCTCTGCTTTTAAAAGGCTCCTGTGATTAGATCAGGCCACTGGATAAAACTCCTCATCTTAACATCAGTTGTGCCATATAACATAGCATAACCATGGGTGTAAAATCCATCATATTCACCATCCCAGGGATTGTGCAAGGCATGACCACCCGGGGAATGGGAAATCTTGAGGGCCGTCTTAAAAGTTTGCCTACTATGGGTGTTACCATGAAAAATTAGGTCCACATAAACTAAAGAAGTCATGGGAGACTGAGTATTCTCTAAGATGTTTAATAAACACTGCTCTTAAAAAGCAAACCATTAGTACCGAGTTAGTTTCTTGTGCTTTTGGTAGCTCTATTGTAGCGATTGTCAAACTTATGGATTACAAACTATTAGTGTGTTATAAAATCAGTTTAATGGGTTGCAAGCAATCTGTTTTTTAATTGAAATAATAAAAGGAAAAGGAAATATCATAGAGCAATTTAGTGTAATTTCAAGCTTGATCAGGAGTTCATTTGATATCTTGAAATCAATCCAAAAATGTCTCAGGTTGGAGGAAACCCTCTATAACCAAGTTGTTTTCAGTTAGTATATGCATGTATCCAAGGAGATATTTGTATATATTGGTCAGAAAGCTTTGAAAGCCACTAATCTAAAGTACAGAGAACTCTATTATTGATGTGCAATTATCAAAGGATTAAGAAGTACAGATTGGCAGTTACAAAAGAGTCATGGGGGATGTAAAGTACAGAACAGGGAATATATTCAATAATAGTATAATAACTATGTATGGTATCAAGTGGGTACTAGACTTACCATAAATTATATAAATGTCTAAACACTATGCCATGTACCTGTAGTGAATATAATATTGAATGTAAACTGTAATTGAAAAATTTGAAAAAATAAATTTAAAATAAAGAAAATGTTTTTACTCTATTCAGTATTATCCTTAGGGTCAAGTCTAACATTTCTTTGTACTATTCTGAAAAGTGTATTCAAGAGTTATAAAATTCTGCAGATTTGTAGCATTAATTCCTCCTAGAAAAACACAATAATTGATTTTTTATCCTTTATTACATAATTTTTGTATCAACTGTTATTTGCTTTCACATCAGCCAGGAGAGTCTTCAAGACCTGCTCATATTTGATCTCTTTAAATACATTCAGTTTAACTTATCATTAAATGAACAAGCATTTTTTTATTACTGTAGTCAGTAGATTGTGTCCATACCATTTCTTCATTTTCTGGAGGACATTAGTTATTAGTGATAGCTGCTAGGGAGCCAAGAGTCCCCAATGGATTTCTCTGACCATAGAAATCTCAGTAGCAAACTAATTCCCCACACAATCATATTCAAGATAATTCACCTGACAGTTACTGAGTGCTTCCCCATACACCAGCATGGGGATGAGTACATTTTTTTATTCAAAAATGAATAAAACTAGTCCCTGTGATCAAAGTATTTGTATATATCCAACCTTGGAATATATTGTCACTGTTATTTTTATTTTAATATCTCTTCCTTATTGTTCAAACTGTTTACTTTCCTCTAAAATTTACTGTGTCTCATTGAATATGCAGTCTTCTGCTTTATTTCCCTGTAGGGTAAATTTGGGTTTTAAGCAAATGATCAAGGTATTTGCATTTACCAAGTTCCCCCAATCTGCATTTCCTGAAGTACTGCATGCAGTACAGATTGTACAAATCAATAAACACACCATTGTTTTCCAAAATATTAATAAATAACTAACCTTGTTTTTTTAATGTGTAATGATATACTTTAGCTTATCACATTTGGGTCATGATTTTACTCCAGAATTCATTTAAAATCTTAAAATTAGACCAGAAATTGGCTAAAGGAGGAGGAATAACATTTATAATCATGTTAATTTTGCAACGAAATATTGAGTTGAAGCCCACTTTGAGAGATTATAATAAGATGAGGATTATTTCATACCCATTGTGTGCATTTATATGTTTGTACAACAAAAGGAAAGGGCCACTAACACTCTCTCTATGTCAAAAAAGAATCATGGTTGACAATGTCTGGCTAAATGATATATTAACAATTCAATGAAAAATTAAAAAGTAAGACCAATGTACTACAGGCAAGAAATTGAAATCCATTTAGCAGTTGGTCACCACCATAACTGCAAATATAATAGATTATCTGTGTGTGTTATGTACCATTGAGCTAGCTCCAATTCCTGGCAACTCTATGAATGAGTGATGTCTACAATGTCCTGTCCTCAGCAGCCCTGCTCAGCTCCTGTAGACTCATGCCTATGGCTTCTTTTATGGAGTTGATTCATCTCATATTTGGTCTTCCTCTTTCCTGCTGCCTTCTATTTTTCCCAGCATTGTTCTTTTCCAGAGAACCCTGCGTCCTCATGATGTGCCCAAAGTAGAACAGGTTCAGTTTGTAATTTTCACCTCCAGGGATATTTCAGGCTTTATTTGCTCTGGGACCCACTTGTTCACCTTTCTGGTGGTCCAGGATTTCCATAGAGCTCTCTCCTCCAACACCATATTTCAAATGAACCACTTTTTTTTCCCTATCAGCCTTCTTCACTGTCCAACTTTCTCATCCATATATAGTACCTGGGAATATGAAGGTGTGGATGATCTTAGCCTTGAACTCTAATGACACAAATTTGCTCTTGATGATCTTTCCTAATTCTTCCATTGTTACCCTTCAAAGTCTCCACCTTTTGTTGATTTCTTGGTTACATTTCTTGGCTATTTGGTTTGATGACTGAACCAAGGTAAACAAAATCTTTTAACAATTCCAATATCTTCATTATCTATGTTAAAATTTCATATTTCTTTTGTAGTCATGATGTATGTCTTCTTGATGTTCAAATGCAGTCCTGCTTTGGCACTTTCTTCTTTTGCTTTCATCAGCTACATCTAACTCTGTTCCCCTCACTGAATCAGGGCAGCAACTCGGGGTTTTGCCACTTGATAAGTCAAAGAAAAATAAAGACTGCTAGGAGAGATTTCTTTCCCACAGAACAGATTACTTAAGGTGTTCACACATCCATCCTCTGAAATTTAATCATTAATGTAATGTAACACATTGCCAGAGAGATGAGAGTCAGCAAAGTAACATAGGTTAGTTAGATCTCAGGAGAAATACCAACATATCAAAGTCTTGTCAGAACAAGAGAGAGGAACCCAAAGGACGAGATGAATTTTGTTTTGCACAAAAGAAATATATCTATTCACCAACTTCTACTTATTTAGTTAATTTTCTCAGCTTCACTACCACCACTCACCACGCTGATATGACAGGTGCAGTACATTTTTAAAATAAAGGATGTTCAAAATGGTAAAGTCTGACACAATTGCTAGTGAGGAAGATAAGGATTGATTTTCCATGGCTGTTCTAACATTTTGGGTTTTTAAAAAATATTTAGGAAAATAATGTTACTGGCAAGATAGGTGAAAAGGCCTACAGAAGACAATTTGAAGAGGGATCAGGCAATAAATAGTAAGAGTGCTAGATCATTGAAAGTGGAGTCATAAAGTCAAATACCTTCAAGGCTACTCAGGAAAGTAAGTAATGAAGCTGGGCGAACATCAGACCGGAGGGAATGGCACCACACTGGAAAGCACCTGTTCAGCTTAGATATGCAGCACTTTCTACTCCATCAAGTCACTGCCGTGAGGGAAGTGGGGAAAATGGTTCCAGATCTAATTTTTCAATAGAATCTGAAGATCTGAGTTTCTGTGTTAATGTGGTCATTTTTTCAAACTGAAAAGGAGAAACAAAACTTATGTGTTAGCCATTTTAAACTTAAAGGCTACTATATGTGACCTCTGTTCTAGAAGGAAATAATTACATGATATTATAATGAAAAGTTTGTTCTGTAATTCACTTACTATTAACGAAAATGTGACAAAGCTCTGGAAACACTATTATTTATCATCATTAGCTCTGGGGTGTGATTCAGTTTAGCTTATCCATTGGTTAATGTTGAAAAAAAGATACACACAATTGCCCTGAGAGGGCATTATTTGCCAGCAGAGAGGATCTGAAGGTCGTCAGGACCTAGGGTTAGCTTGGATATTGGTCTGAATGCCCAACAAAGCATTGGAGCAAAACCAGGCATTATGAATTAGAAACTCTTTAGAAAAGGCCATTGTTTAGTTTCCTAACTTTGGTGCCTCGACTTAAGAACAGGGGAAATATGATTTTAATACCTTTCTCCCATGTAAATGTCAGTCAAATGTATCAGCATATTTGAAGGGTACATTTGTGTTACTCCAGTCTTTTTACGGCCTGAAATGTCAACACAAAGTCAATAGCTCGTTTCCTGTTGATATTTAGAACTAATGTTTGTTTTGTTTTGTTTCTTTAACAAAATCAAAGATTCATTTTCATAATTCTCTTCCTCCCCATAAGGACAAACACTGCTTTGGGCTCTGTACGTACCTCCAATCAATTGGATGCCCTTCCTGATCACCCACTCATCTTTAGAGCAGCATGACCTGTGTTGTTTGTCAGTCTTCAAAGCTGACGCAGGCTGGGACTGTGCTGTCCTTCACAGAGGTCCTTTCTTATCCTACACAGAATTCCCTTTCTTCAGTTCACCACAGAGCAATTCACTCAGTACCCTCTCAACACAGTTGGTTTGCAGTTAACTTTGCCTTAGTCTTCAAATGACTTTAGCCTTCAAATGAAGCCAAGTAACTCCAGCGTCACAGCTAAAACTTGCTAGTAGTTAAATTTGACCTCAATAGCTGATCTGAATTTCAAGCCCTAATGGACAAAATTGTCCCAACACTAGTTAAATTTGATCTAGCCTTTGGCATTTTGGAAACATTGCTTAAGTTCTTATTACTTTACATTGTTTTGCCAAATGAGACACTAACCATTTTATTTTCTTTTCTATTCTGTTTCTTTCTTTTTTCTTTCTTTTTTTTTTTGTTTTTTTTATTACTCTTTTTCTAACAGTATGACTTCAAAAGAAGGAAATTTCAATTGGTATTTTTCATTGTATTCCAAGGGAAGATTTCTGGGATATGAAACATTAAAAGTAGTTAAAACAAATAAAGCGTAACAGATAAAGAAAAATGACTCCTCACTCATCTAACGTTTAGAAGCACATATTTCCTTCTCAATAAAATAAAATTTGCAAATGCACCTCACCACCAAGCACTGTATCTAGCTCAGCAGATTTCAATGGGATCTCCATGTACATTATTGACTTTCTTCTTTAAGGGTTGTGAACGAAGTCAGGTAGATTCATTCAGACTGTCAATTCTAGTAATCCCTCTAGCGAGTTTAAAGAGTAATAGTAGATATAAAGATAATGTAAATGGCAAAGTGGGTGAGAGCTACTCACTACAAATCAATCATCATTTTTCTATAGTAAAAAATATAAGCATTATGCATGCTACACAATATGTATGCTACACAGAAGTATATATAGATATTATAACTGAGTGTGGGGGATTATAGGGGGCGGTATATTACAAAAATGTTTTAGGGGAAGGAGAGAAAATGTGGACACAAAAATAAATCAAAATTAAAATGTGAGCTTCTTCTCAGAAAGAAGCTTGCAAGTGTCAGACAGCCAGGATTCTATAAAATACTGGATGTGTAAGGTTGATGGATTCCCAAGAGAAAAAGAGCCCATCACCAACTCCCAGAAGGTGGGAAAAGGAGGATCTCATCATACATAACCAGATCAGCACTGCAGTATTAAGAGGGTGATAGGAGGAGAAATCCCTCATTCATAGCTAGTCTAAGTGTGCTCACTCACTCAAGAGTTCATTAATATATGAGTTGGGAATGGGGAAAGTAGAAGTTTTCTTTCTTCCTACAATGTTTTTACAATAATTTTTAAATATCATATTTAATGGATTATAATTTTAATCAATCTCTTCCAGAAGCATCTGTTGAGATCTGTAGGGTCCTTGTTTCTTCCAAATTGAATACTTAAATAAGGAAGGGATATAGAACAAAATATCACAAATATTACCCATAAAGACTGAGGTAGATGGCATAGCTTATTGTGAGACCCCTGACAACCCTGCTAACTAATCCCAGTAATTTGGCAGGTTTTACCAGGTTATTACAGGCAACACTAAACAACAGAAAGCCTTCTCAATCTGGGTGTAATGGTGGAGAACTCTTGCTTCTTGGGCCAGCTAGCATCCAATAGAAAAAAAAAAGGCCGAACTGAGATAAACATGGTGAGTTTATTTTTACCAAATTCTCCAGTCAGATAAGTCACTCTTATTTGCCAGGAGTGGAGTGAATAAAGAAATGGAGATATTCTGGGAGATTTACACTAACCAAAATCTCCTATCATGGACCTATATTAGAAATAATGGTGTAGGGAAGTCATATTCCCACCTAATAGTGTTTGCAAGAACATGTTTGAAAAATAACTGCTACTCACTTTATTGTAATAGACATTCTCACATATCACAAATAATAGAATTTTGATAATATTATTTATTCAGGACTTTAGTTCAGTAAAAAAAGATGAGATATAGGCCAGATAAAATAACTTTAGGAAATTACACCTATCTTTGGACAATTAAATGTCAGACTTTCTTCATTACTGCTAATTCTTCCTAAAAATAGAAATTTTAGAATTCAATTCAAGCAGAATCACCATTTTACTGGATCATAACACCAACCAATGCCCATCTGATCTGGTAAAGAAAAAACACTGATAGGAGAATTATGCCCTAACCTTTCCCTAGTAAATTTACTAAGTTATGATTTTTAAGAATATGAGTCAATTTGGAGCAGAAGAAAGAACATTGATTAGTCACAAACAGTCCTTTATTCAAGTCTCAAATCTTTCACTCCCTTGCACTATAGAAATGGACACAACTGGGTCATTTTCTTCATCTCTAAATTGTAGAAGGTGGACAAAGTAATTTCTGAGGGCTCTTTTAGATCCAAAGTTTCACTCTGTTACCCATAATCACTTCTAATGTTATTAAATGTTATGAAGTATACATGAAACAAGTTGAAACTATTTTGAAATATCTTCATATTTGATTCTCTACTTCTCAATATTTCCCTAGACTCCTACACTAGATATGTATTATATATACTGTACTACATGATATATCCTGTATGAGAATACTAACACAGATGATCAATTTCTTGGGTAATTATCTCTTAATGAATGATTTTTCCCAATAGTAAATATTCAACCTTTCTTCAACACATACTATGAAAAACTGTACTCTTCCTTAACAATAGTCCTATTTACACCGCAGGGGATATGAATGCTGAAAATGCACACCAAAATAAATATAAGCCTTAGCCCTGCCAGTGTATAAGAAATTATTCAATTGAGTGATCAATAGAAACATAAACTGATTGTTAAAACTGAATAAACACTTAGAGAGCACTAGGTATTAAGTAAATATAGACAAGAATATTAAATTATCCTTATTACATTGCAGGAAGTTTCGACAATAAGGATTTATCATCTCCAAATATTTAGAGAGTGTAAACTGATTAAAACGAAAATAAAGTACAAAGCTAAATAAACAACAAAACAATAAAGTAAGTATGCAGTGCATCATACATATTAGAAGTTTGGCGACTATGACATTTGGTAATTTTCATGGCTTTTATCAGCATTTCCATAGACAAGATTCAGAAAATATTTAAAACATGGATCTTTTAAATAATACACTATTGATGCTATAACTAGCTTTGCTTTTGTAGTTTTGTAAAGGGAGTCACCTATTTTCAGATGTTCTCCATTTCAGAACTTCAATGACCTGACTCCCAGAACACACTTAGCTTTCTCTCCATCAAGATGTCTCCAATTTGGGTTATTATCAGTGATCATATTGAGCTCAGTAGTTGTGGGCATTATAGAAATAAGACAAAGTGGAGTAATTCTGATTTGATTTACCTTTTCCCCTTATCATATGAACTTCAAGCAAATATTTGTACTTCACTTCTATAAAATTAAGATTTTCACTAGAACAGTACTTTATATTCACTTGATAAAAACTCAAAAGTTTATGTGTATGACTATGACATTTTTTTTGAAAGATTAAAAAAAAGTTTTGTTAATTAGCCTGGATCCTTACGCTCACGAATTATTCTGGGTCTTAATGTAGGCAAATAGAATGTCCTTAAAATTATAGCACATCCTTTGCTATCTCACTTGGCTGATTTCAGACGTTTCCACATAGAGAGTCTGGTAAGTATGAGAAAAGCCGATCAAGTATTTGCTGCCTGAAAGATCAACTGACTCTATCTGCAGTGCTGAGTAAGTCCATTTTATCTCCCTCGTTTAGTACTATACTCAGCACCAAAAACTGGATAGAAAAGCTTACTAATGAGCACCCTGTCCTTTTGAGGGATTGAAGACAAGGTGGTGACTAAAGGAGTTTTATTTGAAAGGAATACTGATGACCATGGAATGCTTGGGTGACCCTTTCCCTTATAACACAAAATTATTTTATCTCTGCTTCTAGTGCAACTCAGATTGTAGACTCCATAATAAGTGAAATTTTATATATATATATATATATATATATATATATATATATATATATATATACATACATATATATATATATACATATACATATACATATGTATATATATAAAGTTACTCTAATAAGCTAATTAGTATACTTTAGCAATTAATATTATATGTGAAGGTATAAATGTCCAAAAATGTTGTACTTTTTTCATAGTTTAACAGACCCTTAATGAAGACCAGATAAGCTAGAAAACCCACACTGAAGCATCAATTGAATTTAAATTAGGCAAAAGCAGAGTTTGTCTCTTAATAGCTTTGGCCAGTTCATAAAAAATATTGCTGAAGTCATCCTAAACTTATTATAATGAAATGGGACTGGATGAGTCAGCACGTTTGTCATCCCTGGGAGCAGAAATAATGCACTATACCCCTCTCATGATACCATCAAGGAGCTAAAGTCATGGAACACTCACTGGAAGAATCAATCCTTTTTCAAAATCTCTACTCTTCATTTTAAAACTGTGTTCCAGACTTGTGTCAACAGCACTTTAGTGGATTTTATTTTTTAACACTGAAGTAAAATAAGTTATTCAGTTTTTTTGGGAGGGTGACTTTCCAATATGAAAATGTGCCTTTCTCTAGTTCAGTCTTAACCTCAAGATCCTAACAAATTAAATAAAATAGTATATTTAATTATTTGGTCAATTTGGATAAATTAAGTGTAACTTGAACACAAACTCTAACATTAATTCTGCATATACATAAAGGATGCTATCAGTTGGCCTAGGCTGAGTTATTTGTGATAACCCATCTCAAACTGTCGTGACTCACAACAAAAACTTTGTTTTCTTGTACTATTGCTCTCATTCATATCACACGTCCATTATGGTTCTGCTCAATGTTCTCAACAGCCTTCAAGCCAGCAAATTAACCTTTATCTAGGATGCTGTCCATCTGATAGTAAAACATACACTGGCTTAACATTTCCACTTGAAAGTGACAAATATCACTTTTGTTCACATTTCCTTAGCCAAACAAACAAGTTATACTGCCAAGTCTATTGTCAATGGGATTCGAATATATGTAATCCCTTCGCAGGGATATACATGACATGAAGGGGCATAGCAAGATAGAAGGATAGGAAGAAGAAGAATAGAAAATATTTAAACCACATTATAATATATAACAGTTTGTTTTCTTGTTCACAAATATTTAACATCCTTTTTTCCATATATAAAATATAATAATCCCCATGCTATATCCACAAGGAGGCAATCCAAAAGTTCCATCAACACACCAAGGCACGAAGCTTACATTCTCATGAGAGTTTTACTCCTGGGTCCATATGTGCCTCCTCTTGATCCAAGGACCCAGAACCAAAAAGGTAGTTGTCAGCTCTCCCTAACACCACGCCACGCATTAATAAGCACACCCAATCTGAACAGGAAGAATGGTAAGTATAGGCAGCCATTGTTCCATAGTAAACCTAGAATCCTGCTCTCAGGCATTAAAAGGAGCCTACCTCGAAGGTAGGTTTTATGGACTAAATGTTTGTATTCCCTCAAAATTCATACGTTGAAACCCTAACCCCTAAAGTGTGACTGTATTTGGAGATGAGGTCTCTAAGGAAATAATTAACGTTAAATGAGGTAATAAGGTTGGGGCACCGATCCAATGGAATTAATGTCCTTATAAGAAGAGATAATAGAGTGCTGCCTCTCTCTCTCTCTCTCTCTCTCTCTCTCTCTCTCTCTCTCTCTCTCTCTCTCTCTCTCTCTCTCTCTCTGTCTCTCCACTGGGAAAAGGCAGCTGTCTGCAAGCCAGGAAGAGAGTTCTCATGAGAAACTCATGAGACCAGGCTAGCACCCTGATCTCAGACGTCCAGCTTCCATAACTGTGAGAAAAAAAATTTCTGTTGTTTAAGCCACCTGGTCTATGGTATTTTATTATGGCAGCCCTAGGAGACCAACACAGTAGGAAATGTTTCTTGATTAAGCCCTGTTTCTGCTTGGAGGAATATATCTCTATTCCATCGTTATCAATAGCCCTGGGCTCAGACCTCTAGGAGGTCTTTTTCCATTACATCCCTGACCGCTTAAGAGGGCATTAGAGAGAAAGACCTTGGAATCTGAGAAAATTTTACATCTTGTGTTCTGCCCATAAAAGATTAGAAGCCTAAAATTCATATTAAGTTTTGAAAACTGAGTCTTTTTTAGTTAAGGCTAGTGGATTTTGGGGTCACACTAGTCTAAAAAAACATAGTTTCTTGTATATTTGACGCAAATCAGCACATGTGCAAAGAATTACAATAGAAGTTCTTTTTAGAAAATGCCTCCACTCTAGACTAGGCTTATCAGGCTTCTGTGAAAGAGCTATGATCTTAGTTTCATCTCCCTGGGAAATGTTATCGGGTTGAAAGGAGTTAGTGGGTATTACCTTAGTCAATTTAAAGATTTTTAACAATCAGATTTATGGCCACACCCTTGCTTTTGTTCACAAGCCATTTTTTTTGTTGTTTTAATTAGCCTATGTTGCTGTGAAGCCTTCACAGTTTTATCTTCTAACAGTTGGAGCCTGTTTAATACCATGTGTAGGCTACTCTTGGCTATGTTCTGCAATTTATAACAAAAAAGAGACAAGCTCAGAAAAAAAAAATTGGCTTGTTTGCAAGCAGAAGTGAGAGGGAACAGAGTTGGAAAAGAAATAAAAAGCTTCTGCTTATAACAAAGCATATCAGTTCTGCTCATATTTCATTGACCAAAGCAAAACATGCCCGATCTTATATCAGCAGAAAAGGGAACAACTATAAATCCTTACATAGGAAGACACAGTGAAAGTTTTGAACAATAATACAGTTGATCATAAGGCTTTATAATATCTACATAAAATTTTCATTGTGCACATATATCATTCCTGTGAAATGGGTAGGAAAAAGAAAGTAGAATTACTCACTTTATTCTCTGGAGTGAAAAATGAAAGGGAAATTTAAATCACAACCAAAAATTTCAGAGCTATTAAGATGAAAACTCAACCTAGAATCTCAGATTCCTGGCTTTTAGTGTACTTTCTTTCTACTACTCTCATCTGGTCCTCATGAAATACGAAGGTTACTCAGTAATGGTGCATGAACACAAATGCCCCAGGAGACAGGGAACACTGAGGTTAAGAACAATGCTTGGGCACCAAAGAGCTCTTGGTTGGGACCAGCCTGGTGGCTCAGGCAGTTAGAGCTCCATGCTCCTAACTCCGAAGCTACCGGTTCGATTCCCACATGGGCCAGGGGGCTCTCAACCACAAGGTTGCCAGTTCGATTCCTCGACTCCCACAAGGGATGGTGGGCTGCGCCCCCTGCAACTAGCAAGGGCAACTGGACCTGAAGTTGAGCTGCACCCTCCACAACTAAGACTTGAAAGGACAACAACTTGACTTGGAAAAAAGTCCTGGAAGTACACACTGTTCCCCAATAAAGTCCTGTTCTCCTTCTCCAATAAAATCTTAAAAAAAAAAAAAAAAAAAGAGCTCTTGGTTCTGGGCCCATCTCTCTCATATACTAGCTGTGTGAGCTTCAGCAAATCATTTAACCTCTCTGTGATTCAGTTTTCTCATCTGCAAATTATACTTTTTTTTATTAAAAGTGCTTAATGCAGACTCTCAGGTACTAGTTTAATGCATATACTTGATACTGTATTAAAAATAAGATCCAGAATGTTAAAAAGTAGAATACAAAGCAAGATAAAAGTACAAAATAAGAATATTGGCATGGGCTTTTCCTCCCTCGGTTATGTCCTTATTTGTCTCTATAGAAAGAGATCTTTTTTCGAAGATGTACACATAAATTACGCACTTGAATAATTGATGCAATTAATGTGCAGCATCAGCAGCAGCCATTTAAAATCCCTAACCTTTTACATAAGAAGCAAAAACATAGAATTTAAGTAATAATAAAGATTAGAAAATGGCAACACTAGATGCATATTTGATTTCATGTCAAACACAGATTTGTTTTAGTAAAAATACATTGTTCTATGTGTAAGACAGAAATTATATTATTAGTCCCATTTTCCAGATAAATTAACCTTTGCTCCAATTAAGTTGCTTACATGTTAAGATCTTGGACTTAGAAACCATTGTGTGATATAAACTCAAAGGCACAATGAATATGAAACAATTTACTCTCAGTTCCATTTCTCATCAGTTCTTTACGAGTACATATATATCATATTATTATTACATAAAGCCAATATAAGTGTCTTTTTACTACACCAATACATACTATTTTATCATTGAAATATTAATACATAGGGCTTTAAATTTCAAGCACATTCCTTTGACTAGATTTATAAAGTCCAATGTGATTTCTTAAATATAATATGCAAAAAGTATTCTATTATTACTGTGAAATCCAAATTTGAACTATAGAGAAATAATACGTCTGGTAGAAATTTTAACAACTATCAATGTCTTATAACTATTGAGTTTGGACATTTATGCTCAGAATCAGCTGAAATTCACATAACCAGACACATATCCTGCCACACAAAGGAAACTGCCCAGAAAAAATAAATTCCTAAGTAACAGGTAAGTCTTAAATAGAAGCTATTTCCAAAGCTGCAAAAATTACCACCATTAAGTTAGAAAGCAATAGAATCTACTTAGAAAGTTGTATCAGGATCAGTATCAATCTCATCAGCTGAAAGAAAAACTTCCTTCTCAGTTAATCCCACAAAGGAAAATGCATTCTTCTAGACAGAGAGGAATCCACAAAAATTATAATAAGCATCAGTAACTCCAGTCACATTATTATAGGAAGAATGCTGGCAAACAGAGAGGATTCCTAAAGTGGCACGAGAAAGAAAAATGATAACATTTAACATCTGCACCAAATAATGAATAAATGGGTGGATTCTGGGGGGGGGGAAATGTGTCTCTTTCTTTTTTTGTAACTACTTGGATTATCAATTTATAAAAAGTAAAATGTTACTCAATCCTTAAACTAGTTGAAATGTAACATTAAAATATTACTTTTTTTAAATTAAATTTATTGGGGTGACAATTGTTAGTAAATTTACATAGATTTCAGGTGTACAATTAAAATATTACTTTTTATCTATTATTCCTGCAAAAATTTAAAAGTTATAGATTCCAGTGCTGGTAAATGTGTTAAAAAAAAAAAAGAGTTCTTAAAGTTGTAATATAAGTTGCATAGACTTTCTAGATGCCAATGTTTCAATGCACATCAACATTCTAAATGTACATTGTCACAACAATTTCACTTTTTGGATTTCTCCTATGGAAACAAAAATGCAAAGATTCATGTCATTGTGAAGTTCACTGGGGGCATTATTTCATTAGTAAAATTTGAAACAACCTTAAAGTTGTTCAATAAAAAGTTTTAAAAATAAATTAGAGTATACCTATACAGCAGGATAATATGAAGCCATTAGAAAGATCAGGTAATTGCTAGGTAGTGACTTATCATTTATTAAATGTACATTTCAGTATGCATAATATAGAAAATACACACATTTACAAATGAATGTGTATTGCAGAAGCTTGGAAAGATAAACACTTTACTAATAACAGTTTATCTCAAAGAATGAAATTACTGGGCCTCCCACCCTTAGACAGACCTGAAGATTGGACCAAAACAATAAAAAGGACACATTGGGAGAGAGCCAAGATGATGTAGTAGATAAATACTGTGCATGCTTCCTTTTGTGAACATATTCAAATTACAACTAAATTACAGAACAGTCAACCTGAGGAACCATTTGAAGTCTGGCTGGACAGAAGTTTTATAACTAAGAATATAAAGAAGAAGCCACTTCAAAACTGGAAGGAGGGGTGAAGAAGCAGAGAACTGGAAAAAACATCTCAGCCACAGAGGTTTCCCCAAAAGGATCAAGAGACCCCATCTCATCACCGGCCTCCGGAGCCTAGAGTACCAGTGTCAGGAAGAGGAGTTCCCACAATATCTGGCTGTGAAAAACAGTGTGGATTCTGACCATCTGGGTGGGATGGAAGGCTACAGGAAATCCAGGTGTCTTCTTAAAGGGCCTGCGCACAGACTCACTCACATGCAGACATTTACCCTGGGCTCTGGGGAAAGGACAGGGACTTGGGGCTGTTGGAAGCATATGGGGGGCAGACTGAGGTGTGTGGCTATGGAGCAAGATCTGGAGGACAGCTGCCATTTTCCCTGTGTGAGGTCCTTCTCCCATGCAGCTGGCAGGTGGGTGCCATCTTTCCTGTGTTAAGCCCACCCCCACAGGACAAATAAATATCTGACTGGTCTGGTGAGCTCCACTTGCTTTACCTTGCTGACTCATTGAGACACTGCCCCCCCAACCTCTTCCCCCAATGCTGGAGGCACTTTCTCAGCATGGAGCCAGCCCCACATGCATTGTGCTCTTTCTTGGAACGCTATCAGAGTCCATGAGCCCCAAGCAGGCAGCCACTGGCCTCGGTGTGTTCTGAGAATTTTGCTGAGTAGCTCCAGGGTCAGCAAGGCTCCAAACCAGAGTCTACGTTACCTCGGTGACCACAACTCTTCCCACTGTAGTGATTCCCTGAGGCCCTGCCTCACCCTACTTGCATACCACACATGGCTTTATCAGTGGCTGACACTCAAAAGAACCAGCAGGTGGCAGTAGGCCTCATGAAGTCCTGGCTTTTTGTGGAGCTACCCCAGGCCCGGTACTGGTGGCAGACATTCTTGATTCATAGTGTGGCCTTTTCCATGTGCCTCCAGGTTTAGCACAGGCAGTAAACTACTGTGGATCACTTTGTAGCTCCTACCAGGTAGTCTCTGACCAGTCACAGAGAGTGGGTGAATTGGGCCTACACAAGAGCACTTCCCAAGAAGCCCCAAAACCAACACACTTGGAGGTTGGCTTCATACCACAACAGAGAACTTCCCAATTAGCCCCACAAGCACCGCACACAAAGGGCTGTCTCAATAGGCACTAGAGCTCACTGGGGTGAATCCCACTCAGTGGTGTAAGCCACCCATATAGCAGCCTGTAATCTGTGGACGTAGCCAGAATCCATTGGCAGTCAGCCTCAGGGTCAATACCACCCACTGACATGCCAATATCAATCATGACTCACCTATAACATGATGGCACACACAACCCACACAAGGGACACTTCAGGAGCACCCAGAGCAAGTGACCAGGGAGACTTTGCCAGGGCTTCACAGGGATCCTACTATATAAGATTACACAGCCAAGACTGGAAGACATAGCAGAGCTACCTAATACATAGAAACAAATACAGAGAGGCAGCCAAAATATGGAAACAAAGAAATACATCCCAAATAAAACTGGAGAAGACTCCAGAAAAAGAACTAAATAAAAAGGAGGCAAGCAACCCATCAGAGATAGAGTTTAAAACAATGTTTATAAGGATGCTCAAGGAACTTAGTGAGAACTTCAACAGAGTGACAGTAAGCATAAAAAAGGGACATAAAAACCATAAAAAAGAACCACTCAGAAGTGAAGAATACAATAACTGAAATGAATCACCAGCAGACTAGATGAAGCAGAGGATCAAATCAGTGATTTGGAAAACAAGGAAGCAGAAAACACCCAATTGGAACGGCAAAATAAAATGAAAAATAAAAATAATAAAAATAACCTTAAAAAACGAGGATAGTTTAAAGGGTTTCTGAGACAAAATCAAGTGCAGAAACATTCACATCATAGGGGTACCAGAAGAAGAAGAGAGAAAGCAAAGGATTGAGAACCCATTTGAAGACATAATGACTGAAAACTTCCCTAACTGGTGAAGGAAATAGACATATACATTCAAGAAGCACAGAGAGTAACAAACAAGTTAAACTCAAACAGGCCCACACCAAGACACATTATAATTAAAATGGCATAGTTTAAAGACACACAGAGAATCCTAAAAGCTGCAAGAAAAAGACAACTAGTAACTTATAAGGGAGCTCCCATAAGATTGTCAGCTGATTTCTCAACAGAAACTTTTCAGGCCAGAAGTGACTGGCATGAAATATTCAATGTCAACTGAGTTCTCAACAGAAACTTTGCAGACAAGAAGGGATTGGCACAAAATATTCAACATGACAAAAAGGAAGGACCTACAACCAAGACTACTCTACACAGCAAGGTTATCATGTATAATAAAAGGACAGATAAAGAGCTTCCCAGATATGAAAAATCTAAAGGAGTTCATCATCACTAAATCACTATTATAAGGAATCTTAGAGGGACTTATTTAAAGCACAAAACAAAAAGATCAAAATTATGAATAAATAAAATGGCAATAGCTACATATCTATTAACAATTACTTTCAACATAAATGGATTAATGCTGCCATTAAAAGACATAAGAGAGCTGAATGGATAAGAAAACAAAAACCTTACATATACTGCTTACAATAGTCTCACTTCAGATTGAAAGACACACACAGATGGAATGTAAATGGATGGAAAAAGGTAATTCATGAAAATGGAAACAAACAAACAAAAACTGTTTTAAGAATACTTATACCAGACAAAATAGACTTTAAAACAAAGGCTATACAAGGAAGGACCCAGTAATACACTTCCAGGTATTTATCCGAAAAAAAAAAATCAAATGCTACTTTGAAGAGACCTGTGCATTCATATGTTCCTTTCAGCATTGTTTACAATGGCCAAGATGTGGAGGCACTCTGGGGTTGATGGAAGAATGGATAAAGAATGTACATATATACAGTGGAATATTGTTCGGTCATGGAAATGAATAGGTTCTTGCCATCTGTGACAGCATGGATGGACGCAGAAGGTACTGTGCTGAGTGGAGTGTCAAACAAAAAAGACAGATGCAATGTGATTTTGCTTATATATGGAATCCAAAGAATAAAATAAACAAACAAACAAAAAATAACCAGAAACAAACTCATAGATACAGAAAACATTTTGATGGGTGCCAGATGGGAGGGTTTGGAGGTGTGGGTTAAAAAAGGGAAAGGGATTAAGTACAAATTGGTTGCTACAAATTAGTTATGGGGAGGTAACGTATAGCATAAGGAATATAGTCAATAATATTGCAATAACTATGTGTGGTGTCAGATGAGTACTAGATGTTGGGGTGATAGATAAGAAGGGGTTGGGGGCAGGGTGAAAAACGTGAAGGGATTAAGAAGTACAGATTGGTAGTTACAAAATAGTCATGGAGATATAAAGTAAAGCATAGGGAATATAGTCAATAACATGTTAATAACTATGTATAGTGCCAGGTGGGTACTAGATTAGTCAGGGGGACCACTTCTTAAATTATATAAATGTCTAACTACTGTGCTGTACACCTGAAATTAATATAAACTAATATTGAATTTATAAAAAGAATGTAACAACTTTATTAACAGCAACCACATAATAATCAAAGAGAGAGATATTCATTAGTTGAAAAATTCTCTCCATTGTATTACATTCAGACTAACAATCCTAGTAGAATAATCTATATTTCAGAACAGAACACGTAAGTGGAAGACGGTTTGAGTACATGTAACTTTCTCAGGCCATCTCCTGAAACATGCTTTGACATGGGACCAAGTCTGTCCATAGGACATGTAGAGATGTCCTCTTCATGATCCTGCTTCATGGTCCATGTGAGTACCACTCACCATGAGAAATAGTGTTAATTAATACAACTGAAATGAGTAGACTGGCCACATTACGAACCACTTCACCTACATATTCCAAGTATAGCATGAGCAGGGAAGATGATTATGAACAATCCTTGTACACATCAGCCCATGAAAACGATGGCAAATGGTACAAAGAAGGGACACATCGGGCAAGGTAAGGTGCACACACATGCTGTTGGCCATTGTACTATTGTAGTTTGCATCAATTATCTTTAGATGTTTTGGGTATTTTTATGATATAGTGACCTCATTGGCAAGAAAATAATATACGAATTCCAGAGTGCCTTATATCTTATCCTATACTAACACCAGGGGGTTAGTATTTGGGGCAAATGAGGGAGGAAATACCCAAATTTATATTCCACTGCATATTAACAAATATCACCCACATATCTGGCAGCACTACCTCCCATAAGCATTCCTTTCCTGAATGTGGGAAGCACCCTCAGCCAGACTTGGAAATACTCTTTAATACACAAGCAAGTAAAAAGAGAAAACAGTTAAACATACACCTTGCCTGGCTGATTGAAAAGTGCTTTTTAAGTTTTAGTTCATAACTGACACTAACTTCTCTTCTCTCAGTGCCACTCTGTCTCTCTTTCTCTCTGATACAAGCTATAATTTTACTGCTGAAATAGGCTTTTCAGCTAAACCACAGGTTATCTTTATTCTTAAAAGTTAAAAAATGATACAATATACATTCCAAATTTCCTTTACCCAACTCTTAAAAGAGGAGAATAATGAACAAATTTCAAACACAAAAGTGGTAGCATCAGGTAAAAGAAAAGCAACAGACATAATGCAGAGTTGCAAGAGATCCCTTCATTTCGCCAAAGATGTTTCTGCAGGTCATCTTTATCCTTCACGTCTATTAACCTAATAAATGTCTTAACTATATCATTCACATAATGGTATTGGGAGACAGGTTCTTACAGATCCACTCTGAGATGTTAAGAGTGCCTCAGAAAATAAATATTATTTTGGTTTATCCCATTAATCTTGGCCATTCCTTCCTTCCCTTCAGCCAGCCTGCTTCAGAAAGGCAAGTGCTTTATCCATGTGACAGAGTTATAGGAAAATTGCCACTCAGACTTTGAAAATGAGCCTTTTTTATTTTCTGACAACCATTTATCTCGCTGCCATCAGGCAATATCTAAAATTTGTATGTGGGTTTTTACCTTAAAAAATGATTTCCTGTTGAATCTCAGGGCCAGTCAACGTATTTTTAACCTTTGAAGGAAATGTTGTTTCCAAAACAGCCATGTTTTATTTTCCAAGGATCATACACCATCACTTAAAACATCTTTCCAAAACTTTAGCAAGCTCCCATAGTCTACTTTTTATAACGTGACCTCATTCCTAACTAAGTCAAAAAAAAAAAAATGTGTTTCAAATGAATTAAACATCATTGGAAAATTAATTCAATAAAGCAGACAGGAAAATTGCAAAATTATTAAATTTAGCCTTAAATAATCACAAAATAACAAAACTTTAATTCTTAACTTCAAATTTTAATTTCAAATTCCACCTCTCAAACTTTTACTTTTATACTTTTTTTCATAAAGATATATACCAAAATTGTATAATATACATAAGCTTCTCCTATATTTCATTTTTTTAAAATTATTATCATTTTCTCCTTACCAGTTCAGGAACTGGTATCCTTTTTACTATAATTTTTCCTAGCCTTCTTAGGTCTTTCCTTGACCTCCAATCACATTCATTTGCAAACTATAGCATTTTTGCTAACCCATGGGGATTTTTATCCATAAATTGGTGATTCTTTGTTATTCAGCTTTTATTTTAATGAGGCTCTATAAGCTGCTTATTTATTACTATAGTCTACTTTGTTTCTCCCACAATATAAGATATATCCAAAACTCTTTTTTGCAATATGTGGTATATCCAAACCTTGATTGACCGGGTTTCCTTTTTGATTGGAAGATTTTATATCAAGAAATCCCCCAAATATATTGACTTAAACCAACAGTTTGTTATGCATAGAATTTCTTATGAGATCCACTATGACAAGCTCTTCTTTTTACTTACAGCATCTATTTTTCACTCTGCTTCCAGATTCACTCTCCTCCATCCACCCTGCTCTATAACAGAGAACTGATCTTTATTAACAGGCTCTCTTGCCCTGTTGGATTCTAGTTGCAGGGTCACTCAATGAAAAGAATCAGCAGGAGATTGGAGGGCAGGGGAAAAGTAAATTTGAGGTTATTGTTTCCCAAGCTCCATTTCCTGATCTCTGTATATTGGTGGACGCTGCTAGGGAAACTTCTCCATATAGCTACTCTTTCTCTATCACTTCCCCATTGCCATTTCAGATCTAGAGGTAGAAACAGCTCCTAATTTTCCTAACCTTGGGGTTCTGAGCTATCCCTTTTCAGTTTCATTGAGCACTTTGCACATTTTAGTAAGTGATCTCTTTATTAAACTTTCCTCAGTGTATCCAAATTTAACATGCTTCTAAATGCTATAGCTTTATAAAGATCTTTAAAAATTCTGAAGTTCAAATTCAGGAACTTTTATTTTGTACATGTTGGTACGTTATCATCTCACTTTTCCAGTTGATCATTCAAGTTATTAGTCTTTTCTAAATTTGTGTATGTTGTTTATGATTTTCTGTTTAAAAATCTGTTCATGATTATTGTATAAAATCTGAATATTACAAAGAAAAAACTTTTATAATGCCAACAACAAGAGATAGGCACAATAAACATTTTTACAAATTTTCCTATGCATTTATTCAATACCATGTCAAAAGCAATTTCTCACATCATTTAAAATTCTTTATAAAAATTTTTTAGTGGCTGCATAATATCTTTTCACCAAATATATTATAATTTATTCAAACATATTTTTCAATAAATATGTTATAATTTCCCTCATGCTACATATCTAAGTAATTTCTAATTTTCAACATTTTAATAACACTTCTATAAACATCACTGTGCATAAAACTATGACTTGATTTTTTTTATGTTTATCTCATTTAAAATTTATTTTCGTGAGTATAAAATAAGGCTCTAACCATTTTTTTTAAATAGCAAATTAACTATCCCAACATCATTGATTTATAATATTTTGTTACTTATATCGTTACATTTATTAAGAACTGTTTAGCTAACAATATTTCTTTTGTTAGCCAAACTCTCAGAGTGCCCAGACTCTCTCACTCCCAGGCACTCACTCCCAGGCACTCACTCTGGACTCTGGTGGAAGAACAGCCTCTTGGGAGGTGCCAAAGACATACAGGAAGAGACTAAGTTGTGTGGCTTCAGAGTGAGGGCTGCAGCAGCAGCAGCCATTGTCCCTGTGTTGAGCTCTCCTCTTGTGTAGACAGTGGGCAGATTCCATCTTTCCTTTATTGAGCCCTCACCCCACACAACCAAATCAAATTTTCACTGTCCTGGTGAAATCTGCTGGTTCCACCCTGGTGACTTCCTGTGACCCTGTCCCACTGAACTCATGCACCACCTGAAGCTTTTTCTGACTGTCATAGCTGGCAGACAACCTGGCTTGGCCCAAGCTGCATACTTCCTTGTACAACTCTCAGGGGTCCATGGGTCCCAGGCAGGTAGAAGCTGGCCTCCATGTGCTCTGAGCCTTTTTGGTGGCTCAGACTCAGCATGGGTGCCAACTCTGAATCTCCACTGATCTGGTGAATACCACTTGACCCACTCTGGTCTATTTCTGAGACCTAGCCACACCCAACTTGACCACTGCTGGAGACTTTCTCAGCAGCTGACCCTTACAGGCAGTCATCAGATATCTGCAGGCCATGGGTGCCCTTGGCCTTTTGCTGAGCTTCCCCAAGCCTAATACTGGTGGCAGCCAGACTTGGTTCACAGCATGGCCTCTCCCAAGTACTTCCAATTCCATCAGAGGCAGTGACCAACTGCACATCACTTCATAACTCTTACCAGGTAGGCCCAGGCCAGTCACAGGCAGCAGCAGACCTTGGCCTGTAGGGGAGTCCCTCCTAAGAGGCTCCAAAACTAAGACACCCAGTGTCAGCTTCAGACAACAACAGAGCAACATGCAGTTAGGCCCAGAGCACACCCCAAAGGGTGGTCTCAGAAGGTACGAGACACTAGTGTAGATAATCTCTCTCTGTGGGTTTAGCCCATACACAGCAACTCTTACATTGTGGTCAGGGCTAGTGCTCATAGCCAGTAAGCCTGAGGGTCAATCCCACCCACTGACATGCCAACAGCTATCAAGGTTCAACTATAATGGGAGGTGCATACAACCCATTCAGGGGATATCTATGGAGCATCCAGAGTAAAGGATTAGCGAGACTACACCACTGGACCCCAGAGAGTATGTACTGCATAAGGTCATTAAGCCAAGACTAGGAGATGTAGCAGATCTATCTAATACATAGAAACAAACACAGAAAGATAGCCAAAATGAGGAAACAGAGAAACAAGTCCCAAGTTAAAGAAAAGGAGAACACACCAGAAAAAAAAACCAAAAACCATAAAAACAACCTAAATAAAATAGAGGCAAGCAATCTACCAGATATAGAGTTCAAAACAGTGGATAGAGGCAAGCAATCTACCAGATACAGAGTTCAAAACAGTGGTTATACGAAAGCTTAAGAAACTTGGTGAGAACTTAAACAAAGAGATAGCAAGCAGGAAAAAAAGACAGAAACCATTAAAAAAAATCAGAAATGAAAACTACAATAACTGAAATGAAGAATTTACTAAAAGGAATCACCAGCAGATTACATGCAACAGAAGATCAAATAAGCATTTTAGAAGACAAGGTAATAGAAAACAATCAGAATAGAAAAAAAGTAATTAAATGAGGATAATTTAATAGACATCTGAGGCAACATTAAGCACAACAACTTTCACATCATAGGGGTACCAGAAAGAACGAAAGGGATTGAGAACCTATTTTAAGAAATAATGATACAAAACACTCCTAACCTACTGAAGGAAATAGACATATAAATCCAGGAAGTGCAGAGAGTCCCAAACAAGAGGAACCAAAGAGGCCAACACCAAGATACATCATAATTAAAATGGCAAAGATTAAAGACAAAGAGAGACTCTTAAAAGCAGCAAGGGCAGTTAATTACATACAAAGGAGCTCCCATAAGACTGTCAGCTGATCTTTCAAAAGAAACTTTACAGGCTAGAAAGGATTAACACAAAATCTTCAAAGTGATAAAATGCAAGGACCTACAACTAAGATTACTCTACCCAGCAAGACTATCATTTAAAATCAAAGGAGAGGTAAAGATTCCCAGACAAGAAAAAGCTGAAGGAGTTCATCACCACAAAACCAATATTACAAGAACTGGTAGGATGGCTCTTATCAATAAATCAACAAACAAGTGTTGGTGAGGATATGAAGAAAAGAAAACCCTTGTGTACTGTGGATGGGATTGCACACTGGTGCAGGAACTATGGAACACAACATGGAGGTTTCTCAAAAAACTGAAAATAGAACTACCTTATAACCCAGCAATTCTAATTCCGGGTATTTATCCAAAGAAATGCAAAACACTAATTCAAATAGATACATACATCCCTATGTTCACTGTAGCATTATTTACAATAGCTAAAATATGGAAGCAACTGAAGTGCCTGTCTGTAGACAATTGAATAAAGAAGATGTGGTACATATGAGATCTGCCAATTAAGTTCACACACTCATCCTACAAAAAGTGCTATATACCTCACTGCTAAATATCACTGTGGTCACCTTCAAAGTACTCCCCTTGGGAAATTATGCACCAATGCCACCACCTAGTATACCCTTCAAAGTAATTTTAGAACTCTATTTCTGGAATGGCCATCAGAGCTGTCGTCGTATTACGCTTGGTGCCCTGAATGTCATAAAAATATCTTCCTTTCAATGGTTCCTTTACATTGGGTAAAGAAAGAAGTCATTGGGGGCCAAATCAGGGGAGTAGGGAAGGTGTTCCAATACAGTTATTTTTTTATGGGCTCCCTCACAGACAGTGCCATGTGAGCTGGTGCATTGTTATGATGCAAGAGCCATTAATTATTGGCGAAATGTTCAGGTCGTTTTCATCTAACTTTTTCATGCAGACTTTTCAGCACTTCCAAATTGTAAAGTTGGTTAACTGTTTGTCCAGTTGATACAAATTCATAATGAATAATTTCTCTGATATCAAAAAAGTTTAGCAACATCATTTTGACTCTTGATTTGGACTGACTGAACGTTTTTGGTCATGAAGAATTGGCTGATTTTCATTGTGCACTTTGATGCTTGTTTCATGGTCACATTGGTACACCCATGTTTCATCACCAGTGAAAAAACAGATACAAGTGAAAAAAACAGTGAAAAAACAACATCATTTTGCCTCTCCAAAAAGTCTTGGCAAACTCTGACTCTCCTTTGCTTTTGTTCATCAGTGAGCTGCTTCAGGACCATTTTTGTACACACCTTTCCCATGCCAAAATTTTCAGTTAAGATTTTCCTTACTGTTTGTCTATTGATGTTTACTTGGTCTGCTATGCTTCTCAGTCAGCTGAGGATTTTGATGCACAAGTCGACAATTTTTTTGTATGCTTTCATCAGTTCTGCTCATTATTGGCCACCCTGAACTCGTCATCAGTGACACATTCTCTTCCTTCAGGAAAACATTTAATCCATTTGTACACTGCCGTTTTCTTCATGGCATTATCCCTATAAACTTGGACTAACATATCCCTGATTTCATTTCCACTCTTGCCACGATTAACAAGAAATTTAACGTTTGTTCATTGCTCTAATTCAAGCTCAGACAGTCTCTCAATGGCACACAAAAACACACAACAACAATAATGAATGCCACTCAGCAAGACACTGCCACACGTCGGCACGAACACAGCTGTGAGACACTGATATACCAAAGTTCTAAAACCTTACCGAGTTGTTTGTACAGCGCTGCCGATATAAATGTTCAGTGGCAAGTTCACAAACTTAATCGGCAGATTTGTATATAACAGTGCATTACTCGGCCATAAAAAAAAAAAAGAACGAAATCTTAGCATTTGAGACAACATTGATGAACCTGGAAAGTATTATGCTAAGTAAAATGTTGACTGAGAAAGACAAATATTATATGATCACAATTGTATGTGGAATCTAAAGAACAAAATAAACAAACAAAACAGGAACTCATAGATACAGAGAGCTAACTGGTTGCTACCAGACGGGAGGGGGATTGGAAAGCTGGATGAAAATGGTAAAGGGATTGAGAAACACAAATTTGTAGTTACAAAATAGTCACTGGATGTAAAGTACACCATAGATAATATAGTCAATAATGTTGCAACAGTTATTTATAGTGCCAGGTGGGTACTAGCCTAATCATAGGTAGTAGACTAATCTGCATAAATTATATAAATGTCTAACCACTATGCTGTACCCTTGAAACTAATATAAAATAATACAGAATGTCAATTGTAATTAAAACTGAAAATATAATAAAATAAAAGCAAGGGAACTAAAAGAATATATATAAATGTATATATATACATATATATATATATATATATACACACATATATATACACAAACGCGTGCGTACATGTTTTACTATCTGGTAATGCTAAAGGGATATAGTATTTTTTTTCATTCTTCAATTATCTCCAACTTCATCGCACTTTTTTTTCTCTTTTTATTTTTTTATTTTTATTTACTAAATCCAAGGACAGAAATTCTGATTTGTACTCGGAGGTATACAAAAAAAAAAAAAAGTGACAAGATCTGAAGTAATTTACATAATAGTTGGGGAGAAGAGACATGAACACAAATAACTAGAGTATAACTAGAAAGAAAATGGTATCAGCGATTTATTAGGTTCTATGAAAGAAATAAAGGAGAAAATGATATGCTAGAATCAGCAAGAAATCCTGTATATGGAAGTTGGCATTTGATCTAGCCTTGCAAAAGAGCTAGGAGTTCAGCAGCAAAAAGTGGCAAAGAAGAATATGTCCAACAAAGGAATTAAAGCCATTAAACTGGGTGAATGGAAGTTTTACTTGAGAAACAGTATATAATTTTTGTTTTGTTTTGTTTAAATTTATTGGGGTGACAATTGTTAGTAACATTACATAGGTTTCAAGTGTACAGTTCTGTATTACATCATCTATATATTTTATTGTGTGTTCACCACAGAAACAGCATATAATTCTCTGTGACCAGCATGCATGGTGCTCCAGGGAGGAGACAGAGGGAACCATTGTGGTTTTAAGCAGGAGTCTGGAAAGAACAGTGCTATATTTCGAGTAAATTACCACATCAGGCCTCTACATAGATACATATTTTTTAAAACATTACCTGTTACTATTCTCTTTTTTTTAAAAATTAAAGTTTATTGGGGCGACAATTGTTAGTAAAGTTACATAGATTTCAGGTGTACAATTCTGTATTACATCATCTATAAATCCCATTGTGTGTTCACCACCCAGAGTCAGTTCTCCTTCCATCACCACATATTGGATCCCCTTTACCCTCATCTACCACCCTTCTCCCCCTTTGCACTCTGGTAATCTATTATTATTTTCAATCGTAATTTCTCTTCAGAATAACCTTCTCTATTCACTAGTTTTTAAATATTAGGGAACAGAATTTGATAATGCATAAAATCAAAACTAATACCACCAGCAATTACCATCATATTCTGGCTCATTATTGATATCTCCAATGAGTACATGTCATGTCTGACATTACCCTTTTCCAATAGCCTTAAAAGACTTGCTTGAATACATCTGGACACATGTCATTTATTGAGCTCATTTTGGTTCTTTGTTAAAATTCTGTACCCTTGAAATGATTTCAGCAACATCTGCTTTCCTCTTAATCTGCTTTTTAAGAGAAGGCATTTCTGTATTCCATTCTTTAGTGACATTGGTTAACCAAACTTAACATTCAGATGTTTTCCTGAGCTTTACATGTAGGAAGCTTTACATGTAGAAAGTTCCTTTTACCAGGACATTTAATACAGAACAAAGATTTATACATCCTGAAGCATATATTTCCTAGAGGGAATGAACAGAACTTATATAATTGTTCTATTTAAGTGTTCTAAATTTCTTCTTCTAATGTAGTCATTAAAATAACACCAAATCTCTGCAAGCTCGCATTAATATCAAACTCCAGAAATCCAAATTATTAAGAATATGTTCCTTGAGTTCAGCATAACTGATTCTAATCAGGGTTCCATTACACATTTCTCTCTTGGAGAGTTACCTTTATACAATGTAAAACATAATTTCTGGACAACTACTTTCAATCAAACTTTAGGTTATCTATTCTACTCCCATGGGTTGCATATTCTTTCTCTCCTTTTCCATTACATCTTTTTTCAACCATTTATTATGTAGAATAAAAAAGATTAAATAATTTCTGCTTTCTTTCCCTTTTCTTGCCTTTCTTCTCATTGTCTTCTTTTCTTTTTTTCTCCATCTATTCTTATTCTCTAACTTTCTCCTTCCATTCTTCTTCTAAGTTCTCGTACACACCTGACTTAGAGCAGTAATAGAAGGTAGGGTTTCTGATATGCCCACTGTTATTGTTCTTGTAATTTTTCTTTCTTCCTCAGAACCTTTCTGCCTCAGGTCCGCATATACTTATTGGCACGCACCTCTGCCTCTTAAATTTCTACTGCATCTCAGTCTACTCCTCCCCCAGACCCCAAAACTGTTTTGGAACTATTTGTCACTGGTAGAGCTGACAAACATTTCTGCAAGCTTACTGGGCAGAAATTAGCCCTGTTTTACAGATAATAAAATGGAAACAGGTAGCGAATTAAGTAAATACATCCAAAACTAGATCTTTTATATCCTAGAGTAGGAGAATTAGGCAAACTACAGCTAGATTTTTACAACCTACAAGTTAAAAATGTTTTTTACACTTTTAAAGGGTTGTAAGAAAATACAGAAAAAGAATATGACAGGGGACATATGTGGCCCACCAAATCTAAAATGTTTACTATTTGACCCTTTATAGAAAATGCTTGCTGCCCCCATTCTACACCATAGCTCTGCTAGATTTAGATCATCATAAAGATGCTTATAAATTTGGGTCCTCCAAGAAACAGATACCCAGAAAGAATATGAGGGCAAGAGACATACTCGGGGGATAGGGAGCAAGAGGAGGCAGGGAAAGCCTTTAGACCGAGATGCCAGGCTGACATCTGTGAAAGGAGAGGGCAGAGAAAGGAGCACTCTTTAGGAAGAGTTGCAGACAACAGTGCCATTGAGAAAGTCTTGGCCAGCCCAACGGTGCACTCCCAAGCAAAAATCAATCACTGAGGAACTCTACATTGGGCAGAAATGGCCAGGCCCTGTCACTCATCATGCTCTGGGATCAGCTGGAAGCAGCTCATGGGGAGCATGGCCTCAATGTGAATGCAGCAGATCCCAAAAGTGTGGCAGATGGAAACTATCAACTCTCTATACTCTTCATAACAGATTCCTCATCTAAATCTAAGTCAGGTTCATCTCTCTGTTGCCTCTCCTTCTCCACTATCAGCTAGAACGCAATTTGTGGCCAGAATGCAAATTCTTTATCACTGGCAATCTATTTAAATTATCACACAAGTATATTTGAGACCACTATAATGGATAATTATAAGAAAGCGATGTAAGCTGATGCAGACCCCTTCAGCAGTTGTCTAGATTTTGCACATAAAAAATATTGTTGTTTCCCTATGAAAAGAAGAAAGCTTTTAAATATAAACAACTTGTATGCCATGGACTATTTTTGCTCTTTATATTTCAAGGTGAAGGTGCTAACAAAATTACACTCAGCCAGGCCACTCATACAACTGATGCATAAGCTGCAATCACTCAGGGCCATAGAACAGTCTTCTCCAGGGCTTGTCATTATTCAGTTGTCTACACAACACTGCACTGGGTCCCTCATTTCTGACTGACACATGTCACATACTGCCTGATGGCAGAACCTGTCCACCATTTCTTGTCCGCTGAAATTATTCTTTAACCACCACATGAGCACACACACACACACTATTGTGTATCGCCTCACTATACCTTAAACACCATTGTGCATTTCCACCTGGGACCTGGGATCTTCCCCTTGCCTGCCCTACCTCCTTTCTCCCCTTGAAGCTCTGCCCATCTTTCAAGGTTCCAGTCAGGCTCTGCTTCCTCCATGCACTTTCTCTAACTACTCTAGCTCTTAGATATTTCTCTGCCTCTGACCTCCTACAGCTCTTTAATACTTCACCATGCACTTTCACTTTACACATATATGTCTTATCACTTTGGAAAGCATTTCACTTCCTTCTGATGAGAGAGTCTTCTTTGGACTTCCTCTGTACCTCTCATGGCACCTAGTGGGTTCTCATACATACTTACCTACATAGACTACGCTGCCTTCAAAGCCCCTACCCTTCTTTTAGGCTCATTTCAAATTCCACATTCTCTAAGTGTTATTTTCAAGTCCAATTTAAGATTGCTTATATCTTACTCTGCACTGTCAGAACACTTTGCTTGTATTTTTAATATGTAATACTTTCTGCTTTGAAACATGACCAGCTGCTTATGTATTTTTCTTCTCTATTTTCATTAGGTTATAAGATCTTAAAACTCACATTAATATTTGTATCCTTCATTGTACTTGGGGCTCTGCATTAACCTGACCCGTGGTTTTGCACTGAATAAAGGAAGGAATGAGGAAAAGAATGCTAATAGTTGAAACTTTGCATGTATATTTTGCATGTCACCTTTGTAAAGGTGACATGAAAGAAAATGTGACCAGTAACGGGAAGAAGCCTCAACTAAGTTTCAACTCTACTGCTGATTAACTGTAGGATCTGGGCACAACAAGTATTACTAACTTCTCTAAAACAAAATTTCATCATTTGTAAAAATTTGTGGGTGTAGTAAACATTAATAAGTAACAATGTTTAAGAACACAAACTGAAGTATTTGCATCTCAACTTTGCCAAATACCTCTTGGACAAGTTATCAGACTATAACAATTTTACTTTCTCACTTGTAAAATGTTTATAGCACAAAATGATAGCCTACCTCATAGTGCTATTCTGAGGATTTAATAAAATAAATAGTGTGTATAATGATCTCAGCAAAAGACCTAGAATATAGAAAGCTTGGTGTGTCTCGTAGATATTAGTATTACTATTACTGTTATTATTATTATCTAAGATGCCTTTTAGGTTTAAAAATCAATGATGCTATGACACCACATTCAATAGCACCATCAATTTCTGAACATATATTCTTTTTAAAGACTCAAGTCAACACTGAACTGACCATTTGTCTGCCTGCCTATTAAACATAAGTAGGTTTCCCGGTGGTAATTTCTAATCTTTAGAGACTGTTAGTTCACTACAATGAGAAATCTACAATGAAATTAAAACGCACTTAAAATATCAGGATTTAGTGTTAACTACTTTAGCAAAAAAAAGAGATTGACCAATATAGCTACCATCATAACACTCTTAAAATTGGTGTTAATAAGACATCATAAAAATGGTGGCGTGCGGTGAGCCTCTGTAAAGCTCCCCTAGAATTTACAACTAATCGAACAACAATAACTCCACAAAGGACTCCCTGCACAGCAGACAGGCAAGACAAAGAAGCCCACTACTGAATTCACCTAAAGGTGGGAGAATCACGCGAGTGAGGGAGGAGGGAGGGGAGAAGTGCAGAGATGGAGCCACACGGGTGCAGGACGCAGACCTAGCTCAGTGCTCTGAGCTCACTGCATCCGGGAACTACCGCAGCTGTGGGATTGGGAAGAAATCGGACTGCTAAGGCTCCGCTTATGGTCCACAGGGCTGAGGGGACAGCATATAATGCGGCTGAACCCAACGCTCACGGCAGAGACCTCGGAGAAAAGACTGAGGGAAGAAGGCTGAAAACGGTGGTTTAAGCCCTCACTGCCAGCGGAGAACAGAAGCCTTAGGCACTGAGACTAGCCGCTCCCTCCCTACCTTCCCAGAGCTCACACCGCCCACACCTGCCGGGTGCTAGAAGTGGAACAGTAGCAGTGGCAGATCAAAAGAACAGAATATTTGCTGTTCTGAGAACTGTGGACCACAGACACAGATTCGCAACCCAACTATTTCCAGCAAAGGTGAGGGAGCTGTGGAAGCAGGACTGGCTGTTGTGGTGGTTGCTGCCATTGCTCTGGGCCACCTCTCACAACTCACCCCACCCCTGGCCCCACCTATCTGGGCAGACTCCTGCAGGAGTAAACAGAACTGCTGAAACATACGGGCTCTGAATCTGGTGCAGGAAGAGCTTTGGAACTTCAAAAGCTCTCCGCATACCCACACGGACACTGTGCCCTGTGACCCAGGCGAAATATTAACAGAAGAGAAGCCCATCTCCCAGGGAATCCCCCCATTGTGTGAGAAGCTGAAATAGTGCAGAGAAAACATAGCACTACCCTGTGAGAGAGAAAAAAAGCTGCAGTCGGAGAGAAAATAAAACATTCTACCAACTAGTACGGGAAAACAAAAGTAAGACCTCTTCCGATCAACCTGTTGCAGAAGCCACTCCTGTAGATGTCTAGGAAGAGAAATAATAAATCAGTAATTGCCATGAATAACCAAGGCAACAAGACAGCTCAGAAAGCAAGTGAAAAGACTCCAGAAAAGGAACTTAAAGATATGGAAATATGTGACTTAAATGACAGAGAATTCAAGATTGCAGTTCTGAAAAAACTCAATGAGATGCAAGAAAACACAGAAAGGCAGTTTAATTAACTCAGAAACACAATCAAAGAACAACATGAGCATTTTACGAAAGAGATTAAAATTTTAAAAAAGAACCAAATAGAATTTCTGGAGATTAAGAACTCAATAGAAGAAATTAAGAATGAAATAACCAGCTTAGGTAGTAGAGTTGACCAGATGGAGGAAAGAATCAGTGACATCGAAGATAGAAACCTGGAAATTACATAGATGGAAGAAGAAAGAGACTTGAGACTTAAAAGAAATGAAAGAAGGCTACAAGAACTTTCTGACTCCATCAGAAAGAGCAATATAACAATAATGGGCATACCAGAAGGAGAAGAAAGAGAGAAGGGAACAGAGAATATATTCAAACAAAATGTCAATGAGAACTTCCCAAACTTGCAGACAGAACTGGATCCTCGAATCGAAGAAGCAAAAAGAACACCTAATTTCCTCAATCCCAACAGGTCTTCTCCAAAGCACATTGTATTGAAGCTATCTAAAATCAATGACAAAGAAAGAATCCTCAAGGCATCCAGGAAAAGAAGATGGTAACCTACAAAGGAAAGCATGTTTGATTATCATCAGATTTTTCAGCAGAAACAAGCCAGGAGGGAGTGGAACCAAATATTCAAACTATTGAAAGAGAGGAATTATGAGCCAAGAATAATATATCCATCAAAGATATCCTTTAGATGTGAAGGAGGAATAAAGACCTTTCCAGACATAAAGAAGCTGAGGGAATTTTCTAATACAAGACCTGCACTACAAGAAATACTAAAGGAGGCTATTAGACCACCATCAACAGGGACAACTTGTGGCAACCAAAACATCAAAAGGGGGAGAGTAAAGGCCTGAACTGGAATATGGGAATAGAGAAAGTAAGCGTGCTGAAGAAAATGGAATACTCTAAATATCAAACTTTCTTTTACATAAACTTAAGGATAACCACTCAAAAAGAATCCAGAACTGAAATATATACTGTAATAAAATAAGAAACAGAGGGAAACATCATAGAATACCACCACACAGAAATAACAGACAACAACAAAAAGGCAAAGAAACAATGGAGACATAGACTTTCCAGAAAACTAAAGACAGAATGAACGGAAATCCTCACATATCAATAATCACTCTAAATGTAAATGGACTGAACTCACCAATAAAAAGGCACAGAGTAGCAGATTGGATCAAAAAAATAAACCCAACCATATGCTGTCTCCAAGAGACACATCTCAGCTACAAGGACAACCATGGACTCAAAGTGAAAGGGTGGAAGTTGGCACTCCAAGCAAATGGTACCCAGAGAAATCCAGGTGTAGCCATAATGATATCAGATGAAACAGACTTCAGGGTGAAAAAGATAACAAGAGACAAAGATGGAAATTTCATAATGGTAACAAGAAGACATAACAGTCATCAATATTTATGCCCCCAATCAGGGTGCACCGATATATACCAACCAACTACTAACAGAAGTAAACGGAGAAATTAAACAAAACACAATTATGCTAGGGGACTTAAATACATCATTGACAGCTATGGATAGATCATCCAAACAGAAGATAAATAACGAAATTGCAGCCCTACATGACACATTAAGTGCAATGGACATAATTGACATATATAGAGCACTTCATCCTAAAACATCAGACTATATACATTCTTTTCTAGTGTACATGGAACATTCTCAAGGATAGAACATATATTGGGACATAAAATCAGCCTCAGCAAATTTAAGAAGATTAAGAAGATCATACCAATCATATTGTCTGATTACAAGGCTTTGAAATTGGATATCAACTGCAAAAAGAAAGCAGAAAAAAAACACAAATACACACAGATTAAACAACATACATTTAAAGATCGACTGGGTCAAAGAAGAAATTAGAGGAGAGATCAAAAGATACATAGAAACAAATGACAATGAAAATACATCCTACCAAAATTTTGGGGATGCAGCAAATGCAGTTTTAAGAGGGAAATTTATATCATTACAGGCCTATCTCAAGAAACAAGAAAAATCCCAAATAAATAACCTCATGTTACACCTTAAAGAACTAAGAAAAGAAGAACAAGTGAAACTCAAAGTCAACAGAAGAAAGGAAATAACAAAAATCAGAGCAGAACTAAATGAAATAGAGAACAAAAAGACAATAGAAAGAATTAATGTGACAAAGAGCTGCTTCTTTGAAAAGACTAACAAAATTGACAAACTTTTGGCTAGACTCACTAAGATAAAAAGAGAGAAGACATAACAAAATCAGAAATGAAAAAGGGAAAGTTATCACGGACACCACAGAAATACAAAGGATCATCCAAGAATACTATGAAGGACTATATGCCACCAAATTCAATAACCTCGAAGAAATGGACAAGTTCTTAGAAACATATCGCCTTCCAAGGCTGAACCATGAAGAACTGGAAAATCTATACAGACCGATCACTAGTAACGAAATTGAATCAGTCATCCAAAACCTTCCCAAAAGCAGAAGTCCTGGACCAGATGGCTTCACTAGTGAATTCTACCAAACCTTCAAAGAGGATCTAATACCAATCCTGCTCAAACTCTTCCAAAAAATTGAAGAAGAGACAGTACTCCCTAACTCATTTTATGAGGCCAACATTACCCTGATACCAAAACCTGGTAAGGACAACACAAAAAAAGAAAACTACAAACCAATATCTCTGATGAACACAGATGCAAAAATCCTAATCAAAATTCTAACAAATCGAATACAACAATGCATTAAAAAGATTATTCATCATGACCAAGTGGGGTTCATCCCCGGGGCACAAGGATGGTTCAACATCCGCAAATCCATTAATGTGATACATCACATAAACAAAATAAAGGACCAAAATCATATGATTATATCAATTGATGCAGAAAAAGCATTTGAGAAGATAAAACATACACTTAACATATATAAACATAAAACATAAAACACTTAATGTTTTATATACATTAGAAAACATAAAACACTTAATAAATATATGTATAGACAGATATAACATAAAACACTTAATAAAATAGGTATAGAAGGAAAATACCTTAACATAATAAAGGCCATATATGACAAGCCCTCAGCTAATCTCATAATTAATGGTGAAAAGCTGAAGCCCTATGCTCTACGTTCAGGAACACAACAGGGCTGTCCCCTATCACCTTTGCTTTTAAACATAGTGTTGGAAGTCCTTGCCAGAGCAATCAGGCAAGAGAAAGAAATAAAAGGCACCCAAATTGGGAATGAAGAAGTTAAATTATCACTCTTTGCAGATGACATGATGCTATATATAGAAAACCCTAAAGACTCCACCAAAAAGCTGTTAGAAACAATCAACGAATACAGTAAAGTTGCTGACTACAAAATCAACGTACACAAGTCCATTGCTTTCTTATATACCAGCAATGAAATCTCAGAAAAAGAGATAGAAAAAACAATTCCTTTTGCAATTCCAGCAAAAAGAATAAAATACCTAGGAATAAACTTAACCAAGGATGTGAAGGACCTATATGCTGAAAAGTATAAGACATTTCTGAAAGAAATTGAAGACACAAAGAAATGAAAGACATTCCGTGCTCATGGATTGGAAGAATCAACATAGTTAAAATGGCCATATTACCCAAAGCCATATACAGATTTAATGCAATCCCCATCAAAATCCCAATGGCAAA
The DNA here is from genome assembly GCF_964194185.1 of Rhinolophus hipposideros. Classification (NCBI taxonomy): domain Eukaryota; kingdom Metazoa; phylum Chordata; class Mammalia; order Chiroptera; family Rhinolophidae; genus Rhinolophus; species Rhinolophus hipposideros. The sequence continues at coordinate 38,889,521 of NC_138049.1, forward strand.
GAAACAGAACAAAAAAATCATCAGATTTGTTTGGAACCACAAAAGACCCCGAATAGCCAAAGCAATCTTAAGAAAAAGGAACAATACTGGAGGTATCACACTCCCTGATTTTTGCTTGTACTACAGGGCTACAATAATCAAAACAGCATGGTATTGGCAGAAAAACAGACACATAGACCAATGGAATAGAACTGAGAACCCAGAAATAAAACCACATAAATATGGACAGATAATTTTTGACAAAGAAACTAAAAACATACAATGGAGGAAAGATAGCCTCTTCAATAAGTGGTGCTGGGAGAATTGGATAGCCACGTGCAAAAGAATGAAACTGGACTGCTATCTGTCACCATGTACCAAAATAAATTCAAAATGGATCAAAGACTTAAGCATAAGACCTGACACAATAAACTGCATAGAAGAAAACATAGGTACTAAACTTATGGAACTTGGGTTCAAACAGCATTTTATGAATTTGACTCCAAAGGCAATGAAAGTAAAAGCTAAAATAAACGAATGGGACTATATGAAACTTAAAAGCTTCTGCACAGCAAAAGAAACCAGCAACAAAATAAAGAGGCAATCAACTGAATGGGAGAAGATTTTTGCAAACAGTGCCTCCCGATAAGCAGCTAATATCCAAAGTATACAAGGCACTCATGAAACTCAACAACAAAAAAGCAAATAACCCAATTGAAAAATGGGCAGAGGACCTGAAGAGACATTTCTCTAAAGAGGACATACAAATGGCAAATAGACATATGAAAAAATGCTCAACGTCACTAATCATCAGAGAAATGCAAACAAAAACCACAATGAGATATCACCTCAGCCCAGTCATAAGGGCTATCACCAACAAGACAAGTGTTGGAGAGGCCGTGGAGAAAAATGAACCCTCATACACTGTTGGTGGGAATGCAGACTCGTGCAGCCGTTATGGAAGGCAGTGTGGAGGCTCCTCAAAAAATTACGAATAGAATTACCATATGACCCAGCAATCCCTCTCCTGGTATCTACCCAAAAAATCTGAAAACATTTATCCATAAAGATACGTATGCTCCAATGTTCATTGCAGCTTTGTTTACAGTGGCCAAGACATGGAAACAAACAAAACGTCCTTTGATGGATGAATGGATAAAGAAGTTGTGGTACATGTACACAATGGAATACTATTCGCCGATAAGAAAAGATGATATAGGAACATTTGTGACAACATGGATGGATCTTGAGAGAATAATGCTAAGCGAAATAAGTCAGACAGAAAAAGCAGAGAACCCTATGATTTCACTGATATGTGGTATATAAACCAAAAACAACAAAAGAACAAGACAAACAAATGAGAAAGAAAAACTCAGACACAGACAATAATTTAGTGGTTACCAGAGGGTAAGGGGGTGGGGGGTGGGTGATGAGGGTAAGGGGGATCAAATATATGGTGATGGAAGGAGAACTGACTCTGGGTGGTGAACACACAGTGGGATTTATAGATGATGTAATACAGAATTGGACACCTGAAATCTATGTAATTTCATTAACAATTGTCACCCCAATAAATTTTTTTAAAAATTGATGTTACTGTCAGTATAGCACTATATACTGAATCAAACTGACATTACTTCAAATCTCAAGCCTGCAGTTATTGCTTTGAGAACTAGGACCTTGTGCAAATTGCTAAGCTTTTTGTGTTTCAGTTTCTTCATCTACAAAGCGTGATAGTAATTACTGCAAATTATCCATGCAAGTAATCTGTGCCTACAAAGCTTTACAAATAATGGTATTATCACGATTGCTGCCAACATAACCCATGCTAGATTGTTTTGTGAGGAAGAAATGTATATTAGAACAAGAAGGAGAAAGCATCCAGGTTAGATTATAGAAATAAAAGTTAAATTAGTAAATTCAGGGAATATTTTGCAAATTATGTCGAACTTGAGTGACTAGAGAGGGAAAGAGAGCAGAAGATCTCCACACAGGCCTTGAGGAGGGATTCAGACTAAACAAGGACAGGAAAAGGAGAGAACAAGTGAAATGATTTGCATTCTAAAAGTCACAGATTGAGGGAAGGAAAGAACATGATAGGAATAGGATCGGATACAGGTAAGAGCTCAGGCCAAGCTGCGCTGTTCATATGTCATTGTTGGTTTTCCAGCTATAGCACTCACAGCTATGAAACCCACATTAAAATAAAACATAGAAGCAGGTGAAGTGTAATCATGGGTGGTACAAAAGTGGTTTTTTAATAATTATCTAGGAAGAACTCTTGGTAACATTTATGTCTCAAAGAATAATGTTATGAAAAATAAGCAAATAACATAAAAGTTTAACTTGAGCCTGTTAACGTTGGAGAGCGTCCTAAGGCTACTGATTTCTACCTCCTTCCAATTACTTCGGTTGGTATCAGCATTGAGTAATAAATCCCAGAGTTACATTTCCATGCTTTCTCGTCTGGCCCACTTGCCAATGTTGATGCTTGGAAGGAAACCCCAGATGTCGGGGATGCAAAACTGGAGGAAGGTAGATGTTTACTCTCTGTTGCTTGCCTGCCCTTCCAATGCCCTCACCATGACCCGCCTCCCCCTTTCTAGGATTGGGCACAGCAAGGAACAGTAGAAAAAAGAACAACATAGACTATTTACATATGGTCCTCTGAAAGGGTAGGAAAGCTTAAAAGCTTAACAAGAAAACCAAGACCATTGATAATGTATTCGCCTAGTTTTCCAAACTAAGTCACCAAAAAATAAAAAAATAAAAAATAAATAAAATAAAAATCACACCGTAAATGTGGCAAATTAACTTTCATTGAGAACTGAAAGTATTGTAAAACTCTTCAAATAAATGTGGGTGCTATTGACATAATTTTTTTTAAAGCTAAAACAAGATATCCAGAAACTTTCTCACTTGCCTAGGACTATACCTTCTTCCTTTGCCAAGCCTCCTCTCTCCCTGGATTTCTCTTCTCAGATTCTTGGGTAAATGTGTCATTTCATCCAGCATTAGGGCATTTTGGTAGAAAAGTTTAAGAATCATAGGATTTTTGCTTCCTTCACATAACAAAGACAAATACCCTTAGATGAATGTGTTGGTGCAGAATGAAAAGTTTCTCACTTCCCACACAGATTTTTAATAAGCAACAGCTAAAAAGCCTTTCTCCACCCTGCGGTTCTTCAGTTCTGACTCTGTCACTACCTTTGTGTGACTACATTTGTAAATTTCCCTCCTTTGAAACTCACAGTCTGTCCTTCACTAAACACACCACCCAACAGCTTCCCTGATGAGAATATGTAAGTTTTACTATTTTGGTTTTCTGATTAGACACAGGAGAATGTAATACCACTGGCCTGTTTCTCTCCACAATGAGAGGGAAAATTGCTAGTTTTCTCTACGTATCAGAAGTGATAAGTGTAGAGCTGGCTGCTCTGCTCCTATCCTGCTGCTTTGCTGTATCTTTATCAAGAGTATTTCCCTTTTCCTTAATGATTTCCTAGGATTTGGCTTCTGGAAAAATCCTCTCATGAAACTGCAGTCCATTTTGGAAGCATACAGTCATTTGGATTTTTCAAAAAACAAAATACTAAAGACAGTCTTCTCATTTTACTAAATATTTAGATTATATTAATTTGTTACTATTTGGTGTTAACAACCATAAACTAAATCATTATTATGAATAAACAAGTATATATTCAATATTTCCATAGATATTCATGACTTCATCCCACCAATGAAATCCATTGCTTTTGTGTTCGTCAACATATATTCACTGACGCAAGTTAGTATTTCTCTCATTAAAAACAGAATAGGTGGTGATAGATGAGGGTAAAGGGGATCAAATATATGGTGATGGAAGAACTGACTCTGGATGGTGAACACACAATGGGATTTATAGATGATGTAATACAGAATTGTACACCTGAAATCTATGTAGTTTTACTAACAAATGTCACCCCAATAAATTAAAAAAAAGAAAACAAAAAGAAAAAACAGCAAAAAAAGATCCATCCATGTTGTCACAAATGCTCCTATATCATCTTTTCTTACTGCTGAATAGCATTCCATTGTGTATATATACCGCAACTTCTTTATCCATTCATCTATCGAAGGACATTTTGGTTGTTTCCATGTCTTGGCCACTGTAAACAAAGCTGCAATGAACATTAGAGCACACGTATCTTTATGGATAAATGTTTTCAGATTTTTTTGGTAGATACCCAGGAGAGGGATTGCTGGGTCATACGGTAATTCTATTCGTAATTTTTTGAGGAACCTCCACACTGCCTTCCATAGCGGCTGCACCAGTCTGCATTCCCACCAACAGTGTATGAGAGTTCCTTTTTCTCCACAGCCTCTCCAACACTTGTTACTATTTGTTTTGTTGATGAAAGCCATTCTGACTGGGGTGAGGTGATATCTCATTGTGGTTTTCATTTGCATTTCTCTGATGATTAGTGATGTTGAGCATTTTTTCATGTCTATTTGCCATTTGTATGTCCTCCGTTTTTTCACTTTCTTAGTGTATATGCTAATGAGCAAATGTATGAAAATTTGATAAAATTTAATTTATGAATTTGTCTTTATTGCAATACCTCATAGTAAGAGTCAATATCGGGCATTTTGAGGTTTTCAACTTTGTTCTTTTTCACTATTTTTTTGGCTATTCTCAGTTCTTTTCATTTCCATATAAGCTATTAAATTAGCTTGTCTGTTTCTATTAAAAAATTGGATCAGATTTTGATAGGAATTATATTGAATCTATTAGTCTTCCAAACCAGGAACATAGTAAGTCTTTCCATTTATTTGGACTCTTCTTAGTTGTACTCAGAACAGTTTTAAGTGTAAAGAGGACTTGCATATATTTTGTTATATTTATTCCTAAGATATTTTATGTTTGTTGATTATATATTAAAAGAAATTATTTAACTTAACTTTAAATTTTAAGTTAGTATATAGGAATATTTCTTTTTAACCTTATGTCCTAAGAGTTTACTAATTTCATTTGTAAGTTAGACTAGGTTTTTTGTTGTTGGTTTCTCTCTTTGTTTGGTTGAGTGATTTTGGTTGATATTTTGGTAAGACTTTCTATGGACAATCAGTGAATAGGTTTGGTTGTACATCTTCCTTTCAAATCTATATTCCATGTATTTCTTTACCTATTGCACTAGCTATACCTACTAGTATAATGTTGGACAGAAGTAGTAAAAGCAGACAAACTATTCATTTCCAGTCTTCAGCCTAAATATTTCAGGTCTTTGCAATTAAGTATATAATTAGCTGTAATTTTTTCTAAATGTCCTTTATCAGATTAAGGAAGCTCCATTTTATTCCTAGTTCATTAATGAATGTTGAATTTAATCAAATGATTTTCTTCTGCATATTTTGAGATACTCAACTAATTTTATCATTTAACTGGTCAAGGTGTGAATTATACTGATTTTACGAATGTTGGACTAACCTTGCATTCCCGGGATAGACTCCACTGATTTACATATATGATCTATTTATATACAAATGGATTTAATTTATCATATTTTGTTACTGACTTTAGTGGAATTTTCATGAAGGGTATTGGCCTGTAATTTTCTTGAAATATCTTTATCAGATTTTGGTTTCAAGGCTATGCTGTCTACATAAAATAATTTATGAAGTGTTCTTTTCTCAAGTTTCTGAAGAGTTTGGTATCACTTTTGATTTTGATGAATTTGTTCATTTCAGCGAAGTTCTCAGATTTATTGGCATAACTTCATAATATTCGTTTGTTATCCTTTTAATTTCTAGGCTATTTCTAGTGATGTCACCTTTGTCATTATTGTCATTGGTAATATATGGGTTTTCTCTCTTTAATAACTTGACATAGGGGTTTATCAATTTTACTAATCTTTTCAAAGAACCAACTTTTTACTTTCTTGATCTTCTGTTATTTCTCCATTTACTATTTCATTGATTTATATTTTTATCTCTATAACTTTTTTATTTGAACATTGTTTAATTTGTACTTCTTTGTTATTATTCAAGAGAAATTTAAACCATTGATTTTAAAACTTTCTTTTTTTCTGACATAATCTTTACAAGTTCTCAGTTTCCTATTAAGAACCTATTTAGCTTCATCCAAAATTTTGATATATTTTATTATAACCTGGTCAAAAAATTTTTCTAATTTCTTTGTGGTTTCTATTTTGATTCATGCTTTATTTAGAAGTGAAAAATTTCCCAAGTATTTGGGGCTTTTCTAGATGTCTTACTGTTGTTAAATTTCTAGATGCCTTATTGTTGTTAAATATTAACTTAATTCCTCTGTGGCCAGAAAATGTATTTTATAATATTTTTGTCTTTCAACATTTATTAAGGCTTACATTATATTCTACCAAATGGTCTATCTTGACAAACATTCAATTGTATGTTGTAATTTTAAAGAATGTGTATCTTGCACTGATGGATAAAATGTTGTATAACTCTCAAATAGGTCAGGTTGGCTGACAGTGTTGTTCATATCATTTAATCCTTACAATTTGTGTATTTATTCTATTAGTTACTTAGAGAGAGGTGTTAAATCTCCAGCTATGACTGTGAATTTTTTGTATTTCTCTCTTTAGTTCTGTCAAGTTTTCCTTTACACATTTTTAAGCTCTACTAGACACATACAAATTCAATATTTTTATGTCTTCCTAATAAATTGATCCATCTATTATTATGAAATGTCCTTCTTTATTTCTAGTAAACTTTTCGACCTGAAGTTTACTTTGTCTGATATATTTAGATAGCCACTCCTATCTTCTTATACTTAATGTGGCAGGACATCTATTTCCAACCTTTTACTTTTAGCCTGTCTGTCTTTCTAGAAATAAAATTGTATCTTGTAAAAAGTATGTAGTTTTTTTTATCCATTCTGACAATCTCTATTTCAATCCAAATATTTAACCCATTTATATTTAATGTAATTATGTATAACTGAATTTAGCTCTATCATTTTTTCTATTTGTTTCCTTTTTGTCCCATTTGGTTTGTTTCTCTATTCTTTCATTCCTGCCTCATGTTAATGGATTTTTTTAAATGTTCCACTTTATCTGAACACTTAGCTTTTAAAAATATATCTTAGTATTATTTTTAGTGGTTACTCTAGAGATTACAATATGTACCTTAATTCCTCAGTTTACCTAGAATTAATAAACCACTTCATAGAAAAATGAAAGAAATTTGGCACATTATAATTCCTACCCCCAAACCCAATTCTTCACTATTTGTTATCACACATGAGATGCAAACTTTACAATATAATGTAATAAGTTTTGCTTTATAAAGTCATCTTCTGAAAAGAAAATAAGTTTTTCATAGGTTTGTACATATTTATTACTTAGCTGTGCTCTTCATTCCTCCCTGTACATCAGTTGTATCTTGTGTCCATTCCTTACAATCCTTTAGCATTTCTATTCTATTCTATAATATTTCTATTATATTATAGATCTGCTGGCAATGTATTTTTTTTCAGCTTTTATGTATCAAAAAAAAATCTCTAGTTCAATCTGACTTTTACAAAATTATTTATATTTTCAATTACAGTTGACATTCAATATTATTTTATATCAGTTTCAGGTGTACAGAATAGTGGTTGGACATTTATATAATTTATGCAGTAATCACCCCCCAATTAGTCTAAGACCTATCTGGCCCTATGAGTATATATAGTTATTACAATAGTTTTTTTTATTATTATATTCCCTATGCTGTACTTTACATCCCCTTGACTATTTCATAACTATCAATTTTCACTTCTTAATCTTTTCACCTTTTTCACCCAGTCCCCAAACTTCCTCTTATTGCACAATGATCATTTTGTTTTCTGTATCTATAGTCTGTTTCTGTTTTGCTTGTTTGTTTATTTTGTTCTTCAGATTCCATATATAAGTGAGATCATATGGTATTTATCTTTCTCTGTAAATAATTATTTTGAACTCTGTATCTGGTAGGTTGCTTGCCTTCATTTCATTTAGATCTTTTTCGAGAGTTTTGTCTTGTTCTTTATTTTGGGAATTGTTTCTTTGTTTCCTCATTTTGGCTGCCTCTCTGCTTGTTTCTATGTGTTAGGTATATTTGCTACAGCTCCCAATCTTGACTGGGTGGGTTATATAGCAGGTGTTTTTCAACAAATCCATAACAATTTTGGCTAAAATTTGACTATGCTGCTTGTTTGTGTTCTGCCTCACAGGTGCCCTGAGAAAAGGGTTCCTTCAGGGGAAAAGCTTCTGCTTTCCTTCCAGGATGTCAATTAAAAGTAAATGAGAGTGCTTACTGCTTAATATTGTCTCCCAAGTTGGAGGAGCTCTGGAATTTTTTTAAAATCTTTTTTCTCTTGGTTTTCCACATTCAGTCATTTCTATTGATCTGTGTTCAAGTACACTGACACATTTTTCATCTCTCTCCAACCAAGTTAAGACCATCCAGTGACTTTTTTTGTTTTAAATTTCAGGTATTGTGTTTCCCTGTTTTAAAATTTCCTCTTGATTAATTTGCATGTTATACTTTCCTAGTTGAGTTTTCCTATCTGTTCAATAATTATGCCCTCGTTTCTCTTCAGATCCTTAAAATAGCTAATCTGACCAGTTTAAAGTCTTTGCCTTTTGATACAAAAAAAAAAAAAAATGGAAGCATAGACTCTGCTCATGGACAGGAAGAATTAACATTGTTAAAATGTCCATACCTACTCAAAGCAATCTATAGATTCAAGGCAACCTCTATCAAAATACCAATGACAATTTTCACAGAACTAGATCAAGTAATCCTAAAATGTATATGGAACCATAAAAGACCCTGAGTAGCCTGAGCAATTTTGAAAAAGAAGAACAAAACTGAAAATATCACAATAACTGATATCAAGCTATCAATAACCAAAACAACATGGTACTGATATATAAACAGACACATCAATCAATGGAACAGAATAGGGAGCCCTGAAATAAACACATGCCTGTATAGCCAATCAATCTATGATAACAGAGGCAAGAATATGCAATAGGGTGAAGACAGTCTACTCAATAAATGGTGTTGGGAAAACTGTAAAAACACAAAAAAATGAAGCTAGACCAACTTCTTAAACCATATACAAGAACAAACTCAAAATAGATGAAAGACTTAAATGTAAGATATGAGAAGAAAACATAGGCAGTAAACTCTCTGACATTTCTCTCAGTGGTACTTTTTTTCCGATCTATCTCCTTGGGTGAAGGAAATAAAAGAAACAAATAAATAAACAAATAGGACTACATGAAAATGAAATTGTTTGCACAACAAAGGAAACCACCAACAAAATTAAAAGGCAACCTATTTAATGGAAGAAGATATTAGCCAATGATATATCTGATAAGGGATTAATATCTTACATTTATAAAGAACTCATACAACTCAACACCAAGATAACACACAATCCAATTATAAAACGGTCAGAGGACCTGAACAGACATTTCTCCTAAGAGGACATACAGATAGCCAATAGACACATGAAAAGATGCTCAACATCACTAATCATCAGAGAAATGCAAATTAAAGCCATATTGAGATATCACTTCACACCTATCATAATGTCCATCATCAATAAATCAATAAATAAAAAGTGTTGGTGAAAATATGAAGAAAAGGAAACCCTCGTGTGCTGTTGGTGAGATTGCAAATCAGTGCAGGCACTATGGAAAACAATATGGAGGTTCTCCAAAATGAAACAGAATGCCCTTATTGCCTAGCAATTCTATTTCTGGGTATTTATCCAAAGAAATCAAAACACTGATTTGTGAAGATATATGCACCCCGATGTTCATTACAGCATTATTTACAATAGCCAAGATATGAAAGCAACCCCAGTGTCCATCAGTAGATGATGGGATAAAGAAGATGTGGTACATATGTACAATGGGATATTTCTCGGCCATAAAAAGGAATAAAATCTTACTATTTGCAACAACATCAATGAACCTGGAAGGTATTATTCTAAGAGAAATAAGAGAAAAACAGAGAAAAATAAATAACATAGGATCTCACTTATATATGGAACTTTATATATATAAAGAACAAAATAAATGAACAAACAAAACAGAAACAGACTGTAGATACAGAGAACAAAATAATCATTGTGGGATAGGATGAGTTTTGGGGGTCTGGGTGAAAAAGGTGAAGAGATTAAGCAGATTGGTAGTTATGAAATAGTAGGAACTAAACTAATCATGGGGTGGGAATCACTTTGTAAATTATATAAATATTAGGTTGATGCAAAAGTAATTGTGGTTTTGCAAATATTTTTAACCTTTTAAACCACAATTACTTTTTCACCAATATAATATCTTACCAGTACGCTGTACACCTGAAACTAATATAAAATAATATTAAATGTGAACTTTAATTGAAAATAAATATTTTTCTAAAATCTTTCCTTTCTAATTTCAACTTCTGGGTCATCTTTGAGTCTATTTCTATGGACTGCTTTTTCTTTTCTCGACAGTGGATTACTGTGTGTGTATATATATATATATACACACACACATATATAAAATAAATTTTCTATATAATGGACATTTTAGATAAAACATTTTAGACACTGAATTATATTTACTTCTCCTGAATAACATTGGCTTTTATTCTAGGATGTAGTGGATTACTGGCTTATCATAAACTTGTGGTGACTTTGTTTACTTTACCAAAGCCCTGTAATATTTGGTGGGACTCAAATTCCAAACTTTTTCTCTTCTGTGGCATTTATCAGCTAATTTCTCTCACAGGTCCTTTCTGTTGGGCTCCATGGAGCTCCTTAAAAGCATTACACAGGATTCAGCCAAGAATGTAAGGGAAAATTATACTCATACTTAAGGACTCCATTCATTCCAGAATTTTCTTCTTCAATTCCAGGTTCTTCTGAACTCTGTCCACTGACACCTCAAGATAAGAAAAGCAGAGCTTTCCACTTGAGTTCTAGCCTCTTGGCAGGCCACACTGAACAAGATGCCCTCAGGAGAAGGATAGACTTCAAAGTATTTACCTTTTTTGGCCAGTTTATACGTGTTTATGGTTCTTCTTCATGTCTTTAAATAATTCTGTGTGTGTTTGTTTTATTTTTTTTCAGAATTTCCAGTTGTAGTCTGTAGTAGAGTGATTCTGATATTCTCCTATCCCACTGCTGACTCCAATTTTCTTTCAATGTTTTGAATTTTATGACAGTGACTTGGTGAAATGAAAAAATAGCATTGCATCACCTAGTATCTAACATACAGTAACCTTTATATCATCATAAAAGCTTGCATTGGGTGAAATCAAGGGGCACTAGTTAAGAATGTATTGTAACTTTCAAAATAAGGAGATTTACAAATGTAGCAATACAGTGGGGCATAGTTTGTTCTGCTGGCTTGTTTTTCAAACAAGAATATTTGAACATTAACATGTTCAAATACCTTTTCCTGCCAAGTCAACATAACCAAACAAATAGCTTAAGAATGTGAAAGAGCCTCAGGGGTATTCTAAGGCAAACTAAATAACATTCTTATGCATGAAGACGGTTAAATAAATGAAAATCATTTCTCAGGGAAATAGGGCTGGTCCCCAACATCAATTTAGTCCCTTCTACCTGAAAACAAGGTTATTTACTTCTGTTTACGATATTCAAATTCTTGCTCCCAATGCTACCTTTGGTAATATTTTCTTCTTCTCAGAGCTGGGTCTGAGACAACAATGGGACAGAAGAGATAAATTAAGCCGGGACTGTGAACTTAGGGGCAAAGTCCCTATGTAATTACTTTTGGAAAGTGGTTGCAGGAATTTGAATAATGGGTACAACGTCAAGAGTGAACCATCACCGCATGGTGCAGGTAGAGTAGAATGCAGAAATATAGTGACAAAATATCCATACACTGTTAAGGTTAATAGATGGTTTCAAATACAAATAGCTAAGACAGGTTTTTTTTTTTTTTTCATGACAAGGGTCATGAATAAGAGAATTTAATATCTAAAATAGAGATGGGAAAATGCAGGACACATACCACAAAGTAATATTGTTTCAGACCTCTGGCTTTTGAATCCCAGAGCCATCATCCTCTAGTCATATGATGTGGGGAAAGTTGTGTAATCTACCTGTGTTGTGACATCTTGGAACAAGAGTGTAGTGACTGAGGACCAGAACTCAGTCTTCAGATGTCTCAATTCACAGATAGATGCCCAAGTCTCCTCACAATTTGGCCTTTTCAATTCCACTCTGTCCTTTCTCTATTCTTATTTCCTATTATTTTACTCTGTCCAACTTCAGCTCTTATTCTCTCCTGAATTAAGCTCTAATATGTTCACTTTCTTTTAAAATCTATCTTAGATTGACTTTCAAGCCAGTCAATACACCTTCACTCCAAAGGCTACTCTCAGAAAACCACTGGTCCAGTTGAAACTTTCTATATTCCAACAGATGTTTCTATTTGTTTATGTAAGTAACCAGATATGACAGCTATAAGCACTTTAATAGCACTATATCTAATTGTTCCATATTCCTACTTTGCTAAGGCAATATCCAAAAATGACACTAAAAACACAAATAAAGGGAAATAAACACAAACGTGTCTTTTATAGCTTCGAAAACCTGTTCAAAAGGGCAGGCACTTTTAATTAGAAATGCCACAAGACTGCAGGCGCAGCAAAGGGTGATTCCTTAAAACATAATAGGATGTGCTGATTCACAGGCAAGAGGAAAAAAAACCTGGGATTTGCCTATCTGCAACAGCAATTCTGGCCCTTCCAACTCCATTTCTGAAAAATCAGCCTTAATGGGAACCTTTGCACCCAAGCCGGAACTCTGTGAGAGGAAAAATAGGCATGGCTTTTCAGTTTGCAAGGTCGCATAATTGTGTGGTTCTCATTTGGTGGTAAAGAACATAGTGTCTTCTATTCCTGAACGTTCTTCTTATCTATCTAGGATTACAGAGATTGGTGTAGTTTATATCTTTACTTAAAATCCTTTAGGTCTGCAATAAATACTTTGGAATGTTTAAAACCCTATCATGAAAAACATATGGTTGGTTTTATTTTGCACCGGAGAAAATGAAGGGGGAGTGACTATTATCAAGGAAAATCAAAGAAAGTGGCTTTTCCCATGTGCCTATGTTTAAATTGCTCAGGTGTTCTATGCCTTACAGGACTTTTTTCTGAGAAATACTTTCCAGCACAGATACACAGAGTCACTACCTGTCTGATGTCAGGCATACACAAGATATACAAGTGCAGCTTTTATAAGGCAAGTTATACTCCAGTACTACTGGCATAAACAAATATCTTAAATTTTAAAATTACATTGTAGTCTTCATCAGAGCCACCACATGAAAAACACAAAGGGCCACTCTGTACCTATGACATAAAACCCTGTAAATAGTAAAATGCATTATTTGAATATTTCCAGTAAAAGCAAAAACAATTTCCTATGAAGCAAGCATTTGCTCCTTCCTCTGAGACCTGCCTCTATGGATCCCAATAGCAGTACCAAACATGAAAACACACAATTTTAGTATTTTCTAGGAGTGGTTTACGAGTATTCCTGGATGCAATGAAAACAAAAAGAAAGTCTTATCCTAAATGACTCCTCCTTCTCCGCCTTGTGAACCCATTGTGATGGTTAATTTTGTGTGTCAGCTTGACTAGGCCAAGGGAAGTCCAGAAAGCTGATTACACATTATTACTTGATGTGTCTGATGGCTCTTTCCAATGTGGGTGGGCACCATTCAATCCACTGAGGATCTGAAAAGAACAGAAAGGCAGAGGAAGACTGAATCTGTTTTCTACATGACTGTTAAGCTGGGACATTCACTTTCTCCTACATCTGGTGCTCCTCATTTACTGACTGTCTATTAAGTAAAAGATACCAGGTTATGCCTACGGGATATAAAATAAAGAAAATAGTTTTTTCTTATAAGAGGTTTATTGACATTTTACCAATTCCAAAATATAATCCATTTTCAAAAGATGAGAATTTGTCATCAAGGTTGATACAAAAAAATATGTTGCTAGCATTAGATTCAATTCTCTAACATAATTCTAGTTGACAATGAGTAAGCAATCCCAATTCAGCAAAGGTAAAAATATCTTTTTGAATGGCCAAGCTATATAAATGTTTATTTCAAATTAAATGGTTATTTTAAACCCGTCATATCATATGGTATCTTTGATTCATATTGAACTCATTTCCCTATTTCCTGCAGTTCCTAATCTTCAGATCAAAATTCATGGTTAATAGGTATTTCTGGTCTGTCTTCAGTTTATTGAATAAATGTTACCAGTATTTTCCATTTCATAATTCCAAATTCAAGAGAGCCTTTGGGATCTACCCACTGATGTTGTGAAAAAGACATGATCTCTGAAGTCAGCCCTGGTTCTTATTGCAACTGTGATGCTGTAACTCTGACAATGTGACCATGGGCCAATTACTTAACTTTTCTGAGCCATTATTTTCTCTGTAAATAAGGTATACAATTTCACTAGCACACATTACATGTTAACTATTGTGAACAAAAAACATTGCTCATCTTTGTTGACGATCTGGCAGTGATTCAGAGTGGTCACTCTAAAGATCAGTGATTACCAGATTCAAAATCACTTTAGTGTTTGAAAGGGACAGGGCCTACCTCCTCATTCAACGCATGAAGACATTGAAATACACAAGGAAGAAGTCATTTGCCAAGGACAGACACTTAGATGGTAGTGGAACTTAGATCAGCTCTTGGTACCTAGCCTAGTCCTTTTTTTCTTTTTTTCTCAGTATGGTACATATGCCTGTGAAAACTATAGAAAAATGGACTAATTTTATAATGGTCTTTGATATCTGCAAATTAGGGGATTTTTTTTCTTAATAAGGAAATGGTTAATTAAAGATGGTTAACAATCTTTATTAAGAGATGGTTGCTAGATCTCTGAATTTAGATAGAAAAATAGGCAATAATCCTTAGACCATGGACCTCATTTTCCTCCAATATCAGAAAAAAGGGGGTTTTTAACTTCATAAGTTTGTTTTACCTAGTTATTCTTCTGAAAGAAAAAAAAAAACAGACTAAACTATGGATAATTGAAAGTTAACTGAGTCCTAGTTAATTCAGGTTTTATTATTTCTAAACCATTTCATTACATGCTCTTGTTGGTATAATTGCTTTAGAGACAATTCCAAATGGTACCTTCTGTTCTCTAAGCTGAGCTGACCCAAAAATAAAGAATCCTTTTAATTCAATCTAAGAGATATACTCAGTTCTTAGAATTAAGATGTCATTTTTGTCTCCTATGTTTTTGAGCTTGTGACTTTTCCTATATTTTTACTTTTAAAAATCCAATTTGAGCTTTTTGCCTCATGTCCTCACCTCAGACAGCATTGATAAAAAGTGAGTGAAAGAAAATCTTTTCCCATAGAAAATCTCACTCATAATGATGCCAACAGGCCTTTCATTCTACTGGTTGCCTGGCTGACTACTAGATGGGAAATAAGTGAAGATGGGAAAATAACAAGGAACTGCTTTCTGCTGAGGGGAACAAATTCTAGTTATGAAGTTGTAAGGAAAAGCACAATGAAAAATAATCTTAGTATCACAGAAGAAAGCAATTCTCAGCAGTAAAGCAGTAATAAAGAACTGAACATCTTAGGAAACACTCAAAATAGATAGTAATAGCACAAAGGCATTACAATGTTTTAAATTGCAAGGGGACTTGAATGATAGAGCGACTGTCTTGAGAACTCTTGAAATAAATTCTCAGATGTATTTCATTTGCTTTTCTTTTTTTTATTCTCTGAGTGATCAACTCATAGGCCTTCTACCTATATGTCACAGCACCAGGGAAAGACACAAGATATTCATTAATTAAGATTCCTTTTGTATTCCTACTCTGAAGAATAATCATTTATCTTAAGATGGGAACTTATCTTAAAACATTTGCATGGCAGTCTCTCTGCTATAAAGTTAGACTTTAAAATTCAAATTGATTACAGGAACTAGCTAGATTTTTCTTTTAATGAAGAAAATATTTTTAAAATTTCAGCAAAAGAGTAAGAAAAATTTTTAATTAATGAATAGAATGTAATAAGTAGCAATTCTGTCTGACTTTATATATTCCGCATCGGCTATTCTATAGAAAACAAAAAGAATATTGATTTTTCAAAGAACTAAAGAAAAAGTGGAGACAGCATGAATGCTTCCTATATGCACAAAAAGTCAATAGCAATGACTAAACAGTAATAGAGACTTTTAGTGAGATAGCATGTGTTTAAGACCAAAAATGCTCCTTGATACCATGTTAACCAAAGGTACTTTAACAACATCTTAGAAGCTGACTAGGTGTCAAGGATCATCTTTGTTTTACAATGAGAAAATGGAGCAAAGATGGTTGTGTGATTGAGGCAAGGTCAAATGTCAGTAAGGAAACCAACTCAAAATCAGAGGCTTTCAAGTCTCAATTCACCCAGAGGGTCAATTCTCTGTGTTTTATGTGAGAAAAACACTTGACAGCATTCAGGCTCAAGGTTTGTGAGCTCTGGTTTAGTTCTATCGTTTTTTCTTTTTTTGTCATGCTCTCCAAAGCAAAAATAGAATATTTGTCTTATAACATCGCCAGAAAGTCCTAATTAAATGTTGGTTATTTGCAAAGGGGAAAAAACAAACAAACTCACGTGTATGATTCAGTTATACCCATTAGTTTTACAATTGATTTCTTACTCCACTATTAGCACATATTCACATATTTCAGGCAGATGTCAGGAAGGCATTTTAAAGTAAGCCTGTGACACTGTACACCGGAAGCTAAACAATAATAAATGCCAACTATAATTTTATATATATAATGTGATGGCTCGATGTGAGGTCGGAGGGATAGTGGATGGGGGGAGGGGGGTCCACAGTGTGAGGGATATAAATGATGAACGTCTAAGTATTACCTTGTCTTGTACACCTGAAACTAATAAATTAAAATAAATAAATAAATAAAAATAAAGTAAGCCTGTGAAAGAAAGTGCATACTTCCTGGAATGCAATCCACATGCATCCACTCTTACCTCTTTTGTAGCTCTGAAATCCCATTGAAAGGAATCATTTGTGATTCTGACATTAATGATAAGATAGGCTCAAACCTTTATAAATGAAGAAAATAGCTGTGAGGATTTTTGTTGTACAGTATTATAGCTATTACAGATTTTCAATTAACATTTGTGCCTGCTTGGCAAATACTGTAATGGTCAGAACCCAGTGTCATACACTATGTCGCAGTACACAAGATACAGCTAAAGATTTAACCAATGCTTAAAGACAGTTCCTGCAAAGAAAAAATATAGAAATCATCTAATTATTTATTTGAATGGAAATGTTGATTGAAAAAGTTTTCTGCTTTTGACAAATAAATACCTATTATACTCTATGTAGTATTAAATGTCATTAATTTATCCAAGCGTAATATCATCATTAAGTTACATTTTAATCCAAGTATGAGTAGAATATCATGCTTAGGTACCATACAAATACATGAAAGAGAAAGAATTCTTTCCATTCCTGAGTTCAAAGGAATAATATGCATTGAAAGACACACATCTGTACAATAAAAATATAAATGACATTTGGAAAGATATAAAACATTCTTTCCAGAGCCACTTTATCTGTATTCTGAAAATATTTTTCACTAAATTTGTCCATAAGAAAAAGAGAAATGGCTCTGTCCTCCTATAAAATGTTAGCTCTTAAATTTACTATTCTCCAATGTCAAAAAAAAAAAAAAGAACAAAATTAAGCACAAAGGAAACCCAAAGCACTGCAAGATAGGCAATACCTTTGATATTTACTAGTTTTGCCTTATCAGTCAGCCCATGAAGGGCATTCTCTTCTCTGGAAGTCATCTTCTCATGAGTCTCAGAATCCATTTGCTTACCTTTAAGGCTTCTGATATATCTACTTGAGTCACTGGGCCCAAGAGCTCTTTTATTCAGATAAACTGCTTCTCCTCAATATACTCGAAAATGGCATGCCTTCTAAACCTCATTTATTCCCTAAATAACCTATCTTATTTGAAAGAATATTCAATTCAGATACTAAATCAATAGATTGGGTAATAATCTCTTAAAGGAGGTGGTGGGGGTCTATTTACATATGGAATTCCTAAGCAGGAATTTACTACAAGATCAAAAGAATGAGAAACATTATGTATCTTCACTACATCAAGTTCATTTCAGAAGCAGAAAAATCTGTCAAGAATGGGATATACGTTTTTGAAATATGTTTAGAAAGCTTCGTGACGAGAAACAGTTCAAGAGCTGCAAAATTTTCTGGAATTGGTAGAATGAGACAATTCTAAAGTGTAAAAGATTGGGTACTCATCTTTTGGACCTGGATTACAAGAATCTCTGCTAATCCACAGAAAATTGTACCAGTGACTCATAGAGAAAGCAGGCAGGAGATCAAAAGATGAATCTGCCAAGAGCAGATGCTGAACCAGACCTGAGGATATTATAAGACACTATCAATCCATAAAACTCTTTATATGAAAACAAGTATGTGGCAGGGAGTGGAGGGGAAGGAGGGTCCTATCAATAGGACCCTTTTCTATTTTTCCTCTTCTTCCCTTCCTAAAGAATGTCTTCCTTTCAAGTAAAGTAGATTTCACCAGAAAAAAAACAATGTATTAGAGTGTGGGGTCACTGAGTGAGTGTGTATTTAGAGGGATTCCTGGTTTTCCTCCTATCTCACTGATTCCTCCTCCTCAATCATCTCTATAGTATCCTTTTTCTCTAAGCACCTCAAAATTTTAAAATGCAGCGATATTTATTTCCTGATTCTCCTTTATTCTCTATCTTCACTCAATCTCTTGGTGATCTTATTTTGAAGGACAAAACAGAATTTGTAGGAAGGTTGGATGAATGTTATTTAAAAAAAAATAAAAATGGAGAAGTCAAGAATAGCCCCAAGGCTTTTGACTTGGGCATTAGGGAGGACTTGTTATCATCTGAGATGAGGGAGGCTGCAGCTGAAGTGAATATTTTGGGATGGTGCAGCGGGGAGTGTGAAACAAAATGTTTTAATTATAGGCAAGTTAAATATGAGATGCCCATTATAAAATGTTTCTGTAGGCAGGTAGTAAGGTTGGGATTAGAGACACACATCTAGGAGTTATTGCAATCACATAATGAGACTGAATATGAGGTGTGATCAAAAAAGAAAATATTGTGAATGCTACTGCTGAGTGCCATAAAACAGAAAGGCAGGGACCTTCAATACAGGAAGTGGCTCATTGACCCTTAGTAACAGTGTGTGACAAGTTTCAACTTGTTTGGTGCAGTCAGTTGGGTGTGAGCTACAGTTGAGAGAAGGTGTGTTTTAATGTGTGCCGTAAATTATCTTCCATCATGACAACACTCCATGTCACACATTGCTTCTGGTATATGGCAATTTCTGTCAAAAACATTATGGTGTCTCCTCATCCACCTTATGAGTATTCACCAGATGTGTGTAACTTCTGGCTCTCCCCCAAAGTCAAAATGATTCAGGACATTCAGGCAGCCATGACAGCACAACTAAAGACAGTCACAAAAGAGGACTTCTAGAACTAATTCAGAAAGTGGCAAGAATGATGGGATAACTGTTTTCGAAATGACGGGGGCAGGGAGTGTTTTGAAGGGGACTAATGGCAATGTGTCTTTTATTGTAATAAATGTTTTATTAATTTAAACATTCACTATATTTTTGGATCATACCTCATACATGCAAAAAACGAAATTGAACCACTTTCTTACATATATACAAAAATAAACACAAAATAGATTAAAGACTTAATGAAACTCCTCGAAGAAAACATAGGCAGTATACTCTTTGACATTGCTCTTATATTTGACATCCCAATATATTTCTGGATATATCTCCTCAAGCAAGAAAGAAAAAAATAAACAAATGTGACTGCATCAGACTGAAAAGTTTTTGCACAGTGAAGGAAAGCATCAACAGATTGAAGCAGCCAGTTAGATTGGAGCAGCCAGTTAGCTCAGTTGGTTAGAGCACAGTGCTCTTAACAACAAGGTTGCTGGTTCCATCCCCATATGGGCCACTGTTGTGCCCTCCATACCTAGATTGAAACAACTACTTGACTTGGAGATGATGACTCCTGGAAAAACACACTTAAAATAAATAAAAGTTTTAAAACAATTTTTGAAAAAAGACAACCTACTAAATGGGAGAAGATATTTACAAATGATACATCCAATAAGGGGTTAATATCCAAAATATAGAAGGAACTCATAAAACTTAACACCAAAAAAAAAAACAAAAAAAAAAAAGAATCCAATTGAAAAATGGACAGAGATCCTAAACAGACATTTATTCCCAGAGGACATACAGATGACCAACAGACATATGAAAAGATGTTCAACATCACGAATAATCAGAAAAATACAAGTTAAAACCACAATGAAATATCACTTCACACCTGTCAGAATGGCAATCATCAATAAATGAAAAATAAGTATTGGTGAGGATGTGGAGAAAAGGCAACACTCATACATTATTAGTGAGATAGTTTATTAGTACAGCCATTATGGAAAACAGTATGGACGTTCCTCAAAAAACTAAAAATGTAACTGCCATACAATCTAACAATTCCATTTCTGGGTATTTATCCCAAGAAATCCAAAACTTAATTCCAAAAGATATATGCACTTGTTGTTCACTGTAGCATTACTAGTAATAGCCAAGATATGGAGGCAATCTAGATGTCCATCAATAGATGAATGTATAAAGAAGATGTGGAATACTACTCAGTCATAAAAAAAGATGAAATCTTGCCATTTGCAACAACATGGATGGACCTGGAACGTTTTATGCTAAGTAAAATAAGTCAGAGAAAGATAAATATAATATGATCTTATTTATATGTTGGGTCTAAAAAACAAAACAAAAACAAAACAAATGAATAACCAAAACAGAAATAGACCCATAGATATAGAGAACAACCTGATGGTTGCCAAGGGGTAAGGGGTGGAGGATGGCAATTAAGAGAAAAAAAAAAAGAACTGGAAAATTCTCATATTTGTATTTGTAGACGTATCTTTAAACAGAAGTACCAAAGTTGTTCGTGTAACTCTTCTAAAATAGTATGATTAAGCCCCAGCAAAAAGTGTAGTGGCTGATAAAAGTCCACCTTCATTTTCACTGTGGCAACATCTTAGCTGAAAATAAATTGTCACCAGGTACACCATGCCCCTTATAGAATGAGGGGTGGAAAAGCTATGCAAAGATATGTGGCTTCTGTTCCTGCTCCACATAGTAACCTCACTCCTGTTCTGTAACTTAGGTAAACTAATTGGGAATTTAACAAGTATGTGCATATTCTCTTCTTGGTCATTCAAAACCTTACCTGTAATGATATCAAAATATTTTATCTGGAGACCTTAGATATGTTACCTCTAAGATGAGACCTAGAAGGCATAGTATGGTTGTTTGTAAGACAGATAAGTGATAGATAGATAGATAGATAGATAGATAGATAGATAGATAGATAGATAGATAGATAGAGATAGATGATGATGATAGATAGATAGATGATAGATAGATAGATATAGGTAGGTAGATAGATAGATAGATAGATAGATAGATAGATAGATAGATAGATAGATAGATAGATAGATAGATAGATAGATTATAGATACGGCTGATTATAGGGTCTCCTCTCAGCTGCCGTTGTTTACCTGGATCTGACAGTGCAATGCAGCAGTGCAAAGCAGAGGTTAACAAGACTCTGAGCCTCTGAGGTGAAAGCCAAACCCCTTTCCTCTGTGACACTGGTGCAGCTGCCTCGCCTGACCCTAAACCCTGAACTCTGACCCACGCCCAGTACCTAACCTAGATTTTGTTTTGTTGCTGACTATGATCTCTGAGTCTCATTAGCTGGGAAATAGCACATCTAGAACAAGTAACTGCATCTATGCTCATCGCAAATTAGTACAGAACTTTTAGACTTCAGGACAAGATCACTACAAAATTGCTTTTTAAAATGCAGTTTTATATAAATTATATCAGTTTGCCCAGTCATCATCAGTAACATGAGGCTAACCTCATTTGTATGTATTAAATAAGGCTTAATTTCTTAAATCTAATACTGGCTTAGAGCTGTGATAGCCAATCCAGTAACCTCTGGTTACATGAGGCTATTGAGCACTTGGAATATGGCTAGTGTGCTTTTGATTATATGCAATTCTAATTAATTTATGCTTAAGTTTTAAAACTAATATTTATTTCAGTTATGAGAAAATTTTAAATATTTTTGGGACAACTTAGATATGAATACATTTTATACTGTATGTTTTATGAAATCTAAAGACAAAATATTTCCAATATTAGTATGGCATTAAGGTGCACTGTAAGTATAAAATACATACTGGATTTTAAAGACAATACAAAAAGAATATAAAATGTCTCAGTAATTTTATGTTGTTCATATCCTGAAATGTAATATTTTAGATATATTGGAGAAAATAAAATATAATATAAAAGTTA
Source organism: Rhinolophus hipposideros (assembly GCF_964194185.1). Classification (NCBI taxonomy): domain Eukaryota; kingdom Metazoa; phylum Chordata; class Mammalia; order Chiroptera; family Rhinolophidae; genus Rhinolophus; species Rhinolophus hipposideros. The sequence goes on from NC_138049.1 coordinate 38,912,017, forward strand.
ATTTCACCTGTTTCTCTTTATCCTTTTTAATGTGACTACTACACAATTTAAAATTACCTATCTGGCATATATGTTTGTATTGCACCATGCTGGTTTAGATTAACTGCTCATTAAATTGCCTTAGTATACTTTACCAGTTACATTATTTTCTAAGATAGTTTACCCTCAAATACTCCAAGTTAGTACTCTAACCTGAGTTTCCTACTACAAAATATAAAACCCTTGTGTTCTTTTTTTCCTGACAGAAAATATTATGGGAAAACCTCTCTCTCTTTATGATAAAAACATAGGCTCAATTACACAAAGCAAAACAGGAAGAAGTACTTAGGCTATTCATTCTTCTCCAACATTTGCATTCAATAACACATTCTCAACATTATTTCTGCAGCTTCTACCATTATTGAAGCTCTTTCTGTTGAAAATCCTCCTGAATGAAATAAAGAGAGCAGATGAATGAACAAAACAATTTTTTCTTTTGTTAGAAGCAAAATGTACCATATGGACATATCACAATGTGCCTTGAAATTTTGATCTCTGATAAAGTTGTTCTGTTTGTTTAAGAATGACATAAAGTATTCATGATGAATGAACTCTCAGCATTAAGTGATGAATGAGTTTTTGAGGTGAAAATAAATGTTTCAGAAGATGTATCAACTTTCTAGTAACACAAACATCTAAGTTCCATTTAAGTGGGTAATACTTCAGGATTTCGAACAAATCTAATGCTGCTATAAAAATCTTATAGTGAAGTGAAACCTACACATTCTAGTGTTTACATATGAACATATTTTAGAGATTTTCAAATTAAGATTGTAATCAACTCTTTCAGAGTTTCTTGAGTGAGGAAACTAAATGAACTTCACTTTGGTCTTTAAAAATACTGTATTACTAACTTATTTGAGCAAATTGCTTAAGAGCACTGCTAAAGCAATACGGTTATAATCTTGTGGAAGAAATTATTTGGTCTAACATATGTTAAATCAAAAATATATTGGGAACCTTATTTTTACTAACCAAATTATTGGTTAGTAAATTATTAAAATTAATTAAAAAGACAAAAGAAACTGCCCTAACTCTTCAGGTATTACAATCTAGTCCTAAAGGTCAAAAGTGCACAAAAAGAACATTTATATATTAGAATTGATAGGCTTCCCGCAGACAAAGAAGAATAAAAATAAAAATGACAGGAGGTACCAGCATAACCTAAAACTCAAGATAATAAAGAAAATCTCAACCTACAAGACTAACGATACAAATATGCTTCAAATAGGGTCAGTATAATTACTACAGTTCAGATTCAAATACACTTTTACTTCTATTTCTACTAGCATGGCAAGCTAAGTACCTGGAACAACTTTTTGCTGAAAATAACTAATAATCCTAGATCTATTAAATATTTGCAAATGTTCTTAAAAGAAACACTAAGCTGGCAAGAATAAAACAAATTACCAAGTGAAAAAAGTCTAACTGAAAACTAGAAACCAAAGAAATAAACTAAACTTTCAAGCCATCTTTCACCCTGAGATGATTTGCCTAACCAGGTAAACTTAGGCTTCAATTTTCATGGTAAATTTAGGCTTCAATTTTCACAGACTCATGAGATATTAAAAGTTGTAACTCCAAAAAGATAAATTGTAGTGTACAGTCAACCAAAAATCAACCTCTGTCCCCAACTCCAGAGGCTTGCAATGAAATTTGTGTATCTCAAAAGTTAGTGCTGAACAGAGGGGAAAGATCATCACTGAGAATGAGGAAACATAAGCCAAGCCTCACCAATGCCCACAAGACAAATGTACAGTGCCTCCGTGTTCAAAAAAGCTTTAAGTTAAGAATGGCAAATAAATATTCCAGAATAGAATTTCCAGATACAAGCAAATAAAAATCCTTTCATTTCAAAGAATATTGTCGGCTCACAAACAGAAACCAAAAGCAAAAGGAAAAGAGGCACCATCATGGAGAACCAGCAGAAAGAAATAAGAATTTAAAAGGATTTCAGATAAAGAAGACATTTTTCAGACACACTACGAAATAATTATGTATAACATGTTTAAAGAAATATTTTAAAGTCAGAATACATATACCTGTATGTGAGATGGACGAAGCATATGTAAAACAAACCAAATACAATTTTTAGACATGAAATTTAAAAACACAACAGCTAGATTTAATAACATATAAATGAGGAATTTGTGAACCCAGAAAATAAATATGAAATAATTATCCAGATTATAGGTAGCATAGAAAGACAAAAAGATGAAAAATTAAAAAGATATTTAAGAGACATAAACAAGTAAAATGAAAAAGCATTACATATGACTATTTGGAGTTCAAAAATGAGACATAGATGAGGTAATATTTATAGATATGGTAGTTGAAAATTATCCAGAACCATCAAACCACTCAAATTAACAGATCCAAAAAGCCCCCCAAGAAAACAAATATAAACATAGTATAGTAAACCTGCTGAAGACCAAAACAAGAAAATGATATTAAAAGCAGCCAGAGAGTTAAGACCAATTGCTTTCCAAAGAGCAACAGTTTAGACTGACAGCTGGCTTCTTGTCAGCAACTATGGAAGCATTAAAATAAGACTGATATACAAGGTGTTATCAAAACATATGGTGAATGCTGCTGCCAAGTCCCATGCAATGGAAAGGTGATCTTAATTGTGTTCTTTGAACATGATGGAATTGTGTGCGCTGAGTTTGTACCCAGGAACACCACAGTGAACTCTGAATACTACAAGGGCTTATTAGAGCGTTTAAGAAACAATGTGCATAGAAAATGGCCTGAGCTATGGGCAAACGGTTTCATCTTCCATCATGACAATACTCCATGTCACACATCACTTCTGGTACAGCAATTTCTGTCAAATAAAAACATTACAGTGTGTCCTCAGCCACATTATTCACCAGATCGGGCAGCCTGTGACTGCTGCTCTCCCCCAAAGTCAAAATGACCATAAAAGGTAAATGTTTTTAATCGATTCAGGACATCATGGCACCCATGACAGAGCAACTAAAGACACTCACGAAAGAGGACTTTCAGAACTGCTTGAGATAGTGGAAAGAATGATGAGGTAAGTGTGTTCAAAGTGAGAGGGAGTATTTTGATGGGGATTAATGGTAACGTGTCTTTTACTGTAATAATTTTTTTAATTGAAACATTCACCATATTTTTGTTATTATACCTCATATTTATGTTGAGAGGAAATTGTAGAATTATGTACCAAGCAAAATTATGTATCAAGAACAGGACAAAACAAGACATTTTCATAAAAACAGAATCCAATTGTATTTATGCTCATCTGTTCTTCACTAAAAGAAATTTGGAAGAGTGCATTTTAGGAAGAAGGAAAGGATAGCCTAAGCTCTAAAAAAAAATGAAGAACATATGGATCAGTTAGCACAGTTAAAGAAACATCAACTATCAAAAACCATAATAATAATGGGTTATAGAATAAATAAGGCAATTGAAGTACACAACCCCAAAAACTTAATTAAGAGAAGAATGAATAGGGCTAATGTATCTAAGGTATTTTGTGTTGTCCAAGAAAGCAAAAGAGGTATTAAATTTAGACTTGATAAGTGAAGCATGCATATTGTCACAACCAAAAAAAAATAATAGAAATGGAATATATAATTTCTAAATGTGTAGATAAAAACAAAGGAGAAAAATTAATCAATTAATCTAAGGGGAAAAAAGAAAAAAAGAGAAATGTATAAAAGCGTTAACAAACAGAAAGCTTAAAATAAGGTAGTACAGTATATATAACTATATCAGCCATTACATTAAATGTAAAAGGACTAAATGCTGCATTTAGAAGGCAAGAAATTTCAAAATGGACTTAAAAAGAAAAACAAAAACAAAATGCTGTTTTAGAAAGACACATTGGAGAGTTCACTTCTAGGAATATGGAGGAGACTTACTTTTTCCTATTTCTCCTACTAAATGCAACTTAAAAGTTTGAACCTCATATATAAAACACACATAAGATGACCCTGAAAGATAGAAAAAAACAGGTAGGTGGAGGCACTCGAGACCCAAGGAAAAACACACTGGTGAATCCCTAGGTTTTCTCTTTGCTTTATAGATTCCAGATCTGTTGCTGAAGAAGCCAGCAACCTAGAAAGACCAAGAGGAGTAAATTTTAAAATGTCCCTTTCTCTGCGCAAAGGACCAAGGAAAATAGGCAAGTAAAGAAATTTCAGAGAATGACTGTTCAACTCTGGGCAAACACCATAGGAAAAAACGGTCCCACCATGTCAGCAAAGGGCGAGTGAAAAGCCTAGACCTACACCCTTACCAGGATATAATGGAGCACTCCAATTTACCCACGTTGCAGGGTTGATACCAGAGAAGACTAAATTGGGGCCTGGGACCTTATCTCTGCTGAGTGGGAAGGACCCTCCACTCTGCAGTGTCAATGGAGACCACGTGAAGAGCCCAGATTTCCATGTCTGCTTTGTAGTAACACGGTGCTAGGGTGGTATCAGAGGAGAATCAAGATTTTCATTCCTGACCATGGACCTGAAAATCTGACAATCTGACAACCTGACCTGGGAGCAGCACTGAGGCACTCCCACCACTTCCAGCCAGGGAGGTATCTCTGGAAGGCCTAATGGGGAGCTAGAACTTCCCCCACAACCTGGCATTAACAAGGCAGACCCACCCTCTACTCCACTTCCCCTGACAGAGTGGTGTCAGATAATACTTGTTAAAACGGAAGGTTCAAATGATGCCCAGAATCTCATATAATACTTAAAATATATACATTTCAATTAAAAATCATTCGCCATACCAAAAATCAGAAAGATCTTAAACTGAATGAAAGATACATCTAAAACATAGGAGGAGGACAGAAAGTTTGAATGTGGAAAGACAAGGAGGAAAAAAGATACATCAAGCAAGAACTAACCAAAAGAAAGCTGTTTGGTTCTAGAAACAACAAAAACAAAATAAAAATTAAGACAAGAAGCTTCACTTAAGATAAAGTGAGTCATTTCATTTAAAAGTTTCAATTGATCAGGAAGACAAAATTTTAACCTACCTAATAATACAGCCTCAAAATTTAAAAACAAGTATTTTCAGAACTACAAGGAGAAAGGAAAAATGGGGGTTCTTTGTCACCAGAACCTACTCTAACCAAAATCCCTACACAGCTGATGTAATTCACCAAGAGGCCTTGTATAATTCTGGAGAATATGATTCACAAAGTGTTGAGGCTTTTTCCAACAAGAAATGTGGCATACTGTCACATCAGCCACATGTACGTGTCTTCTACTCTTCTGGTGGACCAAGGAAGTACTTTGAGGTGTCCTTTTGACTGGAGTGTTTCTCCTGTAGTGGAGGCAAGGGTGGGGGGATAGGAAACGAAAAGGAACAGCACGGGAAACAAGCAGTGCCGGATGCTCACTGCAGATTTCTCTGCTACAGAGTATGGGGCTTATTGAGACAAAAAAAAAAGCATTAGACATTTCCACAAATATGAATAACAGGTGGTAAGATAATGGCATTTCCTACAGAAAACACAACAGTAGTGATTACTGAATGCTGCCATTACAATACCTTAAGAGTCCTTCACTCAGAAACAAACAAACCTTGAACTGCAGAAGTTAATCTAAAGTACAATCTGTTATTACTGGTTCTTGGCATTGTGCGTTCCTTGGGTTGCCTAGACTGTCCTGTGAGCACTAATAAAATAATCCCCGGGGGAATCATAACTTTTATTTTTCTTTCCCTGGGAGAAGTTCAAAGGACAATGTTAAGAGAAACAAAGGGATGGTTCTTCTTACCCACCACCAGTCACTAAGGAAAGGCCAGGGCAGGCCAACGCTCTCTTCACCTCTTCTTAAATAATCTCAGAGGCAAAAGCTGAACAAAACAATCCTTTAATTACACAGTATTAACAGAGACAGTATCTCTAGGCAGTACAAAACTTCAGCAGATTTTTCTCTCTGCTCCCAGTGCCCTCCTTGTGAATGTAGCTTTCATGACAGTATGAGCTGATCCTACTACACGCTGCAGCTCCCCAATGTACCAGCAACAGTGGGCCCCCAAGGAAAAGCCTGGACCCTAAATAAGACTCTCAGGGCTAAATTTCTCTCAAGGGAAACCTTCCACAATCTACCTTTTCCTAAACACCTGGGCTGCAAATCACAAAGCAAATTTATGAAACACCAGATAATAAATGAAGAAAAGAGGAGGTCTGTCTACCCTTGCCAGCATGGTTCCAATGGCAGACAAAATTGAGACCAAGCCTGCCAGACACATTTCTCTCTCCCAGCCTCATTACCAGGAACCACAGGAGAAACCGCTGTTACTGTTACAGGATTTTATTTTAAGTCTAAAAGTATCGATCACATGAATAGTATGTAGTCCTTCTTACTGGAAGATCTTTTATTCCAGGCTATAATCTAAAGGACCTAAAACTTCACTGCCTGCACTACTGCTGGCAGCTTTTGCATTGAATGACAAGCTTAAAAAAGAAACACACACTCACACACACAAACTCTACATTTTGGTTTACATCTCAGCAGAGCAAATTATCCCATCAGCATGTGAAGAAGTGGGAGGTTACTGTTCGTGAAACTATGAAAGAGAGTAACATAACAGTGCAAACGAGAAGTTGAAGTCTGTTTCACCAGTTAAAGCTTATCCTAGAAAAGACTCATTCTCAGAGAAAAGAGAGGAAAACTACATGGTGGCCTTTATATAGAAAGTTTTGAGAAAATTATTAGCACTGTATTTAAGAGAAGCAATTCAACTCAATGCTCCCTCCATCATTCCAAGGCCACCTTTTAAGGACATTTTGTTGAATATTTTCTGAATGAATATTTTCTGAATGAATATTTTGAATAAATATTTTGAAATATTTTGAATATTATGAAAATATTCTGAATGAATATTTTCTGCCTGTCTGACCTAGAGAGGCATGTTAGTCCCCAGTGCTATAGCTTCTGCCTAGAATACACTGACTGAAGGCTAAAATTGCTGAAGGATGTTAGCTCTCCAACACGTAGGCAAACTCACATTTCCTGATCCTGTGTGCTCTCAATAGCCATCACCTCGCATTTACTTCAGGCAGCAGAGGCCTTCTGTTAAGAAGCTGGGAAGCCAGCAAGAAGCAAAGTGCCTTGAGGAGAGTGGAGGAAAATTCATTCTACTTTCATAGTAACCCTTGAGTATTCCACAAATTCTCCTTGTTTTTCAAAGGTACCAATGTATTTGATTTTAGACTATCCCTATCCTGGGGTAGGTCTTATGTGTTCTGTGCCATGCCTTCTGGAGAATATTAAACGCAAGACTCAGTATATGAGTACATGAAGAGAGAGTCTTCATCTTTTTAAGACCAAGTACTTAGAACAGATTCACATGATAAAGCTGATTAAGGAAGAGCCAGAAACCAGGAGCCCATTTGGAACACCTAGTTAGTTGCAGGACAGAGGAGAAAGTCATATAAGACATGAGAGTTACAGCAGGCCCAGAAATGATGGATTCGTATAACATTTTCCAGCCCCACTTTAAGTAAGTGCCTCTCTGAGGTCTTTATCTACTTCCTGGTAGCTTTTGCTACTGCAATGTTTATCATAGTTCTTAAAGCCCGATAATATAATTATGTATTTAGATGTTTATCCCCCCCATCGGCAGTGTACTCAAAAAAGGCAGACCCTTGACTCACTGTGTATATATCCCCAGCATTTAGCACAGGTCTGGTACTCAATAATATGAATTAGGGGCATTTCTTTGCAGATCCCCAACCTAAAGAAAATAAAACATCTATTTTTGCTCACAGGTCCCAAGTGAAGGACTATGAATAATCACATACACATGCTATTTATATCTATTTAAACATAAATTTTTACCCTCAGAGACTATCAGTGATAAACAGCATTTCTATCACTTTTCCCATCCCTTGGCCTAGCTCTATCTCCCATGCAGCTGTTTATAACTTTTAATTTTCTCCTAATCATCCTAGAAAAAATTCCAAAACCTGACGACAATAAATATCATAGTACCCTACTAAAAAAATAGAGGCCATCAGATACACATGTCTTTCTTCTTTGACTCCTTACCTTCTCATTTAACTCCATACTAATCCTTTTCTTTTTTCCTTTCTCAGAGGAAAATGCTATTTCCTTTCCAATATGAACCATCTTTGAATGGATGGACTACATCTCTTTCAACATCCTCCTGGATTTATTTACATTAATTACCCACCTCATTCTTGTGCCTTGATTTTCTCTCTCAGCTGAGAGCTTTCAAGACAACAGGTTTTCTAGCTATGTCATCAGTTTCAAGCTATGTAACAATGGGCAAACTGTCTAACTTCAATTTCCTCATCAGTAAAATAGGAACAATAATCCATGTCTCACAAGAGTTTGGATTAAATGAGATAATGTACATAAAGAACTCAGTCCATTGCTCTCCTAAAAAACATATATCCCTTTCATTTTTCCCCATCCAAAACAGAATCACTTCTAAGGATTCAGCTTCCCAGTCTTGATTACATTTTCTTTTTTTCCCTTCCTTCCAGACCCTGAGACCTGTGCCAACAGTTCCTCTCCTCTCATTTACTCCTCATACTCAACCCACTGTAATCTGGCTTCTCCCCAGTCACTCCATGGAAATATATCTCATAAATGAAACCAAGACGCCTCAATGTTCTGAGTTTCACAGATTTAAATATTTTCTGGAAAAGCCAAAGAATGAATCATAGAATAAAAGACAGAATGAATCATGAATAGATAATATACTCCCTAGTTAATGTTATCTACTTTCATGGTTCTAACTTTTACCCATTTCTCATGATTTTCAAATATATCTCCTGAACTCTCTCTCCTACTGTGTTTCCTTGAAAATAAGACTGGGTTTTATACCATATTTCCCCACAAATAAGACCTTATATAAATTTTTGTTCCAGAAGATGCATTAGGGCTTCTTTTCATAGGATGTCTTATTTTTTTCATGTACAACAATTTACATTTATGCAAACATAGCCATGCCCTCTTCTTTTGGAACATCGCCATAACACATTAAATGTGTCCGTCTGGCTGATGATCTTAACTGGGGCTTGTTTTTGGGGTATATCTCATTTTCAGGGAAACACAGTATCTCAACCACTTATATATTTCAAAGGGCTTTCTAAAATTCTCTACCTTTAAATATCATGAGATCACAACAAAGATTTAGGCAAAAATCTACCCAATTGCTCAAATTGGAAACTCTAGTACAGCCAGTCCTCAGGAAGCCTCATTTTTCTTACATCTGAAAGCTAATCAGTCATTAAGTTTAGTCAACTCTATATTCAAAATATCTCTCGATATTAATCAAATTTCTGGGAAAGTTTCTAAATGTTAATGATGTCTTCTAAGGCTCAACCACCTATAGGTATAATCACACTAATATAAACAACTCAAGTTCCTTTTTTTCTTATATAAGGAATTTTATATGTGTGGGCCCTTCAGTATCCCCAATCTTCCAAGGGAGAACCTTACATATGCTCACAAATCATTTGCACTTTTTGTTCTCCCCTATGTAGCTTCTCTTAATAAGTGAAAGACCTGTCCATAACTCCACATTTAGGTGCTTCATAACTGCCGCCGACGGTTCCTATGTCAGAAAGCAAATGATGCTGTCTAGAATGTTATCACTCAAGTTCTCCAAAACAACACACTTTGAGACGTCAGGGAGTATCATGTACAAATGAAAACATGGCCCTCCATCTGACTCAGGCTGCACATGGTCTTCTGGTTTGGGAACAGAATTACTGGTACCCAGCTCTTATGGTATCTCTCAGCAATCAACCCCCATCATCTTTCTCACCCTTCACTACTTAGAACAACCCAGTCCAAAGGGTGAAGAAGGAAACCAGTAGGGTTTGATTCTTTCTGGTGGACCAGTCAGTAAGCCAGCATCTCTGATAAAGACAACCTTCTCATTCTTTGTCAAACCAATTCCTGGCATTATAATAAATAGCAGCTCTGATAAATACATGCTCCATAAATGAGGTGGCTCCATCCACAAGTTCCACAAACAGCCAAACTCAGAATCCTAGTTTAGGTTACCTAGGAGACTCTGCTACATTTATTTGAGACATGAAAAAAAAGAAATAGAAAATGAAAAAAATTCTGGAAATTATTAGCTTCTTTGCATTTAAAATAAGAAGAATTAAAGGAAATTGTATGTATGTTTCCAGACACATGGAACAAAATTGCAAAGGGTTAATATCTTAAAATTATAATAAATTCAAGTTGATAAGAAAAACCACTAAAAACCAATGCATAAACGGGTAAAGAATGTGAATCAATTATTTCAAAAGATGAAATGCAAATGTCTAAAAAGATGGGAAAATGTTCAGACTCATTATTAATGAAAGAATTGTAATTTAGAACAGCAAAATAGAATGGGTCTTATTCAAACAAATTATTAAGATTTTTTTTTTAATGAAAGTATCTAATGATCTTACAAGAAATAAACTCCCTCACATATTGTTTCCAGGAGTAAAACCATCCCAGAAAGCCAAAAATAGCAATATATATCAAGAGTCTTATAACTGTTCATTTTCTTTTTACCCGGTAATTGCTCTTCTGTGAAAATATCCTAAGGAGATAATCATAAATGTAGACACATTTCTGTAAGCAACAAAGTATTTATTTTAGCATGTTTTTAATACTAACCAAGAAACAGAAACAACATGAATGTCCACCATTAAGGAACTGATAAAATATGTACTCAACTGGTACATCAACTGATGGAATATGGTATATTCCAGAATATCAAGTTTCTGAAGTTTCAAATGGCATAAGAAAGTAAATATAATATTTCCTTTAAAAAATAAAATTCAGAGTTCCAGTCAAGATGGTGGAGTAGGCAAACGTTGTGCTTGCCTTCTCTCATGACCACATCAAAATTACAACTAAACAACAAAACAACCATCATTGAGAATCACCTGAAATCTTGCTGAACTGAAGCCCTACAACTAAGGACATAGAGAAGAGGCCACCTTGAGACTGGTAGGAGGGGCAGAGATGCAGAAGAAGCTGCTCCTACATCTGCGTGTGACCATTAAAAATCGGGAGAGGTATCTCAGATGCAGAGGTCCCCCTTGGAAGGGGGGACCAGCCCCTTCCAAGCCCAGGGTTCCAGTGCCGGGGAGAGAAGTTCCCATAACATCTGGTTGTGAAAACCAGCAGAGATTGTGACTAAATGAGACAGAGGCTGGCTGGAGTCCAGGCACTCCTCTTAAAAGGACCACACAAGGACTTACTGACCAACAGAAACACTGTCTCTGAGCTCCACTGCCGGTACAGCAGCTGGAGAGGTGGCAGGGACATATGGTGGGGAACTGAGTTGTCTGGCTTCAGGATGGGGGTAAAGGGGGCACTTTCTCCTAGATGGAGGAGCTGGCAGAGGCCATTGTTCCTTCTTTCAGCCCTCTACCTTCCCAGCACGCAGATGCGGGTGGCCACTATATCTGAGTCTCCATCAGGCTGGTTAACACTGATCCTTCATCTCTGCTTGGTGATTTCAGACCCTGCCCCACCCAATTTCCGGACACACCTAAATCACTTCCAGTGGCTTTTTTGTACAAACCTCCAGCCTTGGCTCATGCTGCAGACTTTCCTAGGGTCTCTCAAAGGTACACAGAACCCAGACAAGCAGTATCTGGCTTGAGCATGTCCTGTACCTCTGGCTGAGCAGCCTTAAACCTAGCACTAGCGGCAGCAGGACTTGGTTCATGGCTTGGCCTCTCGAGGCACTTCCAAGCATGACACGTGTGGAGGCCATCTGTGGATTTCTTTCTGGCTCCCACTGCGTGGCCCTGAGTAGGACACCAGCTGTGGCTGAACCTGACCTACAGCGGGTCCTCTCCCAGTTGGCTCTGAGGCTGGTGCCCCTGGTGGCAAGCTTTGAAATGAGCCACCTCCAAGGATGACACACCTAGGGGACAGATTGACACCTAGGCATCAATCCTGATGAGTCCTGATGAGGCAGATCCTGCTCTGTATGGTCTGCCCCTGCACTACAGCTCCTCCATTGTACTTATGGCCAGTCCTCACAACCAATCAGTCCAAGAGTCAACACCTCTCACTCACATGCAAATAGCAACCATGGCTCAACTACAAGAGGAGGGCACAGACAACCCACACAAGGGACACACCTGGAGTGCATGGCACAAGTGACCTGGAAGACTGTGCCACTGGGCCCCACAGCACACCTACTACATAAGGCCACTTGACTAAGATAAGAAGACATAGCATCCCTACCTAATACATAGAAACAAAATGGGAAGACAGCCAAAATGGAGATACAAAGAAACATGTCCCAAATAAAAGAACAGAGCAAAGCTCCAGAAAAATACCTAAATAAAATGGAGACAAGCAATCTACCAGACACAGAGTTCCAACTACTGGTTTTAAGGATGTTCAATGATCTCAGGGAGAACTTCATCAAAGAGATAGGAAACATAAAAGTGGAGATAGAAAACATAAAAACAACCAGTCAGAAATAAAGAATATACTAATAAAAATGAAGAATACATTACAGGGAATCAGCAGTAGTTTAGATGAAGAGGAGGACTGAATCAGCAATTTAGAAGATAAGGTAGAAGAAAATACCAAATCACAACAGCAAAAAAAAAAAAAAGAATCCAAAAAAATGATGATTAAGGGGCCTATGAGACAACATCAAGCGTAATAACATTTTCATCATAGTACCAGAAGGAGAAGAGAGAGAGACCGAGAAATTGAAAATGTATTTGAAGAAATAATGATGAAAAACTTCCTTAACCTGTTAAAGGAAATAGATATACAAGCCCAGGAAGTGCAGAGAGTCCCAAACAAGATGAACCTAAAGAGGCCAACACCAAGACACATCATAATTAAAATGCCAAAGTTTAAAGACAAAGCAAGAATCTTAAAAGCAGCAAGATAATAGCAATTAGGTACCTACAAAGGAGCTCCCATAAGACCATCAGCTGATTTCTCAACAGAAACTTTGCAGTCCAGAAGGCAGGAAATGTTCAAAGTGATGAAAAGCAAGGATTTATAGTCAAGATTACTCTACCCAGCAAAGCTATCATTTGGAATCATGTAAAATGTCTGAGCTAAGTTATACTTGAGAGAGTGAACTGCAGTGTATGGGCAAGAAAGAGCACAGATGACCTACTCTTAGAGTGTGTGTTCTGCTGGAACACTGCTCTCCCCATAGGCATAGATGGCATATCATCACATCGCCATCTTTCTTTAAATAATGCTTCAGTTTCTAGATGCTCTTTTATTCACCATAACTGCAGTTTTCCATAGAGGATGTAAGTAAATGTCTTCATACCTTTGTGTGAAAGCACCACATTTATGTAACAAAAGCCACAAGTAAGGCACTTTAGACACAAAAGACAAAGATGATTCCACACCTCCCTGTACTCCCCCTTTGAGATCGCTATTACATATAATCCTCTGGTGACTGCTCTTCACCCGAATGCTTTCTATTGGCAGCTGCTGATGTCGTGGAATAATCACGAATTTACTATCATAGTATGCTTTAGCTATAATGGTCTTTCTAATACTAGTTTTCTGTCCCCATCAATATTTATTTCATTTTACTGCAGCAATTTTGCATTAGGAGACACAAACAGAAATCAATATTAAGATCCTTCTCCAGGAGCATGATGTCCTGCACACTGTCACTCCTTAATAAGTGACTTTTCTTTCGTAAATTGAATATAATCTGCTCTTTCCTAAAACCTCAGTGATGAACTCAGCCCCTGGAAATGCTCATATTTTAAAAGTAAGCCAATGCCCCTCTCAGGGCTGGGTTTACAGTGTGAAACCTCACTTCATGTGTCCCAGCCATGCCTATCAAACCTGATATTCTCACCTCTGCCTTTCTGAAGCAGGCAGATTCATTTAAGTATTTTCCCATGAGTTATTTATTTTGTGAGAACGAGGCCAAAAAGCTGTCTAGGACTAAAGCAAAGCACATCTTTTCCCCAGCACCTGTGTTTCAGGACATTTTATACCTTGAAATCTAGCAAGTTGTGTTGAAGCTGAATATATCACCAGGATCCCCATTCAGAAGTGATACAAGGGCAGCTGTGCTGAAAGCTTTGCCCCTGATACCTACAGAAGGCTCAGGACGGCTCCTGTGAGGTCCATGCCCATAGCAGGACTGAAAGCAGAGGGCTTGATAACACTGCAAGTGAGCCTGTAAGCTGTTACAACATTAATACCAATGAGATGGGGTCTGTAGAGTATCTCATAAAGCTGTGAAAAAAATGAGATGGAGTACCAGTTGTCAAAGCTTATTAGCCCTCCCGGGATCTCTCAGATGTGTGGCTAAATAGCCATCAATAGGGTTGTAAATTTTTCACAAGGTTGCTCCTTCTGGGAACTTCTGACTTAGTGTGTAGTGTCTCTCTATTTTTCTCTCTTCTTTGCACCCTCTTTCCTACCTCCTCCCCACCACCATTTTATTTTTCTCAGGTTTCAAACGACTACTGAAATCTCTGCATTGTGAAAAGATTTTCCACAAACAAACAAGGAAAAATCTCTGCTCTGAGTCTTAGCTTACCTGCAGGTGGTAAAACACTGAACCTGGATGATTGGGAAGAAGGGAGGAGCAGAGGCGAAATGGTTGGGGTGGGGACAGAAGTGGGAGAGTAGCCCCCAGCAGGTATAGATATTGAGACAGGTTTTTCCACTGCACAAATTTTCTGTCACCCATACATTTTTCCTGGGGATCCAATTGGCCACACACTGTTAGCAATGGGGCAGAATGGAGATGCCCACTCTGCCCAGCCACATTGTCTCTTATTTTCTGGAGCTGGCATCTACCCCAGTCTAGAACGGACTGTGCTCAGCTGCTGGATCTGGGCTTTGAGACTGGGGGAAGCTTCCGCTGACCTCACCCTGCTGGCCCGTGAAGCCCAGTGGGACACACTATGCAAGTGTACCCATCAGTTCCCCAAATGGAGGATGAAGGGAGTGCTGATGAGATGTTCCCTGACTCCTTCCCTAGGCACCCAAACAGCCCCTCTTGCAACCGTCACATGAATGGCCTTGAATTCCCAGCTGCTGTCCTCCACCAGCCTGCTATGGGATCAATATCTAGTCATACTGCATGAAACCACCCTATTCTTCTGATGGGAAATTAGTACATTTTGATATTTTTTCTGTTTTTAAAATCTGTGTAATAGAATCAGAGCAAGCCTGAGGAATAATGAGTCAGTACCTCCCTAAGTGCATGTCTAGGATGCAAAGCCATTCCCAAAACCCCTAAAGAGCAATGTGGGGTAGGAAAAAGGAAAAGATGTGCTAGAGAAATGACTATGTATATTGGTATTATGCTGCCTGACTTCCTGACTAAAATAGAAGCCGTGCCCAATGCAGTACTGGCAGGTGGGGCAGCTGCTTCAAGTCCGCTGTATTTGGGAACTTGAATTGAAGCAGACTTTGGAGTCGTAAGTAAAAGCTTTTTCCCAAACACAATTGATGCATATTGCAAGGTCCTCGCTCTCCCGAGGTCATTGTGGCTCCATGTTTATTGATGAGAGTGCTTCGTCCTAATCAGTATTCAAATCAGGGTGTTTGCCTGATTTTAAACCCAATTTTACACATACTGTGGTTTTAGAAGTTGTTTAAAAAATGAAACCTTACTAACAGCACAAAAATAACAAGCATGAAGTAACAGAAGGTTGTGCAAAGACTGTAGCAAAACGGGGGAAATGCCAGTGATTACTCAGGAAAAAAATCTTTGAAAAACATTCTGTACAGAAACAATTTCTGCTGATGTGTCACATCTTGCAAGCTTTCTCTGAGGCATCCTGTCTCTTTAAAGAAACATTTGTCAGGAAGGGTGAACTGGAAATGTGTCATCTTAATTATTACATGAGTAACCTTCAGATTCAAAATGATTTTTTGATTCACCCACTGAGTGTAATACTTGAAAGCTAACCAAAAATTTTTTAACATTACCAAGATTTTCTGCTCCTGTGACTTCCAATCTAAATAGCCTAGCAACACTAGGACAGAGATAAGTCTAACAGTTAAACTCTATTCTCCGAACCATGAGAACAAAATCAATAAAAAATTGTTGCTGGTGTGATGAGAGTGAGGCTAAGAGTGTCTGTCACCTCTGCCAGTGTCACAGATGGGCAGGTTGACTCTTGCAGATATCTGTAATCATAGAAAAATTCTAATGCCCTTCAAGTCCTCTCTAAACTGAGCAGAAAGAGAAACATCTGGAAAAATGCTGCAGTTCCTTGTATTGGTTTCTCCAACTGCTGTGACTCTGGCTTTCCAAATCGATCCTTAGCATCCATGAAACAAGGATTGGGAAGCCATGTGGCTGGAGGGCCTACATTTACATTAGTTCATTTGAATTACATGAATTATTTGAATGGGCTAGAGGATAGCAACCATGCAGAAAATGCCTTTAGGACTTCATAGAGGCCCTAAGCAGCATGCAGACAAGCTTCAGGTGGGGAATCAGCACTACCATGAACAGGTCTGACAGGTAGATTATAAGGACGCTCTGGCTGTGAGGAGGTATCAGGGAGTAAGTCTTTATGTGCCTGGGCATCATCGCATGAGAGATGGCCGAGTATAAGGGAAAGGTGCAAACTAGATTGCACTGAAACATCCTGAAGAGCAGAAACCGAGTCTCTAACATACTACTTTTCTGAAGGTACCATAAAACAAAACCCTAAATGGCAGAAAAGAATGAAAATGTGAACTCACTATAGTCTAGATGATGGAGTGGGGATGGAGAATTGTGAAAGATCCCTAAGTTTTATGAGCAACAACTTCAAAATATCTTTGAACTCTCCTGATTTAGCTTAAAGATCAACACAAGTAGGTAATACACCCTGGAACGAATCTTTACTGTTGTAATATAAAATCATTTGAAAATTGTTTTTCATTGAATAAACTCTGGGCATATGTTCCGTGTAGACTGAGGGTATACAACTGCCCATCTGAGAAGCGAGATCCTAACCTATTTGGACTCATTCTTTAAGGAAAAAATGTGAGATAGGTTAACACAATAATGGTTTGATTTTTCTCCTTAATAAAATGTTTAGGGAAAAGAAAAAAAAAGATTCGCCCTACTGGAGAAAAAGTATGCTCAAGTGATTCACAGATGTTCCTGGAGTGTCAGGCTGAGACAAAAGAGGGCAAAATAAGTTATGGTTAGTCTTAGTGATCATAGTGCCACTTCAGTTTAGAATTTTAAATGTTTATAAGGATAAAATTACTAGCCTGAAAGAGGCTAAAAATATGATTAACTGACTTTGGGGGCTTTTAAGGAATCTGGGCTTGCAAATGAGACAAACATGGTAAACTTTATATTTGCAAAATTGGATCTAGAGAGTGTTGGATAATTTGGAATGGTCAATAACACCATTGTTTCCATGAGCTCTTCCTCCCTAAAACTACCCCAAAGAAGCTAACAGTGTAAGTAAAAGATAGAGTGTTCTCTCAAATCCTTACCACTCACAACCAAATGGATTACTGTTTTAAACTTTCCTACATAAAAATTATGCAACCAGCACTAGATTTTTCCTGGAGCTATTGATAACCACAGGCAAGCTCTATTTCATTAGAATAAAGATATCTGTTTTAATGAAAGTTATATGTTGTAATGTCTCTTTGGTATATACCGTGTTTTCCCAAAAATAAGACCTAACCGGAAAATAAGCCCTGGAATGATTTTTCAGGATGACATCCTTGAACACAAGCCCTAATGCATCTTTTGGAGCAGAAATTAATATAAGACCCAGTCATATTTTCAGGGAAACATAGTATGTGCCCTATGAATTTGCATTTAAGTTTATTCCTTTACTTTTTTTTTGGCTATTAAAATACCACCCCATTGAGTTCACATTTGTATAACTATCTCTTTAATGTGAAAAAATTTAATGAGATGGAATTATTAAATCTAAAGCCTTGAATGTTTTACATTTTGAAACCTTCTGCAAGAGTTATTCCAACTTACTCTACCACTCATGATCCATAGTCTGAAAGTATTTCACCTACCCTATTGACTTAAAGTTTTGAAATTATTTTTGTCTTTGTCAATCTTATAGGAGAAATGTTTACTTCAATAATTTTTATGCAGTTGAACTACTTTGTAAATGTATTGGCCATTTGTATTTCTACTTTTTTGCTATTCATAGCCTCTATCCATTTTCTTTTGGGGTGATAGAATTTTCTTATTGACTCCAAAGAGATCTTTCTAAATTAACAATATTAATCCTTTGTCACATATAATACAATATTTCCTCAGTTCATCATTTGTTTTTAATTGTAGATATGTTTAACATTTTTATATTATAAAATGCATCAATCTTTTCTTGCTTAGAAAAGCTGGACACTCTCCAACATTTTAAATATGCTTTTTTTTTTCTGTTTTCTTTTTAACTTTTTATGTGCAAATTTATGTGCAAATCTATTCAGATTTATTTTGGTGTAAGAAGGTATACATTTATTTTCTTGTAAATGGATAACAGTTACTGCTAATTCCTCTACTGAAGCCACAGTACAATATCAAGGTTTCCCAACATGATCATAGGAGTATTAAACAAAAATAAAGTTGTCCAGGTCCCAACCCAGACCCTCAGAATTAAAATCTCCAGGAAAGTGGTCTAGAAATTTATATTTTTAAATAATCATCCAAATGAAACTTATGATCAAGAAAGTTGGAGGAATAATTAGAAAATGTGAAAGCTATTCATACTTATTAAAGACCACTAAAATTGAAGTTTACCTTAAAATTATTATTTTTCTTCTATTTTGGAAAACCCAGATTATGGACAATCTTAGATATAGAGATTTAAAGCTACTGCAATGTAACAACTAAAGGAAACTTGAAATGCTATCTGGAATTTAAGATGAGCTTTGGTAAGCTGGAGCTGGTTTACATTGGCACTTGAAAAGTCAATTAATTGTTAAATACTTAGGAATTTTACAAGCTGGTTGTTAAACACAGCTGGTATTAAAAATTGTATTATATAAACTTACAAGTAATTATATTAAAAACAAAGGGTAATAAATACTCAAAAGTCATCAATTCCCAATTAATTTAGAACGTTTAACTATTATGTGCTCTTGAGATATTTATATCTATTGAATCTATCGTGGAAATCGTACTACTACACATCTCTTCTCAATTCTGTGTTCAATGATGTCATTTTTGCAACCTAAAATCAGCCATGGTGTGAACATTTATACCAAGGAAGTCAGCAAATGTTGATTTATTTTTCATTGATTACCTACACCAGGGTTGGAAATTTTTTTCTGAAAAAGGCCATATAACAAATATTTGAGGCTTCATAGACCATGTGATCTTTACTAGAACCACTGAATTCTGCCTTTGTTGCTTAAAAGTAGCCATATACAACATATGGAATATACAACATACCATATACAACATACCATATACAACATATGGTAGTTCCAATATGGAACTACCTTACGACCCAGCAATTCCCCTCTTAAGAATCCATCCAGAGAATTCCAAAATGCTAATTCAAAAAAAATTATGCACCCTATGTTTATTGCAGTGCTATTCACAATAGCCAAGACATGGAAACAACCGAAATGCCCATCGATAGATGACTAGATTAAGAAACTGTGGTACATTTATACAATGGAATATTACTTGGCCATAAAGAAGAATGAAATCTTAAACCATTTGCAACAATATGGGTGGACCTAGAGAAAATTATGCTAAGTGAAATAAGTCAGATGGAGAAAGACAAATACCATATGATCTTACTTATATGTGGAATCTAAAAAAATAGAATAAATGAACAAACTAATCAGAAATAGTCTTAGAGATATGGAGAAAAAACTGAGTGTTGCTAGATGGGAAGAGGGTGAAGATGACGGTGAAGGTGAGGGGATTAGAAAGCACAACTATCAACTACAAGATTGCCACAGGATATGAAAGACAGTTTGGGGAATATAATCAATAATGTTGTAAAGATTTTGTAGGGTATCCAATGGACACTTTTCTTCTTATGGAGACCACTACATGGATTGTGTAGGTGCCTGACCACTGCTGTGTACACCTGAAGCTGAAGCTGAACAATAGTGAATGTCAAGAATGTATATATGTATATTGAGGATGGGGGTTATCTCTTTGTGAGGGGTGTAAATATCTAACTATTACATTGTTTTGTGCACCTGAAACTAAATAAAAAAGAACTATACTCGTCCCTCAACTACAATCATAGACTGAATATATAAAAAAGTTTGACAAGAATCAATGAAAGCATTTTATGAGAATCAATTGGCTATATGAAATTTCCAATAAGGAGTATTGTATATTATAATATTAGTAGTAAATTTCATGCTACATATCCTTTATATTGTAAAAAATAATTATGTGTGTGTGTTTGTGTGTGTATGTGTGTGCATTGCGTGCGCACTTGTGCATTATCTCAGGGGCTGGAGAGGAAGGGGGCCAGTTGTTGAACATTTGCCAGCACACTACTTTCATAACTCTCTTAATTTATAAATAAAGAGAGAGATGCATACTTTTAGCTCCCCTGGTGGACGTCTCTTAGTTTTGCCTGCACAGTGTTTTCCCCCAATTCTATTGGTAAGACACCTTAATTTTCCTTTGGGAACTGTCCTCCCTTGCATTTCAAGTTGTATTGGTTACCAAGTGTGGATTACAATATCTCTTTTTATTTTCAGACCGTCATCATGACTGAGAAGCAAAGATACTAATATCCTCTTTGAACAGACAAGGAAATTGAGGCTCATAACACAGAAATGACTTTCTAGCTTCCACACAGGAAATGAGTAATGTAGGCTCAGCTTTGAACTCAGGTCTTCTGACCCTTTCCTTCTTACCTGCCTTAGTTGCTGTATCCTCTTGGCTGTAATTTGATACATCTGATTGCCCTGCCTGTGACTTTGACACATTTCTCTGTGCTTCCTGTGTCTACACAAAATTCTCACCTTGCTCCTGCCCAATTCCCAGCCATAGCCTTGGCTCCCCCAGTACTCACACTCCTCTGTTTCTCCCTACTCTCCCCACTCCGTTTTCCACATGGAGACAATGGCATGGTGCTCAAGAACCCAAGCTGCCAGGTCACTTTTCTCAGGCCCTGAGCTGAGACTGGACGACTTCTCCCCATCACATGAACAGCAACAGCAGAAGCAGCAGCAACAAGCCCCCGCTTTCCTGGCTGCACAGCGCAGTGAAGTGCATGGCAGATCAAGGAACCAAATCAAAAACGGCCATTTTCTGATTATATAAATCTTGCCCTAATATTCATGACTTCCCATAACTAAATCATGCAAGAAACTCAGTTCTAAATTAGAGGCTTTCTTTGTGAAAGCTGTCTTTGACTAAATAGCTCAAAAAAGGACAAAGTAAATGGGATCATTACTAGATAGCGACTCGGCATGCACTAATAGAGAGGGAAGGCCAAAAAGTCTTCCACATACCACACATTTAGTTCTCCTCGGCTGACAAACCCTCAACTTGCCTAGATTTCTCTACTGTTATAATTTATTGATCTCTCATTCATTCACTATATAGTCACTAAACTAATATTTGTTGTTTCAGGGCTATACGTATTTGTTTCAAACATACTTCTACTCAACAATTTATTATTAAAACATATTTAGGTGATACTACTGATATTTCACATTTATTTGATTTATTTCCATGAGAAGAAATTGGTGAGTTGACAGATTTAAAGAAGAAAGGAAGGGAACAATGACTGAGGGCAGGAAGGCAGAAAGCCAGTGAAGAAACGAGAAAGAAAATCAATATTTATTTAGCTACCATGTCCCAAGAATTGCAGGAAGCAGTGACATGGGTTCAAGCCCTTGCTTTGCAGTTTAATAGCCAGATGACTTGAGACTGGCTCAGATCCTCTCTAAGGCTTAGTGTCTGTAGCTGAAAAGGAGAAATAACAAAAAATGCCTACTTTTTAGATGTAAGGGAAAGATTAAATGAGATAATGCATATACAAAGTTTTTTGCAAACTGCAACACAGTAAACAAATGTCAGTTGTGGGTTTAGTTACCTGTAGTTTCTTTTTATCCCATTAGCTTGAAATTAAAGGACATGGACCATTGACATACTCTCCCTTATATACACTAGATATTTTAATATGGCTGATGGACTGATTTGACCAGTAAAGAAATATCAAACCTGGCTCAATCTGTGAAAAGATAACATTAGCTACAGAGATAGGGTCAGCTTTGCATATAGACAAGCACTGCTGTGCTTTCAAGAGGGACCGCAAAGCTCTCATGAGCTTAAATAACTACCTTTATTTCCTGGTTCCTGCCAAAAATGTTGTTATTTATTTTCTTCTCGGGTAATATCTCTGATCTCTAATATGAAAATACCTATGAGAGGTATCTTGTCCATCATTTATTTTCAGTTATTTGAAGTCAGATCTATGAAGGATCCTGACGACAACCTTGGTGGATGTGGGACACAAGGACACTTGCTATCCTACAACAAAAAAGAGAAACTGCTTACTAGGAAGGCTGGTCACCAATAAAACAGCTGTCTGATTCAAAATTTTGCTTACAGTTAGTTTCCATCTTTAATTTCACTGCATTTTAGTGATATTTTCTACTTTATAAGTTTGAATACTTCTGGAAATTTCTTGAATTAAGATATAGTTCTCATTTGTGTAAGATATAAATTGCATCTAAAGTTTTTGAATGAAAATGGTATTTGCAAGTCTCCCAGGCAAGAGACACTCACTTAAAAAAAAAAAAAAAAAAAAAATTCTGCAACACAATTGAAGTGAGAAAAGTGCCTGAGGTTTTCAATAGAGCTGTGATTGTAAGTTGAAAACTTCAGACCTGTCACTGTCAAAAGGTTCTTTCTAATTTGAATGCACATTTTTAGAACTCTTTTCTGCCCAAACTCTGTAAAAGTTAAAACTTGAATCTATGTCTTAAGACAGACCTTACCTACTTGTCACATGTATGCTCATTACTATTTTAACCTGGTAGAGTTTGGGGGTTTTTTTGTCTTAAGCAAATCAATTATTCTTTAAAATAACAGACTTGGCAAGAAACACAAGAAACAAAGTCCAATGTGAAGTTATCTTGATTGCCAGTCTTGACAATGTTCCTTTTGAAGTTTATATAGATAGATATAGGTATAGGTATAAGTATAGATATAGGTATAGGTAGAGAGATAGAGATAGAGGTAGAGATAGAGCTAGAGCTAGAGATAGAGATAGAGATAGAGATAGAGATAGAGATAATAGATATCTAGATATATAGATATAGATTTCAAAGAAGAATATAAAGCATCTGATATTGTAAAGTGATTAAGACTCTAGAGTCAGACAAACTGGTTTCAAATCCTAGTTCTATTTGTTTGAGCTACTTAGCATTAAAGAAGTTTCTTAAGTTTTCTATGCCTCAGTTTAATCCATCTGTAACATGGATACATAGCATATATTCACAGACTTATTGTGAAGTTTAAATGAGATAATACAAATAAAATTTATATAGTGTTATAACATACCTGTATTTCAATAATTTTTAGCTTTAATTGTTGTTGTTGTTATTGTTATAATTAAAGGAATGGAAAAGTGAATGTTCCAGCTAGAATTCCTCACAAAATAGGAACAAAAACATGTTCCAAAATAGCTACTTAATTCCTGCAGTCATGTGAAGAGAAGAGGAAAAAAATATCTCTACCATATCTTGAAATCTAGAAAATCATATTTCAAATTGACAGGCTCAATCATGCACTCCTCCAACTATTCAGGATGGAACAAAAGGAGAATGTTAAACACAAGTTAAAAACAGGAGTCACGCCAACTACAACATTTTCTCAAAAAAAAAAAAAAGAAAATTCTTTTAAAACTGCCAAAAAGTTTCATATGCTGTTAATTATGGGAATTGCATAGACCTAATTATCTTAGATCAGAATATCTGAAAATGAACCAATATATTTCCAAACTTGTCAGAGGAAACATACATCTTTATGGTACACTTTAAAACCATAGGAATTCCAAAGATTCCAGATGGTGATTGCTTTGATGAATCAGATATTTTTAAGAGTTTTACACACTTATGAGTAAGACACCTCAACCTATTTTAAGAGTACTAGCTGAAGGGCATCTACATGAGGGTCAAAATTTGTTTTAACAGACAAGTCATCTCAGAGTAGTCCACTATGAATATATACCTACAAATATTACAGAGATTCTCTGAAAGAAAAATCTCTCATTATAAATCTAAAACCTCCGATAGGCAGGAATTTAACAGGGATCCAACACAATGATTTGATGGTAGACCCCAAAATTGAACTTTTTCAAGTAATGCTGGTAGGCTATTCTGCCTAATAGATTACTTGAGAGTGTATGGAATAGCAAAGTTCAATGTCTAATCAAACAAATGTTACAATTCAAATGAGAAATATACAAGGAGAGCAGTAAGGGCTAAAAGACTCAGAGTCTCTCTCACCATCCCCCTTATCCAATCACTGAGTTAGGTCTATTGTAGATCCTGTGAAATTCTTTAATATCCCATTGTCATTGCCACTGCCCTTTTTCAGTCCCTCAGCATCTCTGGAGTGAGATATAAGGACACCTGGAGTGAGACATAAGGACATGTAAGGATATAAGAGGGAAGGCCACCTTTCCTTATCTATCCCCTTCCTCCAGTCTCACCCTGCCATCCATCTAAAATGCGAATTAGAACTTTTCATTCCCTGCTTGAAATCCTCCAATGGCTCTCAGAGTCTTTGGAATAAATGAGAAGCTGCCTGGCATAGTAGCCAACATCATTGTCCCCCATCATCCTATCCCCAACTCCTCCTACATACTTACCTGGTAGACAATACTGAACGTCTCTAACACTCAGAACATGCCCTGTTGCCTCACACCTCTCCTCTACTTCTTGGCATATATAATTTCCTCTGCCTGAAATGTCTGTATAAAAACTACCCACTCATCCTTCAAATTTCAACTCAAATGTTATCTCTTTTTCTTACATGCTCTTTTCTCTCTGCTCTCGTTTTACTTTGAATATATCCAGGAGAGCTGCTTATCTTGTTTTGTAAAATGGCTCCTTTGCCAGTCTGCATCACTAGTACATAGTTAAAAGTTCTCCAGAGTCATATAGGCACAGTAGTCACCCCCTTCTCCACGGCTTCAGTTACCTGCAGTCAATGGTGGTCTGAAAATATTAAATGGAAAAACTCCAGAAATAAACAATTCATAAATTTTAAATTGTGTGCCAGGCTGAGTAGCGTGATGAAATCTCCCGCCATCCCACTCAAGATGTGATCCTTCCCTTTATCCAGCATCTCCACATTATATACACTGCCTGCCCGTTAGTTACATAGTAGCCACCATCATTGTTATCTGATAGACTCGCATAGTATCCAGTACTTGTGTTCAAGTAACATTTATTTTACGTAATAATGGCCCCATAGCACGAGAGTAGTGATGCTGGCAATTCTGATATGTCAAAGAGAAACCCTAAAATGCTCCCTTTAAGTGAAAAGGTGAGTTACAATACAATAAGATATTTTGAGAGACCACATTCACATAAATTTTATTACAGTATATTGTTATAATTGTTCTATTTTATTATTAGTTATTGTTGTTAATCCCTTATTGTGCCTATTTTATAAAGTTTATCACAAGTGTGTATGTATAGGAAAAAACATAGTACATATAGGGTTCAGTACTATCTACAGTTTCAGGCATCCACTGGGGGTCTTGAAATGTATCCCCCTTAGATAAGGGGACAGTTGGCCATTGTAATTGGTGGAAGAACAGAGTAAGAATTCAAGGAGTCTATTGTTCTTTCTATTCCCAGTTTGTGCTTCTTACTCTAAGATAAATCAGTTTTTAATGTATCTTTTCACACTTAGAAATTATGGATTTTTGTAAACAACATAAATCCAGGATACCATGTGGCTCAGGTTCAACTCAAAGTCACATTCAAAGCAGCACAGAGCAGCAACTATAAGTAATTTAAAAGGAATTGCAGTCTTTACTTGCATATCAGATAAAATTTTAGTGATTTAACTTATAACCCACGGCAATATTACAAAAAGCTTTTTTTCTCTTGTTTTTTTTTTTTTTTTCTGTTCTGCAACTATTCTCTACTTTCTCACCCACCAATCCAGAAAAACTTTTACTGCTATTTCCCAAAATTCTTCAGGCACTCTGCCCTTCTGTTTTACCTCTCTCTTCTACTTCCTCCTTTCAAATATTTCACTAACCATCACTTCCAGAACAGGAAAAGACCAAGTGGACTTAAGGTCCCACCCATTTCCACCCACCAGCAGCTGTGCGGTGGTCAGAGTCACCCTTTCTGTTGGGTTCTCCTGCTACATTCTTGCTATCAACTTCCCCTCAAAATGACTGCCTTTCTCCTGAGGCATTCTTGTGAGGACTTTCTGGTGAATTGTTCACCTCATCACAATTTCAAATTTTAACTGTTTTGTGAAACTAGAAGTTTCACCTTATGTTCCTAAGGAAAAAAAAAAATGCTTCAAATTTAGTAAGTAAAAAACTAAACATTGTGTGTGCTCTTTGAGCCTCCAGCAATAGTGTGCAATTACTCACATACCATTGATGGAAAAAAAAAATCTCTGAAAGGGTAATCCTCTTCATCTCAATTTACTTATTTGGAAGGAATCCATGAGAACTAGTAAGCGAGCAAGGCAGCCACCTACATAAATTGATCAAATTGTAAATCAATGGGTTACCATTGTTGCAGCTATATCATCCTTACACCCTAGTTATAAATAATGCTTATAAATCATGTGTTATGTATATCAATATAAAAGAGTTTACTAACTCATAATAGATAGAGCAATTATATTCAGATAAGAAAAAACTTATCTGAGGAAGCTCTTTCTTTCCTCGAAACTAACAAGCTTATGCTGTTGCCACGCAGCTAGAGGATAAGAGAGAAGTTGCTGGAGGATCTAGTTAACCACTTTGGAGGTGCTCTTTTTATTTGGATAAACAGAGGGTGCCAAAAAAATGTATACGCATTTTAAGAACAGAAAACTGTATTAAAATTGTAATACTCAATATATACCGATAACAACAGATGAATACAAGTCACGTTTGACTTCTGCAATTACAAGAGGTGCTCAAAGTGGTTCCCATCAGCGTCCAGACACTTCTGATTATGGTGAACTACTGCTTGAGTAACGCTGACCAAAGTGTCCACTTGTGTACATTTTTTTGGCACCCCCAGTATAGGTATCCATAGCACTTATTGGGTCTATAATTTTAGTTTCTGATAAGAATTTTATCTCCTACTTACACTCTAAAACTCTTGGCTTAAAGCTCTCAGCCAGGTCAAAGTAACTAGTATTCACAATAATATCTAGCCCTTTTTAATACCAACAAAGTTTTCAGAGTCTTATTTATATTTATTAAAAATGGGAAATATTAGTTAAAACAGTATGAAGATTAATAAAGGATTTACTTTATAACTTTTAGAAATAATGGAATGCGGTGTTTCCTCTTAGGAATCTTTCAATAATCTTTTCAGTTTTCAAGTGGGTGAAAATACTGCCCATGAGTATTGAACTTCATAAGTTACAATGCACAGTCTTACATCCATTAACGTTACAACAAGCCTAATGAAAATTACAGCAACCCTAATGAAGGGACAGTGACTTGAAAATTTGCATTTCTTTCACCTAGAATATTTACATTCACATTATACTAGCAAATGTTCTGAAATACTTAGAAAAATCCATGTTAGTGAATAAAAAGGTTATTTTTATCTTATCAACATCCATTCCACTAAATGATTACCATGTTCTTACTAAGAACCACATGCACATAATAACTAATACTCTGGATTTTAATGAAGGAAAAATACTTTATCCCTTACATATTTTATAGCTTCCTAAAGGAGAAGGAAAAACAGAGCCCAAACAGGGAAAAACAGCCATGAGAGGAAAAAGAATAGTACAGAATGAAACTGATGCTAAGCCCTCTGACCTACTAATGGATTCTTGAAGAAAGACTTTGAGGAGATTAATTCGAAAAGAAAATGAAGTGGAGCCCTGAGCTGTTACTTGGTGAACACTCTCATTGTAGAGAAATGGGAGCTATTTTCTCAGTAAATGTGTTGCCAGAAGTCAAGAGCACTAATATTCAAACATTCCCCATGAACAATTTATAATTGTTCAAGTACAGACTCCCTCCTCCTCCACGGCCTCTTCATTTACCTCCTCATTCTCCCTCCATTGTTCTGCTTCTTTATGAACACAGCTAGCTCATTGAAGCCTGGAGACAAAAATAGCCTAACCTGCAGTAACCATGGGATTATGAAGCCAAAACAAGAAGGAAAACAAAATGAAAAACCCATTCCATGGTCATGCTGACATCTTCAAGTCCCGTACTGCTTGCCCACGGGACTCAAAGGATGTATAGTGATAACTATGAGATGTTATATAAGTATTATTATTTGATAAGCATCAAATTACTGATGTACATTAATAGTCAGAGGAATTAAAAGCTTGCGAGTCTGGAGATTTTATTTTGATGGTCTTTTTTCCATTACCCATGGATTAATTTTTAGTAATGACAAATGGGTGGATACACTCTCCATAATAAATCTACACCCATTTTGCTCTCCACTGGGTCCTACTGACATGAGATGGCACCCCACACTGCCTCAGTAAGTCTCATTACTGAGTTGGGGGGGGAGGCTCAGCTGACCCCACCGGAGCCCGCAAACACTTCCCTGATGGAGAATCATAGCATCTGCTTTCACCAGGTGAGGAATAGGAGATCCGCTTCCCACAGCCTCATTGACACTACACTGGCAAGAGAATCAAAATGACTGCCTAGAGAAGGATAGACGCTCAGCTGCCCGCTCCATCTTATCAATAACACACCAGCAGAGGAATCAGATAACTGCCTCCTGTTCTGCTGGGCTTAGATGAAGAATAGCTCCCAGCTGGGTACCACCACCACCACACAGTTGGGGAAATCAGAAATTGCTGCTTGCTTCCTCACCGCAGAGGGTAGGGAGTGGTGGTGGAAAATCAATTCCCAGCTGGTCCCAGCTGAAATTGTAGAAGGCAGGGAGGTGGTTTTTCTATTGGTGTTTGGCCAGAATAAGATGGATATTGTCAAAAAGATTTTATGTTGTTAGACCACACTTTTTTGATCCTTTGCCTAAAGGGAAACAGTTTCCTTGGAGCCTTTTTGGTCTGTGTGTTGCCAGTTCCAGGTTGGAGGCTTTTGCAGTGTTCTGAGATACATGGGGAGATAATGAAGAAATCCAGAGAACACACTGCCATGTCATTCCTAAAGACCTGAGGTCCCTAGGTTGCCCACCTTATTTCAATCCTTCACTCTCCTATGCTTATTGTTGTATGATATCTAAAGATTTTTAGTTACAAGAAAGAATCTGGGAAGAATGATGAGGCTACTCCATTTTTGGTGGAACCAGAAATCTTCCCTCTTGGCAAAACCAGAAGTGTGTGTGTGTGTGTGTGTGTGTGTGTGTGTGTGTATTCACACACACACACACACATATATCCATGTATATATATGCATATATGTATATAAATATATATGGACATATATAATTGAGGTATAATTCATATACCATATAATTCACCTAATGAAAGTACTTATTCAATGGTTTTTAGTACATTCAGAAAAGGACGACTAATACCACAATCAGTTTTAAACATTTTCATCACCCCAAAAATAAATCCCATTTCCCCCACCCCCAAACTCCTCATCCCCAGGCAACCACTACTCTACTTTCTGTCTGGAAGTATTTGTCTATTCTGGACATTTCATATGAATGAAATAATACAGAGCCAGTCTTTAGTGACTGACTTCTTTCACTTTATATAATGTTTTCAAGTTTTATCTTATGGTGTCACATGTATCAATATCCCATCCCCTTTTATGGCTAAATAACATTTCATTGTATGGCTGCATTATATTTTGCTTATTCATTCATTAGTTGAAGGACATTCTTGTTTTTTTCCATTTTTTTGACTATTAATAATGCTTCTATGAATATCTGTATACAAGTTTTTTGTGGGCCTAGGTTTTCATTTATCTTGGGTATATAGCTAGGATTAGAATTTCTAGGTTTTATAGTAACTCTATGTTTATTCTTTTGAGGAACTGCCAAACTTTTCCAGAGAGGCTGCACCACTTTGCATTCCCACCAGTGGTGTATGAAAGTTCTAATTTCTTTACATCCTCCTTAACATCTGAGACTCAGCTGTCCACGTGGATAGGGTTTTGATTTTCATTTCCCTGATGACTAATAATATCAAGAATATTTTCAAATACTTATTGGCAATTTATATATCTTCTTTGGAGAGATGTCTGTTCAGATCCTTTCCCCATTTTTAAAAATGTGTCTTTTTGTAAATCGTATTGTAAGACTCTACATATTCCACATTCAAGTCCCTTATTACATATATGATTTGATATATGTGGTATATGATTCTGTGAGTTCTCCTTTCACATTTTTAATAGTGTCTTTTGAACCACAAATGTCTTTAATTTTGATGAAGTCCAATTTTTCTTCAATTTTTGAAAATCAAGTAAAATTATAATATACATTCTTGCTTTTCCTTCAGTAGTATACGTATTCTTACCGGCTTGTCTGTTCTTATTTGTATTATTTATTGAGTAGGTACCTAGAAAAATCAAGACATCTTTTAAAATTTTCCTAATAAAAGAAATTAACCATTTCTCTTCATTCTATGCACTCTATTAAGCTCTTTAAAGAACATGTGTTTGGGATAAAACTTGTCTGAGTATTATACCAATATATGGTCTGTGTGATTTTTTTTTCTTTTTTTCTTTTGTTTGATTTTGTCTTTCCTCTTAGCAGTTATAGGAATATCTCCAAATATCTACAAAATTTTTGGTTCATGTCTCTAACTGTCATGAATATAAAATTCAGCTGTTATGTGTGGCCCAGGAAAAGAAAAGATTGAGAAATGTACTAATCAAGGTTCTCCAGAGAAACAGAACCAAAAAGATATATAGAGAGAGACACATAAGAGGAGATTTATTATAGGAACTGGCTCACGCAGTTATGGAGGACAAGAAGTCCCACCATCTGCCATCTGCAAGCTGGAGAACCAGGCAAGCCTGTGGTGTAATTCAGTCTGAATCCAAAACTTGAGAATTAGGGGCCTGATGGTGTAAGTTCAGTCTGATTCCAAAAGGCTGAGAACCAAGAGTGTTGATGTCTGACAGTAGGAGAAAATGGATGTCTCAGCTTAAGCAGAGTGAGAGAATTCACCCTTCCTCTGCCTTTTTGTTCTATTCAGGCCCTCAAGGGATTGGACGATACCCACCATCATTGGTGAGGGCAATCATTTTTACTCAGTCTACTAATGCAAATGCCAATCTCTTCTAGAAATAACCTCACAGACAAACGCAGAGGTAATCTTTACCAGCCAGCTGGGCATCTATTAGCCCAGTCAAGTTAATACATAAAGTTAACTACCACAAGAAACTTATTTATAGTCATCACTGTTGTTTGCATTTAGAGAAGAACAAAACCTTGACACTAAAGTCACACATGATCTGAGCTAGATCTGGATTATAGAGAGGACTCTAATGAATGTTCTCTACATGTCCTGGATGCCATCTTGTGCATGGCATGAGGTCTCTGCTAACATCTTCCCATGAATAATGGTGAATTACCAAACTATGTAGCATTAGCAGTTCTCTGTCACAACAGACATAATGGATTCTGAAAAACAGTAAAGGAAAGTGATCAGTATTCTATCACGTTTCATGATGTTTGATTTTTAAGAAAATAAATGCCCACTAAATGGCTTTAAAAATGAGATGCATTTGAGGAAAAAAGGCCTAAAGCATAGACCCACAAATCATTTCCTAAAATAATTTTATAGGGGCATAAAGTTCCAGCATTATAGCATAATGTGTAATACTATTTTACAATGTAGAGTATTAGTTTAGACATTACACTTTGTTCAGTAATAGCTTATCGAATATATAGTATGTGAGAAGACCATAATAAAAGCTGGAACATTGTAAAATAGATTTGAAGGTGCATGCAGTCCCTCACCCTGAGATTTTACAACCATAGTTAATCAGACAGTATTTTAGAATGGCTTGTCTACAGTTTTGTAATTTATTGATCAGGGATTAAATAAACTACGAAACAAACTAATTAGCTGAGCTCCAAGAAAGTAAATCCTATTTGAGATGTAATATGCTTAGTATTCTAGGATTGTAATTACTAAATATTATAGAACAAACAATGTAAAAATATTTTGATGCCCAGTATATTCCTTAGAGGTATGTTTTTCAATTTCTTAAAAATTCCCACAGACAATATTTGGTTGACCAATTAACTTGCACTTAACTATCTGCTTTAGAGATGTTAAAAAATAATAAGAAAGAAATAAGTAGTATTTGAACATGGCCTCCTTTAAAAGGAAGAGCTCATGCAATGCTAATAGTATAAATGTGGCAGAGGTTTTGTACTCCTTTGCCTCTGGCCTTGGGAGTAAAGGGATGGAGGACAGCATTGGTTGCCTGTAAATTGTGCGTAGGACCTTGGCATTGTACTCTTTTAAAAAATCATTCTTTTACAATTCATAAAAGAATATATCCATTAGAGAAAATTTGAAATAATAACAGATCATAAAAAAGAAAATTAAAATTGCTTATAATCCTACTGTCAAGGCATACATTACTTACTCTCAAAATTGATTTCCAAACTGTTTTTAGTATGTGTAATACATACATAATATACAATACATTTTACGGAATTGCCCCATGCCATTGTCACCTTGGCCCCAAGTGGTATTTAGCTCCACTTTGAGCAATAGTTATAGCCCTCCCATCTTAGGGCTATACCACAACAACTTCATACTGTCATTCCTTAGGCTTATAGGTCCATATGGAAAGATGTCATTGTGAATAAAGGAAGAGTTAGGAAGATCAAGAAGGGCCAAGCTATAGGTTTTGAATTACTAGCATTTCAGTTATAACAAGTGATACCTAGAAATCCCAAGTATGCAAAGATATAACTTCCATTATACTGTATTTCATTGAATTTAAGACGCCATCATTTGTAAGATACACTGCTGTTTTACATAACATTAAGAAAGAAGAATCACTAAACTATGATATGCCATGGATTGTGTGTTCCATCTCAATTTCAGTGATGTTGAAATGTGGGGGAAAAAATGTGTACCTTGGAATCAGTGAACTAAGGTATTTCTATAATTGTACTTAATTCTCAAACCCCATTTTTACTGATACCAGGAACATTGATCTTACAAATTTAAAGTAAATTCTGTCTTTTCTGAGTTTTACTCAGTCTCATTTAAGTAAACATTCAGTCAAGTCAGAGATAGTTCACAGGGGAGGACTTGCTTTCTTCATTTCAAGAGATAATGCAGCATCTTAGCCATAGTCTTCCCCAGGCCACAGTAGCCCCGGCTGAGAGATGTAGCTCAATCTGTTGTGGATATCTGTAGCCTCTCCATGGCCTCTGTTCTCCTGGTCCATGAATTCTGTGCCCAGCATGACCAAACTACAAAGTGTCTTCAAGTCTACAAGCCCTTTTGGTAATCACTCAAGAAGCTCAGGCATTCCAGCTGTTTTTCCCCACCCTACAGAGAGATGCAGGCCTCATCAGCTTATATACCTCCCTCAACTAGAGACACGTTTCTGCTCTGGTTCCATGCTGGACTCAGGGCTTCTCAGGGAGATTTGTAGTTTCTCCTGATTACAACCTGGGCAGAAAGGTGTAGAGGCCTCTTCTAATAGAGGCCCCCAGATGCTCTGACATTTCCGGTATTCCTCCCAACACAAAGGACTGTTTCCCCAAGGATAGCCAGGTATATACCTCTTTCTCAGGGATTCACAACAACCAATTTTGTGCTACTCTTTTTTCAACTTCACTTTCTCCCTCAGTCAACAGAGTTTATCTTTACTCCCAAAGGCAGAAAATTCTGGCTACTTATTTAGACAAATTTTATGCCAAAAATTATGGCTTTTGATGATATACGGATGTCTCCTTAGAAGTTCAGATGCCAAAAATTTTACTGTTTTCTTGCTCTGGTTAATCCCGCACCCTGAAGGCAGCTCATGCAGAAAACCAAGGAGAAAGGAGCAAGAGAGCTGAACACTGGGAACAAGGAAAAGAAATCTTAATTAATCTGTCAAAATATAATATAACCAAAACAGTGATTCTAAAACACCTGAAGGAGTTAAGCCTCTGCTTTCTGAAATTCAACCATCTCTTGGGTTAAATATGCTGAACAGGTTCTTTATGGAGAAAGTTCTAAGGCTAGTAAAACACTGCACATTTACTTCAAAAGTGAGCTCCAATCCCAAATACCTGAGCTATTGGGTTCAACAATCCATATAAACACCAATGTATTTTAGGAATTGTCTCACTGTAGCCAGTAACAGGCAATGGACCATAAGTAGCCAGTCTCCAATGCACGCCTTGAGAACTATCGTGCTCCCTCTGAGAGAAGATGGGAGGAGCCAGGCCAAAGCCAGTAGCCCACAGAAGTGACTCCATGGAACCCTACAGCCATCTATATTGCACTAAAAAATCAACTTCCTAGAGTTTAAGATTGTGGTGGACTGATGACAAAAATCCCCAATTTTCCACTTTTGTCCTTCTTTCTTTTTCTTCCTTCCTTCTTTCCTTCCTTCCTTCCTTCCTTCCTTCCTTCCTTCCTTCCTTCCTTCCTTCCTTTCTTTCTTTCGTTCTTTCTTTTTTTTAATCCATGCCTTTCAAATATGGCTTTCAAGTTTCTCTTAAGAGGTGAAATCTATTCCCCTACTCCTGGCAACAGGTTGGCCTTATGACTTAATGTGGCCAATAGAAAGGACAAAAGTGGCAGTGTGCCTACTTCTGAGCCTGGACCTCCAAAGGTGTCACACATTTCTGCTTTCTCTCTCTTTGAACTCTGTCCCATACCATGAGAACAATCCCAGGCTAGTCTGCCAGATAATGATTCGTCCTCATCAACCAAAAGCAACCAACCCCCAGACATCCTATTACAGGAAGCCCCCAGCCATTCTCCTGAGTGACTCACACAACCTGAGCAAACCCAACCGAGATCAAAACTGCCAAGCTGACCCAAAGACTCATGAGCAATAACGAATTGCTTACTAACTTTTGGGGCAGTTTATTGGGCAACAGTATATCTAAAGAATATAGAAGTTAATGCCTGGGAGGGGATGCTACTTTAACAAAACGTAAGACACATACCATTCACTTTGGGACTTGGTAAGAAGCAGAGGCTGAAAAACAGAGAGTAAACTGTTATCAAAAGTTGGGAAAATTATGAGGAAATTATATTGGAGGATGAAAATATGGTGACCTATGTTATGGAGTAGCAAAACAGTAAATAAAATGGTAGTGTAATGTATCTAATGAACTTTTGGATCTGACTGAAAAAAAATCTCCAGATGAAATGTTAAAAGTGTTCTAGCTGCATATGATAGGATATAATAATAATAATAATAATAATAATAATAATAATAATAATATAAAGAAATAAGTGACCAGTTTGAAAGCACAATTTGAAGGAACTATCATAGGCCATAACATACTGAATTGAAAAATAAAACTGTTTCTTATCACAAGTGTCCCAGCCTGAGGACCAAAGTGAACTCAAGAGTAAAATCCCTGAAATAATTAAGTGATACCTAATAGGCCCTCTAATTTAGACAATCGAGCTTATATGAATCTTCACATTGTGGTCCCACAGAAGCCATCCGAAAGTAGCAGCAAGTCTAGAGAAAGAGGAATGTTCGGTTTTTGTCCAATGGGGTGGACTTTTGTTCAATTCACAAGAAGATCATAAAGTTTTTAATCAGTATACTTGTGAAAATACCACTAGCCTGGACTAAAATGGACAGGTCGTTCAAATTATAAAAAGACCTTGGCCTTCAATTTAATATAGGAAGGAAGAAGGCTGCAAAAGTGAATCTGCTGGCAAAAGCAGCAAATTCAGATGTAGCCAATGGGGTAATGGGAAAGGAAATAGGAGTGGTTAGAGCAAAAAGTGATGAAAACCTGAGGACTGCAGAGCCACTGCTTGGAAGCAATAGAGACAAATGGGCTGAGAAGACACTCCAGGGAGAACAACCTAGGTCTAATCAAGGAACATCCCCAATCCCCAGGATAGGAGGGCCTGGCAATACGTTCCCAGCTGGATTTCAGAACTGCTACAAACCAATGACTGCTACGTGCTTCCCATTATTCCCGTTTGTGTTCTTTGTCGCTATCTTATTGTTATCTCTATGTTCGGTAGGTAGGAGGCAGTTAACTTGTCATTTTTGTTCATAGGTCTCTGGATCAAAAAGAGCTACATCTAAGGAGACATATTTGAACCTGATTTAGATCTTTAAATTCTGGAATTCAAGCTTGATGCCAGGATTGATTGAAGCTTTTGGAAATCAAGGATGAGGAGGTAGAGGGGGTTTAAATGGAATGGAAACTATTCTCTCCCCACCCTCCTTTATCCATACCCTTTGCAGTGTGACTTTGCAGTTTAAGCCCCATTGCTCCCCTCCCCCCAATCAGGCACTAGAGTCCATTTTCCCTGTTGACTTGATCTGTCTGGTCAATGGACTGTGGCAAAAGTGACAGTATGCCAATATTGAATCTAAGCTGCAAGAATTCTTACAAATCATACACATTTGTCTCCCCAGCTGCAAAGGCTGCTGGAACCAATGCTCCTTCAAAGATAGATGGAGATTTTGATGAGATGGTGCTTTTAGTGTTTATTTTTAGCTCTTAGTATATTTTCTTACTCTTATTTTGGGGTTCCACCGAGAACTCAACCTGGGAGCTGGCTGACCAGCTAGAGGCACCACACTCAAAATAACCTTTTGTCTTTGAGTTTAACCAAAGCAATGTGCTTCAAATCTTTTCTGCTCTGATGGCCTTTTTAGGAAGCACCACAGTTCCTCATATAAACGATCCCCTCACAAGATACTTAGTTGTCCAGACACACACAGGCAGGCCTTAATTCAAGAATAAAATATAGCTTGGGCTTAAGCAGGGTCTCCTCCATTTCTGTAATAGAGCAAATGAAAATCAATATAAGCAAATATCCTATAAAATTCACTATTCATAAGAAATCCCATCTATCATGAGCTTATTATGTGCCAGACACTTTAAAGGGCTTTACATACAGCATCCTATTTATCCCCTTTTCAAATAAAAAGACTGAGGTTTAGAAAAATATG
Organism: Rhinolophus hipposideros; assembly: GCF_964194185.1. Classification (NCBI taxonomy): domain Eukaryota; kingdom Metazoa; phylum Chordata; class Mammalia; order Chiroptera; family Rhinolophidae; genus Rhinolophus; species Rhinolophus hipposideros. The sequence continues at coordinate 38,949,257 of NC_138049.1, forward strand.
TAGTAACTTGACCAAAGTCAATACTTCCTCCAGGCCTGCTTGACATTAAAACTCTTGTTCTTGATCACTGCAATCTAAAGCAGCAAGGGGCATCTCTTACATAAAGAATGGGATTATAAACTTGAAAATCGCAGATCTTCATTCCTTTAATGAGTACTTATTAAATTCTTATTTATGCCTTAAACTATGCTAGACACATCATGAACAAAATGGTCTATGCCTTCATGAAGCTTACATCCAAATTGTCTTTCCCATCCTTCTTGACAAATAATCCAAGACCAACAGACGTAACTTCAGTAGAAGGGGAGTACGTTAACTTAAATTCAGACTATCCTCAAAGGGCAATGAAGCATCTCACCTATAAAGAAGCATATACTTCTTGAACTTTCTTGGAAGGCACAGAACAACCCAGGGATCGGCATCATCATGCTCTTTTACATGAGTCTAATCTGGTGTAAGGTGCAACATAGAAATGCATCTGAGTCATGATTTAGCATACATCTGAAGAAACTCAATCCTTTTTTAGTAAAAAATGTGAAACTTAGATTGAATAAACAGAGCCATGTATAGAATGATGAGCTCATAGTGTAATTCCCAAATGAATCCATTTCTGTAATATCTACCCTGCCAGCTGACTCATTTAGAATGTCCTATTTGCAAAAATGAAAATACTATCTTCAAAATAAAACAGGTATCAGAGAATCTGTAGTTTATATTTGATATATTTCCTAAATACTAAAATTTCTTAAACTTCCATTTGAAATGACAAATAGAAAAAGCAAATACTGTTTCTCCCCTGCAGAAACATTGGATAGTGCCTTCAATTACTGACTATCTAATATCTTAAAAGAGTAACTTTATGTGCCAAATGGGACTTGGAGGAAGGAGAGGTATACCTTTATGTGCTCTGCAAAATAAAGTGAAAAACTTTAACATTGATTCAATAAGATTTTCAAAAACAATAACCAAAGGGAAACTTTTCTTGACTTCTCTTTTTCTTCCAGAGAAAAGTTCACCCTGGTAGATAGATAAGGGAATTCCCTATGGGCCTAAAAGTCAGAGACCTGTATTTCATGTTCTTTCAGTTAGAGGAAGCCGCCCTGTTGTAATATTATCTCTAACATTAAAATGAAGGAAAGAGCCAAAAATTGAATTAATTTATATGGAGAACTAAAGTCTATCATGCAACCAAGTGAGATTGACTTACTGTGAGTGAAAAATAGAGCAAGCAATGATGCAGAAAAGACTCCATATATTGCTCTACATTTTTTATAGTTTAAGCACGAGTACCTTCTTCTGAAGAAAATACTTTAATTTCATGTAAGGGAAAGATAAAATTAGTTTTCTTCATACCAGTCCAGTGTATAATAGACATTTAGCCCCCATCGTATGATTTGAAGGCTGATCAGATCTCATCATCAAATCCGTTTTCTTTCGCCCACGGGCCTAAAATTCCACTATTAGGAATTCAGGTTTGGGTTTATAGGGTTTCTATTTTGCATGCACCAGCTTATGCCTACCTTGTTGTGGTATTACAGCCTTTGGCATTTCTGAATTTCTCTGTAATTTCTCTGCTTCACAGAACTTTTTGTGTATTTATGTTAGTGTACTTGAAATGATCTATTAAGGAAGAATGCAACCATGATTTTGAAAATTAGATATGAAAGTGCAGGAAAAGTTGCTAAATTTTGAGTGAAAATAAGCTAACTTGCAAGGTCATGATACCCATTCTTCTTCTTCAAAGACTTGAATCCATTTTGTTTTTAATTATATAACCTTCAGGAAATAAATTAGGCATTGTATTCTGATATCCAAACCTGATGCTTAACAACCATCACAGACAGGTAATTTCTCACCTAAGAGATAAGAAGTTTTCATTTGGAAGCCAAGTCAATATTTCTTCAGTACAATTTAAACATTGCTTTTGAGCATTCACTAAGGACTAGCCACTGAGCAAGGCACATAAGAGAATATAAGATCAGTCATGGTCTCTGCCCTCAAGGAGCCCCCAGTTTTCTGAAGGAGACAGATATATATTCAAGTAGTTCTAAAGCAGGGCAGACTATGACAAACATATCAGGAAAAGAAAAAATGAAATGTTAGTATAAAAGGCTAGGGATACAAATTACTTTAAAATTGGGGCAGGAGGAAGACCTTGTAGAGAAGGTGAAATTTGTAGAGAAGGTGAAATTTGTAGAAAAATCTACTCAGTTCTAAAGCAAGATGGGAATAAATAAGGCAATACTTGCGTTTATGTAAAACTTCAGGGTATCAGGGGAGCAGACCCTGAAAGCACTACAGCAGACTAATGTGGCACAGTGATGGTGGAAACAAATTACAGAACCATGGAAGAAAAAAATACAGAGGCTTGTCCTTCCAGAAGGGTTGGGGAAGTGTCTGCCCTGAAATAGAAATGTTTCCCCAGATCACGAAGCGTGCTGGAGGACATTCCAGGCAGCACAGTTAGAGTATCACACAGTCAAGGAACTGCTCTCAAAGAAGAGTCTGAGTTTCACAGGGGTAGAGAGTGATGGCGATTCCAAAGAAAAGAGAGTAAAAAACAGCAGTTAATTATTGTCTGCAAAAGAATGCTTTATAAATTGGAAGGCAGCTATCAACTCCACTTTCAATTTTCTTCTTTCTGGATTTTATTTTCTCATTATTTCATCTCTGCTGTGGCTGAGCCCTCCCATGTCCCCTAAATTCATATCAAGTTCGAAATTCACACTTTTCATTCCTCTATGCCAAGAGTCTCACCAGTCGTGCCCTCCCAAATTCTATACACCACACATTAATTGGTACATTTCAACTCTGTTCTCTGCTTGACAAAGAGAGAAATATACATATATACATATGTGTGTGTGTGTGTGTGTGTGTGTGTGTGTATACATATATACCAGGGGCGTCCAAACTGCGGCCCGCGGGCCAACTGCGGCCCACAATCCATTTTTTATTGGCCCACAGCAAATTCCAAAAATATATTTAGTTTACTTAAATAAACCAAGTGAGGCAATATGGCAATATGTACTTCATCTGAGTGAGTGGCCCGGTTATTTGTGTATTTTATCGCATATGGCCCTTGGTGAAAAACGTTGAAAAAAGTTTGGACACCCCTGATATATACACACATATATATGTACATATATATACATATATATATATACACATATGCACATATATACATATATATGTATATATCCTGTTTCCCCGAAAATAAGACCTAGCCAAACAATGAGCTCTAATGAGTCTTTTGGAGCAAAAACTAATATAAGAACCAGTCTTATATTATATTAGATAAGACCTGGTTTTATATTATAGTAAAATAAGACTGGGTCTTATATTAATTTTTTTCTCCAAAAGACACATTAGAGATGATTGTCCAGCTAGGTCTTATTTTTGGGGAAACACAGTGTATATAATTCCCCTGCTATACTTGCCCTTTACAGCTTGTCTCATTACGTGATTAACATTCCTGTTCCTGAATTTAATTTTCCTCTTAAGCGCATGTCAAGCATTGAAAGAAGCACTCATATGTTTACACACCTACAGACTTCACCTGCATGTGAGACATGATATAAAGATGAGAATGACCCAACACAATATATGCTAGAAATAACTTATTTATTAATAATTAATTAAATGTCCTCTACTTGTCCAGAAAAAAGGCAAGAAGAACAACCCCACTGGAAAAAGTTTTCAAAATAAAACATTCTACCTGGGAAGGAATAGTTATCTCTTAACTACCACTCTCATGAATAGAACATGTAAATAATAAAAATTTTTCTGAGGTGGTGGGATGAAAGTCAGTATCTAAACTGAAGGTCAGAACAAGTACCCGTAAGGCAAGGACCTGAAGCAGACCAGGAAAGTCAGGGACAGTCAGAGAGCCAGGAACATGTCTCCAGGGAGCCATAGATCTGGAAAGAATGCAGAGATACCAGGAAGAATTTCTAGGAAGATCAGTCACCAACAGTACAGCGGTGACTAGTTCTTCAGAGCTCCATGATCATTTGTGTGGGTACAGAGGCTTAAATTCTCCAGTACCAATGGAAGATGAGTGCCCATTGCTAAGTCATCTTTAGCCCAAGCCAAATACTTCTAAAAGTCTAAGTTCTTTGAATCTTGACTTCATGGCTGATCACCTTTATCAAATTCTTTATAAATATAATTTTAAAATAAAAGAAATATAGGTAGGATACTATCAATATTTATCTCTACATACTGGTTGACACTCCTTTCAATATTAATATCCTATTACCTTTCAGAGGAAAGTGAACAGGACTTTCCCCCCATTTTCTTCATTTTCATGTGTCCCTGGACTCTAGTAAATGGATACTTTCCTATTTTTCTAGGAAGAACATATGTGTGCACAGATTAAAATGTGTTCTAACAGAAAATCAATCCCACTAATGGCATCTTACTTAGTATTGGAAGAATAAAAGAGCTATAAACTAAGAAATCCCCAAACAATGAACTACTTACACCATTTAAGAAAGCAAGCAGAAAATAACTTTAAAGATGCTGAGATTAACTTGTCACTCTTAACCCAAAGAAAGCCTATTTAGTTAGGTCACCAAACCTGAGTAGAAAATACATTTGTACAACTTTATTACAGTAGCCAATGTGGCTCCCAGGGCCAGGCTGAAGTACAAAGTCAACACTGAATAAATAATATCAAGACAAAGACAAATATCTACCGATAATGATCTGTTCCCACCAAACCCTCAAAGCCAGTGTGACTTCACCAGAGGGTAATCTCATGACCTGAGTAGTAACTGCATTATGTATTTGTATAGTTTCAAGACCAGGCATATCTTAAAACTCCTAAACTTCTAGAAGCTCTGCTTAGAGAATGGCATCATGGGAATGTGCTTTTTATATATGTGTACACATACACACACATAAACATCATATATATATATACATGTGTGTATGTGTGTATATATATATGTGTGTGCATGTATGTGTATATATATATGTATGGTGTTTATGGGTGTATGTGTACACATATATAAGAAGCACATTCCCATTCCATATATAATATATATATATTCTAGAAATATATTCCGTAAACATACAGAAATGTTTATACGAAAGTCTGACAATTAAGTTCAACCTAGAAACTCATCCTAGAAAAAGTGCTACATACCTCATTGCTGAATCTCACTATGGTCACCTTTGAAGTACTACCCTTGGGAAGCTACGCAACCATGCCAGCACCTAGTCCACCCTTCAAAGCAATTTTGGAACTCTTTTTCTGGAATGACCATCAGAGCTGTCGTAGTATTACCCTTGATGTCCTGAATGTCATCAAAATGTCTTCCTTTCAATATTTCCCTTATCTTCAGGTAAAGAAAGAAGTCACTGGGGGTCAGATCAGGTGAGTAGGGAGGGTGTTCCAATACAGTTATTTATTTATTGGCTAAAAACCCCCTCACAGACAGTGCCATGTGAGCTGATGTATTGTCATGATACAAGAGCCATGAATTGTTGGTGAAAAGTTCAGGTCGTCTAACTTTTGACACAGCCTTTTCACCACTTCCAGATAGTAAACTTGGTTAACTGTTTATCCAATTGGTACAAATTCATAATGAATAATCCCTCTGATATCAAAAAGGTTAGCAACATCATTGCAATAAAGTTCACGAACTTAATTGTCAGACCTTCGTGTGTGTGTGTGTGTGTGTGTGTGTGTGTGTGTGTGTGTGTGTGTGTGTATTGTGTCTACACACAATGTTTATATACACACTTTAACCCTTATATAAGAGGATGGATCCATGAGATAAACACTTCTCAGTAAAACCAGGGTTATCGCAGAGCCATGAACATGAATCTAGGGAACCATACATCTGGCAAGAGTGTTCCTCAAAAAATTAAGAATAGAATTATCATGTGACCTTGCAATTCCTCTCCTGGATATATACCCAAAAAACCTGAAAACATTTATCTGTAAAGATACATGTACTCTGATGTTTATTGCAGCTTTATTTACAGTGGCCAACACATGGAAACAATCGAAGTGTCCTTCCATAGATGATTGGATAAAAGAGATGTGATATATGTACACAATGGAATACTACTCGGCCATAAGAAAAGATGAAATAGTGCCATTTGGAACAACATGGATGGATCTTGAGATTATTATTCTAAGCAAAATAAGTCAGACAGAAAATGTTGAGAACCATATGACTTCACTCATATGTGGGATATAAAACTGAAAGTAACAAAGGAACAAGACAAACAAATAACAAAAACAAAAACCCATAGACACAGACAATAGTTCAGTGGTTACCAGAGGGAAAGGGGGAAGAGAGGATAGAAGATGGTAAAGGGGGTCAAATATATCATGATGGAAGGAGAAATTACCCTGGGTAGTGAATATACAATGTGATAGATGATGTATTACAGAATTGTACACTTGAAACCTATGTTATTTTACTCACCATTGTCACCCCAATAAATTTTAATTTAAAAAAAGAAAAAAAAAAGAATGCAGAGAATACCAGGAAGAATTTCTAAGAGAAGCAGACACCAGCATCACAGCTGTGATTAGTTCTTCAGAGCTACATGTTCACTTGTTTGGACACAGAGGCTTAAATTCTCCAGGACCAAGGGAAGTTAATAGAGATTATATATATATATATATATATATATATATATATATATATATATATATATATATATGTTTTTATCATTGTATCTCCTCTTAGAAGTGTGTGTTTTGGTTTCCTTTGCCTTTTTTTTTTTTTTTTTTTGATCAAGGACGAAAAATAAGGTCTGTGAACCTGATCATGTCATTTTGGTCTTGGATATTCAAAAACTTGGAGAGAAAATTTTCAATTACACCTAGTGTTCTTAACCTATGATTTTGTCAGTCTTTCTCTCCCTATCTCAAATTTCCTCATCCTCATTATTTAGGTCTTGATATATTAACCTATAATAATTCTAATGATCGTTTTGCTTATGTTCCTACTATTTTTAAAAACTTCATGTCCTTTTTGTTTGTAAAGTATAAGACATGAGATATTTATTTATATGTATGTGAATACCTATCTGAATTTATAATGAAAATAGAATAACAGCTAGTTATTATTCACTTACATTTTATATTGAAAAGTATGCTACTATTTCTCAAGTGGAATCTGACAGTGGGTTTTGATATGGAAGATGGAACCTAGGGTATAGGACACAAGAGAGCCAGAACCCAGACAGAGGTAACAGGTACCAAAAGTATGTTTTTTTGTCACATTAATCACCAGTCAACTTCATCCAGGAAGAAACTCTGGTTCTCAATGGGCTCAGGGTAGGTGGAGAAAAGGGAGCTAAAAGTAGGTTCTTAGTAGTCAAGTGATTGCCAAATAGAAGCCGAAAATTCAATTACCCTTAATTGTTCCAGAGCAGCTTTGGAGCTGACTCCAACTCAGATAGACACCGAAGAAAGGAAAGAAACCTTACATCAGCTCTGGGACTTCTCAGTCTCTTAAAGCCACTCTACTAGAAAGGATTGTAGATCTCCGGCAAAAAGCAAAGTCACACTTTGAGTTTTACTCCACAAGGGAGGTAGAGGTAGACCAACAAGTGCTCATATAACAGTATTTTCCACTTTTTATTATCTCACAAGAATTTTCCTGCCAATCGATAGAATACATTTCACATTTGTTACTAGAGGAGATCAACTCAGTTACAACCACTCAACTCAGATCACATCCAAGATATCTTGATAAGCCACTGCGACGCATGATTGAACTCAATCAATTTCCTGGTTCGGTCATAGTTGGCCAAGCCCTGGTGACACTCTGGGATCTCTAAGACCAGCACAGGCTGGAGCTAAGGGGACTCTACTGTGGGAAGAGATCAGAGATCACACTGGAGCACAGCAAACTTAAATGTAGTCTAGGCATGTAGCAACATTTCCAAAATCTCATTCCAAGAGACAGAGAAAGGCATGTAGACCAATGTCCAGTCAATAGAAGAGTTGTCCAGCCAAGTAGAAAGCACAGTAAGATTAGGAAGTTTATTCTCTTTAAAAGACGTTAGAAGCAGGATGCAGGCCCAGAGAAAAAGCTGGCAAGAGCTTAGAAATAAAGTTCAGTCCCAGCCAACTCCATGATCCAGAATTCAGTCTCAGCGGAACCAGATGCCAAGAGCCCATGAAACAGAAGATGTGTACAGCAAATTGGCCACACTTTCAGTGGGATGGCAAGAAAAACAGAGGTAAAGATGGACATCTCTGCTTAGCCAGACACTGAACCTTTGTTATATACCAGACAATGAGTACAAGGTGACAGCATATTTACAGATCATTCCCCCTGGTGGGAAGGAAACTCTCGGTGTATTGACAGTCAGGGTTCCACTGGTTCGGGAACCTAGCAGGGCTGCATACGCCTGTGGCTGGCAGGCCTGAATACCAAGAGTAGCAGTTCCTGCCTACATGTGACATGGTGCCTTGTCCCTGACACAGAGTCATCTGCACAGGAAGAGTGTGAGACAGCCCTGCAGAGAGCACAGCTAGAGCCACAGGGAGCATGTCAGTGGTAAGAAGAATACATACAGAAAGTTGGATCAGTTCAGGAGCTCAGTCTTGAAAAAGAGAATGACCTTCCAACTATAATCATGTATTGAATTTCAAGCTATATTAATGCTGGAAAGGATAATTTTATGAATAACTTTCAGAAACCTTTATTCTCTCTTTAGAAACTTTTCCATCTAAATATTTTATATAAGTCTGTTTTCCTTAAAAAAAAAATCCAGCATTTATATAATACATCAGCCTCATGTATTTTATAATGCATGCTGTTTGAGTTAATGAAAATCCTGACATGAAACTTATTACTTAAATTATTTTAAGGTACATTATACAGCTTGTCGAAAACTGCCATTTTCCCCTCAGGATAAACCACTTCCCTCTGGTTTTGCATAATAAATACTTGCAAATTGCAAATTCAGGCATTATAAATCACTGTATCCCTTTGAAACACAACCAGTCAATTGTCTTCCTCAAGTACAATGTACTCGTTCCTCAAGTACATCATTGAAATGATGTTTTGTAGGCTATTGTAAACCAGGATACAAACGAAACCAAAATTAACTGTATGCAAAATCTATTACAAAGGAGTTTATAAACTTGCCACCTGAAAGTTTTAAACAATAATAAGCAAACACAAAAAAGGGGAGATTTAACATGAAAACAATTATAGTGAATACCTTTTTATAATTAACTAATGGCTACATATTATCTGATATTGTAACTAAATTATGACATATCATATTTAGGCGTAATGAGTTTTATTCTTTTAAAAAGCACACTGTGAAGACTATACTTTCAGGGATCATTTCTATAGTTCGTTAAAAAGCACACTGTGAGCTTTTTGTGTGTGGCACAATAATAATCTCTCTGAAGAAGGACCAGAACCATCTGGCCTACCTCAATGTATCTACTCTCTACTCTACGGGAATTTAAAAAAAAAAAAAAACCTCACCCCTATTTTTCTCATGAAATGATGAGAGACAAAGTTAAAAGTGAACTGCCCATGCTCATACAGCCAGAGCCAGCTTCACAGTCCTGCAGGCTGTGCTGTCACACAGGGTACCACACTTACAAGGGCTTTGCACTTGGTTTAATGCTCTGTGCCACCACCTTGAAATTCGTAACATTTTTTGAACAAGGTTGTCCTGCGATTTCATTTTGCACTGGGACCCACAAATTATGTAGCTAGTTATGCAGACAGAGGGGCCTATTACAAATCAAGGAATACTATCCCAATTGCCACAGAATTTCACATGTATTTGCCACATAGTATACAAACAGGAAATGTTCACTGAATGATTTAAATCATATTTACTCCCTAACTTCCAAGATACATTTTAATGCCAACAGTTCACTTCCTTTAAATCAATTGGGGTGAGAGATAGGAGAATCAAAGGAGCGAATCTCTCCCACTGATAATTCTTTCCCATATTACTCTCTTCTCTTTTTTAACAATCAATATGTAATACTTATTCATCTTTACTGTGTGTGAACAGGTTGTACTGATGTCCAAATTAATAAGAGTACTTCCAAAATCCTGAGGTACTCAGGCATGCCACCAGGACTCCTTTTCTATAAAAACTTCTTTAAGGAAACATAAAAGGTAACTTTGTAATTTGGCAGTTACTTCTTTGAGGCCCTTGAGCTTTCAAAATCTTGACTACAGAAGAGCAGTGAGTCATCCTGTTTCAAAAAGAGCTAGAAAAGTGATTTTACTTCAGCAAGGAGGATTGCTACATGGGAGATGTCACTCATATGCACTCATGTAGGCAGGTTTGGGGATTCCTGTCTGTCCATGTCATTTTATCTGTTACAGCACAGCATCTACTTCAGGGGTGGGCCTACTTTAGGGATGGCCATATTCTTGCAATATGACCCTGTTCCTACGGCCTTAGGTGATTAGGCAACACAGGTGTACTAGTCAAAGGCAGCTCCACCCCTGAGACTGAATGAAAACCTACCAAACCAGAGTCAGATAGGGAAAGCTTCCAAGGAAAGCTCAGGCAGAGGTGGGGCTAGAGGGACAATTTCTGACCACGTGTGCACCAATGTTTGAGTTATAGGAAGCCGAATTTCACAGTTAAATAAGAGAACAGAGCAAATATGCCAAGAAGGGAAAAGCCAATAACCTGGAGAGAGTACTACTGTATTTCCCTGAAAATAAGACCTAGCTGAACCATCAGCTCTAATGTGTCTTTTGGAACAAAAATTAATATAAGACCCAGTATTATTATATCATATCATATCATATCATATCATATCATATTATATTATATTACACCTGGTCTTATATTAAAATAAGACCAGTCTTATATTAATTTTTGCTCCAAAAGATGCATTAGAGCTGATGGTCCAGCTACGTCTTATTTTCAGGGAAACACAGTAACTGTCTCTATTCCTAGCAGCTTTCCAGTTCCCACTCTACTCTCACAAGGCTGATCTTGTTTTCATGGTTCTCATATGAAACAAAAACTCTTTCACTAAGATAGCTTAAATGGATTTTGGTTGTTTTGCAATCATATGTCTAGTACAGCACCCCTGAAGAATGTATTCGAAGTTATTTGGTAGCACTTACTATGAAATTAACACATCAAACAGCTGTAGTCACCTAGGAAAAGACCACCTGGGGTAGGCCATAAGAGCTGTCATTAGATTGGAAAAACATTATTCTCTCAACCCCAAGAGAAACTTATAGAGTCAATTATAACCGTCTTTTATAAGCTGAAAGTCTTTGCTTCTTTCCCGTGGTGCCTATTGCACCTGGTCTAAATGTCCCACCCAATGCTATAGACTTCCTTGTTCCTCTCCTGTTACCCAGTAGAGGGCGGGAAGTCCAGCCCTCTCTAGGACTTCTCAGAGTCTCACTATTTGGATACCTGCAGCCTGAGCACCAGCATAAAAAACATGACAATGATACCAATTACCCAGAGGTGCTCAGAAACTCAGGAGAAAAAAAAGAATCTCAAAAACAAAAACAAAGCCAGGCAGAGGCCTATATTCAAAACCCATTCCAGTGGCCATCCACATCCTTGCTTATCCTCATGACTGGTAGTATCTGAGAAAGCAAGGAATAGTTACATATCAAGCCGGTGCTCTTGGTAGTTTTGTGTTAAATTCTTTGATGATCTTTGCTGTAAGATTTATTATTTTTTCATACTGCTTCATTTATCTTCCCAATAAACTTTCAGAGGCACGGTAATGCCAAGAATTGTCTTTCATCTTGCACATTTGGCACAATAATAATAGACACATACAAAGTACTTAAAAATACTTACTCAACTGAATTAATTGAATGAATACTTTCTCAAATGGGGTTAATACATTTCTATTTTTCATATGGTGGAATCTAGCCTAGTATCTTTTTGGATAAAAGAAAAAAGCATAAAGCACATGGGAAAAATGCTTCATCTACTCTAACCTCTAAACCTTAATTGATTTTCTAGTCTTTGTTGAATTTTCCCCCAATATTATTCAAGACTTTTTTGCAACATGCATTTCTGCCAGGCCAAGCTTGAAACACAATATTTCAGCCCAGTTGAAGTTACACACACACACACACCACATATTGTTTTTGCATAAAGCAGATTCTTTGTTGAGGTTTCTCTTAGCACAGCACATAGCATCCTGCATAGTTGTCGGCATACACTAAGCACTTAATAAATGTTCTGCTATTGTAAGTAGTTGACTGTCCTTAGAGAGTCTTCAAAATAGCCCAAAGCTAAGGATAAAATGAAATCTTAATGACTGTTTTTAAAGAAATTGTCAGAAAAGAACTGCCAACAGCCAGTGCCCCTTTTCCCCAACTACTGTATCAGAATATGCCCTAGAAATCAGAGTTCCTTCATGGTTGTGATTTCCCATGCTGTGTACCTAGCTGACCCCTGAGCTCTGACCACATACACCTCAGCCTAGCTGGTTACACCATGCCATGGGGAGTTCTCTCCTTGCCTGCCTTGCTTCTCTTGATTTGCTGGATTATTTACCTCCTAACCCAGAATCAACACAAATGGACTAGGTTCGTCTCACCCATGTGGTAAGAACCTAGGGCTCTGAATTTCCATCTTATACTTTGTTATCACTAACTTAAATGTCTGACATTGACTGTTTTATGCCCAGCCCCATCTGGAACATAAAAATCCTGGTGCTATCCATCTTTTCTTCTTTCCTTCTTTACTTTTCATGCTGCCCTTTAACAAACATTAAATGAGGATTTACTGAGATTCTGAAGAAGCCAATATTGAATGAGATATAGATTCTGATTTGAAGGAACTCATAATCCAGTAAAGGAGACTGCCAATTAAATAAGCAATTAGAATACAATATGAAAAATATTCTTCCAGATAGATACACAGTGAAGTATCTGATTCTTTTGGGAGGAGTCAGAGAAGGCTCTGTAGAGAGGATGATGCCTAAGCTAAATTTTAATGACTACTGATTATATTGTCCAAATGCTATGCTATTGGTCAATGTTTTCATACATTGCTTCTGGGCAATAAGAAGAAGACCTATAAAGTTAAATTTACATTCTAGAAATTTCACTCATGTGGGTGCTGGTGACCCAGGAGTAAGGGTAGCAAAGTGTATCTGTGTGGATTTTAGAATTTTTTTCCTTATATTTAAGCCTTCATCTACTTTTTGGTGCTCATTATATTTACCATTTATCTTTCATTTAGTAAAAGTATTTAATGATATCTTAAAGGTCACATGGAAACTAATAACAAAAAGAGGCACTTCCTGGATTAGAGATTTTTTAAATTATTTATTGTTAAATACAAAATTAAGGGAAAAAGTATAAACTACTACTAAAGTATACATTTATTTTTATTACTAATAATATTTTTAACAACACACAGCTTCTTATTAAATATAAATAATAAAACTTACACATATAAGTAACCAACCATGATTGACCTTATATTTGGGTAAAGTTTTCCTGCTGATTTAAGAATTCCTCTTTATCTTCCTTATGAAAATATCTCTATAGGACCTGATGCTGAAGCTTAAAATATTGCTATTAGAGATGTAATTTTAGATTTAATACAAAGTCTTCTTACATATATATATATATATATATATATATATATATATATATACTTAAAAGATGATGGTGGAATACTGACTGGAGAGATAATCATTATCAGACAATAGCACCTTAAAGAGAATTAGTTTATCAACTGTGTTTCACCTGATAACTAAGTTCAAGTAGGTTACTGAGGAAATGGGATTCTTAACAGGGTTGGAAAAACACTAAGAAAGAGACGAGAACTGATCTGGGTAAGGTTTTTAATAGCACGTACTAGAAATCCAGGAGTAAACCTGAAAGAATTGCATGTCTTAAAGAAAGAGAGGTCAATACAAAGGAAAGAAAGAAAGAAAGAAAGAAAGAAAGAAAGAAAGAAAGAAAGAAAGAAAGAAAGAAAGAAAGAAAGAAAGAAAGAAAGAAAGAAAGAAAGAAAGAAAGAAAGAAAGAAAGAAAGAAAGATCAGGAAAGAGAAGAAAAGCAATAAAACGTATAATCACAATTTGCCTATAACTGACCCCAAATTTTCCTTCCCAAGACACAACTTAAAACTATTATTCTCATTAAAACAAGGGGGTGGGTAGTTCTGGAATCAACAATCCATTCCCCTAGCAAATTACAGCTAAAATTTTATTGTCAACTATGTGAGTATTCTGTAAACAACTACTGAGGTTTTTAAAAGTAAACAAAGTGAGGCTAATTCCGAAGAGGAGCTGAAACATAGAAAAGAAAGCGAGGGATGGTTCCCATTTGTTTTCTCACAACCTTGCTCCTAAGAGTGAGCACCAATCATAAAATAGCGTGGCAGTGGCAGCAGCCATGAAATATTCAATGGGACCCCATATTTATGGTCAGAGAAATAAAAAAAAGTAGATCTTACAGGATGGAGTGTATAAGAAAATCCCAATGCAATGAGAGCATTGGTGATTCCCTAAATCTGTGAATTTACGCAAGTCTCAGGCTTACCCTTTATCTATGCATGTGTGGCACAGACCCAAGCCAGCATAGTAAAGGCTTTGAGAAATAAACAGAGATTTGAACCACTGCCCATGTCTCAGACTAACCCCTGAGCTACCCATGTGTGAGACAGACTCAAATAAGAATAAAAAATGCTTTCAGAACTGAACTGATGTATTAACCAGAGCCAAAGGAGACAACACAAAACATTTGGTCTCAATCTACTCAAGTTCTCCAAGATTCTCCAGAGGATTATACATTCTCCAGTGTCTACACAACATAACATTCCCACTGTCCAGGATAAAATCCAAAGTTACTCAACACATCAAAAAAAAAAAAAAAAAAAAACCAGAAACATTTGACCAATTAGCAAAGGAATATACAATATACAGATGCCATTCTCAAGTGACCCAAGTGTTGAAATGATCATGCATTAACGCAACTAGTTTAGCTATGATCTGTAAATTAAACAATAACATGGTTGAAATGAATGAAAAGATAAGAGTTCTTAGAAAAGAACATACTTTTAAAAAATGGAAAATTTTTAACTGAAAAGATCAGTATCTGAAATAAAATATTTGCTGGATGAGCCCATTAGAGATTGGAGACGAGAGAGGAAAAATTCAATACATGTAAATTTAGATCAATAGAAAGTATCCAATCTGAACAAAAGAGACTAAATTTTTTTTTAATTAACAGATCTATAGCATAGTCAAAAAACAATTTTTAAAATGGCAATAGTAAGACCTTACCTATCAATAGTTACTTTAAATGTAAGTAGGTTAAGTTTTTCAATCAAAAGTCATAAAATAGCTGAATAGATTTTTAAAAATCCAGTGATATGCTGCTTTCAAGAGACTCACTTTAGCTTCAAAGACATACATAGGCTAAGAGTGATGAGATGGAAAAAGTAATTTCAAGCAAAGGATAACCAAGAAAAAGCAAGGGTAGCTATACTTACAAGATGTGGCCAAACAATACAGTGAATTTTTTTCGAACACACATATCCCATTGTTCTTGCCACTTTCTGAAGCAGTTCTGGAAGTCCTCTTTTGTGAGTGTCTTTATTTGCGCTGTCATGGCTGCCTAGATGTCCTGAATCGATTCAAAACATTTACTTTTCATGGTCAGTTTGACTTTGGGCAAGAGCCAGAAGTCGCACAGTGCCAGATCTGGTAAGTAGGGTGGATGACGACACACCACAATGTTTTTATTTGATAGAAATTGCCGTACCAGAAGCGATATGTGGCACGGAGACTTTCTGTTCACAAAATATGATGAATGCTGCTGCAAAGTGTCATCCAACAGAAAGGCAGAGATCTTCAATGTGGAAAGTGGTTCATCAAGCCTTAGTAACAGTGTGTGACAAGTTTCAACTTGTTCACTGCAGTTAGTCGGGTGTGAGCTATGGTTGAGAGAAGATGTGTTTTTTAAAGTGTGCCATAAATTTAAAGTGTTCATAAACGGATCACAAACAACGTATAAACATGAAATGGGCAAACGGCATCATCCTCCATCATGACAACACTCCATGTCACACATTGCTTCTGGTATGGCAACTTCTGTAGAATAAAAACATTACAATGTGTCCTCATCCACATTATTCACTGAATCTGGCACCACATTCTTCCCCAGAGTCAAAATGACCATGAAAAGTAAACATTTTGAGTTGATTCAGGATATCAAGACAGCTATGACAGCACAACTAAAGACACTCATGAAAGAGGACTTCCAGAACTGCTTCAGAAAATGGCAAGAAAAATGGGATAAATGTGATAGAAATGAGGGGGAGTATTTTGAGGGGAATTAATAGCAATGTGTCTTTTACTGTAATAAGTTTTTTAAATTTAAACAGTCACCATAGTTTTTCATCAGTCTTTGTATATCAGACAAAATAGACTGTAAACTAAAAATTGTAATAGGAGACAAAAAAGGTCATTATAAAATGATATGGGGATCAATTCATTGAGAAACTGTAACAATTGTAAATATTTGTGCACTCAACATTGGAGCATCTAAATATATAAAGCAAATACAAAAAAGAACAAAAACTAAATAAATTAAAATAAAGTAAGAGTTGAGGACTTAATACCCTACTATCAACAGTGGATAGATCATCCAGAGTATCAATAAACAGCTGATATGAACAATATAGACCAAAGAGACCTAACCAGTGTATACAGAACACTCACCTAATGTGAATAGAATACACATTTTTCTCAAGTGTAAACAGAATATTTTCTAGGATAGATCATATGTTAGGTCAAAAAACAAGTCTCAACAAGTTTAAGAATATAGAAATTATATCAAGTATCTTTTCCAAAGGAAATGGTATGAAACTAGAAATCTGGAAAATTCACAATTATGTAGAATTAAAAAACATACTCCTAAACATTCAGTGGATCAAAGAAGATATCAAAGGGGAAAACAAAAGAAACAAAATGAAAAAAGAACACAGGGGAAAAAGCTACTTGACATTGGTCTTGGCAATGATTTTTGCATAAAACACAGAAAGCATATTCAACAAAAGCAAAAATAAATGAGTGAGACAATATCAAACCGAAAATCTTCTACACGGCAAAATAAATAATCAACAAAATGGAAAGTCAACCTATAGAATGTGAAAAAATATTTCCAAAACATATATCTGAAAACAGGTTAATATACACAATATATAAGGAACTCACACAACTTAATAGCAAAGAAAAATACAATTTAATTTAAAAGAGACAAATAATTTAATTTAAAAATGAGGAAAGGACCTGAATAGACTCTTTTTCAAAAAAAGATAGAGAAATGGTCAACAGGTACATGAAGAGGTGCTCAATATCACTAATCATCAGGGAAATACAAATAAAAACACGAGATATCATTTCACAACCATTATAATTGCTGTTACCAAAACACCAGAGATAAAAAGTGTTGGTGAGGATCTGAATCAAAAAAAACCCTTGTACAGTCAGCGAGAATGTAAGTTGGTACAGCCACCGTGGAAAATAGTATAGAGAGTCCTCAAAAAATGAAAAATGGAAGTACCCAAAAGTGAAAAATGGAAGTACCAACAATCCCACTTCTGGGTACATAGCTGAAGGAAATTAAATTATCATCTCAAAAGAAATCTGCACCTTCATGTTCATTACAGCATTATTTACAATAGCCAAGACATGGAAACAACCTAAGTACCTATCCATGGATGAATGCATAAAGAAAATATGGTAGGTAGGTAGGTAGGTGATAGATAGATGATAGATAGATAGATAGATAGATAGATAGATAGATAGATAGATAGATAGATAGATAGATGATAGATTAGATAGATAGATAGATAGATAGATAGATAGATAGATAGATAGATAGATAGACAGATAGATAGATGATAGATAGATAGAAACAAAGTAATTAGAATATTACTCTAGGAAATAGGAAAAAGGAAATCTTTCCCTTTGCTACAACATGGATGGACCTGGAGGGGATTATGTATGCTAAGTGAAAGATAGAGAAAGACAAATACTCTATGATTTCACTTATACGTGGAATCTAAATACAACAAATTCATAGAAATAGGAAGTAGCTTAGTGGTTGCCTGAAGTAGGAGAAAAGGAGGTTGGGGAAATAGGTAAAGATGGTCAAATGGGTAAAGGTAGATCAAAGTTCTACTTGTAAAATGAATATGTTCTAGAAAAAAATTAACAGAAAATCAGAGACCTTTGAGACATTATGAAAATGTCTAACATACATGAAATTGAAACTCCAAAAGGAGAGGAGAAAAAGATTAGCATTGAATATTTGAAGAAGTAATGGCCAAAAATTTGATAAATTTTGATAAAGGACATATATTAATAGGTCAAAAAGTTCAACATATTCCTGTTGGAAGACAATTATCTAAGACAGTTATGAATGTTCTGCACAGTTTGCATCACATTTTGTTTCAGACTGTCTTTTCAAGCATGTTTGTATAGAAAAGAATTATGGATAACGGAGATAGTGTCTCCTTCTTAGGTAGAAGGCAGATTTATTTCATGATCATTATAATAAAGATGTCTTTTTTCAGGCAAAAGTTGGGCAGGTTTGTTTTGAGTGTCCTTCAAAATACAGTGGTACCTCAGTCTTCAAACGTAATCCGTTCTGAAAGACGGTTCGAGTTCTGAAACGTTCGAAGACAGCCAACAGCTAGGCCTCAGGATCTCGCACTCAGCAGAAGCTGCGTGACATGTTCGATTTCCAAGGCATGTTTGAAACCGAAGCATTTACTTCTGGGTTTATGGCATTTGTAAACCAAAATGTTCGTCAACGGAGACATTGGAAAACGAAGGTACTACTGTATTAGAGTTTCCTTAGCTTTGTTTCAAATCCACTGCATGTACAGCATTCTGCTGGACTGTTCCATATTGCACCATAGTACTTGAAAGGCAAGGGGAATCAACAAGAACATGAAACTCATGCTGTGTGCAGTGGCATAGGTAATAATATCTTTTGTCTCTTATCCAAAAGTA
Organism: Rhinolophus hipposideros; assembly: GCF_964194185.1. Taxonomy (NCBI): domain Eukaryota; kingdom Metazoa; phylum Chordata; class Mammalia; order Chiroptera; family Rhinolophidae; genus Rhinolophus; species Rhinolophus hipposideros. Next base: position 38,968,254 of record NC_138049.1, read on the forward strand.
TTATGTCTTCTTCCAGCATCCATGAAACTATATTAGGCTAACTTGTTAGTTCTCAAGTAGGGAAAATCTCAGGGCCTCCACAGTCTTGACTACCCCAAACAAGATACCTTCAAGAAAAATAATTCTTGGACTTTTTATAACCTAACTTTTGAACACCAAAAATAAAGAAAATTCTTGATGGTAGCTAGAGCAAAAACTATGACATACAGTAGAGCAAAAAAATTGAATAACCATGGATTTCTCATCAGAAATAATGCAAGTCAGGAGGCAGTTGGAACAACATCTTTAAGCTGCTGAAAAACTGTCAATCCACAATTCTATATCCAGAAAAAAAAATACCCTTTAGAAATGAAGGAAAACTACATTCTCAATGAAGGAAAACTAATAAAAGTCATCAATAGCAGACATGTTCTACAAAAAGTGATAAAGTAAATTCTTCAAATTGAAGGAAAATAATACTATAGAAAATATTAATCTTCAGAAATAAAAAACAACAAAAATGATAAATGGCTGGATAAATAAAAATGATTATTATTTTTCCTGTTCAGTTCTGCTAAAAGCAAAAATTATAACATTCTGTGCTAATATTTCCAATGTATGTGACATTATACATGTGATATGTTTAACATAAAGGGCTGTGGGAGTTAAAGAGACCTATATGGTGGCAAGTTTTCCACACTTGACATGAAGTGATACAATATTAACCATAGTAGACTATGGAAGGTTAAGTATGCATACTGTAATCCCTAAAAAGATTACTGAAAAAATAAAACAAAAATACATAGTTAAAAGTTAAATAGACAAATGTAAATTGAATATTAAAATAATATTTAAGTAATTCAAAAGAAAGCAGGAAAAGATATGAGAGGGATGATAACATGTAGCTGAGGAACAGAAAACAGAGACAATAGAGAACAAATAATAAAATGTAGACTTAAATCTAAGCATTTCTGTAATTATATTAAAAGTTAATAATTTACTTTCAAAAAATAGAAGAGGAAACACTTCTCAACTCAATCTATGAGGCCAATATTACACTGATACAAAAACCAGACAAAGACATCAGCACGACAATAAAAAACTACACACTAATATTCTTTATGAATATAGATCATAAAGATCTATATTCTATATTCATACAGATCATTTATGAAAAGATCAACAAAATATTAGCAAACTGAATCCAGAAACACTTAAAAATGGATCATACATCATGAATAATGATTGCTTCAATATACAAAAAGCAATCAATGTAACATGCCATTGTTTAAGGAGGTACATAGATCCCCCCAAAAAAACTCCTATGGGTAGTTTTGAAGACAAAATAAATAACCTACACTCTTTTTGCACATCTGAGAAAAATATAAAGGCTGCAACCCTAATATATAAGAACTTTGCAGGGAAAAAAAAAGATGCGAAAATTATATCAAATGAGAAACTCACCACTTGTGTCACAAGCACCTTTCCCTTAGTGGCTCTGGTTTCCATGACCTGGGTCAGAACACATTCTCTCTGGGTAATTAGCCCCAATATGGACAGGAGGAATATAGCATTTGGGGCTGATGTTTCTAAAGGAAAAATAGAATCTTTGCCCTTTACTTTCTATAACCCTACCCCAAAATCATTGGGATCATAATCTTTCCTTCCAAAAGGGGGGAAAATATCATTTGACTACATACATTGTAAAACAAAATTTAGTTCTGTTTGTTGTTTGACCACATGCACATGCAAAGTTTTCTATTGAAAAAGAAAAGACAAAGAACAATAAACAAGAGACATGATCTCTGGTAACTTTCTGGCCCACAAAAGATGTTGCCTCTCCAAACATGCAATGCTTTTGTGCTGAGCGTGGTAAGCAAGTGCATAATCCAACCAGTTTCCTTCTGCTACACTTTCCTGAAGTCAGAGCATATTTCTTTAACTCCATTCATCTAGAGTTCCAGACATCAATAAGTTTCGCCAAAACCTGTGTAACAATTAAAAGGCAGCATTGAGAATGAGGCTGTATCTATGTGACTTCTCTTGTTTCTGCTGCAATGCACTGCCATGGATTTTCTGTATTATTTTCCAAATTGTACTCTTTTACAGATCATGGCTGTTTCCTGATTATGGCAGCTTTACTTATCACAGGAGAGAGAGTAGCTGGTCTTAACTTACCTCTGTGTCATAAGTCCAAAGTCATCCCTGAAATCTTAACTTCCTGTTTTATTTATTTTCCACCTATTCTGCAATCAATTTAGTGATTGTCATTACTATAATTAAGCCTTTCTCTTGAAGGAGCTGCAGTAGCTTCTGACTGGTGTACCTCTGTTGGCTTGGCCCATCTGGAACGAGCTGCCAGTCACAAATTACCTTCTAGATTCCATTCCATAAGGCATTCTCCTGAGGATTGATTAATATTGGGTTCATCCAAAATTCGTATATTCAGGCTCAACCCATCTCATCAAAATCCCTCAGAGCTCAGCATTCCTATCTTAAAGGTAGCAAGGTAAGTGACTTTTCCATTCATAACTGGTGCTTACTCAGAGCCTCCTAACTCTGCCTCACTAGCTTGGAGCCTCCAAACAAGTCATCTTTGGTCTTCACTGTCTTATATTTCTACACCATTTGTCTGAATCATCTTATTCACATCCCAGTAAAATGTTTCCTTTCTAGAAACTGGACTATGTGGAAATTATCATATTATTTAGTTAATTCATCACATTCCTGTTTCTGTTCACTTAGACAAGAGTTCTAATATCTCGTATCTCTCCAGAAAAAAAACAACAACAAGGTTTCACATAGCTTATTCCCTTTGTGAACTTCAAACAAAAATTCTATTCAAGTGTCACAGCTTACCAATTTTCTATCTCCAATTCCCTCCTCTTCTGAAATATTGAAGTCCTCTGTTTGCTTTAAATAGTAATTTTATCAACACACACAAGTCATGCAATTCCTTTAATTTAGACAATTGGATGCAGTGCACACGGCTCCCAAGAGAAAAGAAAATACATTTTGCTTCCCCAAAACTCACTTCCAACCACAGGCAATCATGGCTAAAGTATTTTATGCACTTGAAACTATATCCATCAAAGAATATCCAACCAGAAATTAGGTCTATAATTTTCCTAGATCTGCCTATTCACCTGGCAGTATATGGACTCCTTGCCAACCTGCTAGACTCTTCTATTTTGTGCTTTCCAGACAGCTTCACCCCCCCACACACACACCCATCACACATTTTCACCTCTTTGTTGTGTTACATAACTATAAATAGAACCTACTACAAAAGTCTACTTCATGACTTCTATTTCCTGGTCACACAATAACTACCCCCTAGGTGTTCTTTCCCACATGCCCTTTCTATTCGTCCACCTTTAAATATTATGCCCTGCTGTCTTGGGAGTGCTAGAGGGGCAGACAAGTTTCAAGTCCCAGTGTGAGTTGAGTAGCACTGGGCAACTTATTTAGCTGTTTGAGCCTACATTCCCTCATCTATAAAATGGGATTCATAATACTTACCTTACTATGTTGTCAGAGAAAACAAATGAGATGATTTATGTAAAACACCTGGCATAGTGCCTGGTGAAATTAAAGGGAAAAGGATGAGTCTTTTGAAATGTAATTCTCCAGATGTGGTTTTATAACTCAGTCTATTGCTCATGACTAATAGAGAATTTGTTTAAAACTCCTGGAGGCACGTCCCCAGATGCTACATGATTCATTTCTGGAAACAGTCTACAATTAATCTTTTTTTTTTTTTTAATTTTAGGTAACGTGTTTTGGATCTACTGAAATTTAATGTCGTAACTATACAGATAGTTGAGGTGCCATTGAAATTTGCTCAGCCCTGCCCCTCTCAATCCTGTCTTTTTGAAGTCATTTCATCTGCTCTCGCACATAGCATTCCTCCATCTTACTCCTCCCCAGGTTAATTCAGGACAAGAACTAAATCTTCTATGTCTTCGTTTTTGTATTATAAAAGGACATATAACTGCATTTCTTTCCCATGCCAACCTCAAAGTTCCCAGTGCTCCTAATATGTTGTTTTCTACAGTGTTGTTCTTTAAACAAATCTTCTGTTTGTCCTGAACTCTCACATGCAAGTCACCTGCCCAGAATCAGAAAATGAAAACAAACATATAAGCGGCAATTGTCAATTCAATTGATTTTGAAATTGAAGGTATTTCCCTCTCAGTTGGCTCTGTGACTCTGGCTGGGGGTCCAGGACAACGGGCTTGCAATGCATCCAATTCACACAGAAATCTGAAAGTTGCTTGTCTGCTTTTATCAATCACTAGGGTTTTCAGCAAGACTCACCATCTTTACTACTTGCTGAAGCAAATTTATATGTAGAATTAATACAGGATAGGATTCAACTCATTTTATCTCTAAACAAAAGAGGCTACACTTGCTATTTAGTCAGCTGTACAGCAAACATTATTAGAGTGCAGGGGTCACATACCAGATTTAATTTGCTTCCACAAGAAGATCCACACAGGAAAAACTGTGCTTAACAACTAAAAATACTGTAACAAGTAAATTTAAATGACTTGCTATATTTAAGTACACTTAGAAGGAATGTTTTGATGGTAAATGTATTATAAAATGTTTTCCAAAGAACATACCACCTTTTTGTGAAAAGTTTATACTGGTACAAATATAAAAAGGCAAATTGAACATTGGCCTTTACATTTTTACATCAAATTTTCTAATGATGTGGAGAATTCAGAAGAAAATTAAAATTATCCGTAATCAAACCATTCAACATGTTTTCATTAACATGTTGATGTACTTCCTTCCATTCTTTTTCTCTGATCACTTTTAGAAATATTTGCAATGATATACTATTAAATTTTATATCTTGTTTAATTTTACATGTTTTTCTACCAAAGTATTATTATAACCTGAACACTCTCCATATCATTAAAAACTCTTTGTAAACATAGTTATAATAATTCCACAATATTATACATGAGTGTAATTTATTTAACTATCATCAGTTAGGATACTTTCAATAGTTACTCTTTTAAAAAATATTATGTGCATTAAATTTATTAAAAATTTTTATTATTCCCTCAGGATAGAGTTACAAGAGTATAACACTGATTATTCTTGATATTATAGCACACGGTTTAAAGCATGTATTTTAGTTAGCCACACTACGGATGGAATCTTGAATCCACCAAAATTATGAGATTTATAGTCTTGGGCACATTACTTAACCTCTCTGATGTTCTATTTTTTCATCTGTAAAACAGGAATAATAAATACCTCAAGAGGAGCAGCTCCAGGAGGATGACATGATATAATATATGCATAAGGCATAGTGGCTAAAAGCTTCAATCTACTTGGTTTGAATATCCTCCTTAAAAAAAAAAGATGAAATAGGCCTTTTTGAAACATTCAAACCCAATGAGTCATACATTTTAAAAAGCCACTGACCTCTTACTCAAATTTATTCTTCTCACTGGGCACATCACCCACCTACACAAGCTCCTATGCACGTCCAGATCACTGGGATCAATCACTGAACAGGCATTTATTGTTTACCTACTGTGTACAGTTTCAAAAGGAGGATAAAATAAAATATCTTTTATGGATATATAATAGAAAATATTTTTGAAACGTTAGCTGATATCCCCTCTCCCCAATATGCTACTCCTCCCTTCCTCTCCCTTACTCACCCACACTTTAATCAGCCAAGCAAGCAACTACAACACGTGTGTCATTGCCTCCGCGAAGTGATATAAAAGTAGAAAGAAAGGTAATGGTCCTTTACTGGCTTCTGCATTTCTCTAACCAAGGCTCTCACAGATTTAAGAGAAAACATGTTGAATAAGGGCAAGGCTTCCTCCTCTCATGCAGATGTTAGGAATGGTAATTTCCAGAGAGAGGGTCCTAGACCTGCTTTCCAGGCCCATCTTAATATGGGTTTATGAGGTCCGAGAGAAGAGAGGGGGAAACATTGAGAGAGTACAAAGGGGCATAAGGGGACTTTTGATGCATATGTTCATTGTCTTGATGTACTGATGGTTTCATGGATATATACAGATAGCAGAAAATATCCAATTGTGTACTTTAAATATATATAGTTTATCATTTGTCAATTATATTTCAAAACATTGGTGTGTGTGTGTGTAAGAGAGAGAGAGAGAGAGAGAGAGAGAGAGAGAGAGAGAGAATATCTGTGCATCAAGTTCCAAGTAGATGCCCAGGGAGGAGGCAGGACCCAGAGTATAAATGGCTGCCTGGTAGTATGTAGACAGGAAGGATGTTAAGCATTCTGTGAGTTTCCTATATCTTTGGAAGGTAGAGGAGAAAATAAATGATCATTCTATATCGTGAAGTGGCACAGAAGCATGAAACAGAGATTCCTGATGCTCTGGAATCCTGTGGGAAAGTAAAAAAAGCATTTCCAGGCCATCATGTGGACCACTGACCAGGCAGCAGATGGAGCAAAGACCACTTCCGCAGATACCTGTATAACCAAACGACAGCAGGGACCTATAGCAACCTACTCCCCACCCAATCCCTAGTCTTGGTGCTAGGTAAACTCTCTGCAATTCTGACATAACCTTGGGAGGTAGGGAGGGGTGTGGAGAGGAGAAATCCCTGAATTCACAGATATTTAGTTTCTGCCACATGGCAGCAAAAGGGTTGGAATAGAAATTGGGTAGTTATACATGAATAGACATACATTTCTCATATGTCTCAGTTCTAAATTGCATGATTCCAGGCTGAGACACAGTCCCTACCTTCCTAGGAGAATATATTTTCTAATTTAGGAGACTGTAAATGAGAATATAAGATCCCCAAGGATAGGTGCTGTGACTACACTATGAATACGCTATGAATACACATGTGTATTACCTAGTTTAATACCTTGCACTTAATTATGCTTTATATGTATTTGTGGAATGCATGGATGGATGGATAAACTCAAGTATACAATAAATTGTAACTAACCACCGAGATGAGAACATGATAAATGAAAAATGAGAGGTTTTAGAAGTAAGTGCAATAAAGAGAGACAGCTAAGGCTGGAGTCGCCATTGATTACCCCGTGGAGTAGAAAGAACTTGAAGGTGGTCCTTCAAGATTGAATAGAATTGATTCAATAAAGAGACAAAAGAGAATTCAATGTATTTTCTCCTATACTATTTTCTAAAAATAGTAAGTCATACAGGATCTGCTGACAATATTTGAAGGATAGCGGATGGATGCATGGAGCACAGAAGTGATAGGAATAAACCTTTAAAAAATATATAAAAAGACCTGAGTCTGAAGTCTTCAGACAATTTAGTCACTACCTAAAGTTTAGTTTTTATTAAAAGGAAAACTCTTAGGTTTTTTTCTAATAGCAAACCAGAGGCTCATGGAGGGTTTTACAATATTTGGAATTGTACTGAACCAGTATTAGACGGTTTGTGTTTAAAAAAAAAAAAAAAAAAAAAAAAAAAAAAAAAAAAAAAAAACACAAAAAACCTAGAATCCATGCCATTCAAGGATTTATATTGTGTAAACTATTTCTAACTCTGCCCACGTAAAAAGAAGTCATTATTTTAATTCCTGTTCTGCAATAACAGTTAACATTGTGTTATAATTTACCAACTTCTCTTACATTATAGGGGACTCATTCACTTGCATTAATTTACCAGCCAATAAATGGTAACACCTAGAAATGCATCCAGGCCCTTCTCAACACTACCTCGCCTCACTATTGTCACCTGAAGAATGAGAAAAGATGCTGAACTACAGAATTGTGTGTGTCTGTCTGTGAAAGAAGAGGGTATAGTAATGAGGTGACACATTAAAGGATTTTAATCATGGAAAATCATTAGTTGTTGCTTGAGTAAAAGGAAAATCTTTCCTTTTTCACTGGGAGGGAAAGGGTGTTCTCTGCTCAGCTATTCCATGTTTTGGGGGAATTTCTATTTGATTTCCCACAACGTCTCCCTCCTTTTTTCAAGTTCTCTCCCTGGAGCTAGAATGCTGAAGAGAATTTTTTATGGAAAAAATAATTAAGCTTTCTCACAGAGCAAATCCCCCAAAGTAATTTATCATAAAGAAAAACTCTAACCCAACCTTTTTCCTACCATAAAGTACTAATTTACTTTTACAACAGAACAGCTTTAGGGAACCCAAGAGCAGGATCAGGAAAAAGGAGAGACTGCCTATGTGATCTTCTTATGCACCCTTACTAATACAGGTTTGTTTCATACTGAGAATTATTTTGCACTTTATCCACTCTGATTTTAAATATTTCAGACAATAAATCTGAAGCCACTTAGAATGGGAGAGTCTGTTTTGCTAATAATTGGTTTTAGTCCTCTTTTTCCCTTCATGGGTAATGAATATAGGGGTAAATTTTTTAGAGTTGGATTAAATGTTAGGTCTCATAAGGCAGTCACAAGTGGCTGGCATTCAGTACATTTTAAACTCAAGTATTTATAAACTGCAAATGTTGTATCCATTTCTTCCACTCCTTCTTCTCTTCTCTGGTCACATCAATATGGTAACCATGTTCACCCAAAACAGTTGACAGACAAACATGTTAGTTTGAGAGGTGTATTGACACTCTGGAAAACAAGCTTTCAAAAGTTACGGATATATTGTGCCAGGCACTTTGATGCCATTTGCCTCAGTGCAGAACTGCCTATTCTCAAATATATGTCATCTGCTTTAAGCGGTTATTTATTCATCTGATACCTGGTTGTTAAAGGAGAATCACGATTGAACAATGGACCCACACTCGGGATAGACAAGGCTGAGTACTCTTGCATTCCCAAACCACCTCCTGATGTGAGAATTTTGACATTTCTATTTTGATGCAGTCATGTTAATGTAGATTTACTGACACAATCTGTCAAAATGTAAATTCACGGTTTTATATTGCCAAGTATTCATGGGATCCATCTCTCTGACTCTCACTCAATGCTTAAAATTTCTCCTGATTACAGAGCATTTTCACCTTCTAATTTATCCATGAGTTAATTGTTTATGTTTGTAAAAGTTCTTATAATCATTTTACTCTTAGAAGAAACCAAGGGTTGCTTTAAATTTTATCTGTGAGAAGGAGTTTAGCCCCTAAAGATTATGTCATCTATCCCCCCAAACAATCATTAGAAAAGAGTTTTATATTAATCAGGAAGTATATATTTTATCAAATTGTAAGAGGACCATCAGAGAGCTCACTGAGATTTTCTGTGCACTTTGGAACTGAAAATAAGAATATTTTTTTGAAAGGCTGCCAAAAGAAAATGTGTCCATGCTCTAGATTTTCAAATGGAAAACAAAGAACCATTATTAAGCTGATGATTCAATTTACTAATTGAAATTAAAGGAGTATGGCCATTGAAACAATAGCATGCAGAATATTAAAGATTCACATGAATTCCCGGAGATTAAGTTTATAGTAATACTTTGCTTAGCATGATAAGTCACCCTTTTGGAGAGGAGTAAATTTGGCAGACATGAAATTCCCATTTATGTGATTTTTCCTATGTAGCAAGTTTGAAGTTTACTCAGTCACAAAACGCTGGTGTGCATAAAATGCCAGTTTCTTTACATCTTTACAGCTACACTCTGCATCTCTCACAAGTCCCCATTTTTGCAAAATCTTGACAAGTTATGGTACCTCAGTCACTTCCACTCTTCATTTCTCCATTTCTTCACATTCTCTCCTTGTCCCGATGGTGTGTCCCCTTTGGGTCCACCAGCCCTGTCAGTCACATCTATATTCACCTCAGCGCTCTGGAGATGCTTGGCTGCTCTCTGCACACCCTCCATGTATAAACCAACATTATGAAGGTACAGAAATAGGAGGGAGAGAAAATAAAAGAATATGACTTTAGGAAATCAAGTGGTAAAGAAAAGAGCAGACATTTGGAGAGGGGCTGAGTCCCGTTAAAAGGCAGAGACTAGAGCCAATATCACTGACCATGTAGCTGAAGTCCCCAGGGCCTCCTCCAGAGCCTGATGTATTTGTGCTTCCTGAGGCCAATTTGTTAGATTTGTCCTACCATCTGTGTCCACACAACTTAACTCATTTGTGTGAACTACCATTTGTGGAGACAACTTAAATCTCTATGCTTGGCAACCATCAAAATGAAAAGGAGAAGCAAAACTCTTAGGATATCAACCTTGAAAGAAAAGCAGTTCCCGAAAAACATCAAGCCATTATTCCAAATAACCACCCAAAATTGTCACCGTAGAATAGCCTGCAGATCCATCAAGACAAATGTGTGTGTGTAGCCTCCATTGTGTGGAGAAACTTCAAATAGTTGTCCTACCCATAGAGCATATTTTACCCAATTCAGACAAAACTCTTCTAATAATGTTATCTTTCAGGTATTTTTGAAGACAATTTACCATTGTTCGGCATCACTAAAGCCATCATGTTTGATAATGAAAAGAAAAAAATCATGAAACTGGGCAACTATTTGTATCATATTTGTTATTCTCCACCGATCTCAATCCCGTTTTTCAGAAACACACATACACACACACACACACACACACACACACACACACACACACACAAATCTAAATTCCAAATGTTATTCTACAATCAAGAAACCAAAGAAAAATTTAACATCTTGCAAAGCTTAGGCAAAATTGCAAGATGTGTTTGAAAATACTACAAACTTTTTAGAAATATATATACTTAAACTTTTTAAAACCTGTTAATAACTAAAAATAAATACAATAAAGATCTTAATAAAATACAGCATATACCATTAGTAATTTGGATTTTATTTTAATAAAAAATGTTAAAATGTTGTAACACTGCTTAAGATAAGTTCAAAGTGTTTCTATTAACTTCTATAAATTTTTGAAGGTGGCATGTTACATATTATCATTTTTATGTATATTTTCTCTTTCTCCTAGTGATTTTACAGTTAAAAAAATCATATAGGTAACCTATACTCTAAATACATTAAACTTATTATGTAACATTGTTAACATTTCAGCAACCTTTACAGATTTCATTTAACATATTTTAAAATACTCCACATTTCCATAATTTTAAGGTTTTACATCTATATCAAGCTGAGAATTAATGTCCACTAGATATTAACTATACAGCTGTGGACAAATGCCATCATTATTATTAAAATCTGATTTTTATCCACACAATTTCACTTACAATAATATGACTTAACACATTTCTTTAGATATTTATAAAGAATGACTTTTAAATTGAGAGGTATTATAAAAACACTGGAAAATGATATGTATAATCAGTGAGAAAATAATTAGAATTCTTGTATCATCCTTGTTACTTGAATATCTGGTTTAAGCATTTCTACGCCTGACACACTACTTTACCTACATTGCAGCAAAACCAGCATTGTTGTAATAGAATATTGATTGTACAGTGTTCAAAGACAAAGAACTTATGTTGTTGCACCTTTTATACATGCATGGTATTGCAGCACAATATTCATGTCGATAATGTTCAACAAGTGAACCTCACTACCACTGTGCTCAGTGGTGATTTAGTTATGAAATAGTCAATCTTTTGATTAAATACTTTATCTTACATTAACCTAAAATATTAGTAACCATGCTGGACTTGGAAGTATTTAGTGTAAAAACACAGTGAAAATACATTTACCAAGTTCATTTAAGTAGTAAATTATTTTCCTAATTTTTATTATCAAGGTTTATACTCTCATTATAAACATTTGAGAAAACTTTCTCACGGAGATTTTAATCTCACAAGGATCAAGTATTAATTCCATTTCCCAGCACAAAAGAAAAAATAGGAGTAGCTTCAGCCAGGTGGTAAAATATAATTTTAGAAAGAATCCCTTACATGGGACCATTCGTATGGATACAGTGCTGATGCCCTTTTTAGAAATAATTTAGCCATGAAGAAAGTAATAAAGAGATGTCATTTTATTTACTCAGAAAAGCAAACATTAGATCTAATGAGAATTGTAAACAGAAACCAGAAGATAATCTTGCCATTAAGATTAACAAGTCTTTATTAATATGTTGTTTTGAGAGAATAAAGCAGCGAGGAATGAGGAACAGAAAAGAGTATGTTTACAAATTTGAGAGTTGAAAAGGTCATTAAAATTTATCTAATCCACCTGCAACCCAATGTGAGTCCCATTTCCAGCATCTCTGACATGTATTTATTTAACATTGGCTTGAATATCTGCAGGACAGCTAGTTTCCTTTTGTTTCGGGTATTTAGTCTTCCCTGGGTTTCTGGTAGCTAATAAGATGTTCTCGTTAACCTTGACATGTTTAGGTGTAAATTTATTTGTATTGGTCCTGCTGGATATTCAATGTGCATTTCTAATCAGTGGGCTAATGTACTTTTCAGTTCTGGAAAATTCTCTGATTTTATTACTTCAAATATTGCTTCTTTGCCATTTACTTTATTCATTTCCTGTGAAACCAAAGATGTTGGAACTTCACAAGCTATGTCCCTTGCCTCCTAATTCCTTTATAGGTCTTTTTTTTACATCTCTTTGTCCCCTTATTCTGCTTCTGATATAAATTCCTCTGCTCCCTAATTTTCATATTGGTTCTGTGTTTTCAGAAGTTAATCTGTTGAAATTTTTTTCTTAATAATTTTTTTCTGGTAAAAGTATCCTGAAAAAATAAAAATATTAGTGGGTAAATGATATGATTAGCATAGCATGTTATATTTATTTATATTAAAACATAAAATAACACTAAAAAATGAACATGGCTACATATCCATATACGTAATAGTTTTAAAAAATTAATTGAAGAGTATAAATCTAATTTTAATAGTATTTACCTAGTGCAGGAGTGGATCAGAAGTAGTAATCAAAGAGAAATTTAGTTTTATGAGTGATGTCTTTAATTATCTGTGTTAAAAATATACCTATATTTATATTTCCAGTATGCACGTGGAGAAAAAAGGTGTTCATGAGTAAACTAAATCACAGAAACTGGTTAATTCTGGAAGCTGGCAATATAGGTTCTTCTTATTTTTATTTCTTTTATGTGCTTTCCAAATTCATAAATATTTTTTATACTGCCATGAACTGAATCAGTTTCATCAGTCAAATATCTGACTTAGAATCAAACGTAGACAAATAGAAATTGGGAAACAAATTAATGTTCAAAAATGGAGGATTATTAAAGTAAATTATGTAAATCCCACAAAGGAATACTATGCAGTCACCACAAATCATGTTGTAGATAAATGTCATTACAATATGTTTTAATGATATAACATATATAAAGCACTTAGAACTTTCTGACATAGAGGAAACAAAAGAGAAATACTAAATCATATATTATTATTTTTAAAATAGGCAAGAAATATATTTAGTATACCATTTATAAAACTACATATACATAAATGTGTATATGTATAAACAATTATAAGAAAAATAAGACAAAATATTAATAAATGTACTCAAATGGTGAGATTAGAAGATATTAGTTTTGGTGTCCTTTCTTGTTTTTCTATGCTTACTAAGTATTTGCATTGAGTATGCATTCCTTTTGCAATCTAAAAGCTAAATGTTATTCTAAATACATTTTTTCTCTATTTAATGAATATTCACTATATGCCAGATACTAATGAACAAGACTTACATTTCCTTACATAACCACACCGATTATGACTGCATATATATACATTCTGTTAAGTACCAAAGAAAAAACATAGATAAGAAGGACACATACCAATTTCATGATAGTGGAAGTTCCTGGAAAGGAAGAGAAGGCAATAAGGCTGTGGAAGTGGCAGAACCAAGTCTCACAACTAGTCAGCCTAGGAGTCAATCCCACCTATTGACAAGCCAAAAGGAATTAAAGATCAACATTAACAGAACAATATACACAACACAAGGGTCACCTTTGGAGCACACGCAGAGGAGAATAGGGAAGTGGTGCAAGTCAAATATAAAGGACATATACTACATAAGATAACCCAGCAAAAACCAAGAACCCTAAGGGATCTATCTAATACATTGAAGCAAACACAGAGAATCAGCCAGAATGGGGAAACAAAGAAACATGTCCCGAATAAAAGAACAGAACAAACCTCCAGAATTGGAACCAAATGAAATAGAGGTAACCAACTTATCAGAGACAGAGTTCAGAACACTGATGATAGAAATGTATAAGGAGGTTAGTGAAAACATAAAGAAGGATAGAGAAATCATAATGAACAACCAGTTAGATCTAAAGAATATGATAACTGAAATAACACACTTGAAGGAACTGCCAGCAGGTTAAATGAGGCAGAGGATCTAATCAGCGAATTAGAAGACAAGGTAGCAGAGATCACTCAAATGGAACAACAAAAAGAAAAAGAAAAGAAAAAGACAATGAAATGGTTTAAAAGAACTCTGGGATAAATAACATCAAGCTCAACAACATGTGCATCATAGGAATACCAGAAGGTAAAGAGAGGGAGCAAGGGATCGAAAACATATTTGAGGTAATAATGACCGAAAATTTCCCTAACCCGGTGAAGGAAACTGACATACAAGCCCAGGAAGTGCAGAGAGTTCCAACCAGAATAAAGCCAAAGAGGTCCACACCAAGACCCATTATAGTTAAAACGGCAAAGATTAAAGACAAAGAGAGAATCCTAAAAGCAGCAAGAGAGGCAGGGGGTATACACGGGTATACCTATACCTTATAGACGGGTACTTCTATAAGACTATAAAATGACTTTTCTACAGAAACTTTGCAGGCCAGGAGGGAGTGATGGAGGTACTCAAAGTGATGAAAAACAAAGGCCTTCAACCTAGATTGCTTTATCCAGCAAGGATATCCTTTAAAATTGAAGGAGAGATAAAGAGCTTCCCAGAAAAGAATAAGCTAAAGGAATTTATTACCACCAAGCCAGCATCACAGGATATATTAAAAGGGATTCTGCAAGCAAAAGAAACCTGAAAACAATTTTACTACAAATTTAAAAAATGGCAATAACTATGCACATATCAATAATCACTTTAAATGTAAATGGATTAAATGCTCCAATCAAAAGACATAGGGTGGCTGAGTGGATAAGAAATCAAGACCCTTGCATATGCTGTATACAAGAGACTCACCTCAGATCAAAAGACACACATAGGCTGAAAATAAAGGATTGGAGTAAGATATTTCATGCAAGTGGAAATGAGAAAAAATCTGAAATAACAATACTTATATCTGTCAAAATAGACTTTAAAATGAAGAATATATTAAAAGACAAAGATGGGCACTACAAAATAACAAAGGGATCAATCCAACAAGAGGACATAACCCTAGTAAACATCTATTCACCCAACATAGGAGCACCTAAATATATAAAACAGATATTGACTGACATAAAGACAGAGATCAACAGTAACACTATCATAGCAGGGGACATCAACACACCACTGACAACAAGGGACAGTTCCTCCAGACGGAAAATAAGTGTGGAAACAATAGGCTTAAGTGACACATTAGACCAAGAGAATTCAATCGATATTTTCAGAGCATTTCACCCCAAAGCTGCAGAATACACATTCTTCTCAAGTGCACATGGAACATTTTCCAAGAAAGACCACATGTTAGGCCACAAAACAAGTCTCAATAAATTTAAGAAAATTGAAATCATACCAGTGTCTTCTCTGACCACAGTGCTATGAAATTAGTAATCAACTACAGGAAAAAAATTGGAAGACACAGAAATACATGGAGGCTGAATAACATGTTACTAAATAATGAATGGGTCAACAATGAAATCAAGGAAGAAATTAAAAGATATCTTGAGACAAACGAAAATGAAAACACAATGACCCAAAATCTATGGGATGCAGTCCTTAGAGGGAAATTCATAGCAATGCAGGCCTTCCTAAAGAAAGAAGAAAAATCACAAATCAACAGGTTATCCTTACACTTAAGGGATCTGGAAAAATCACACAAAAATAAGCCCAAAGGGAGTACAAGGATGGAGATAATAAAGATCAGAGTGGAAATAAATAATAGATACCAAAAAAAATACACAAGATCAGTGAATCCAAGAGCTGGTTTTTTGAGAAGATAAATAAAATTGACAAACATGTACTCCGACACATCAAAAAAAAAAAAAAAAAGAGAGAGATAATCCAAATTAATGAAATCAGAAATGAAAGAAAAGAAGTGATGACACCACAGAAATACCAAAAATCTTAAAAAATTACTATGAGCAACTGTACGCCAACAAATTAGACAATCTGGAAAAAATGGATAATTTTCTAGAAGCATACAACCTTCCAAGGCAAACTCAAGAAGAAATGGAAAACCTGAATAGACTGATTAATACCAGGGAAATTGAATCAGTAATCAACAAGCTCCCAACAAACAAAAGCTCTGGACCAGATAACTTTACAGGTGAATTTTATGAAACACTCAAAAAAGAATTATCACCTATTCTCCTCAAACTATTCCAAAAAATCCAGAAGGAGGGAAGGCTCCCAAACTCTTTCTACAAGGCCACTATAACCCTGATCCCCAAACCAGACAAAAACATTACAAAAAGGAAAACTACAGACAAACATCCCTAATGAACATAGACACAGAAATCCTCAAGAAAATATTAGAAAACAGATTTCAGCAATACATTAAAAAGATCATACACCATGATCAAGTGGGATTCATTCCTGTTATGCAAGGGCAGTTCAACATCCACTAATCAATTAATGTGACACACCACATTAACAAAATGAAAAATAAAAATCACATGATCATATCAATAAATACAGAAAAAGCATTTGACAAAATCCAGCAGTCATTTATGATAAAAACTATTAAGAAAGTGGGACTAGAGAGACCATAGCTCAATATAATAAAGACCATATATGATAAAGCCACAGCTAACATCATACTCAATGAGGAAAAGCTAAAAACCATTCCCCTTAACATCAGGAACAAGGCAAGTTTGCCCAATTTCTCTACTTTTATTCAACATAGTGCTGGAAGTTCTAGCCACAGCAATCAGACAAGAAAAAGAAATAAAAAGCATCCAAATTGGTAAGGAGGAAGTAAAATTGTATGCAGATGACATGATACTACACATAAAGATCCCTAAAGACTTCATCAAATAAAACCATTAGAACTGATAAATGAATTCAGTAAAGTAGCAGGATACAAAATTAATATTCAGAAATTAGTTGCATTTGTATATACCAATAATAAAATAACAGAAGGATAAATTAAGAAAATAATCCCTTTTACAATTGCATCAAAGACTATAAAATACCTAGGAATAAATTTAACCAAAGAAATAAAAGATCTGTACTCAGATAAATAAGACACCGAAGAGAGAAATTAAAGAAGATACAAATAGATGGAAACACATACCATGCTCATGGATAGGAAGAAATAATATAGTTAAAATGTCCATACTGCCTAAGGCAATATACAGATTGAACACAATTCCTATCAAACTATGAAGGACATTTTTCACAGAAATAAAACATATAATCTTAAAATTTATATGGAGCCATAAATGACCCCAGATAGCCTTGACAATCTTGAGAAATAAGAACAAAGTGGGAGGTACAACGATACCTGACATCAAATTATACTGCAAGGCTACAGTAATCAAACAGTATGGTAGTGGCATAAAGACAGACACATAGATCAATAGAACAGAATAGAGAGTCCAGAAATAAATCCATGACTATATAGTCATTTAATCTATGACAATGGAAGCAAGAATTTATGGTCTGGTTAAGACAGTCTATTCAATACATGGTGCTGGGAAATCTGGACAGACACATGCAGCAAAATGAAGCTGGACCACCTCCTTACACCATATACAAGAATAAATTCAAAATGGATTAAAGACTTAAATGTAAGATCTGAAACCACAAAACTCCTAGCAGAAAATATAGGAAGTAAGTTTACAGACAATACCTGGAGTAAGATTTTTACTGATATATCCCCTCAGGTAGGGGAAGTAAGAGAAAAAATAAACATGTGGGATTACATCAAACTAAAAATGTTTTTCACAGCAAAGGAAACCATCAATAAAACAAAAAGGGATCCTACCAAATGGGAGAAGATATTTGCCAATGATATATCCAATAAGGGGTTAATATCCAAAATTTACAAAAAACTCACTCAACTCAACTCCAAAAACAACAAACAACTCAATTAAAAATGGGCAGAGGAAATGAAGAGACATTTTTCTAAAGAGGACATACAGATGACAAACAGATATATGAAAAAATACTCAACCTCACTAATCATTAGAGAAATGCAAATAAAAACCACAAGGAGATGCCACTTCACCCCAGTCAAAATGACTATCATCAATTAATCAACAAACAACAAGTGCTGGCGAGGATGTGGAGAAAAGGGAACCCTCGTGCACTGTTGGTGGGATTTCAGATTGGTGCAGCCACTATGGAAATCAGTATGGAGGTATCTCAAAAAACTGAAAATGGAACTACTTTATGACCCAGAAATTCCACTCATAGGTATCTATCCAGAGAAATCCAAAACTCTAATTTGAAAAAATTTATGCACCCCGATGTTTATTGCAGCACTATACACAATAGCCAAGACATGGAAACAACAGAAATGCCCATCGGTCGATGACTAGATTAAGAAACCATGGTACATTTATACAATGGAGTATTACTTGGCTATAAAGAAGAATGAAATCTTACCATTTGCGACGATATGGATGGACCTAGAGAACATTATGCTAAGTGAAATAAGTCAGACAGAGAAACACAAATACCATACGATCTCACTTATATGTGGAATCTAAAGAAAAGAATAAATGAATGAACTAATCAGAAACAGTCTCAGAGACACAGAGGAAAAGCTGAAGGTTGCTAGATGGGAGGGGGGCTGGGAATGAGGGGGAAGGTGGGGGCATTAGAAAGCACAATCGGTAACCACAAGATTGCCACGGGTATATGAAAGTGAATTTGGGGAATGTAATCAATAATGTTGTAAAGATTTTGTAGGTTATCTGATGGACACTTGTCTCATTAGGGAGACCACCTCAGGGATGATGTAGATGCCTGATCACTGCATTATACACCTGAAGCTGAAGCTGAACAATAATGAATGTCAATTATGAATGTCAAATGTCAAATTCAATTATGAATTATGAATTATGAATGTCAATTATGAATGTCAATAATGAATGTCAAAATATATATATACATATATATATATATATATATACACACATATTTACAAGACGTGAAGTATAGAATTAGGAATAGAGACAGTGGAAATGTAATGGCTGCACGCGATGTAAGAAGATTAGTGGTTGGGTGAGAGGGGTTATCACTGTGTGAGGGATATAAATGATAAATGTGTACACCTGAAACTAATAAAAATTTTAAAAAGCTGTGGAAGATTAGAAAGGAATTTAAATTGTGTCCATAAAATTTCATTTTTTTAAGAGGAAAGAAAAATATCTAAAGCAAATGATAGGGTACTGTAGGTTTTCAGTCATAAGAGGTAAGTATGATCAACCTGGGGTTTTTTAAATTTTTTTTAAAATAATAATACAATAAAAATGTAAAAGACAGCAATAAATAAACACTGCATTGTAATAAGTATTACAAAAAGTAACAAACATGAAAATTATGTGCTTTACAAATTGGTAACCACAAGATTGCCATGGGCATATGAAAGACAGTTTGGGGAATATAATCAATAATGTTGAATAATGTTGTAAAGATTTTATACAGTATCAGATGGGCACTTGTCTTATGAGGGAGACCACTTCATGGATGGTGTACATGCCTAACAACTGCAGTGTACACCTGAAGCTGAAGCTGAAGCTGAACGATACTGAATGATACTGAATGTTAACTATAATATATATGTATATATATATATATATAAACTATAATTTTATATACATATATATTCATTCACAGGATGTGGAGTACAGCATAGGGAACAGAGTCAATGGAATTGTAACTATATATAAGATGTTAGAGGGATAGTAGATTGGGGGAGAGGGGAAATTGATGATTTTTAGGAAATTTACAAAGTTGTGTAACTATCATCATAGTCTAGTTTACTTTTTAAGCCATGTGCTTTCTAATTTTATACCTGTTTCCAGATTAAAATCAAAGCATGACATCTATCCATTAATATTTGCATTATCCCAATAGATCCTCAGGTTCCTTTATAGTTAATCTGTATTCTCATCCTCAATTCTAGGTAACCATTAATCTACTTTCATTATAGGATTGCCTAATTTTAGTATTTTCTTACAACTGAAGCAAATTGTGGCATATTCTTATAAAGAAAAAATATAACTACACTCAACAACAATGATGAATCTCACATACAAAATATTGAGGAGAAGCAGCCAAAAATATCCTTATGCTGTATGATTCCATTTATAAAAGTTTAAAAACAGCAAACACAATTTCGTGATGACAAATGTCAGAATGGTTATCATTATGGGGTACTGACTTGGAAGGGAAAGGAGGGAGACTTCTGAAGTGCTAGAAATGTAAACATTAATGAATCAATTCATTTTATTGTTTTATAGTTTAATAAATATTTTTAAGAAAAGTAATGCCACACCCATACCAATTTTTGTCTTTGATAAACCTTTGTTTATCTCATCATTCTTCCTCTCCCCTTTCAGTTCTGTTTCTAACATGTCATTGCCAAGTGGAACATGAAGTTTCTGAAAAATGTTACTGAAACCATTCAGTCATTTAGTTAAAAAGAAATGGGAAAATACAAAGCAGATGTCATAAATTCATCGTCACTCTTCTATACTAGTCTACATTTCTGAAGTGATGTTCTATGATAATAGGTATCTTATGAGAAGAGAAAATGGGTTTATAAGGACAATAAAACAACAATGAAACCCAGAATGTAACACTCATTTCAGCTAAAAATAGCTATACAACCAGCACCACAGATAAATTATTATGGCTTTCTTAAAAAATAAAAAGGAAGGAAGGGAAGGAAGGAGGGAGGGGAGAAAGAAGGGAGAGAAAGAGGAAGGAGAGAAGGAGGAAGGAGGGAGGGAGGGAGGAATTGAATCCAAGTTGTTCAATTACTTAAATTTTACAAGACCCCATCTATTAAATGGCCACATTCTCTAGGGATTTTCAGCCGATTGAAATCGTTTAATCAATACCTATCACGACACTTGTGCTTGATAGTGTGCATCTTAAATATCTACTGTTCATTTGAGGAGACTGTGGGAGACTGTGGTTTAGTGACTTACCAAAGTCATCTTAGCATCGCTTCAATATCATTTTTTAATATCGTAGCCATTTTCAGAAGAGATTTATACAACCATTCAATAGCAAATCTGAAAATAATTCTCAGGTCCTTTCATTAGGAAATCAGAGTACTGTCTTACTTTTTAAAGCCATGTGCTTTCTAATTTTATACCTGTTTCCAGATTAAAATCAAAGCATGACATCTATCCATTAATGCCTTCTCAACAATAATACTAATAACAATAATACTACTCAACAATACTACTAACAGAATTTAAAATCTGTGACTTATTGAGGTATTAATCAACAATCTTTTAGTTGTGAGTGGCAAAAAATAGTAAAAATTCAATCTAGCTTTTAAAAAAGAGGAATAACTAATTTATTAGATAATTATCTAAAAGTTGAGGGTTTAGTACTGACGTTAGGATTAGCTAGATTCAGGTCTCCAATCCCCCACCTCATCTCTTTCTCTGCTTCTTTGCATGTTGATATCAAATTTCTTTCACAGAAAAAGCAAAGAACTGACTTCAACAAGCTTTAACTTGTGTTTTCAATACAATTTATCATCCGAAAGAAAATGTGACCATCCCTTCCACTCCCCAACTCACCCCAAACCCAAGGCTCACATATCAAATCTTTGGGAATACTTCACCCAGTTTTGGGCATATGATTACCATTGGACAAATTGCTAAGACCAAGGGGAAGGAACATGTGATCTAATTGGCCATTGTGGTCATAAAGCCAACGCTGAGGCAGAGAAAAGAGGAAGTACCTCATGACAAAGAACTCCCATAGGACTACATGGAGTTGAGGAGAGGATACTTCCCAAAAGAAAATTGGCGTGCTGGCACTGAGGGAGGAAAAAATGGTGAACAAGCCAACACAACAGATGTCTACTATTGTCATCGCACTATGTGCTAATTCTTTCCATGTACTCAGCAGAGGTTTCCTGGCACACAGAACATGTATTTCTGTTCTTCTCCAGTATGCAATGAAAACGTTACTCGTGTGGGCCTTCAAGATACCTGAAAGTCATTTGAGAGGTTCCAATATAGGGGGGGAAAGATTACACTTATTGTTCCACAAACTTGATAATAGAAATCAAGTTTAACAATTCCCTTACTAAAAAGTTATTCCCCCACCAATCCTAAATACATTTTGGCACTTTTTAAACATGGATATTTTGACTTGGCTACACAAAAATGATAACCAAGAGATGTAAAAACACTTTATTTGTTGTTTTGTTTTAACAAGATATGAAGTCAAACTGATGCCTCCAAACTCTATCACATCTGCCAACGTTGCCACACCTGATGAAGATGGGAGTTGGTTGAAGCTGAAGAATGGGTTGGCAGTTTTTTTTATGGTCAAAAGCTTGAGAAACAGGAAACTAAGGAAATTTAGGTAAATACTGTTATGACTAAAAACTTGGCATGTCAAAATATTTTTAAAGCAAAATATCAAGGCCTAAAATCAAAAAGGAAAGATAGCTAGAGTTGATTGCCACAGTGAACATTATCATTAACAAAGTTACAAGACTATGGAAACTGAGTAAAAATATTAATATTTGGAACATATATAATGAATAGAGAATTAGTATTTTTAATGTAATAAGGGCCCTAAAAATCATTTTTAAAAAAGGCAAATACAGCAATAGAAAAAATGGTCAAAGAATTTCAAAAGAAGTAAATGAAAAAATATAGTCTAATGGCATGTGAAGAGATATTCAAATCTATTATGAATAAAAGAAATAAAAATTAAACAAATTTGACTTTGTTTATATTGGCAAATATTAAAACACCCACTGCTGTTAGATATTTAGATTGGTACAGCCTTTCAGGAAAGCCATTTGGCATTAAATATAATTTTGAAATTTAAGTGTATATTACCTTTAACGCAGCATTCCAGCTTCTGAAACTTTCACCAAGGAAGAAAAAAAGAGAACCATGAGAAAATATCACTAGTGTGTGCATTTGAGTGTATATATTTGAGTGTGTGTTATATAAAAGGATTTGGGGGTAGCACTATACATAATAATGAAGAATTGTAACTTTCTAAATGTCCAATAACAAAAAATTGGTTAAATAAGCTAAAAAGTCGTTCTCTAAAATGGATCCCCTAGAAATTTTACATGATGGCAATGATCTGTATGAAGAAAGTTAAAAATATGCCCATGGGTTTTAGGTTGACCTTTTCTTTGCCAAGTTCAACTGTTTTGTAAATATTCATATAACTGGGAGATCAAGATTCAGACCACATATTACCATGCTTATTTCTCACTCCTCTATGGGGGAGATAATTTTTTAAGAAAAATTATAAAGGAGGAAACACACTTCTGGTCACCAGCAGAGTTTCACCTGTGGCCAAACTCCATGGACAGCCAGGTCACTGCTCTTCTCTAAATAAAATGTTACAAAATAGTAAGCATGCACAATTTTCCTGGACAAGAGACAGTAGAATTTTGCAGAATATTTTATGCTTCTGAGTTCATCTTAGTTTAATGTATCTTGTAAGATAAAATAGTAAAGCCCAAACCCAAGCCCAAAGATTTGAATCAGTTTATCATTCAAACCTTTCCAGAATAAAGAAAATGGTCACATGACTTATTACCAGGAAGCCCCCCCCAGTATGCAATTCTGGGGTCTCTAAAGGTCTCCTGGCACACAGGGTCGTAGTTGATGAGGGTGGGAAGAATCTAGACCAGCAAACAATATGAGCAATGTGTTCTCATTTTTATATTTTTCAGCACACATATATGAAATGCATTAACAATGGTTATATATGAGTTGTAGAATTATAGATTTTTATTTCCTTTTTATATAACGTATAATAATGCTTGAATCATTTGTGGTTAAATTAACACCCTCCTTTTTTCAGTTTTTTTGGTGTGTTTTCTTTTTTTAATTTTCACTGGGGGTGGGTGAATCACTTTATTGGTTGATTAGCAAAATTTTTCAAAATGTATCCTTGTCAAAACGACTGTAGCTAAAAGGCTGTGTCAGTATTTCCAGTGTTCCTTAAGACAATCTTGTTCACATTTTGCATCCACTGCCTCATTTCTGCTAGCCTAGGATTTCCTAAACTGTTTCATGACATTAATAGTTATCACACAAAAAAAATAATACATATGGGAAATACTAGGATAAGCAAAATTAGGCAGCTTTCGTTGTTTCAGACCTCAGAATATTAAATATGCTAAACATAATATGTGATAGTTCCAAATTTATTTTGCTCCAGATATGTTTTAAGGACGCTTCTCACTGTATGAATACTCCAAAACACTGAGTTAGGCAAGTGTTGTGGCCTATTCTGATCTTCCTGAACTCCTTACAACGCTGTTTACAAGTGGGTCCTACCTGTGTCCAGTTCACTCCATCTCCTATAGAGACAATTCACCTTATTTTCTGAGATGGTTCTTATTAAATGAAGGTCATCAGCAACTTTTGCTGTATGGCTAAAGATGGAACAGTTTTTGTTTGTTTTTCCAGTTTTCATTTTACTATACCTGTCCTCAATTTTTGGCAACTTGGACCTCTATATCTTTTAAAGAGTCATCTTTCTTGTTTTTTCTCTATTATCTCAGACATTCTCATTTAGTTCCCTTTGCAGTTGCTATTGCATTGTTAGCTTCCTCTGCCCATTTTGCTTCTTAAATGTTGACTTTCCCTGGGGATTGTGTCTGGCAACCATTCTTTTGACACCAACCACTCCCTAGGTGATTTCATTCTCACCTATAATTTCAACAAGCAGCTCTAATAAGTTTATTATTCATTAATCATGAAGAATCTTCAGCCCAGATCTCTGTTCTGGGTTAGATGTTTAAGTAAATCGCCCCCCTTAATAACTCTCCT
This sequence comes from Rhinolophus hipposideros, assembly GCF_964194185.1. Taxonomy (NCBI): domain Eukaryota; kingdom Metazoa; phylum Chordata; class Mammalia; order Chiroptera; family Rhinolophidae; genus Rhinolophus; species Rhinolophus hipposideros. The sequence continues at coordinate 38,993,275 of NC_138049.1, forward strand.
TGGAAGCCTTACAGGCACATCAAAGTGAATACATCTAAAGCTGACAAGTATTTTTTCTCCACCCATGTAACATTATTTCCTATATCAACAAATGATGTCCCTCATCCACCCAGCTTCCATCAGCTTCACTTATTTCTCTCCCTCACACACCAAGCCCTGTTAATAATCAATTTCTGTTGATTTACTTCCTAATATCTCTCCAAAGATCTACATCTCCCCATCCTAATAACAATTATCTTAGTTCTCAACAACTTCATTTGTCACCTAAATTACTGCAAATCTCCCAAGTTGTGCCTAGTTCTGAGTTAGCACTCCATAAAAATTTATTGAACAAAGGAATGATTTTCCTTAAGTCTTGTCCCTTCTAATCCAGTCTCCTAACTGTAACATGGCAATCATACCAATACTCAGACTGGATCATTTCGCTGCACCTTGCAGAGTAACAGCTGCCCCAAAGAAAAAGAACAAATTGTATTATGCACATCAACTCATGAGTTGACACTTGCTCACTCTCTCTAACCTTACCTGTCACCACTCCACAACTCAAAGTACATCCTCCAGTCAGTCATACTGAGCAACGTGCAGTTCCTTAAGTGATACCAGAATAACTTTTCTCCTCTTTCTTTCTTCCTTCCCAAACCCCATCTGGACCAATTCTTATTCCACATTCAGGATTCAATAAGGATGTTACCACTTCAGGAAGTATTCCAATTTGCCAACATTGGCTTAGATGCCCTTTTTACAGGACTCTATAGTAGTACCCTATCCTCTTCTTTCATACATAACCCTGATAAGTTGTTTCCTGTTGACTTGACTGTAGTGTCCTTAAAGGTAGAATCTAAAAATTATGTATCATGTAATGCTCAAGAATAGCCCAGGATCTGACACTTAGCAGGTCACTCAGATTTAAAGTTCCCATTTGTATAATGGAGACATTGTCCTACCAACTTAACATAATTATCAGAGGATCAAATATAGAGTTACCAAATACAGGACAAATTTAAATTCCAGATAAAAAAATTTTAGTATAAATATGTCTCATGCAATATTTGGAACATGTTTACACTAAAAATTTTGTTGTATGTCTAGAATTCAAATTTAACTGGGTGTTCTATTTTTTTACCTAAATCTAGCAATCCTAATCAAATAAGATTATATAACTATGAAGGTACCTAAAACAGTCTTTAAAAGTTTCTACAAAGCAAATATAAGCTCTGTTTCTCTAAAAATCCATTTCAGCTTTGAAATGAATAATGAGAGAAGTTTCCATGTCAAGCTTCTGTGATTTTCATCCATTATTGACAAATCTTGTTATGTGAATGTATTTGTTCTCCTTAAGTTAAACAGTATTCTTCTTGAAAAAAAAGTAATTTCTTGGGGAAATATGTTTAATTTTAAGCAACCAGATACCAAGATGTATACTGATCACCTGAAATGATCATTACACTAAAGGAAGCCTGGGAACAAGAGGAGAGAGAGGTTGGAAAGATAAGAGGAACTTAAAACTGTGTTTATAATCAAGTGATTTCAAGAGAGAAAACCCTGGGGCTAAGTCTTATTTTAACACTGTTTCTACATTTACTACCGTCAGTTTGGTACCCACTGATCTATGCTTCTACACACTGATTAATCTGAATAAATTAGGGGAACCTAAGTTTTCTAATTACCCACTTGATTTAAGATGTAAGAAGCATCAACATAAACTAGAAAAATCCCTGGACTGGAGAGAACTAAGATACCTTCTTCTTCAACTAACTTTTGCCTCTCACCAGACTGGGCATCCATTTTCTCATCTTTAATAAACACGGTATTGGTTCAGGTGATTTCTAAATTTCCACATAGCTTTATCACTCTGAAATTTTATGAAATATTCACTGATATTATCATGCTATAGGCATTAGTAGAAATAGAATATTAAAAATGTCTTATTTGTGTCTTAATTTATCAAATGAAACCTTAGAAAATGAAATGCCTAACTCCATTTGTTAATCTGTCATAATTATACAAGTCTAGTCCAGCCACAGACAGCAAGTAAAGCTAACAAAGTTCTAGTGGTGGCAGAATCATAATGCAATTTCAATAAAAGTACAGGAGATCCACAACTGGCAATATTCAGAGAAAAGAAAAGACAGAGAAGTTTCATCTCTCCTTCCCCTTCTCTTCATTGCTCCTGAAGAGAAAGGAGAGAAGAGACTAATTTGAAACTGAGCTTAAATGCCATAAATTCTGGGACATCAGGAACAAGAACAATTATCAGAATCACTGGAGTGGAAGAGATTTAAGAAATCACCCCAGACAGACACAAATTACTGCTGATAAACGGATTCCCTTGCAAGTAGCAAAGTTAAAGAACGGATATTCCTGTTTTGCACATACCAATATCATAGAAGAGGCTCCCGAAAAATAACTGGTTTTAAGTATGGGAGTGAAGTAAATATAGTTTGTTCTGCTCATTCTTCCTAGGTGCTTTCTTTTGCTTTCATTCACTGAACCCTCCCAAGCTCTCAGAATGCTTGGACTTTAGGGAGAAAGAGTCAGGGGAAAGCTTCTAGGTCCCCTGAGGTGAGACCTGGGAACGAGGCGGAGTTAGTCAATAAAGGGGGGTGGAGGGCATTTGAGGGAGACATTTATTATTGGAGGTATTGTTCACCTCCCTTGCTTCTTATGAGAACTGCACCCTCACCAACTCTTACATGGAATGTTCCCAAGGGGAACTGCCATCTTCTTTAATGGGCCTGCTCTTGGGACCACAGTGATTGGTCCAGATGACAAGCGATCCAAGATGGGCCAGTCATCATCCTCCTTCATGATTTTCTAAATTAGAAGAAAAAGAATAGAGCCCATAGCTCTCTGATAGTGAAGCGAGAAAAATGTCAGGCAATAAGCTGTTGGCAGCCACTTTCAAGGCACGTGGAAGAAATGGAGTGCAGAAAAATGAATGCAGCCAACAAGTTGACAAAAGAGATCAGAGGCGGCTTGGGAGAGTCCTTGCTCTATCCGAGGCCTGGTTCCTCTGTATTCCTGCCCTTCCCTGCTTTGCTCAATTTATGTGAGCCAATAATTTCTCTTCCTTTCTTTCCCCAGGTTTTTTTACGTTGAGTCTGGGCCAATGTAAAAACATTATTTATAACATTAAAGACTGAGAAAACAACATTTGCAAAGGCAAGTAGCAGTGGCATAACTGATAACATGTCTAATAAGGGCCCTAATCGCTGCCTCCCCCTAACTGTGGGAAAATATGCCACATTATAACAACCCAGACAGAGTGTGCTTTTCTTTAATGATTTATGGTATCATTAATTTCGGAGAGGCTTTTCTATATACAGAACAGAAAAGCCTGAATTATATCAGAAAAACTTTGATAAGTGGAGTAACGTATCTGGTATTGATTATACTCTCATGGATATTTGATTTGGCATTTATAATTTGGCTATTCAACATTTCAGGAAGGTGAGGCTTAAATTTTACCACACAGAGACAGACTTATGAACTCTTCCATAGGCCACTTGGTAGAGCAGTCTTTCACAGTCTATGTTCTGAGGAGAGATATGCATGTTCATACTGGCTCAGGAAACACTGCCTAATGAAGTCTTCCTCTTGGAGAGTCACAGTGCTTGTTAACACATAAAAATTGTATCAGTAAATAAATCTGCTTAAATTTGTCTAACAGTTAAACAAACAAATGTGTTTGCAGAGGGAAAGTTTGTTTTGTTCTTCCCCCACTTAACTCCAAAGCAGTTAGCTCTTAACAACAGTTAGCATTTAAAACCAATACAAGAAGCATACTATATAGACATGCACTGAAAATTTCAGGGAGTTTCACCCACTCTTTTGTCATGGAGACTCGATGGCAAATAAAATCATGTTCAAGTACTATAAAGTAATAGGCAGGTTTTAAAGAGGTTCAGACAAATTTCTCTTCAAGTATGTTTAGTGTTCTTTTTTTTTTTTTGGTATGCTAATGGTATTGTAACTTAGTGATCAATTGAAAATTTTATCTCCAGTTTCACCAGATCTTTAAAGCCTGAGTGGACAGATGGAATGCATGAGCTGCAATAGTCTTAGCTTCACTCTTGGAAGAGGTGTAGGAAAAAATACAACTCAGAATGGGAAGTGTAAACCAGCTCTATTTGACGAAAGAGCAATGTGCAAAGCCACACAAGGCAGGTCAGGGAAGATGAGGGTCCCAAATTTGGTAGCAAAAATGAAGACAATGGCTTGAATACAAAAGATCCGATGAGTGCTGACTGCTCTGGCATAGGAAGGGGTGAGGGAGAATTGTGGATGACCATGGAGTTTCTGGTGGGGCCACCAGCTGTGTGGTGACTGAAGACCAAACAAGCAACCTCTCATTCCTGTGAAAACCAGATATTCAGTCCAAATAGAGAATCAGAAAAAGGAAAAATTCTCTGCTTCTTGCTGGGCCAGCTCACTTTTCTGATGTCCTCCCACTATAATATGATTCTAGAGCACCAAGGGCATTTAAATCAGCACAAGGTGACACACAAGAAACCTGCTTATTCACAGATAAGCACATCTACCCAAGTGTGAAGAATCGTTTAGAATCATTTGAAACTAAATGAACTGTCAATACACACTGGATGATAGCTAGTAGAGATAAAAATTGTAAAGTTAGTCCTGCCTCACGTAGGCAGAATAAACACAAAATTAAATCCACTGGATAACACCTAAGATGCCTTAAAATGACACAGTGGCTTTGACGATGTGAAGTATGAAAGATTAATTTTTCTCTGAAAAAGGGTTTGTCACATAATAGCCAGTAGTCCTAATCATTAGAAATAACTACAAATGGTACATAAATACATTCAAACAACCGTATAAATAAGGAGTTTAAAAATTCATGAGCTGCCATCTTTTACTAAACTGTTCATAATTTGGCAATATTTTAATAATTGACAGCACTATAATACAATCAGTGTTTCTAGAATAAATCATTTCTGTTTTTCACTACTGAAAACATAATCCAAAGCTTTTCACTAATCCCAGCTTTATTCCCTCAGCTTTATTCAAATACAGGAAATGTTATATTCAACCATATCTACAATTTAATGGAATAATTCTAGAATAAGTTCTATAGTAAAGACGTTATCTTTATTATTTTCTACATAAATCTTATGACCATGTCTGGTAAATAATTCTCTTTTCTGAAAAAATATATCACAGTCCTTAGTTATTTTATGCCAGCCTAACATTTGGTATATACTATAATGTTTCACCTCCTTCAGCATTATCTTGAATTCCTAGGAAATGAATGATGGAAGTGAAAATGCATTCTGTTTTGTTAATGCCTCCTTATAAATTGAGTATACATGTACCTTTGCTGGAATTTAAGTTCTATCTGCCGTTTTTAACTTATCTGAATAATAAACTTTTTGTAAAGTAATTTCACATATTTTCCTTGTATTGCAGAGTTAGAAATAATCTACTCTTTACCAACTCCCAATAATATAAAACATAGAATGGCATTAAAGCATAATTTGGATATTTTACTAACTTTATATTTTGGCAATGTTTCATGCCTCATTTGCCTGAAAACTCATTAGATTAATGCAACACCATGTTTTAATGCAATAGGTTCAGTCTTATTTTTCCAAGTAAGTTGAGCCCTTCTTATTTTCTGTATTTTCATGGTTGAGTTAATAAATTGCAAAGTTTCCTTCTACTGTTTGCTCTGTTTTCCTTTATGTACCAGTTGTTGGAGGTTCTCTATTTTAAGAGAGAAGGAAGAGATGACAAGTAAATTATCCCCTTGGGCTTGTAAAATAAAGTTTGCCTATCTACAATCTTCAGTTTCAATCATTTCGTATATTTTCCTATGCCTTCAATTCGTGACAAGTACATGCACTAAAGCTAACATATCAATGAAGAAGAAACCAGAAAACAATGATTGGAAGAATACCTGCTGAGGACAACAATGGAAATTACATCCTCTCAGTCACGGTAATCACTACAGTTATGCAAGCTTGGGGACTAGGAAGTCTCCAAGACTAGCATGACCCCAGAAGACCTCTGCATTTCCTTCACAACCATATAGAGGGTATGTTTGCAAAAATGGAGATGTATCTTGAACTGCTACCTGGTCATCCAGCTCCATCCTCCTTAAAATTAGGTTACACATGAATGTAACTTTCTTATGGAGAAATTATTAAATCAAAGTTTTATCTCAGTGACTCCTGTTCTCTGCTCAATGGTCTCACTCTTCTGCATTTTGAAGGTATTTGAATCACCTTAGTGATGAAGGTTTAAGTGAACACACAGATCAGTTAGCTCTCCTCCCAACTCCCTACCATGCTCTAATCATTACATAGAAAAGTTAATTGCAAGATTTCTGGTCAAGATGGTGGAGTAAGTAAAAGCTGTGCTCACCCCTTCACAGCCACAGCAATTACAACTAAACTACAGAACAACCATCATTAAGAATTACTTGAAATCTAGCTGAACTGAAGCCCTACAACTATGGACATATAGAAGAAGCTACCTTGAGATGGGTAGGAAGGGCAGAGATGAAGAATGGGTTGGTCTCATACCCACATGTGACCAATTAAAAACCAGGGATATCTCAGCTGTGGAGGTACATTCCACACCCCACATCCCTTGGGGGAGTGAAAGGTCCCAGACCCACATCAGGCTCTCCAGCCCAGGTTTTCAGTGCTGGGGAAAGGAAGTCCTCATAACTTCTGGCTGTGAAAAACAGTGCACATTGTGGCTAAGTGAGTCAGGGGACAGCTGGAATCCCAGGCTCTCCTCTTAAAGGTCCTGCAAATGGACTTACTGATGGACTCACTCTGAGCTCCAGCACTAGGGCAGCATCTCAAAAGGCATCAGGGACATACAAAGAGGAACTCAACTCTCTACCTTCAGGGCATGGGCTGGAGGGGCAGCTTTCTCTTGGAGTGTGGAGCTAATGGAAACCATTACTTTTTGTTAAGCTCTCCCCTTTCCCTGTATGCAAATGCCTTATATGAGTCTCCACCAAACTGGCTATCAACTTTCATCTACCCACCCTAGTGTTTCCCTAAGACCATGACCCACCCAACTTTCTGGCACAAACAAGCCTATTCCACTTGCTTTTCTGTACAAATGACCTATCTTAGCTCATGCTGCAGACTTTCCTAAAATCTCTCAAAGGTTCAAAAAACCCAAACAAGCAGTATCTGTCTTCAGCAACTCCATATATCTGGCTGAGCAGCCCTCAGCCCAGCACTAGTGACAGCCAGCCTTGGTTCACAGATTGGACTTTAAAGGCACCTTCAAGCCCAGCGTGGGTAACAGCCATCTGCAGATTGCTCTGTGGCTCACATCACATGGACCAGGCAGGGCACAGGCTGTTGTTGAACTTGGCCTGCAGTGTGACACCTCACAGGGAGTCCCAGGTCTGGCACACCCAATGGCCAGCTTTGGACCAATCTGGAGCATCACCTGACTGCCCCCAAAGATGACATACCCAAAGGGAAGACTGAGCAGGCACCAGAGCCCCACTAAAACAGACTCTGCTCTGTAGGGTGAGCCCTTATACCACAGCTCTTCCACTGTAGTCGCATGCAGTCCATCCACACAACCAATCAGCTCAAGAGTCAATCCCTTCTAATGACATGCAGACAGCATACAAGGCTCAACTACAACAGAAGAGCACGCACAACCCACACAAGACACACACATGGAGCACACAGCTTAGGTGACCAGGAAGCCTGCATCACTGGGTTCCACAGCACACCTATTATATAAGGCCACTCTAAGTCCAGGAAGAAGAACAGCCCTACCTAATACATAGAAACAAACACAAGGAGGCAGACAAATGGGGAGAAAAAGAAACATATCCCAAGTAAAACAAGAGAACAAAGCTCCAGAAAAAAAACTAAACAAAATGGAGACAAGCAATCTACCAAATGCAGAGTTCCAAACACTCCTTTTAAAGATGTTCAATGATCTCAGGGAGAACTTCAACAAAGAGATAGGAAACATAAATATAGAGATAGAAAACATAAAAAGAACCTGTTGGAAATAAAGGATATAATAACTGAAATGAAGAATACATCAAAGGGAATTAATAGATTATATAAAGCAGAGGATCAAATCAAGGATTTAGAACATAAGGTAGCAAAAACACCCAATCAGAACAGCAAAAAGAATAAAGAATCCCCTCCCCCAAAAAAACGAGGTAGTTTAAGGGGCCTCTGGGTCAACATCAAGCTTACCAACATTTGCAGCATAGGGGTACCAGAAGGAGACAACAGAAAGCAAAGCATTGAGAAGCTATTTGAAGAAATAATGACAGATAACTTCCCTAACCTGGCAAAGAAAATAGAAATATAATCCAAGGAAGCACAGAGAGTCCCAAACAAGATGAACCCAAACAGGCCTACACCAAGACACATCATAATTAAAACGCCAAAGCTCAAAGACAAAATCTTAAAAGCAGCAAGAGAAAAGCAGTTAGTTACCTATAAGGGAGCTGCCGCAAAACTGTCAGCTGATTTCTCAACTAAAACTGCAGCCCAGAAGGGATTGGCACAAAATATTCAAAGTGATGGAAAGTAAGCACCTACAGCCAAGATTACTCTACCAAAGTTATCATTTAGAATCAAAGGACAGATAAAGAGCTTCTCAAACAAGAAGCTAAGGGAGTTCATCATCACCAAACCAGTATTACAAGAATTGTTAGAGGTACTTCTTTAAGACAAAAAAAAAAAAAAAAAAAGATAAAAAAGTATGAATAATAAAAATATAAGTAATATCTATCAACAATTACTTTCAATGTAAATGGATTAAATGTTCCAATAAAAAGACATAGTATGACTGAATGGGTAAGAAAACATGATCCTTACATGAGCTGTTTACAAGAGACTCACTTCAGATTGAAAGACACATACACAAGCTGAAAGTAAAAGAATGGAAAAAGATATTTCAGGAAGGAATGGAGAAAAAAAAGTAAAGTAATGGAAAAAGAAAATGGAAATGGAAAAAAAAAAGTTCGGGTAGCAATACCTATACCAGACAAAAGAGACTTTAAAACAAACGCAGTAACAGGAGACAAGAAAGACCAAGTAATCCCATTTCTGGGTATTTATATGAAGAAACCCAAAATGCTACTTCAAGGAATGGATGTTCATTGCAGCATTGTTTACAATGACCAAGATATGGAGACAGCCTGGGTGTTCGTGAATGGAAGAATAGATAAAGAGAAGGTGGTACATATATACAATGGAATATTGCTCGGCTATGGAAGGGAATGGCTTCTCGCCATCTGTGGCAGCATGGATGGACCTGGAGGGTATTGTGCTAAGTAGAGTATGTCAGACAGAGAAAGACAAATGCAATGTGATTTCTCTTATATGTGGAATCTGAAGAACAAAATAAACAAATAAACAAAACAGGAAAAAAATAATAACAACTCTCAAAGTAGCCATTTGCCGGTTCTGTGCACTACGATTTCCCTTCAAGTCCCTTTGAAACCTTCACAGCGCTCCTATCTTCAAAATAGGAAAGATGTTTGCCAAACAAAACTTCAAATAAAAGAATATCTTGGTAACTAGTGTGCAAATAGAGCATCTGTCTACTTACCTAAACTTCTTTTTTGGTAATGAAATAAAAATTATGTGTCATTTTTACTTTGTTTTCTATGTCTGTCTTCATTAAGGTCAAGAACTAACAATTACTGTATACGGCCGTGAACTGAATCAGTTTCATCAGTCAAATATTCTGACTTATTCTAAACTTTTGATAAAGTTTTATCAACATAACTTTTTAGAGGAATATGAACTTTCCAAAGGAAAAATACTGGAAGTTTGATTGACTATTAAGCAGAAGCTTTACATTTTTGAGAGAAGAGGAAACGAAAAAAAATGAGTCCATTCTGGCCCTTTTGCTTGACTTTTTTTCTTGCTTTGGAAGCCTCTCACTCTTCAGTAAATATATGGCAGAAAACTGCTTTAGTCCTTCAAAGTCAGAAAATACATTTATCTTCTTAGTAATAGTTCAGCTAGGCATAGAATTTGAGGTTCACAGATTTTAACCTTAGTGCTTTCGTGAGATCTCTGTTATTATTTTCTGTCATCTATGCTTGCTGATGACAAGTTTGCTGATGTTCTAATTGTCTTCCATTTTGTTTCTGATACATAGTGTGCCCCGTGTTTCCGGTAGCTAATAACATGTTCTCATTAACCTTGATGTGTTTTGGTGTGAATTTGTTTGTATTGGTCCTATTGGGCCAAAAGTGCATTTTTAATCAGTGGGCTCATGTACTTTTCAGTTCTGGAAAATTCTCTGACTTCATTGCTTCAAATATTGCTTCTTTGCCGTTTACTTTATTCATTTCCTATGAAATGAATGATGTTGGAACTTCACAAGCTATGTTTCTTGTCTCCTAATTATTCCTTTATGGGTCTTTTTTTTTTTTTTATTTCTTTGTCCCCGTATTCTGCTTCTGATAAAAATTCCTCTGCTTACTAATTTTCATATTGGCTATGTGGTTTTTAAAGTTAATCTGTTGAGAATTTTTGCTTAATGATATTTTTCTGGTAAAACTACCTTGAAAAAAATATTTATAAATTTGGAATGTACAAAAAAGAAATAAAAATAACAAGCACCTATATTGCTAGTTTCCAGAATTAACCACTTTTTGTGATTTAATTTACTCATGAACACCTTTTTCTCCCATGTGCATGCTTTACAAACTATTGGAAATATGAATATAGGTGTATTTTTAACACTATATATAGTCTTTAATTAGAGACTTCACTCATAAAGTTATCTTCAATCATTACTTCTGATCCACTCCTGCCCTATACTGAGGTAAATACTATTAAAAATTAGATTTATATCCTCCCATTATTTTGTTAAATTTTTAAATATATGGATATGTAGCCATGTAAATTCTTTAGTGTTATTTTATTCTTTGATATACATAAATACATCATGCTATGCCAATCATATCATTTACTCATTAATATTTCTGAAATTTCCCCACATGGTAAAATACATAAATTTAGTGCATTTTCTTTAATGACATTATATGTTTTGCTACACTATTTATTTACTCCTCTTTTGTTATCTTTTGTTTGTTTGTTTTCGGTATCAATTTTTCTCTATGATTAACAATGAAACAAAAGTTAATTTCATACTATCTTAAGTATCTGAAGTACGTTCTCTTTTCCTTGTTGACTCTCCAAACCCTACACTATCTCCCTGGCCCTCACCTGCTTCATCTCTTGCTGGAGGTCTCACCTTGTATTTCCGGTTCAGTGCTCTCACCTCCTCCTGACCACAATAGGATGTATTGCTTGAGTCCCATGTAACTAGTAAACATATCCCACCTCTCTTATTCCTTTTTGCATTACTGATTTTTCATGTAGTGTGTTTTAGTGCTCAAATAAGATAGCATGTGCCTGTGATATCTCTGTCATATTTGTATACCCAATAGTGTCCTAAAAAAGAGTATGGGCTCAATAAACTCTTTTTAGTTTGCTAGCTTTCCTTATTTTAGAGGTACAGTTTAGACAAAACTAGAAAATGAAGCTTTGTACTTTTCCTCTCTACTCCATATTAAACTCAAATCTATCATCGACACCCATATTCTTTCCCCAAATTAGATTTTTTTTCAAATACACATTTTAAGAACTGACCTAATTTTACAACATCTCTAAATATTGAACATTGACTGCTTTAATTTTACCCATCCCTAAGAAAAACTCAAAAAAGCCCTCTCCATTCAAACGTCACAGTATTTTGCTTCTTTCCACATAGAGTTGTCTTCATGGAACTTGTGGAAATCTCATCATTTTCATATTTTGGCCAATCCTGGTTATCTATTCTCCTCCTATAGTTATCCTATAGGTTGGAAAACTACAAGCTGTCAGCCAAAAATTTATCAACTGAATACTGTCATACCCAATCTGCTGTGGTTCATTGTTGTGTGTTCTCTTAGGTGATGGTCAGTGATGTACAGTCACAGGAGAAAGCAGAGGAGAGGCACAAGAAAACAAAGTTGATTACACTCACAGGTCCTGGAGAGGGGTGTGGGCATCATTCCATGCCACACAGAACTATAGGGGAAGCACCAGGTTTTGGTCAGGTGGCAGATAGGAGTGAGGGGGTTGCTTAGACCATGGCCTGTATTGGTATGTCTGCAGGGAAGTCAGGGCAGGGAAGGGTAAACAGCTTAGAACTGGCTGGTTTGAATGATTTCAGTGGGCTCTAAGCTATAGAGGTGGTCTTAGATTCCTAGTGCCTGGCCCAGGAATGATTAAGGCAGAGAAATATTGCTTCCTGAGGTGCGTGGGCCAGATAGAGGAGGTAAGGCTCTACATTGGTTAGTTTACATATCAAAAACATGCTCTAGCTGAGTCATTCGTACCTCTAAGAATTGACCAGCCCTGGGACAGGTAGTCTCTTCTCAGCCAGAAAGATTTTTTTAAGATGTCTAAAGATCATAATATACAAAATACAAAAATATATATATACGATACATTCAAGAGCACACAACATCAGTGTCTGAGATGGGTAGCAGCACCATCTAGCACATGAGTAAGTGGACTCTCAATTCAGATGGCCTTACTGAAATGGCAGCTTACTATCTGTGGGATACTGGGCAAGTTACTTAATCTCCCTGTAAATCATCTTCCTCCAGAAAATGAGGCAAAAACCTGTAGAGTTGTCTCTACGGTTAAATGAGGTGATATGTATTATACAGAGCACCCAGCCCAACATCTGTACCAAGTAGATGGTAGTTAAATTTAAAAAATAAATAAATAAACTAAGTGTGTTAAAGGGGAATGGGAATTGATCGAGAAGTTTAAAAGAGGAATTGAGGCAGGAACCAGAACAGGAAAGTAGACTCATACCAAAGAATTGTATGTAATCCAGCATGGAGTCCTCAGTCAAGGTTTCCCAAAGAATTACTTGTTAGCTCAAATGATTTTAGCTTGCCGAAAGTACCTTTTATTACTTAGTCCTTTACAGTTATTTTTTTTTTGAGGTACTTTCATATGCCTACCTACACATGGTATGATGGTAGGCAGAGTTGACTATTTCTGTTTTTTGGATAAGGAAATTAAATCTCAGTGAAGTTAACATGAATTGTCCCCATCACTCGTAAATGACCCTCAAAATGACCCAGAGTTTTCTGAATACTTGTCCCAGGATGTTTCCCACCACAGTAACCTGATTCAGATAACCCACTTTCTTCCCATTTGGTTCATAGATTTCCATTTAGATAGAGAGTCCCAAGAGCTGAGCTGGCCAGTATAGTAACCAATAGCCAGATGTGGCTATTCAGCACTGGAAACGGGGCTAGTGCCACATGTTGAAAAGACAATATTTGAGATAAAATTAAAACATATTATAGAAATTAATTCTCCCCACGATCTACTTTTTATGTGTCCACTAGAAAATTTTTAATACAAGCATTATATTTCTACTGGGCTAAGCTGTAAGAGTTACCATAATCTGAAAGCTATGTTCCTTCCCCACACTTTTGTGCCCAATGCTCTTCACCACTGCAGTAACTCTGAGATCAATTAATCAGCCATAGCTTTATAAGAAGCAATTGTCTCTTACCATATATCACTTCAGAAAAGCAGGTCGGTATTTCCCTGTACTTACTACAGCTTGGTGGTCATGATAGCCCCAGGGAGTAGCATTTACTCAATATGTGAGAGATTAATGAAGGTCTGTTGCTAAAATAATTTCTTTTAGTTAACATAAGCAATATAAGATGATGAATATTAATTGTTTTTCAAACTATCATTATGAAGGAAAGTATCTGACAAAATTGAGTATTTTACAGAAAGGTCAAATACTGTTAACAAAATTAATTTCACTTGGTATCTGCATGTCAGTCTTCTTTCCTACTCAAGAACCAATTGCTAGGAGCCCTTTTAAGTTCTATGGATAGATATAATATAAATGGATTGTGACATTTTTACCTGCTAACTTAGCATTGAAATGTTCACAATGTCAAGTGGGAAATTAATAATTACACTACTTTTAACCACTGAATGTCTGTCAAAGAAAATAAAACTATGTCAAGCAGAAGCAAAGTACAAAGATGGAAGAATTTATGACACCATCTCTCATCCCTGCATGAAACAGAAAATCAAAGGCAAGTTCAATATGTTCCCCTAAAGTTAATAGATACAAAGTACTAGTGTAATAGGACAAATTAAATTAATTTCGTATTCAGCCAGGCTTTAACTATGTGTCAAGAAATAAATTTTGTCACATTAAAATGTAGAGAAATTTAAGTCAAATAAGGGTAAAAAAAATCTCAGGTCGGAAATCAAACTTATGGAGCATAGATTATATTATATTACCTATGTAATATCCATACACCAATGAAAACAAGTCAAGTCAAATTTCCTACTAGTTACATTAATAAAGGAATTCAAAACATTGATCACTTTGGATTATCTGTTCACAACAGAGTGTTGTGGCCTCTTGTGTTTGGCTGAAAGGTAATCAAGCCAGTTGTCAACTTAAAGTGTTTAACTATAAAAGATTATATCCTCTGGGGTTTTGTGAAAATACAGACAAATTTATTCATAAAGGAAGTCTCCTCTATGTGATCTGATTTGTGAGCCATGAGAAAGATCCTTTCAGTTAAAGATATTTTATCAATGGATTCTGAAAGTTCCTCATTAGTAAAAGTCATCCATAAGATTCTTGTCCCTGTCAGCAGTATTTTGGGTATGAAACTAAATCACTTACTTATCAGGGTGGTTGTATCAGGCAGCCTCTTTCCTAGTATAGAATAGAGAAGGGAAAGAGACAGATGTGGTAGGATACCATATCAGAAGGACTAGAAATAGGATGTAGAGAGTGCTACAAACAACGAATCTTCAATATTTTCCTCAGGAAAAGAAATAATAGTCTCAAAATGATGGCTATTCTTTAAGGGTTCTCAAGTTCACCCTTTATGAATCATGTTAAAGAAAAATGTACACTTTGCATTCATCATGGACTTATACTCCAATAGATCATCCCCTTAAGTCTCTGATGCTAAATAATTCTTTTAAGAATACTAAAAAGCTTAGTGCTGTAAAGGAAATTCACCTGGGTAACAATTTTAAGATGCCTAGAGTCTCCGAGCTCTGCTTTTATCACCAGCTGAAAAGCCAATAAGTCTTAATTGTCTCTAAACAATCTCCAGCTGTGTAACCTTCTTTCAGTGCGAATCTTTATAAAAGAAAGTCCCATAAAATAGTTTTCTAAGTGCCATATTTATGCTGGGATTTAAATTTCAATTACAAAGAGAAATTTTATCTCCCGTTTGATGCAAATGCATTTGAACATGTTATGACTATAAAAGCAAAACCTGCTTAATCTTCTCATAAACTTAGTAATTTTATAAAATTCATATTGTTTCCTACACATAAAATGTGAATGACAATCAGCATTCTAAATAGTAGCTTAAGTCAGGAACACAAGACTGTATAATATTCTCAATGTTTTATCCTTCCATTTACTCTATAACAAGTGGAGTAAAATATGCCTCCCATATTTTAAAAGTGAAAATAAGAGCTTATTATTCCACAATTCCTAGATTTCATGGATCCGATGTTCTATACAAAATGCATTTAGAACTATATTTTATACTTTTTTGTTAGCACATCAACATTTCCTGAAGTCTCTTCAAGTTTGCAATATAAATCTAAACATTTTAAAAACTAAAAAGCACTTCTTCACTACTTAAAACATTCCAATTGTTATGGAACTCTAATAGCCCCTCAATTCTCCCTCTAATCACAAATCAAAGTGGGGATCTGTAGCTCTTTGGTTGAAAATATTTTGCCACCACCCCTTGGCCCTACTGGTCAATAGACCTTCCCTAAGCAATAATGTGGAAAGACCACACACAATTCCCAGGAAAATGGAAGAATTTTCATAATGAGATGGTTGGAGAGCTCATTCTCCAGAGGGACTGAAATTGCCAGGGGAATGGATTTGATAGTTCTTTTGTCCCACTTCCATAACTCAAATCAATTCCTATGTTAGAGATACATTTCCTTTCCTCAGTACTCACTTCCCTTGTCCAGTATGAAAAGCTTTCAGAATCTCCAAAAGTATGAGACTCTGCAGTCACATCCATTTCTTCTACTTCCCTGATTCAAAAGGGGATAGGGTTTAGATGACGTTATAGATTCATAGAAGTTGAGTGAGGAGCCAGAAGACTGAGAATGAAGGCAACGAGCTTTCTGCCAAACCTGTTTTATTTACCACACATTTTTCCAGAAAACTAAGGTTGGTGGTAAAGAATAATAGTACTCATTCACGTTCATGTCTTAGGAAAGTTTTCTGGATAACATACATACATGTGGCCCATATTAAAACAGGATATTAACAAGCAATCTAAAAAGAGTATCTGTTTTCCTGCCTTGCTCACTATTTCTAAGGAGAACACAAGCTCACATTTCTAGAACTCATGGAGTTATCTTTGCCTAAAAATTGGAACGCATGAGGGAAAATTTGCCATTCACTAACTATATAACAGAAAATTCTGCACATCATGCCAAGACATTATGCAGCAGGCGGTATTAACATGGGAAGCTTTTATCATGAGCAAGTAGAAACCCCATTACCTCCTAAGTTAATAACTGCAACCTGTAATATGAAGTCCTATTTTAGTAGAGCTTTGTATATTTTTAAAGACTAAGAAAAGATCATTTGTCTCCCTTTCTATGAACCAGGCTACACAATCTGTTGCCAATGCCTTTTCATTTTTTGTTCTATTTCCTTAAAAAAGAAAAAGCAATAATAGTCTATAAGGTTGACTTCACATGAAAGGACTGAATTCACAAGAATGGAATTTTTTTCATGAGGGAAAGAGCCTCCCAGAACTGTAGGCAGAGATTAATATCTGGGAATAAGTAGACCACAGACCATTTGATAAATTTTGTTTCAAACATTGTCTCTAAAGAATGATTTCAACAAAGCCAGAACAAAATTCATCTTTTTAATTTGTAGTCACACCATGTAAATCGGGCTTTTATGGAAATGCATCAGTCTCTCAGGAATGATTAGGGAATTGATGATACACAAATGTTTCTGACAGCACGACTGAGTGCTAGATAGGAATGAGACCTGCGCTTTCATGCCAGCTCACCTGCTCAGCCAGGTAAGAGAAAGGCATGGCTGAAGCAAACATCTGGCAGGAGAAGGGCACTTATGCTGCAGTCCTTGGGCCACATGTGGGTCTTTGTGTTTTCCCTTATTCTTGCTTGAGAGAAGACAGTAAAGCCCTCAATAAACATTTATTGACCAGCTCTGCAAACCTCTAATACCCTAACTGGAACATTGTGTGTCCCGTGGGATGTGGCACGATGGCATGTCACCATGACGTAACCATACTTGTTCGTTTGTTCTGAAAGGTAGACAGCACTCTAATGATCCTCATGGACACCTCCAGAGTCTCATCCCTAAAGGAAGGGGGAGTACTTGTCTGGACATCAGCAGAGCCACTAAAACAATCAATTGAGCATACGTTGTCCAAGTGCTTCTTTATAACAGTACTGAGTGAGGAGCAGTTACTTTGGAGCTTTGTAAGAACAAGAATCGGATGGGCTGAAAGGAATTTCACCTTTGCAATGAAATAAACCATATTCATTTACAATGATTAACTCAACTATAATTTCACAAAGCAAAATACAATAAAACCCACAGAAATTGCACTTTGGGCCTACTGTTTGGCTGTCAATCATTTTCCAACAAGATACTGGTAAAATCCTAGCCAGACAAGGCTAGGACAATGTTACTGCCCTAGTTGTGACAGATCTTTTTTTCCCTTCTATTTTGTTTCTTTTTAAATTTAAATTAACATTAGCATTAAGTACCCTCCAAAAAATGTCCTAACCCTAGAAAACACAGTGATGTAAAAGTTAAATTGAAATGCTTTCACTAGAGTAAAATGGAAAGATGTGCCCACCCATCTTGATGACTCATGCTAAAATGTGCTCAGAATATTAAAAGGAAGGAAGGAAAGAAGAAAGGAAGGGAGGGAGGGAAGGATAGAGGGAAGGAGGGAGGGAGGAAGGAACTGGGCTGCAGCTGTCATTGCATCCAGTCTGCCTCCTATCCTCCTGCTGCCCTAACTTTCCTGCTTCTCGAACCCCTTGCTTTAACCCTGTGCCCCTGCTACTGTTGCTCTGCTGCCCCCTCTCGAGACACCTAGGTTTGAATTCACTTTCTGCGTTTTGATTTCAGCTCTGTCTATCCAGGACCTGACTTATCACCTTCTCATTGACCTCCAACTTGTAAGACCATGGGATAGAGGCATGCAGGACCTCACACCTACTTAGTCCCTGTAGGACCAACTAGAAGATAAGACTCTTCTGCTAGTTCCTACATGGGAAAAAGACTGGGCAAGAGATGACAGAGTGAGAAGTTCAGTGAGACTGAGAAAGCCAGAAAATATCGGACCTAACTTTCCTAGCCCCATCCAGTTGTAGGAATTGGAAGTTTAAACTATACTACATGTAACCTAAAGCAGTCCCTGGGTCCAGCCTACAAGCCCAGAAGATTATCAGAAGCATCATTTCTCCATCGTGTGGGATCTAAAATAATATTACTACCTAAAGCCTAGTCTCCGTGTTCACCTCAGCCATAGCCTTCTCCCAATTCCCTCTACAATTGTTCAGTTCTATGTCCCAATTTCTGCTGTCTAGTAGGTTTCCAACTGAGATTAGAATTCTGACCTGATGGCAAATGACTGCCTGTAGTGCTAACAGCATACCTAATCCCCAATAGTCCTCTCACCCAACATGGACCCTAGTTGCTGTCACCTGCTAGCTTGGAATGGAAGCACAATTCAGACTCACCTTTGGTGCCAAAATATGATTATCTCACTGATTTCAATCTCATGGAAGCCAAAAACTCCAAACACAAACAAGCACTCATAATTCTTAGGTATCAACACCAGGCCTTGCCTCCTTGAACACTGTGAATGATCTACTACTTCTGCTGGCCTAAATTCTCCAACCCTCCTACAATGTCAGCCCTTATATCCCTGGTCATGCCCACTGCTAGCTTCCTCCCCACTGTCACACTATGTCTCCTGGTAAAGTCAATATAGGTTATAACAAAAACATTAGGAGAATGTTGTTGTCCACGATTGACAAACAGGTTTCAGATTTCAGCTATACAATATTTCTGATGATGATAATAAAGTCTGCAGCTGAATATCTTTTGCACAGAGTCAGCTGAATTTATCTTTTGAAGATAAATGTGTAACAAGGGTGTCTGCACAAATACTGTGCCCCCATGTGACATCAGAAGATAGGGAAAAAAGATAATGAGTCTGATACTCAAGTGGTCAATGGGTAGAGAGACATGGGTAGAGGTTGGTGGGTAGTTTAGGTAGAATTCTAAGATGCCCCCATGATATCTAGGCCCTAGTGTCCCATAATTGTGCCACACAGCATAAAAGATTTGCAGATGTATTTAAGTGTTTTAATCATTTTCCAAATGAGCCTTTTAAAAACAAAAATTCTTCCCCAACTACTTAAGAAGAGTTAGTCAGAGAGTAGAAGCACAAAGCGTACTCAGTACATAAAAAGTTCTCCATTTCTGGTTTGAAGAAGGAGGGAGCCACATGACAAGGACCTGAGAGCAGTCTCTAAGAGGTGACATCAACCCCCTTCCAACAGCCCGCAAGGGAACAGGGCCTCGGTTCTACAGCCACAAAGAACGGAATGCTACTAACCATAAGAATGAACTTGGGAGCATATCTTTTCCCCAGAGCCTCCAGAAAAGAGCCCAACCCAGCCAACACTGATTATAGCCTTGGGAGACCCTGAGCAGAGAACCCAATCACGTTTAACCAGACTTTGACCTACATAACTGTGTGTTAGTTCATGGGTCTTATTTCAAGCACTAAGTTGGTGGTAATTAGTTATACAGCAAAAGCACATTAATACAACACATGACAGTGACAAGGATGAGGAGAGGTTGATAAGAGCCAGTGGTATGAATCTCACCGGGTAAGACATCAAGATATTAAGAAGTAGCACAGGTGATTCTAATGTGACATCAACGATGAAAACCTTTATCCTAGAGGTTACGTTTTATATGCAGGTGCTACAGGTCCTCACACAATTAGGTTAATCAATATACAGTGAAAACTGAACATTAATACTAGATATTAATAGATGTGAAACGGAATGTATTTTTGACTTCTCACAAATTTTCGTTGTCATCAATCAATTTTTAAGAAATAAAATTAATTGTATCAAAAGGTTGAATCTTGGTATATTTATACTAGCATTAATTAGTTTTATTTTAAATATGAATTGTGATAGATAAGTGGATAGACATATAGATTCATAAAATTCATAAGCTTTCATCATCATTTTATTGTATTTCATCAGAGAGATTTCTTTTTTTTTTTTTTTTTTTTTAGCAGACCATATTTATGTTCTGGGCTTAGACAAATAATATTCTTTTTTTTTTTTACGGCCTGAAACGTCTTGTCTGATCTTCTTTTTTTTTTTTTTTTTTTTTTTTTTTTAGTTTCAGGTGTACAAGACAAGGTAATACTTAGACGTTCATCATTTATATCCCTCACACTATGGACCCCCCTCTCCCATCCCCCATCCACTATCCCTCCGACCTCTCACCAAGCCATCACATTATATATATAATATTATAGTTGGCATTCATTATTGTTTAGCTTCCGGTGTACAGTGCCGTGATCAGGCATCTACAGCATCCCTGAGGTGGTCTCCCTAATGAGACAAGTGTCCATCAGATAGCCTACAAAATCTTTACAACATTATTGATTACGTTCCCCAAATTAATTTTCAAAACCCCTGAGGCCATTTTGTGGTTACCGACTGTTTTCTAATCCCCTCACCTTCCCCCTTATACCCATCCCCCCGCCCATCTAACCCTCAGTTTTTCCTCTTAGTCCCCAAAACTGTTTCTGATTAGTTCATTCACTTATTCTTTTCTTTAGATTCCACATATAAGTGAGATCATATGGTACTTGTCTTTCTCTTTCTGACTATTTGACTTAACATAATGTTCTCTAGATCCATCCATGTTGTTGCAAATGGTAAGATTTCTTTCTTCTCTATGGCTGCGTAATACTCCATTGTATAAATGTACCACAGTTTCTTAATCCAGTCATCTACCGATGGGCATTTCGGTTGTTTCCATGTCTTGGCTATTGTGTATAGTGCTGCAATAAACATAGGAGTGCATACAGATTTTTGAATTGGAGTTTTGGATTTCTCCGGATAGATGCCTAGGAGTGGAATTACTGGATCATAGGGTAGTTCTATTTTCAGATTTCTGAGATACCTCCACACTGTTTTCCATAGTGGCTGCACCAATCTGCAATCCCACCAACAGTGCACAAGCGTTCCCCATCAAAGATATTTCTGTTTCATGAACTAACATTAGTAAAACAATTTAATTTATCACTTGATTATATTGTTTCTATACTAAATCCAAACTCATTTAAAGAAAAATATCACCTTATTAATGAATTAAATCAACTATAAATTTTAATGTAAAATTATTACAAATTGTATGCAAAGGATATATTTTGTAATTGTTTAGTGGAAATGAGGTATTCCTTATAATTGTGAAATAAGGAAGCATCTGATGCAATGAACAAAATTTCTATATCAATTTAATGTTTTAAATGAACCAAATAAAACCATTATCTCAATGATTTGCAATTTATAGGACTTTTAAATCTCTAAATTAGGCCATGTCAAGGTGCCCTTAGAAATAGCCTGGCACTTCTGAATAATAAATAGTCATTTTTGAATTTATTTGCAATTCACTTATTCGGGTAATTTTGCACTAAATTATCTGCTTTAGAATTCAATACCCAATTTTCTTATTTCCTGGCTATGAGGTATAGTCCTTCCAAAAAAATGTGTACTTTAACATTCTCCAATTAGTCACAGATGAAAAGGCACCTCATTGAGCTTTGTCAACATGAGTACTTGAAAATACTAATTGACTATAAATGAGAATATGACTAACCTATAAGGAGAACTGAAGATATCTTAAAAACGAAGAGAATTTTAGAGCTAGAACAAGAACATAGATAAGGTAACATGAATATAGGAACAAGGAAGGTGAAAGAAAGGGCTAAAAAAAGAAAAAAGAAAAAAGGCCTGAAGAAAATATAACAAAATATTACCGTTTTTTTCAATAAAGCAAATCAAAAAGACAAAAGGCATGAAGATTCAAAGGAGTTTTGTAAAACTGCCATTTTCAGATGAAATTATTGTCTCATAGAAAATCCTAAGGAATATACAAAGCAACTTGGTAAGAGGACAATATGAAAAATTCAGTTATATCTCTATATATTGGCAGGAAAAAATTGGATAGTAAAATTTAAATAACAATTCCATTAATAATAGTATCAGAAACACCTTCTACATTAATAACAAAAAGAATTGTTAAGAAAAATTATTAAAAACAGAAATAAATGAAGAGATATACCATGGTATTAGATTGGAAGAATCAATATTATTAAGGTGTAAATTGTCCGTAAATTAATTTATAGACTCAATACAATTCTAATCAAATCCCAAAAGACTCTCGTAAAACCTTATAAGCCAATATTGAAATTTACCTGGAAATACAATGTTCTTCAGTAGCCAAAACAATCTTGAAAAGAAAAACAAAGCTGGAAGACATACACCAGGTAACCTCAAGACCTAATCAAAAGCTACACCAATCAAGTCAGATTGGTACTGGCATAAGGACAGACAAAGAGATCAATGCAACAGAATGAAGAATTCGGAAATAGACCACACTTGAAACATTCGATTGATTTGCAAAAAGGACATCAAGGCAACTTTAACGGGAAAAGAAAATGTTCTCAATAAGTGGTTCAATGGTAACTAGATATCCATGAGAGAGAGAAAACAGGAACTCTGACCTCTTCTCTGAAACTATACACAAAAATTAATTCAAGATGAGTAGTAAGCCTAAAAGTAAAAACTAGAATGGTAAATCTCCTAACAGAAAACATTGAAGTCTATCCTTACAAGTTGGGAGAGGCAAAATATGAAAAGGGAAGTCACAGACTGGGAAAAAATATTTAAGACAAACAAACAAACAGAAGAACATAAAAAGAAAGGAACAAAAGACTTGAACAGACACTTTAAAAAAGATATCCATGTGTCCAATAAGCACATAAGAAAGTATACAACATCTTTAGTCATCAGGAAAATGCAAAATAATAGCACTAGAATGGCTAAAATTGGATTGACAATACCAAATGTCAAGGAGGATGTGAATCAACTAGAACTCCTGCACATTGCTGTGGGAGTGTAAAATGCTACAGTCACTTTGGAAAGTAATTTGGCATTTTCACATACACCTACCCTCTGACTCATCAATCCCACTCCTAAATAATTACCCCCCTCCAAGATAAAATATTCCACAGGAAGATTTGTACAAAAATTTTCACTGGAGCCTTAACTAGAAACAACCCAAATGTCACACATCAACAAGGAGAATGAACAAATGCGCTGAAATACTATTCATCAATGCAAAGAAACAAATTCTTGTAGTATGTGCCAACATGGATGTCTTTAGAAAATATTTGTTCTGAGTGAAAGATGCCAGACACAAAGGAATGTATACCATGGGATTTAATTTATATGAAGTTCAAAAACAGGTAACACTAATCTGTGGTGATAGAAAATCAGAAAGAACACCAGAAAGGTTGCCTCTTGATTTGCGGGAATGGGTGAAAACATGGCTTGAGGGAACTTTTCAGACTCATGTGACTGACCTATATCTTGTTTGGAATGGTTGTTAAATGGGTATATCTAATTGTCAAAATCTCTCACACTGCACACTGAAGATTTATGCATTTTACTGTATATAAATTATACCTCAACACTCTGCCATGCCAGCAAAAAGAGTGTAAGAAAATATAACAGAATGTCACCTTTTGTTGATGTTAATTAGTAGATATATGGCAAAGAATTGTTCTCTGCATTTTTCTTGTATTCACAAAAAAACTAAAATATTTTGATGTTCAATGTTTTTTAAATATATTGAAGTCAAATAAATACTCCTGATCTTAGGGAGCTTGCAAAATAATGAAGAATCAGATAAGTGGATAAATGTTTGCAATTCATAAGGAGCATTAAAATAACAAAGACTTTTTTACTCTTGTTTCTGAGGTACCAGTGTGTCTGGGATACAAAACATTGGATCTAAAATGGGAGAGATTCCCAGAACCCTAATTAGCTTACTTTGGGATGTGACTACATTGTATTAGAGCACCTGAGACTGTGTCTTAGGTCACCAAAATTTATAGGAAGCAAATAATAATAATAATAATAATAATAATAATAATAATAAAATATTGTTAAATTTATTCCTTTTAACATATACCATATTTACATGATTACAGTATATACCCTCTTTTAGTAACTCAGAAACAGGTGAGCTCAGCACCTAGCTGCAAAAATAAGTAGTAAAAATAGGCAAGGACCAAATGGTACCAGCTGATAATAGATAGCACTGTCTGAAATCCACACATCACAAATCACACGGGTGATGAGTTTGCTTTCTGTTCTGCTTGTCCTGGGCTTCCGAACTGCTCTGCTCTGAACTGTAAGGTTATGTAGTGAAAGTTTTTCACTCTAAACTAAATGTTGCAACAACTGAGTGCCAACTAATGAGGGAGAGGTACCCCTAAGCACCAAAATTATGCCTGGGTTGCTTTTGTTAGATATATATCACAACCTTTGTTCAATCACAGATGGAAATGTTCAGTTGAGCTAAATGCCAACTTCACTTCTATTCCTCTGGGTGTTTCAAATACTGTTCCTGGTTGAAGCCACACACCAAGAGAACTCAGTACTTTGGCGCCTTATGAAACCACCCTGGATGAACTGCACATGATAGTATTAGATTGGTTTTAGGGATGACATTGAGGACATTACCCACAACATCACAAGGTCCATGGATAAAGATTTATGGGACATCCCACTCTAAGGCCCCAGTGGTGGGGAATCTGTGTCATCTCTGAAGAGTGTTGTGATGACACAGGAATCCTTTATTAGCCTGCAATGTTCTCTTTGCTTTGGGCACTACAAAACTCATAATTAAATTTGCAATCCAGTTCTAGCAATTTTCCATAAACTTACTGTATGATTTATTTTTATCTATTTATTTTATCATGATATATTACTGCATTCATTTCTGTTAGCTTCCTGAGATTCTTTCTGGAGAAAATAAGATTATAAATAATTAAATTTATAAATTTATCAGTCATATGGCTATTTTTATTTATTTATATCCATACCTGCTTCCGAAACAAATTCAAAATGTCTCCATTAGATATATCTAAAAATAAACTGAAATTTAAATTGTATTTATCTGTTTTATTTTGCTCCATGGAGATATGACATATGTTCAGACCATTTGGATGAACACTTAAGGAGATACCTAAAAGAATAAACTTCAGTAAAATGATAAATTATTTAATGCATAGGGATAATTTAAGATGTAAATTTGGGTGTTTTTTGTTTGTTTGTTTGTTTAGAATAATTCAGGACAGGAATAAGGGATATCTTTTCCAATATCTCTATGGATAGACAAATAGTATTGAGCACTAGAGAAGCTACCTTCCATTATCTTGACAGAGGAAGACCCCTCAGACCTTAGTCATGACCCTGAGGGATATGGGAAGAACTCCCAGATTGATAAGATCAAATTTCCACCATCTCTGAAAAATAGGATGTTGAAATAGAAATTACAATTTTAGCAAAATAAAATTCTATGTCCTGCACACCTTAATTTGTATACACATTGAGCCTCATAATATGAAACAGGATGACATCTTTTTTCTATATAGATGCATATGCCTACCTGCATGAATTTATATATGTACAACATTTCTCTGAGTAAATATTGGTAGGAAATACAGAAACCAGCTGGTGTTTAGAACCTATATTTTACAAAAACAAACAAACAAAACACTTCTTATACATTTCCTGTGGGATAAAAACTATCATTTGTTTGTTTGTTTTTATGAAAAAGTAAAGTGTTTCATTTTATATGACAGTTATTTTCCAATAAATATTAAGAATACTAATTGGAACATTTAAAGTAATTGATATGGTATATTTCTCCAAGGAGAAAAATCTTTTGCTGTAACTTCAAAGCATTTTTGAGACCATTTTCTAATCAATCTTGACCACATATAATAAGTAGAGGACAGACATTTTTGTTTTTAGGTGAAAAAGTTGCATCCTAAAATGGCTAAATAACTACTGAAGTTGATATAGTGGATTTATGAAAATGGAGTGATCAAAATATTCTGCATACTGTTTGACCTTGAGCATTAAAATTGATTAATATATGTCATGGTTTTACCATAATGAGCCATTTCTTCTTTGTCTTTTTTTCACTGTTATCTCCTCTACTATAAATATGACCCTCCTTTGAATTTCACACACAGAATAAATTCTTTATTACGGCAACTATATCTAAATGCTCCTTTCTCTCCTGGAATCATGAATGTGATCAATTATTCAGAGTATTTAGCGGGAAATGATCGTTGTGTATATGGTTCTAAAGAACCAGAAGCACACACATATCATAATGGCAACTACAACCCAGATCCATCAGCGAATCCTTCACCTGATCAAGTTCATGGCTTTGTCTGTGTGCTTTCTGCAGCTCGGTTTGGATCTCTGCCACAGGACTTTCCCATCTTAATTTATATTACAATTTGCTGTTTTCATGGGCATCTCCCTCCTTGGACTACAAGCTTCCTGAGGGCAGGAACTGTCATGTCATCTTTGTATCCCCCTCAGTGTTCAGGACTGCCCTAAGACAAGCGTGCACTGCATTAAAAATCATTTGCAATAGGATGTAAAGAGAAAAATCTGTTCACAGGGATTCATTTAGGTACAAGTAGTCCAGCCAAGAATTGGCACTGCACAGAAGCCATGAAAAGCACCATGGTACCTATTCGTGTTTTCCTCCCTGCTGCCTGTCAAACATCTTTACTGACTACAATGCGAAGGCTCTGATGAAATGCCCTTGCCATTAGCCTATGTCCATCTGTCACGCCAGGTTGTAAATGGCAGAAGGTCAAGGGATCCAGGCATGGAGCCAAAACCAGGAAACCAGGATATAGACAAAACATGATGGTCATGACAGTAACGGGGTTGGTCAAAAGTCATTAAACAAATAAAAGTCAAAAGGATACTGACAGCAGAGGCCAGAGAAAGGCCCAACAATGAGCGAATGGGAAATCAGCAAAAGGTGAGGCTTAGCCCGAAGTGGAAAGTTATTATGCCCAAATGAGGTGGCACCCACGGACGCACAGATAAGCTGAGAGGATTGAGAGAAGGCACTTGTCGTATAACTTTAATCATCAGTCCCATGACCACACCTAGTACACTTTGAACCAAATTATTTTTTCATAAATCTTGTAATATCAGAAGCACTATTATATTGCATTGTATTATTGTCTGATAAAACATTTATTAAATTTAAACATGTTAAATAGACCACAATTTTTGCTAACCTATTTTGGATTTTCTTTTATTTTGGAAACACATCAGGAACTTAAAAAAATGTAAGAGATACTTGACTTAAGAGGTACTTGAGAGGGCCCATTTTAAACATTGCTTTTATCGTGTTGACAGAGGTCCAAGCAAACAAAAATTCAAGCATCACGTAGCTTAGCAAGAACACATCTAATCTCCTTACCCTGCTTTTTATGGCCCACTACAACCTGGCTTCAACTTTTTATTCCAACCTTAACTCCTACTATTTGTAGACAATAAGGCTCTCCCTCGCAACCTCTCCTTCCCCATGACAGAAGAGGCCAGGAGTACCAAGATCTTTGGGTAAGTCCGAACTTTTCCCAGCTCCCCCTTACCATTGGCAGGAATAGGAGGGAGCCTCAATCCCTTCAAGTTTCTGTTAGGACCTCCACCCTTTCCTCCCTCACCACACTCAGCCTTGCCACCACCATCTACCTGGAAATCTTTCAGGCCAGTCTCACCTTGCCCTGTATCTCTGTGCACATGCAGAGGTCTGACAATTAAGTTCTAGAACTCATCCTAGAAAAAGTGTTACATAGCTTATTGCTAAATACCACTATGGTCACCTTTGAAGAAACCCTCTTGGGAATCTATGCACTAATGCCAGTGCCTAGTCCACCCTTCAAAGCAATTTTGGAACGCTTTTTCTGGAATGGCCATCAGAGCTGTTGTTGTATTACCCTTGATGTCCTGAATGTCATCAAAATGGCTTCCTTTCAATATTTCCTTTATCTTCAGGTAAAGAAAGAGTCACTGGGGGCCAGATCAGGTGAGTAGGGAGGGTGTTCCAATACAGTTATTTGTTTACTGGCTAAAAACTCCCTCACAGACAGTGCCGTGTGAGCTGGTGCATTGTCGTGATGCAAGAGCCACAAATTGTTGGCAAAAAGTTCAGGTCATCTAACTTTTTCATGCAGCCTTTCCAGCACTTTGAAGTAGTAAACTTGGTTAACTGTTTGTCCAGTTGGTACAAATTCATAATGAATTCATAATGAATAATCCCACTGATATCAAAAAAGATTAGCAACCTCATTGCAACAAGTTTGCAAACTTAATAGTCAACCTCATATGTCAGAGAAATTAGTTCAGACCTCCAGGTTTAGACTCATCCCCAGAATCATAATACCCTTTTCTACTGTACTGCCTCTCCCCTTTCCAAATTGTTCTCTAATATTTGACATATTTTTTTTATTATGTAGCTATCTATCTGGCTCTACGAGAACACAGCCTCTATGAGGACAGGAATGTTTGTTCAGTTTCTTACAGTATCCTCTTTTCTGAGAGTGAGGCCTGGAACAAAATAGGCACACAAAAACTATTTATCTAATGAATGACTGAAAAAAATATATTTGAACACCCTGCTCTACATCCTGGATACAAGCAAATATTTCACTGTTCCACCATGCTGTTCCAATAGTTCCTGATGCTGCATCAGGGACCCTCCCTTGCTCCTGTCTGTTTCTGCAAATCCTATCTATCAAGACCCATCGACAACCCGTCTGCTTCTGGAAAACTATCTTGGCCCATTCCAGCCCTTAGGTATCTTGTCCTCCTCTGAATTGCCATGATACGTGCTGTCATCTAACCATGAATCATTGTCCTGTCTGTGCCTGCTCTGCACAGCTATGTATAACCACTATTTATAGCTTCTGTGGTTATTGAACTTATCCCTTTGAATTTGTCTTCTAAACTAGACTGTAAAGTGATAAGAGAAGAAAAAAATCATTTTTATCCTTTTTTACTTGCCATGCAAAGCCTTCCACAGAAGAGGGATTCCACAGATTATTGTCAAATAAATGATTGAAATAATTTAATCTTGGAGGTGAAAGAAGTACAATTTTCTTTTATCTCTTGTAAAGGATAGGATTGGAGCTTCTTTTCGTTATTGTTACTTTCTCATAAAAATAGAGCAATACGTAGATGTGCAAGTAATTCAGAAAATGTGTCATGAATTAGGAACAGAAGAACCAGTGTGAAAGAACAGACTTACTACTACAGTGGCCTTTGTCTTACTACTTACTACTACAGTGGCCAACATCCATTTACTTACCCTCCTGGCAAACCCTGACTTTGTTCAGGTATCCACTCTCCTCTACACAGTCATGTGCTTAGATGAAACTATATAAGCCTCATCCCAAGGGAATGTGTTCTGAATGCTCTACCTAAGGGGGTCCCACTGTCCTTGCTATCAGTTGTTTAGTCATTTGATGTAATTCGAACCAATGAAAACTGAGGCATAGTCTATTGGGGGACTTCTGGGAAAGATTAGTAGTTGCCAGGGCCCAGGTTTTGGTGAAAACAGATTGACGGCAAAGGGGCACAAGAGAACATTTTGCTATGAGGGGAGTATTCTATATCTGCATTTTCAATTACAGTAGCTGCTGGACACATATGGCTATTAAGCACTTGAAATGTGATTAGTCATATTGAGATGTGCTATAAGTATAAAAGACACATCAGATTTCAAAGACTGTAGAAAAAATAATGTAAAATATCTCAAATTTTATATTGATTATATATTAAAAGATATATTTTTATGTATTTAGTTAAAAATATATTATTAAAATAAATTTCACCTGTTTCTTTTTACTTTGTTTTAATGTGGCTACTAGAAATTTGAAGTTATATATGTAGTTTATATTATATTTTTATTGGACAATGCTGCTCTGAATCTTGACTGTGATATCAGGTATGTGACTATATACACTGATAAAACTCTTCAAATTGTATGCTAAAAAGGTTTAATTTTTCTGAACATAAATTATACTTCAATAAACTTAATTTTAAAATATGAGCTAGGAAAAACAGCAAAAATTTTATCATACAAAAAGTATTATATTATATTATTCATATTATGCTCACCCCTACTCTTGTATCTTTGTTTTTATTGTCTAGAAATTAAAACTTACTCACCTTTTAAAAACTGGCTAAATCAATCTCATGCATCATCCCCATTTCAGCTCTTTCCTGACACTCTGATCTGTCTTCTCTAAGTCCTTGTTGCTCTGAGAGTCACAATCTAACTCCTTCTTCATGCCATGGAATTTGAGCTTGCTGAGTCAGATACCAGCAAAGAGAGGAGGAAGGACTTAAGGGAAGGGATTGTGTTCAAAGGATGATGAGGTCAAAGCCTTAGATCCTGCTGGACTGGTTTTAAAGACCAGGGCTAACAGCCCAATGCTACAATCAGTGTCAAAACGTTTTCTAGGTGTTTTGGGATATGTTAGGTATGGCTTCCTGGCTGGAGCAAGTTATCTAAAGCCAGGAATCATGTCTAATCCTTCTTGGGCAACACTTGAGATATCCACTGCCCTTGACCTTGAGGTGTAAGACTACTGAGTCTAACATCTCCTGCTCTAATTGAAACCTGGCCTTCCCAAAACTCCGTGTCGCCAGTGACGGACTCAAGAGGTGGTCACTCTCTCACACCTCACGTACCTCAGACTCTATAGATATGGTTGGCGTCTGCCTTGTTCCTCATTGCTGCTTCCAGAACCATATCTCCTCACTTTCTTGAAAAACAAAAAAGCCACATTCTTTTAAACAACATGATATTCTGCTGTTTTACCCTTTTCCTTTCCTCCTTATCACATCTAAGAACTGCTTTGTACACCCCCTCATTTGTCAGTATCTTTGACACCTGATTTACATCTTCCTGTCTCCTCCAATCCTGCTATCAGAGACCTAAAAGGACAGCCCAGCCAGCCCCAAAATTGACTCCTGGAGATTAAATCCATCAGATAAACTTGGGAAATATGAACAGAGATTTAGTTTCCTATGCCTCCTGTTTCTTAACTCCATTCTCTCTCTTCACCAGCGTATAATATTCTTGGGAACTCACTGGACGAGGAGGGAGACATGTGCAACAATAGGATGTGTGGAAAAGTAAAAGATATGAGGCTCTCCAGAAGCCTTCAGGAGGATGATTTGTTCCAAAATGTTTAAGATTTCTTTATAATTTAAGGATTGATTATACAAATGATAAATTTCAGTGTGAGAATGTTGAATAGTTACAGGCAAAGAGAATAAAAATTGAAATTACCCATAATTTTACCAACCAGAGAAAAATCTCTATTATCATTTTAATAAATATCTCTTCCCAGACTTTTCTTTTTAATAAAATGTCATTTTGGGAAATTGTAACATGCTTTTTGCATTTGAAATAACATAAATACATTTCCTAATTAATAAATGTATTTTATTTTACATTTTCGCTTTTAATTTTGTACCATAATATATTCAACAAATTTGCAATTGTTGGCCATTTAGCTCATCTACAGTTTTTTGTTATTATTCATAGAATAAAATGAGTACTTGCAGCTAGATCTTTGTGCACATTCATAATTTCTTTAGGGTAAATTCCTATGACAGAATTTCCGTATTAAAGAATTTGTAATATTACATTGCTCTTAATATCTAAGCATATTTTAGATAGAACATCTAAGTACTGTGAATCACTACCTGTTTTTATGTTTTCTTAGACTATTATTTGACAGAATTCCTAAGCTACATTAACAAGTAACTAAGCTTCTATCAGTGTTAGTATGTATGATTTTTGTTTATTTATTCATTTTTAAAGTTGCTGGCCTGTCTCACATTCATTCAGAAAATATTTTTTTTAGGCCCTAGTATGTGCTGGACACTGTGACAAATGCTAGAAATAGGAAGGAAAGAAGACACATGGAGAAGGATCACAGTGTGATTCAGTATACTCTCCTTGCCCCCATGGGACTAGAGGAAGATGAGTGTGAACTGGCCTACAATGGTCAATAAAAGCTTCAGACTATTAGGAGATGATGTTTCAATGGAATCTTTAGGGAAAGCATTAAGTAGCCCAGCTAACCCAGATGGTCCAGAAAAGGAAGAATACCCCCAAGTAAAGAAAAAAATATGTGCAAAGGCACCTAAACATGAAAGAACACGTCACTTTGTGTAACGGGACCATAATACACAACTACAGCCTTCCTGAAAACTGATAAGCACAATACTTGTTGTTGAGGAAGTTCTGTGTGGGGACTGTATTACTAGATCACCGATATCATTCATAAATTACTGTTCTTTGTTTATTTTTCATTAGAGAAAGAAAAATAGGACTTCTGCAGTACTATTGATTCTGAATAAACTCAGTTCGATTTTCCTGTGTTTGCTAAGGAATTAATGTTTGTCCTCGTCAGAAAAAAGTCCCTCCCCACTACCTCTGTATTAGATAATCTCTGTACAAGGACAGAAATGGTTGAAGTTCAGACCCCACAAGGCTCAAGGGAATTAACACTTCAACCTCAAGAGACACCTTATTTGAAGAACATGGTAGACCTAGTTTTCAAATGTTATACTCTTCTGTGATTAGTAGGAAGAAAAAAATTTTCTTCATTTCTTCATGTAGTCAAAACAAATAATCCTTACAGGATAATTTTTTTTTCTTACTAAAGAGTTTTAAATAAATTATTATACCAAAGAACACACTTTTATCCTATACTCCTCCCATAGCTGAAAAAGTAAAAGTTTTCCATTTATGTACATCTTTAGTGTATTCAAAGCACGTTTACATATTGCTTATTGGAGCCTCAAAACAACCCTGGAAAGTCCTGAGATGCAAAACAGTCCTGAAATCTATCCCTATATTTGAAGAGAAGGAAACCAAAGCTGGAAGAAAGTAGCTTACTCAAACTTACACAATTATTATGACTGAAATATGCTGCTCAGAGATCAGCTTAGCCATCACCTAGTCTAACAAGCCTTCTAAAAAGTCTCGGTCAAGAGTGAACCATTTGTCCTTCTTTTGAGTCCCTATTGCCCTCACGCATGTCCCTACCACAGCACTCATTTTACCAGTGCTTCTCAAACCCTAATGTGCATGCAAATCTCCTTGTTAAATCTTGTTAAAATGGCAATTACGATTCTGTTGATTTGAGGGCGGGGCCTGAGATTCTGTGTTTCTAACAAGATCCTACGTGGTGCAATACTTCTGGTCTAAGGCATTCCAGTGGATCTTTACAGCCTGTTTTTGTGTTGTTCTTGTTTAATTCTCTTGCACTGCACTGTATGCGCTGTAAGGCCAGGAACTATGCATCATTAATCACAGCATTTCCAGCATTTAGCTCAAGATTTGACAGGCTATGAAAGTCTCAGTAAATATGAAATGAATGAATAAGTACATAAATGAATAACTGAAATACATATTTTCTAGCTTACCATGATCTCAGTGGCTAAACACATTGAAGAGTTTTTCTTTCTTGCTCACCTAAGTACATATGAGTACTCCCACTAGGGATCAGAGATAGATGGTAGGGAGTGCTCTGCTCTACTCAGTCACTCAGAGTCCAAGATGATAGAGGCTGTGCCAACTGCAGTATGGGGCTTTCAAGGTCACCTTCAGAATCAGTATCCAACTAGTATATGATGCTTGTAAATAACCCATCACTTCTGCCTCTATTCCAAGAGAATCTGCAAAATGTAGCCTTTGGTTGGGTGGTCACTCTCTAGCAACAACATGCTCTAGAAGAGACCAGGAATCTTAGGTGGACACCGCCCCGTCCACTCCCGGAGGGGGAGGTATCCACCTACGATAGAGCCCCCATGACAACCCAGTGTCCTTTAATGGCACATGGTACTTTCCCAGATTGTACGGCCAAATCCATGATTTTCCCTTTTCCTGGATTTTCTTTACTCCATAAGTCTCCTCTGTTTAGTCCCTACCCATCTTTCAGTGCACATCTAAAAAGATATTTTTATGCAGTTTTCCCAGATCTCCCAAACAAATATGCTATCCTTCTTTTTTAATCTTTCTAATCCTTTGTACTTTTCTAATAACCTCTAACACATCTATCATGCATTTCAGTTATGGGTGTACTTATAAGTTTCCGAAGAGCAGGACTATACCTGAATCATCTTGGTAGCCTTCTCAGTATCTAATGGAAAATCTGACATATAGCAGTAACTCAGTAAATAGTGCCATTTGTAAGTTGAACCAAAAACACGTATAATAAATATAAAGAACTCATCTGGTAAAAACCTTGTTCTATGTTTTTCAACAGAGGAGATAGCTATAACTCCAAAAGTAAAAGAAAGTAGATCTACCAGGGCTCAAAAGCTACAAATATAACTAGAGCCATGGAATAAAAAGAAATACCTCTGGTTCATATACTTACTCTGAGCAACACTGCATTTTATATACTCCTTCTTTAATGGTTTAGACGTACAGTTCTTAACATCACATGGAGACTCATAACCTTCAGAATACAGCATGAATCAGCTAGCTACACTATAAAGAGAATATAAAATGCCATCAAGAATGTCCTAACTGAAACAGTAAACTTTTAAAGTACAAACAATTCATCTGCTAGCAGCCTGGCATTTGGCTGTCTGGAAAGTAAATATGTTAGAAAGATATCTTTAAAGAGATTCTATTAACTGTGTAAGTGATAAATTTTCAATCATGAATCTGTAGGAGATCCAGGTAAGAGGTGCTATGACCTGGCCTTTTCATAGTAGATACTGCATAAGCAATTCCTTGGTCCTACCAGGAAGACTTTCTAATCACCAGACCTTGAATCTGTAGGCTGAGACAGATTTGTCCTCACATACCATTTATGGGGCATGGATTCTTAGACATAAAATCTAGAGAAGAATGTAATTAAAAACATAAATCTAAAAACAAATATGTCCTTCATTATTTTCCCCTTCTGGTTTTTCAAAACTTTGCCTAAGTGGTCTGGTTTGCTTCAAGGTGCTCCAGGGAATCCAATGTCTGAGCTTAACGACTCACCCAGATAAGTAGTTTCTGCTTTGGGTTGAGAAAAGCTGTAGCTTTTCATCTCAAGCCTAGAATCAGCAGCTTTCTGCATCTAAAACTTTTCAGATGGCAGGTGGCTACCTTAGAAGGGAATTAGCTCAAAGAATTAGTTTAGAGACTCTTCCCATGAGGAGGAATCCTCTTCATTCTTTATGCCACTCCGTTGGTTCTCAAACTAGCCCCGGTAAACAAACAGCAGGGAGAGACTGAAGAAAGGCAGATCACTCCAGATTGAAAGGTGGCATTCTTAACACGCAAGGGGACTTATATACTAGGCTTGTCTTGGACGCCGCAAGATTAGATCAAAGCACCCAACCCCCAGAATCTCGAAGTTTATCTAGAAGCCATAACTGTGTTCAGTCATGTCCATCCAGGTGGTCTCAACAACACATTATTCTCTCAAGCCTGTGTTCTTGAGAACAGCTCCCCCTGTGAGAACTGTGGACAGAAGTTACATTCCAAGGACAGGTGAGAGTGTGGGCAGCCTCTGATTGCCTGAGTCCAGCTCGAAGGTCAACCGGCACTCAGATCCTCTCCATGACCTCCTCCAACACTCCACCACCTGTGACTGGCCCTTACACTCTTATACGCCCTGTTCTGCAATGTGCTGTGAATGGTCAGTAAAGGATTGCATAAACATGGAGGACGCTCTTGGGGCTGCTATCTGGCTGCATGTTTATGAAGGCAGACACCACAGCAACAATGGAGGTACACGCAAGAGGAAACGCAGATTAAGGTAATGATTCCCAAAGTGAGTAACAATTTTTTCCACCAAAGGTCCCTGATCCAAACCACTGACTTATTATATGTGACTGACCCACTTAAGGCTTCTATATAAACCTTCAAGATCTGGCAGGTGTGTGTGGAGATCTACTTACCTCGCAGCACCAAAGACAAGCCTCATACGTAAGCTTCCTTGCTTGTTAAAACTGCCACCTACCCATCTGGAGCGGTCTGCTTTCTTTGGGTTCTCCTTGCCCTCTGTGTATTGAGTGACCAGTCTCAGATTTCACTCAGGCAACTTCTGAGGTTGTGAACCAACATTTCCATCACTACCCCACACCCAACTATAAAACAAGTGGGAGCATAAGAATAAAAAGAGGGGAAGAAAATAAGGTAAGCTTGAGCAAAGTTCCTTGCTGGAAGGAGTTAAAAATAGGATCAGGCTAAAAACTTTACAGCTTACACAGAAAAAAATCAGAGTGCAATTGTTTCACCACTCCCCATATGTGTAAAGGAATATCAAGAAAGCTCTGATTTCTCATGTTGATTACTTTAATCTTTATCACTTAACAAGAAAATATAAAATATAAACCTTTTTATCAAGAATTTTAGATACCACAATGTTATGGTTGTCCTAAGGCTAGGCTTTCCTATTAAGGCTTTCCTGGTTCCCCTCTGGGAGCCAGGAGCTTTAGGAAGTACTTCACACCTAACTCTATGGCTGTCATCTCAAAATCTAGGATTTCTGGAAGTTGTGACAAGTAATCCTACAAACCGGATTTATCGATTAAGCTTAAATTATTTTATCAATTAAATTATCAATTCAAGGGGCATTTGAGGATCATCCATGTGATCATGTTGGATATCGCAGGGTCACAAAGTTACGTAATGTAACAGTCTGGGTTAATTGGTAATTTTTGTTGTGGTTTTTGAGAGAGGATGGATATATAAAAGCTTTATAAAGTACAAAAATAATTGTAGGACACAGAGGACTATAAGTTCCAAAAGAAAGGGGAGGACATGAGGATTCAGAGGAGGGAGAGAAGGTATCTGGTTGGATGGACTAAGAAAAGACTTTATAAATGGGCAGGATTTGAGAACAGGATTAAGACTTGAAGGATGGTTAGTATGTATTGTCAAAAGGAAACAAGAAAAGTTTATGTAGAAGAACAATAGACTTCACCGTCATCATCATCATCATCGTTGTGACTGACACTAAGTACTTTATGTTAGGCACTGTGCTAAGTCCTTTATCTGGTTTAACCATCACCACACTGTGCAGTGGTCTGTTATAATCTGCATTTTACAAAAGAGGAAACTGAAACTCTGGTTAATTGCCAAAGACCATATAGCTAAAAGTAACACAATCTGAAACTGAGAGCAGTTCAGTTCAGGTAACTGTGAGAAATACAGTTTGAATAGAGCATTTAGTGCATACAGATAAATAAACAGAACTAAATTTGGCAATGCGGTTCAGAATTTTCCAAGGCCCCAAATGCTGGATTAAGGACTCTGCTTAGTTGACAGGCAATGGGCAGCCACTGAAAGGTTTTGGGCGGGTTTTGACGTTGCCCAAGCTGATGGTATTGTGGAGACCTACTGGGGCAGAGGGAACTAGAAGGACAGTAAGACCAAGAAGTCATTGTCAATTTTACAAATAAGAAGCAAGCTGAGAGTGAAGGCCTTGATAATAAAATGAAGTAAAAGATGTGATAAACGTAATAAGGTCAAATCAACAGAACTTGTCAACTAACTGATTGAATTCTGGAACTCTTAGAGAACATATGAAGTAAGCAGTAACTGCTAGATTTGGGGTTAGAGGCTGAAATGGTGGTTTCAGAAATAGAAGTAGGTAAGAAAAGATTGTTGAAGGGATGATAATACCTAGGAAAGCCTCCTCCTTCTGCTGCAATTCCTCCTCATTCCTGCTCATCATCACCATCATCATAGTCTCTAAGCGATGGCACTTAGTCTGCATTTTATACATATTAAGTAACGTAACACTAAAAGCTAGCTCATGGAGTACACACTAATAATACCCTCATTTTTATAAATAACAAAAGGGGAACACAGACAGGCATGA
The DNA here is from genome assembly GCF_964194185.1 of Rhinolophus hipposideros. NCBI lineage: Eukaryota > Metazoa > Chordata > Mammalia > Chiroptera > Rhinolophidae > Rhinolophus > Rhinolophus hipposideros. The sequence goes on from NC_138049.1 coordinate 39,031,433, forward strand.
CTTGCCAAAGGTCACATCATTAATAAAAATGTAGTGGAGACTGAATTACAAGGCATTCTGGCTCAAGTCCTCCTTTAAAATTTTAAAATGGAATGAAAAACAGACAGACGTCAAAATGTTGTTCTTGTTGGACAAACTTTTTTATTGGTGTTTCTGTATATTGTACACAAGGGAAGTTAGGATTAATAAACAGTCTCATGCTTGCTGAAAGGACCTCTAGCCCTTACAGGACATACAAAATATCAGTACTGAAGCCTTTCCTCTTTTCTATGTCCCACTTTTATCGGAGGTCAAGGTTTGTCTGCTTGCACCTTGCAATGCTCAATTAATTTTCCAGAGGCAGCCTGCTAGAATCTGTCTCCCCCATCCATGGAAACCTCATTCTGCCCTTTATAAGGAATAAAGACATTCTCTCCTCTGCAGAAAGTGTATCTGACCATTTGTACTTTCATTCTTCCGATCTAATATATCTGAACGATGTATGACTCTGCCTAGGTTTCCACTTTTCTTTAACAAGGCAATTTGAAAATATTTACACAGAGTGTTTTGTGTGTGGTGGAGAGCCAAGCTCGTGCTGCGGCGCTGACTACAGAGGAATTGTTTTCATTTTGCTCAATTAGAGTCCCCTCCAGTGTCTTCGGGTGATATATTCACTTGATTTCCTTGTTTCTCCTTTCCTGGTTCCAAAACAATGGAGTTGAACCCCATGCTGCCATGAGAAAGGGCCGAAGAAAAGAAAGCCTGCACCCAAGGAGAAAAGGAAAAGGGAGAGATGGCCAAGTGGAAAGCCCCCCAAGGGCTGCCTGACATCTGGTGGCGTGAGTGGCTGAGCGAGGCAGCAGCTGGCCTAGGCCTTGCCTCTTGTCTCCGGGGATGTAAAATGAGCTGGCAAGACTGGGAGGACACAAAAAATTACACATCATTCTGGCTCAGTATAGCCATTTCACAGAACTCCAGGCCCACAAGCCACATGTAGCTCAAAACCAGCTAACTAATGCTTTAGAACTTTTCCCTAAATTTACTATAATAAATTTTATAAACATACAGAAAAGTTGAAAGTTTGGTACATTGATCATAATTATTCCTACTGCCTAAATTTGACAACTGTTCATATTTTTAACATTTTGCTATATTTGTTTTATCTGTGTGTGTACCCACTCATTAGTATATATTTCTATATGTGTATATTTTTGTTTTACTGAACCATTTGCAAGTACGTTACTAACATCATGGCATTTTATTCATAATCACTTCAGCTTACCACTAATAGAAATTAAAATGTTCTCCTTAAAGAACAGACCAGTATACCTCAAAAAAACTAACAAATATTTGATGTAATGTAATATCCAGACAATATTTAAATTTCCTGTATTGTCCCAAGTATATATTATCGGATCTGTCTAAGTTCAACTTTGCACTTGTGTGTTATATCATGTCACCTTATTTTTTCAAGTTTCTTTTTATTGTAGCATATGCACAGAAAAAAAGGCAGCAAATCATAAGTGTCCAGCTCAGTTTTCACAAAGTGAACACATTTGTGTAACTACCACCCAGATCAAGAAATAAAACATTACCGACATCTCAGAATTCTGCCTCGTGCTCCCTCCCCATCACTTTGCCTCTCCAAAGGTAACCACTACTCTAATATCAACTGCCATTGATAATTTTTGTCTATTTTTGAACTTTACGTAAAAACCTGAAAATACTTTTCATACAGTTCATACTTTATTTTGTCTGGTTTCTTTCAAGCAACATTGTGCTTGTGAAATGCATCAATATTGTTGTATGTAGCAGTAATTCCTGTCTTCTCATTGCTATATACTATTACATTTTACTAATAGTCTACAATTTATTTGTCCATTGTTGATTGGGTATTTGAGTATCCTCTTTTTTCAAATGCATGTTAAGTCTATGCACATTTTTAATTGGGTTTCCAATTGTGAGTTATTTTTAAGTTGAGGACATGAGCTCCTTGTTAAATATATGTATTCCAAATATATTCTCCCACAGTATCTTGCCCTTCACTTTCTTAACTGTGTTTTCTGAAGAGCTGTTTATTTTAATGAATCAGACTTTCTTTTTATGGCTAGTGCTTTTGGTGTCCTTTTTAAGAATTATCTGCCTACTCCAAAGTCATAAACGTTTTCCGTGAGCTTCATTGTTTTACCTATTACACTGAGATATAAAATCCTCTGGATTTGATTTTTATGTGTGACATGAGGTAAGGGTCAGATTCACTTTTTCCATATGGATATCTCATTGAACCATTCCGTCATTATTGAAGCAATCAGTCGTTTTTCTCTTCATTGTTGTGTCAATGTTGTCATATATCAAATGATCACACATTTTAAATGTTATATTTTTCAGTATCATTCAATTCAAAGTATTTTTAATTGCCATTGTTATTTCCTCTTTGACCTATGGGCTATTTCCAAACATTGGGGATTTTTTAGTTATCATTTTATTATTGATTTCAAACTTAATTACAATGTTACCGTAGCAAAAAAAAAAAAGAGTTGTGAAAAACAATCCTAAGACTGGTTATGAAAGAGTAGCTTATGGCTGACAAGTGCTTCTGATGAGAATGGCTAGATAAGCTGGATAAAATATAAAAATTAGCAATATAGTCTAGGAATTGAAAATAACTAACAGAAGACAACAAATGGAATCATAAAACAAACACTAAATAAGTCCTATGAAAAGCAAGAAATGAAGAAAAGAGGAGAAAAAGAAGATGGAATAAATGAAAAACTGGTTCTATGATAGTTATAAACTTAAGTACAATGTAATAACTAAAGAAAGAGATCTAAAAACTCCAATTAAAAGACAAAGATTGTCCAATGTATCACAGAAACAAACAATGCTATTATTTACAAGAAACATAATTTAGATATAAGGATGCACATAGTCTAAAAATAAAAGAATGCACAGTTACTAAGGACATTAATTTGCTATTGCTACTGTAGCAAATTACCAGAAACACAGATTAAAATGGCATAAATTTATTATCTTACAATTCTGGAGGCAAGAAATCGGAAATTAATTTTATGGGGCTAAAATGAAGGTGTCAGCGGGGCTGTGTTGCTTCAGAGGCTCTAGGGGAAAACCTGTTCCTTGCTTTTTGCAGCTTCCAGAGGCTGCCTGCATTCCTTGGCTTGTGGCCGCATTTTGGCAATCACATTTCTCCAACCTCTGCTGCTGTTACATTTCTTTCTTTGACACTTCTAATCAATATATATGGAACACTTATCAATATAACCATACATATTATTTTCAAGTGCTTGTGGTACATTTATCCAAACTGATGACAAAATGTGTTATAAAGTCGATCTCAACACATTCTAATGAATTGAAATCATTGAGAATGTGACGCAAAACATCCTTCATTTGCATAAGCACCAGAAAACTACTTTGTTATACTTCTCTGAACTTCAGGTACTCTATCTTCTAACTGTGGTAAGAATATATTTTAATCACACACACAATATTAAGGTATTTGGATCCAATACTTCTTTGGAAACTCATCCATATCATTTTCTTTCTCAAGAGGAAAAGCATTTAGCCATATTGAGCAAAATGGGGACAATAATCCTAAGTATACTTACAGCTAACCCTGGCTCCTGCCTCCTTAAACCTAGGGAGAAAAGTCGAGTGAGATCCCAACTTTCTTGAGTGCAAGGTCATGGGCTGCCATCCATGTGTGGAATACCCAGTACATTTTGCAGTGGCCCAGAGTGGGTGGAAGACCATCCATGGCTAATTTTTAATTATATGATCTTGGGCAAGTCAGTTAGACATTCTCTCAACCTCTGTCTCTTTTACAAAGTGATCAAAATAATAGCACTTCCTTCATTTACTTGTTGTGAAGCTTAAATGAGATAACACAGGTAAAACAATATAGTTCCTAGTATATTATGCATACTCAATAAATGCTAACAATTTTTTATTTCAATCCTAGCCCACTAACACTTTACTAGTGACTCTTACATGAACATTGAGGGACCTAGAAGGACACGAACATAGCAGATGTGATTTTTGCCCTGAGAGTGGTGAAGAGATTACAAGATTAATTGGTGAAAAATTTCCTGATTCTGTCTCCTATCCACCTAGGGTCTAAAAACCAGATGGTGGATAGGAAGAAAATGTATCTGCTGTGTTAGGATAAAGAAACATATTTATAAACATGTGTGTAAGCCATCTTTTGTGGGAGGTCTCTGTAGGTGTACTTCCATCGGTCTGTCACTGACTATACACATTTACACACATGTGTTTAGTACCTCCTGTGTTCCAGTCATGAGTCAGAGCAGCAGGCATGCCAAGAAACAGCCTATGCCAATTGCCAGTGTTCTAGTTCCTCTACATATTCATGGCATTTAATCTTCACCAATGACTAAAATACATACTATTGATATCCTAATTGGACAGATTAGAAAACTGACACACAAAGAGGGTAAGTTTAAAGGCACACAGATAAATATTAATGACTTAGACCTTGTTCTCATGATGCTCACAGTCTACAGAATGGAATAATTTTTAGAATATTTTTTAACTCCATTAAATGTAATACTATTCAAAAGGTGGCAAGCATCCAGGTAATCAAAAATTAGCTTGATATACAATTTTCATTTAAGTATTTGAAGTCATGTAGCCACAGCCTGTTTCTGTCTCTCTAGCGTTCCTGGTGTCTCATTATTTGTCTACGTAAGAAATATAATCAGCTCCCTGTCCAAGTAATTTTAATGGCCTTTATTGGATTAAACTGGAATTCTTTTGAAATGCTACTAGAAGTACTAATATAACTCTGTTCTAAAAGAAAAAAAAATGCAAACTATGCTAATTACGGGTATAAGTATGTTAACTGACAATTTTGTTAGAAGTGGTATTAAGAAAGCTGGAGTTTATGTATTCAGTTAGTGAGACACCAGCATACCTGAAGTTTAAGAATGACTAAGATATAAAAAGTAACATGTTAGAGAATATTTATCCACTATAAAAAACTTAAAGTTAAGTGCAATGCCTAGGAGGAACATATGATTCACAATGTGGCTATTAAATTGCAATCACGTTAAGAATATTATTTTACCAAGCTTGTGTGTGGCATGCTTTTCACATTGTAAATGTCATCATTGTTGATATAATGGGTGGGTCCAAGGGGACTACATCTGTCTTTGGACTTCAAAATGCCAGTGCTACACTTTTAAAATGTAATATAAATATTGCTTTAAAGGAGACTATTCTCAAGAAACCACAGTCATGCATGAAGGAAATACTGTTAGGAGCCTGGAGCTGTAGAATATAGTTTCCTGAAGTTAAAAAGGATCTGGGAGTTTCCTTAGGATTTGAGGGTAGAAGAGAGGACTTAAGTCAACAGATATTAATAAACAATCATCTGAGTAACTACTCTGTGGAAGCAATTATGCTTGGGGCTTAGATGCTTCTTCACTACATTTTTTAAATGTGGTTTTGTTGTGTTCTATGCTTTCTCTCCTACCATCCCCTTCCAACACCACACACACACACACACACACACACACACACACACACACACACTTAAATATACTATAAAGAAAAGAATATATTTTTATCATATCTTTGGTACCTAGTAGAGTGCCCATATTTTGTGGTCAATACATAATTGATAGATGAATAAATGAAACAAAAAGACGTAAGACACAGCCTTTGCCCTTACGAAGAGGCAGCATGGACTAGAAGAAAGAGAACTGAAATGGGAGGGCAGAGACCTGGTTCTCAGCTTTTTTAGGCCAGGTCTTTAGTTGTTAACCTTGAGCAGAGGACCTCAATTTCTTCATGTGTAAAGTAATTAGGCTATCTCTATGATCTTATTTTTATTTTAAAATTCAGTCATTCTATGTCAATCTTTAAATACACAAAGAATGTCCATCTTCAAGTATAAAAATGAGAGAGCATTTGCTCAGGGTGTTTCTGGGAGGCAGATCTCTAAGCCAGACGGATTTCAGCACTGCATTAGCTTCCCTTGGCTTCTGTAACAAGTTAACACAAACTTGGTAGCTTAAAACCACAGAAATGTGTTCTCTCCCAGTGCTGGACAACGGAGTCCAAACTCAAGGAGTCAACAGAGCCACAATCCCTCCAGTGGTTCATGGGGAAATTTTGTTTCTTAATCCTTCTAGCTTCTGTAATCCATCGGCATTCCTTGACTTGTGATTCTGTCTTCACATGGTAAATATTGTATACACTTATGTAATCCACTTCACTCATTAATCCTCTCCATTACTATATATTTTTCTACTCCAGAGATAAGGAAAATGAGGCTTGGGGAGGGCCGATAACTGACCCAAATTAACAAGCTGATAAATGTTAGAGATGATATTTTGACACAATAGCTCATGTTCTTTCTAGCACACTGTGTTTCTCATTTAAAATAATTGACCTATTATGTCCCTTCCAAAAACTAAGAGACTCCATGATCTCTATAAAATCACTATTTTTTATAAATTTCAAACAATATCCTCCTCTTTGTTGTATTTCTTTATTCGAGTTGGTTTTAGTCTCACAATATGTGCTCTTCCCAAGGAAATTTTCTCAGATTATGCCCGAGAACCACACTTTCTACTTGTTTTGGATAGCCAACACTTTAGCTAAGTGTGCTGTTATTCACTGAAGTATGAAGGACTAAGCACAGGACACTACCCATGGTAAATACTGAAAATATGTGAAGAGGTGAATTAGATCTGGGGAGTTCGGGGAGCATGAGGAGTAACCAGCATGAATAAAACAGAGACAGGAAGCTGATCTGTTCTGAGGAATAGATTTGCCATAGGTAGATTTGCAATAGGTTTGCAATAGTTAGAATGTGGTCAGAAGGACCACACGAGTAGTTTAAACTTGATGTTTCAGGTAAGAAGAAGCCAATAAAGGTGTTTGATCAGATGTGTTGCAAGAATAAAAGCAATCTTTCAGAAATATTCTCCTAGCAGTACGATGCAGGATGAACTGCAGCTGGCAAGAGAATGGAACCAGATGCGTCCACGCACAATTGATACAGAAATCCAAGCATGACCTAATGAGGGCTCAGACAGGGATGGTGGAGTAGGGATGATGTCTCAGCACTGAACTAAGCTGCATTTATATTTCCCTAAGACAATTATCTGTTTAAGTTACTTAGGGAGCTTAAGTGGTAATGTTGTTGCTCACGTATTTAATAATACTTTTTCAAAAAAAGCTGATATATTACACAGTATTTTCTTCTCAAGGCCTTGTATTCCTTTCTCTTTAATGTACTGGAGCTCTTATCTACTTGACACTATCCCAAAATACGCCTTTTAAAAAAGCTAATACTTGGGAGAAAACTTGAGTTTTCATTAAAAGTTGATTAACAAGTGCAGCTGTGAGGGGCTAGCCAGCATCAGAAGGCCTGCGTTTTGATCCCAGGTCTACCAATTAGAAGCTGTGTAGCTTGAGGCAAGTTATTTCACCATTCTGAACTTCAATTTCCTCGGCTATAAAATGAAGATTACAGTACCTATCTGCAATATTATGGCCAAATTTAAATGGAAAAAAAAAAGGTACATGCAAGAACTTCATACATTTTACAGTGCAATGTGAGTGCAGAATTTTATTTTTGTGCACAATTATACATAAATCGAAACACAATCATCAAAAAATAGAAAACTCTTTCATAATGAAACTTCCTTAAAAATCTCCACAGTTACTCATTTCCTGCAGGTATTGGGGTACACTCAGCAGCAGAAAAAGGGCATCAGTCAAGCAGGTGGTATCAGAAATACTACCCATCAGGAATATGGCCCAAGTCTCTCCTCCCGCTACCTTGTCGAAAGGGAAGAAGGCTGCGGGGAAGAAGGCGGAGCCAGCCCCTGCTGTCATGTAGAAGCAGGAGGCCAAGAAGGTGGTAGGTAAATCCCCTGTTTGAGGAAAGGCCCAAGAATTTTGGCATTGAACAGAACATCCAGCCCCAAAGGGACTTCATCTGCTTTGTCGACTGGCCCTGGTACCTTCAGCAGCAAGGGCATAGAGCTATTCTCTATAAACGCCTAAAAGTGCTTCCTGCCATTAACCATTTCACCCAGGCCTTGTACCGCCAGACTGGCTAAGCTGGCTCACAAGTACAGACCAGAGACAAAGCAAGAGAATAAGCAGAGATCACTGGCTCAAGCTGAGAAAAAAGATGCCAGCAAAGGGGAAGGTCCCCACCAAGAGGGCACTGGTCCTTCGAGCAGAGGTTAATATTGTCACCACTTTGGTGGAGAACAAGAAGGCCCAGCTGGCGGTGACTGCACATGACCGGGATCCCATGGAGCTGGTTGTCTTCCTGCCTTCCCTGTGCCTTAAGATGGGGCTTCCCTACTGCATTATCAAGGGAAAGGCCAGACTGGGGCATCTAGCACACAGGAAGACCTGCACCACCACTGCCTTCACACAGGTTAACTCAGAAGACAAAGGAGCACTGGCTAAGCTGGTGGGAGCTGTCCATACCAATTACAATGACAGATATGATGAGATCGCTGTCACTGGGGAAGCAACATCCTGGGCCCCAAATCAGTGACTCACATTGCCAAGCTGGAAAAGACAAAGGCTAATGAACTTGCCACCGAGCTGGGCTGAGTGTACACTGTTGGCGTTTTCTGTATATAAAAGTAACAAAAAGTCTCCTTTAAGAAAAAAAGAATAGGACACAGGCAGGTCTGTAAACAATAGTCGTGGTACATGACAGACAGAAAACACACCAAGACTTGGACAAATGGGCTGGGTGTCAGGAAGGGCAGGCACTGGTGCTGGAATCCTGGAGTTCAGGCCAGGGAGGATTTGCAATGGTGAAGCCAAACCCCAATTTTAGAGAAACTTAGCGACAGTAAAACCAAGGCACAAGGAGTATTGGCACAAGGGCAAAACCAGAGAGCCATATACAGAAGTGGCTTACAAGGAAAGAATTTGGCATAAGGAATAAGGCAACAATTTAGTTATGGAACCATGTAGCCATAAGGATCATACAGTGCTGAAGCTGCCTGAGCTACCGACCTCAGGTTCTAGAAATTTCTTCTCAGCTGGTAAGGTTGGTATGTTTTCAAACTTAAGTGCAGGAGGTTATATTTATGCCTATTAAATTTCATCTTATTTCTTTTGGCCCATCAGTCCAGCGTGTCAGTATCTTTTTGAATCTTGACACTGTCATTCAAAGACTTAGTTGTTGCCACCAGTTTCATGTCACCTGTAGATTTGATGAATGTGCTTTCCATGCTTTGCCACTGGTTTATTAAAAGTTTTGTAGAGCCCTGTGGCACATCCTTAAAACTTCCTCTAGGAGATAGCCAACTTCAAAGCCAGCTTCACTCTCAGTGAGCCTCATTTCTTCACCTTTCTACAAAAGCGTAAAGAGGACTGTCAGACGTCTTCCTAAAATCTCAAAACACTGAAAGTCCTAGCTCTGTCCTTGATTTTCTACTCTACACTCCCCTCTTACTCTTAGCTATCTCTGCACACATGCTCATCTCCTCCCCTCACCTCCTCCCACCTTGAAATAATAGTCACTCTTTGTGCCAAGGTCTACTCCCTTCACCTGTGCCATGAATCCCAGCACCTCTAATACCTTCTACATCGTTTAATGCATCACATTTCCTCTATCTGTTTTCCACCTCCTCCTTTCCACCAGCTTCTCAGCCTAGCACAGTATGCATCAGAATCTCCTGGATGGCTTGTTAAATCACAGGTTCCTGGGGACCAAAAATTTGCATTTCTAACAAGTTCCAATGGTTCTAACATGTGGTACTTGGACCAGCAGCACCTGGGAACTTGTCAGATATGCACATCCTTAGGCCCCACTCTAGAGCTAGTAATTAACACTGTGGAGGGGGAATGGCTAGAGTTCAGAAAACTGTGTTTTAACCAGCACTCCAGGTGATTCTCATGCATGCTAAATCTGAGACTCACTGGTCAGCTTATTGAGTAAAAACAGGACTTTGCAGCCAGGGAAATTTGAATCCAGATCCCTGCTGTGTTCCTTCCTACCTGTGTACTGTGGTCACCTGACTTACCTTCCCAAAGCCTCAATGTTCCAATCTATACGCTGGGAATGATAATACCTACCTCTGTGGGCAGAAATGAAAATTAAATGAGATAGTGTAGGTAAAAAAAAAACTCAGTACAATGCCTAAATATTCAATAAATGGAAGCAATATTTGCTTAATCTATTAGGAAAGTCTAAATCTCTGTCATCACTTAAAAAAAAAAAAGTCTCTCCCTCTACTCTGTCTTACTGTGACCTTCATAGCCAAACCCATAAAAATTTCCATTCTCTGTCTCCAATTTCTCACATCTCATCACTCCTTAGATTGCCACAGTTGGCTTGCAAAAGTAGTGGACTCTGCAGCTCTCATTTTTCTAGCCTCTGTATTCTTTCCTTCATGACATTCTCTCTTTCCTTGGTTTTCCTCTTCCCCCTTTCATGATGTTGCTCCCACCTTCCTGCTGGTTCTGCCTTTGTCTCTTTAACTGGCTCTTCCCCCATTAACTGCCTTTTCAGTGTTCTCCATAATTCATCTTTGTTTCTTCTCACCCATGACTACAGCTTTACCTACCACCTATCTGCATTCCCAGACAAGAGCTCTCTGGATGTCCAGACATCTCCAACTGACAGCTCAATATCCCAACTCAGAAGACCTGTGGCACCTCAAAGTCAACACAACCCAAAGATCAAACCCATGCTGCTCCCTGACATGTTTCTTCTTCTCAATTCCGTATGTTCTCAGAGACTGGGGGGAGAGAACGGGGCTCTAAAGGTCAGAGTCAGGGTCCAACTATCTCTGATCTCTCCTATCTGGCCTCAGAGCCAATTAAGCACATAATAACATATATGTTTATTGAATCCGTGAATCAATAAAGTGAATTATGTCATATTGTCTAGTAAATTTCATAAAAAGAAGTTAAATACTCTAATAGGAAAAAGAAAACAATTGCTTCCTAAATCCACACTGTTAGTTGGAGTCATCACTTCCCCGTCTAGATCTTGACTTCAAATGCACCAGTCTTTAGTATCTGAAATCTACCTTTCCCTTATTAAAAATCAGGATATTTACCCATTCCAGACTTTGCATACCTCTCTTCATAAATCCTCCAACATGATCAAGAGTAGTTTTGTAATCACACCAGTAAGCACTTTAATTCTGCTAGAATACCGTTTGCCCAGAAATTTGAACACCTTTAGAGCAGTTAAGTGTTTCCTCAATATTGCTTATCTGGGGTTTCTGGTCCTTTTTAAGTATGTTTGTTCTGCTCTTTTTAACTTGAAGGTCATTCTCCTTGATACTAGAAAAGTAGAGGTGAAATCAAAGTTGAGTACTTTTGTTCTCTCAGTCATGTAGCCTTCAACCATCCATCCCTACTCCATTGAGTCTTTATCCCTTCCTGATGCTTGAGTGAAAAATACAGTTTGGCATGTTGTTTTTCTATCATCTTTAGCATTCTTATCACGATGAGTTTTAGTCTTGCTGATTATATTCTTACATTTTTAGCCACTTTAGGAGTATTCATTCTTGGCAATGAGCACCTCCTTCAGTCTTTTGTATCCTGGCCAAAGGAGAGCAGGTGAAGAGACGAAGGAGCTAGAGAGCCAGGCTGAGAAGGGAGCAGGTGTCCCCCTGCCCTGAGGAGGTCCAAGCGGTCTAAGCAGCACAGGTATCAGAAGGACACAAAGCTGAGCACCAGCTCTCAGCAACCAGAAAATGCAAGCCCAGGGCTGGCCAGATGTTTCCCGTTGAACCAGACATGCAAGTATTTTAGCTTCTTATCTGATAACATGAACATTTCAAATTGGTTGTTATTTTAATTTTAGATTTGCCTATCTTAATTCCAGATTGCTATTTAATCATCAGTGGTTTGGAACATTTCAGCTTTTAGTTTCTTACTAAGTTAAGTATTTAATGATCTGTAAACAAACACTTGAGAAGATGCTACTTAAAGGGCCTCTAATCCCTCTGTACTTTGTTAAATGGATAAATTCACTCTTAAATTATCTTCTGATTTGTAAGTAAGCATTCTGCTACTAATGTCAAAAAAACTGGGGTTGGGGGTGGTGGTCATTGAAGGGAAGGAAGCATCGCTTTAAAAAATCTTTTGGGCTTTTTCAGTTCCCACACCAGCTGGAGGTAAAATCTTTTTGTGGAGGTTCTCTGGCCATCATAACTGGGAGGGAGGGTTTGGGAAAGGGAAAAAAAAGCAGGGGGTGAGAGTATGGGATTAAGAGTGCCCCAGGACCCTGACAGGGAAGGAGAACCTATGTGAGTTTAGGGTCAAATCCAAGAAGAGAAATTCCAAGAAGAATTGACAGGAATGAGATATAGAGAAAGATTAATTTAAACACACAGTTGATTTCTTAGACAAAAGGAGACCAAAGCCAGAGGAAACATTAAAAAGCAAATAAGGGAAACTGAACAAGTATGATTAGAAAAGTCTATGATAAAACAATTGCTCATTGTCAACCCTCACTTCAGATTCCAAGAATGGAATTCATATTCAGCAGGTAGTCATGCTTGGAGCACGTCCTTTATAAAACATGCGCTCACCCCTGAGACCTCACTATTGCTTTAGATAACTTAATTTTACCCTTTATAAGAACCATTTCTTACAGGTCTGTCAGATTTTCTTTTACTTCTTTTCTTTCTTTCTGGCTTTTTCTTTTTTATCTTTTTTTTTTCTTTAATAGCCATTCATGCCTCGTGGTTCTTTTCTAGAATCTCAAGTTTAGGGATTATGCTTTTTGAGAAACATGTCTCACCCTAGAAGTTACAGTTCTTTGTCCTGGCTATTACATGTATCATAATCGCTTCCTCTTGAGAAATTAATCTTCCCTTATTCATCAGAATTAGGTCCAGAGCAGCAGTTCCTTTTTTCACTTCTAGGAAATGAAACTGTCAGGAGAGCAAATATAGTATACTCAGATGTTCTTCCAATTTATTGTCATCATTGTCTCTTATTTGAATATCTGCTACAATGAGGTTTTAGCTACAGTCCCCACTGAGATTATAGAAGTAGAAACAGATCCACAACACTGTCAAGCAGACTCTGATCACAGAAAGGCTCACCATCCAGGTAATAGCACAAGTTTTCTTGGTTTCTAAGACTACCATGGCATGGGGAAGTGAAAATGAGCAAGCATCTTAGGGCCAGGGTCACCAACATTAAGTCCTAGCCTGAAGCAATGGGGAAAGCAGAAGTCAAAGGGAGGAACAAAACTGGAGGTGGTGAGGTGTACAAAGATCCCAAATGCCAGGAGGGGATTGTGCAAAAATCAAACATGGCGTGCTTCCCAAATGATGGAAGCCAATATTTGGTTTTGGAGCCAAGAGTTCATTAGGGAATAAATAAATAAATAGGCAAGTACAACAGTTGTGTGTTTTACAGGTTCGTGAGAGCAGAATTTCATTTGTTTGTTCATTACTCTATCCCAGGGTCCTAGCGAAGCTGCTGGCATATACTACGCTGTTTCCCCTAAAATAAGACCTAGCCAGCCAATCAGCTCTAATGCATCTTTTGGAGCAAAAATTAATATAAGACCCAGTCTTAAACTATATTATATTTATTATATATTACATTATATTATATTATACTATATTATATCACAAGACCCAGTCTTATATTATAGTAAAATAAGACCAGGTCTTATATTAATTTTTGCTCTAAAAGACGCATTAGAACTGATTGTCCGACTAGGTCTTATTTTCGGGGGAAACACGGTAAATGCTCAAGAAATTAGTAGTGTCCTTTCCAACCTGGGCCCAGCAAAATGGCTCCCCCAAAGAAGGGTGGCAGGAAGAAGAAGGGCCATTCTGCCATCAACAAGGTAGTGACCAGGGAATACATCATCAATGTTCACAAGCACATCCTTTGAGTGGGTTTCAAGAAGTGTGCCCCTCCGGCACTCAAAAAGATCCCGAAATTTTCCATGAAGGAGATGGGAACCCCAGATGTGCATATTGACATCTGACTCAACCAAGTTTCTTGGACCAAAGGAATAAGGAATGTCCATACCGCATCTAGGTGCAGTTGTCCAGAAAGTGTAATGAGGATGAAGATTCACCAAATAAGCTCTATGTATTGGTTGCCTACATACCTGTCACCACTTTCAAAAATCCACAAACAGTTCATGTGGATGAGAACTAACTGCTGATTGTATAATAAAGTAATAAAACTGCCAAAAAAAAAAAGAAAGAAAGAAATTAGTAGTGAATCAATCAAACATCCATGTTTGCAACATTTGTTTAAAGAACTAGACTAGCATAGGTGTGGTACACAATAATTAGAACTGATTTAAAGGGCCAACGCTCCAGTGGAGGCGGTGCTGCAGCACTACGTCAGCCCATGTGGCCAGGGTCCAGCCTCTGTCAGAGTTGCCATCAAATCATACTCCTCCTGCAGTTTCAATACCACTAAGCCATCCCCACTAATAAGAGATAAGAGAAAGTGTCTGGGTACTTTTGTTGTAGCACCTTTGCCATAGACATCTTTTCCACAAACATTTTTACTACATTTTTGCCACAAACATTTGTACCAAGTAACTAGCTGGCCATGAGGCTATTTTGCCATTTAAAAAAAAGATATGATCATGACAAATAACAGAGGAACATTAAAAATGGCATAGTGAAATACAAAAAAGTGAATAATAAAATTAAAAATACTTTCTTTAAAATAAATGTAGATTCATGGCGACATTGTACAAATAACTGATCTTATCTTGTGGATTGTACCTAAGCACTTCTCTTCACTCTAAGAGAAATGTGGATTCAACTCTGCACCTTCAATGAAGGCCTCTGCCTCACTTCCTCTTCCCAATGTAGTTTCTTTCAAAATAAGAAATCAACTCTTGGGGCAAATCATCCTCATCTGGAAGGAATATTAACTATTTTAAGACCACGCCACCACGAAGTTTACTTATCACTCTATAGACTGTTATGAGGGCCAGCTAAGATTTACATATAATATAAAAATGGAAGTAACTGCAAGAACTTCATCAATGGAAAAATGAAACCAAACTTATGACTAGCTTAAACACATTAAGTGTGCTGAAGGTGGTTGATTTGTTAATGGAGAAATGAAACCAACCAAACAAAAGAAAACCCAGCTGCCCACCAGTTAGTTTATTTTTTTTTTCAGGGTAGTTGATTGATTTGTCCATGGAGAAATAAACCCAAACAACAACAAAAACTGTCAACCAGTTATCTTTTTTACAGCAAAAGTGACTTGCAGCCAATTAATTATGTGGTAAAAATGTTTACAGCAAAAATACTTGTGACAAAGATGTCTACGGAGAAGATGCTATGGTAAAAATATCAAAATTGCCTTTTATGTAAGTATAAATAGACTGCACACTTCAAACAAACAATTACTTTCATGAAAGGTTTTTTTCTAAACAAAAGTAATCTGAAACCTTAGAGGACACTATTAAATATATTTTCACCTTGGTTAAAATTGTTACTAGTGGGAACCTTTAGGAAGACATTAATGGGCTTTTTAAAATGTTTGTGCTGCAAACAGGAATGGATTTCATACCTATCTGAACGGTATAATCATTTAATAATTCTGCAATTCTAAGCTAAAATTTTTATAAGAGAAATGATCCCACTATCATCACTTACGACAAAGTCTTCCCAGTGAGTTCAAAAGATTTTTGCTTATTATAACACTACACAGCAAGATTTTTTCCTCTGATAATCTTTGCAACAGTGGAATCCTAATATCCAACTCTTTGTAACTTTAAAATGTTGTGAATCTTTGAACCTCACTTTTGTAAGAATACTGGGTGCTTTCTGTGCCAGTTTGCCTGATCCTGACCTTCACCCTCCTCCCTCAGGGGAGCATGGTGGAGCACTCTGTAAACCACCAGAAGGTGTGGCAAAGGGTGAATGCGCAAGAACACATTTCCCATGGATGGATGAGCTTGCCTGAGTCTCTCTCCTGATGTCAGCTTGCTTTGGGGATGATAATCTTGTGGCCATGTCCCTGCTGTTGAGAAAGCTGAGCACAAGGAAATGTCGTAGAAGGCAGCAAATGGGGAGCAACACCTCAGTTCAATCTTTCTCAAATTGTCACTGAGACACAGAAACCATAGATGCTGCATTTCAATGGGTAATAATAAAAGCTAAATGCATGGAAATCATTGTGGGGTGTTCTACTTTATAGAGTGAGAGATGACTTAAAATGGGTCATAGGAAAATGAATGAGAAAGCTCTTCTGTCTAAATCTCTTTCTTTCCAGGTACCCAAAAAAGGCTAGAATTCTATGCTTAGTTCACAGATGATCATGACCACAATTAGAACAACGGGGAGGAGAGAAAAAGCATTTTATTTCCTCTACCAACTCCCCTTGCCTTAGCTCTCGCCCTGGCCACAGTCCCTTGGGGCTGTGGTTGGTTATGGGAGTGAGCAGCTAGCTGGCTACTAAATGAGAAACGAGGAGAAATAAACTCTGATGCCAAGCCAAGGTGAAAGTCACCCATGAAAGCAGGATATATGATCAAAAGGAATCAATCATCCTAGATATGGCATGATTCTAACACCAATTCCAATGTGTAGGGGTATTTCCCACACCACCAAATTCTTGGATACCAGCTGGGAATCCTACAATTCAACTAAAGTCTGACACTATCCACCTGGAGATAGCATCAGCTCCCACAGGTTAAAGGACTCAGTCTTACAAGACTGCACTCCATTTCAAACGCCAATCTCAAGCCCAGATTATTACCTGTACTTCTACTTGGGATCTACCAGCTACAGATCAGGCATTTCAACAACCTCATCCTTGGTCTTTATTAATTCACTAGAGTGGCTTACAGAACTCAGAGAAACATTTTACTTGTTACCATATTACCAGTTTGTTATGGAAGAACATAACTCAGGAACAGCCAGAAGGAAGAGACACATAGGGCGAAGTATGGGAAAAAGGCACAGAGCTTCCACGCACTCTCTCTCCCAGTGCAGAGCTCTCCCTGCATCTCTACTTGTTCACCAACCCAGAAGCTCTCTGAACCGTGTTCTTTTGGGTTTTTATAGAGGCTTCATTATATAGACTAGATTGATTAAATCATGCGTCATTGAGGATTAAATTCATTCTCCAGTCCCTCTCCCTTTCCTGGGTGCGTTGTGGCAGTTGGGGGCGGGGGGGAAGGCGGGAAGTACTGAAAGTTCTAACCTTCTAATTACAAGGTTGGTTCCATTGGCAACCAGCCTCCATTCTTAGGTTACACAAGGGCTTTCCTAAAGTCACCTCATTAACATAACAAAAAAACACGTTGAACACTTTCTATACTTTAGGAAATTCTAAAGAAAGCTCTAAAGCATCCTGACCACGGCCACATAGAAAAATGGGATCTCAAGCTAGAAGTCTAAAAAAATGAGAATAGGCAAGACTAAGAGAATGAGCTCAGGAGACTGAGTCCCGAAATGTCCTCTGACAAAATGCTACAGGAAAAGGGTATGAGAATCCATGTGTGTTTTCTTAGGCAGGACGTTGGGGGGCAGCACTTAATGGCATCATGCTTATCAGGACATTTTTAGGATTATACCCCCAGTTCTTTACATGATTACATAATAATATAAGCACATAAAGTGTGTGTGTGTGTGTGTGTGTGTGTATGTGTGTGTGTTGAAAAGGATGTTTCTACCTGGTCCTTTAAGGATTCACAACGGCAACTAACAGTCTTCCTAGGTAGGCAAGTCATTAATTTTATTACTATGAGCATAAGGTAAAGTCTAGCATTGGGATGGAATAAATGCTATTCTTCACATCTATAATCCATGCTCAGAGAATGTGTTTTGTTCAGCAAGAGTGGAAAAGTGAGATAAATAAAGCTTCTTTTCTACAGAGTTCATGATATATGAAGAATTATGTAGGTTATTATTAATGCCATGTAAGCACCTTCTTTAAAAATCGAGAAAAATGCTCTGAGAGGACCTGAATTACACATGTGCGGAATATCTCCATATCTGCTTAACTGATGTGTGTCACAGGAAGGGATAATGTGAAAATAAAACAGGAAACATGAAACAAATCCATTTATAACACATGAAAATGGGCAGGTAAGAGAGTTGGCATGCATGAGGTATAGAAAAAGAATGCATTTGCACATAATGCTCCTGATGAATTGTTCAAGAACACTTCACCCTTGGAGAAGGATTCCCTTTAATTCTGTCAAGGTTGGTGTCTGCATGGGTTATGTGCCAAGTAATTGTCCAGTTTCAAGTTAACAGTGTCGAAAGGCTATTTTAAAGATGAATGGGAACATAAAACATATTTTGTCCTATTCCCCACTTTAAATATGTCTCTGGAACAAAACTTGTACTTGAAATGAAATGGAGAAATGTGATTTTTATGAGTTACTAGATTTTTTTTTTCCTTCACATCACTGACAGTAGAACAGAAACATTTAAAGGAAGACAGCCCAATGTCATGGAAGTATTTGTACATTTGTTCCTACTGTGGCACACAAGGGAAATATCCAACCGCTCACCCCACCCCGACTAAAAGCAGGACATTATTTAGGCTCTGCCATCACACTCCAATGCTTTCCAATAGCTAAAAGAATTTTGAATTTCTTCCCATAGGAACTGTAAACAAAAAAATAGACTTTTCTGAAACATACTATCAATAAATTATATCCATTTTACTTTCTGAAATAGTTACTTTTTAAAAATATATGCTAAGAAAAATGAAAGGAAACAAAAAGGTCTTCCATTTATGAATTGCTCTTTTTTATACATACTATTTCCAAGACCAGACAAATCATGATAATCTTCCTAACAGAGATACACAATTCCACCTAAGAATTACCATTTTCCTAAACTAGTGAAAGACAATGTTTTCATTAGATGCTGAGGTAAATCATCTGTATATGCTCACATGTGCACCCTGGCAATTCCTTTTGAATTTCAAGGTTATGAATAATTCCCAAACTCAAGTTTATGCTGGTATTTTAATATGGATTATTTCTACTCCTCTGCTGGTGTCATTTCTTTTGATCTAATCATTATCCCTTACAGGCTGGCACTAGTCCATTCAGTACACTAATGGGTACCAAGCCATCATCCCACCTAAGAATATCAATTATGTTTTGAAAGCATACAATTTGATTCATGCAGAAACCACTGTAAATGCATCATACTGTTTTCGTAAAGACTCTCTTATTTACTTTAAACAGGGTTGTGCCTTTTGCTGTTTGGCCATGTACCAACTGTTTATCCTTTTCAGTCTTTTCAAGAAATCTTAAAGAAGAAAAAGGAAATCTTGACTTCAAGAATACATTTTTTTGTTCTTATAAAAATCATTTCCTTTTATGAATAGCTGAAACGAGGCAAAGCTTCAAAGCCACAGCCTAAAGTGCCATAAATACTGTACTGTAGGGACAGCTTTCAACCAGTTTGATCAATCAGCCAAGGAACTCTCCGCCAGCTGCTGTGTGCTTCCCCACTTTTTCTCCTCATGCACATCTAAAAAGGATACTGGACTACAAGCCCTAGTAGATTTCCTATTTAAGGCCTGTTAGCAAGGGATTCCCACAATAGAAGCTGGATACACACACGCTCACATGCAGCCTCTCTCCTTCACCCACTCAGGATTATCAGGACTCCACCACTGGCCAGCTCTATAGCCTGATTTCTAGAAGCTCGTATGAGCCCACAATTTGACACAAAAAAAGCCTGCCTTTTTCTATTTCTTTTTAATAGGATCATGGCAGGCCATGTCCACCCACATTGCTCAAGACCTCTGATCCTATAGACCAAACCTCCTGCACCCTCTTCATACTCATTAGTGCACCCACAGGCACTGACACACAGGCGTATGTACACATATGCTCACAGCCTTGTCAGGGGTGGCCACCCTTTCCTCCTCCTGCCCACAAACCATGTGACAGAGACAGCAACAAGAAAACATCATTTCATCTCCTCAAACCAATCCCATTGCCCTTCGTTCAGTGGAAGTGGTACGCCTTTCTGCATGGGGCCTTCTCCCCATGCAGCCCTGGGCTTCTCCAGACACATGCTCATTGAGAAATAATTAGCACAGCTGTACAGTGGAGAAGACAGATAAACAATCAAAGTACAGTTGAAAATTGCCCTGTGTGGTCAGAGTACCATGCTCTGCCAGGGCCAGTGTGGCAGAAGGGGGCTGTCTCTTCCCATGTCATTCTTCTGGGATTAGCTGTGTCAGCTCATGTAGAAAAGTCCTCATTAAAAATAGCCAAAACCTGAAACTTATATTGCACATGAAAGAAGACTGAGAGAGTGTCTGTTCATACACCTATCCTTGGTGGATTATGGCATAGTTTTGTCTGGTTCTTCTTACCATAACTCTTAGGATTTTGAAAAACATAGTCAAATGATTTTGGCCATTTCCCCTCACTTAAACTCTTCAAAATAGACAAATAAAATGTATTTGTAAATACTTTTCCAATGTTTTTACAGGCACATCCATGCATATTTAAAACTACTTCTGCTTTTGCTAAGTTTTTCACTTAAATATTGTATTTCTTTCCATGAAATGTTCTTCAATAATACTTTTGCAATTAAATATTCTTTGACACCATTTTTGGGGCATTTATTAATTTAATTAAACATTAAACATTTAGGTGTAAATGGGAACAGATTCATCTGTGACATGGATCTGATATAGCCTGCAAAAGTCCAGATCTCATCTTGTACCAAGGAGAAGTATTCTCTGTTCTATAATACATGTTAAAGACGTGGATGTTTGTTCTCACTGATGGTTTCCAATTCTTGAGAACTTACGTATTGGTCTTCATTAAATCTAGGGGTGATACTGGGTGGCTGAGTGTGAAATATTATTTATCTCATTTATAAAAAATAAACTATTTTTTACTAATCCATAACTATAGCTACATTTGTTGTTAGACACTCCATAAAACACTTATGATTGTTCAATTCTAATTTTTAGGCTAAAAGAGCATGAGTACAGCTGATAATCTATGGAGTTCCCTTTCTCACTGTAGAGCCTCTTAAACTCTAATCATTTTGTGACAAAAGCACAACACATATCAGCACACAAGCATTCATTTTGGTATGAACGGAAGATTGTTGATTGTGCTTGGCCTTTAACTCTGTAGACCAGGAGCAATTATAGGTTAAGATTATGTCCCTAAGCTGGTAACTCTTACAAAGAACCTCCCTTTAGCACTATCATGAGACTTGGGATCTGTAGACAGCTTCCTAAAAGATCAAATCATAATTTAAATGTTTTAAACTTATATTTTAATGAAATAAAATCCCTTTAGGATGATTTGAAAGCACATTCTCCAGCCATATAGAGAAGAAAAAATATCCCTCCCATACATGTACTAATAGTATTTATAGACAATTAATTGGTTCAGCTGCCTAATGATTATTAGAAAGAATAGGTTATGACCAATAATTCTGAAGGTAACAATCATTATTTTTGGCAGCTATTTCTTGGTTCAATTAGTTTGTATACAATAATTCCATCTAACAAATCATTCATATGCTTGTTTAGCACCTTAGTAGTTTCACTGGGAAGCTCTTTTGTCAAACCAGATATTTCTTGAGCAAATTACTGAAAATCTATGACTGACAGGCAATTGGCACTCCTACTCTCAAAAAATCCCGGGATATATTATATCCACCACATTCTACAGTATAGAGCTTTGGGGCATTGAATATTCATTTGTTTTTGTTAGTGGTGCAGAAGTAGAGGGGTTTTCTATAAAAAAGACCTTTTGAGCCATCTCAGTGGAGAATTGAAATGACCATCCATTTAGTCTGAGTTTTAGCTGTATTCTAATAGGAGCATCAAAAATGAGACGGCTGATAATGGAGGAAGATAAGATCTGCAGAGACTTCTAGAGAATATGACCTCTGAAATGATTCAAGAGGACAAGTGGGCTAGGTCTTGAAAAGGAAAGGGGAGGAATGGCCTTCCAGGTAGAGGGAGCAGCATGTGGAAACAGCACTATGGCATGGAGCAGCATAATGGATTCGGGAACTTGCATATTATTGAGAATGGTAGGAATGAGGGTAGGAGAGATGGAGAGAGTGATGGGAAATGAGGCTAGTGCATGGTCAGGAGACAAGCTGTGAATTACATTCTGTGTTAAACCAAAATGTCTGATCTTTATTCTCAAGAATATAGGAGCTCGTTCAAGGATTGTAAAAGTGGGGCTATGACGTTATATGATTTGCCGTTTACAAAGGTTACTCTGGCAGCAGCGTGGAGAAGGAGGATGGGTAGGGCTAGACACAGGGAGGACAGTTCAGAAGCTATTGAAGCAATACCAGAAAGAAAGCATAGTAATGTAGTAATAAGGAAAACAAAGCAAAACAGGGATACAAAAGATATTTAGGAAGTAGGATTAATGGAATAAATTGAAGGTAGAGAAAGAATAAAGAGTTGAATTAAGAATGGCACCCAGATTTCTGGCTTGGGAGATTACGTGAATAGTAGTTTAGTTTCTGAAATCAGAATCTTATACCAGGTAATGAATTTGACTTGGGACATGCTGAATTTTAAGTGCAGGTAACATATCCAGGTAGAGCTATCTTAAAAGGCAATTGGTTACATGAATATGGAGCTTGGGAGAGACATCTGGGCTATGGGTGTAGATCTGAGAATTGTCAATACATAGGTGGTAAATAAAAGCCATTGGTTTAAAGGAGGTCACCCATGGTAAGTGAATAATGATAAAGCAGAGTCAGGGATGAAGATCATTTCCCACTAGAAAATCAACAGTAGCCTTAATGGAAGATACTACAGTGTAACAGTGGGGGGCAGGAGGCTCATGAGTTAAGAAGTGAATGGCACTTAGAAATATTGTTAAACCTTTGGACTTTGGTAAAAACAACTAATGCAGAAGTGTGGGAAGAAATATATTTCTTATCAAGGATTTTAGTCATCAGTAAGGAAACTAGGAATCTAGAGAGAAGTCAGTAAAATAGTTGATGTGATCATAGGCTGGATTGAAGAAGTGTGATATCTGGAACAAAAAATACGTTGTCACATGTGGAATATTATGCTCAGTTCTAGGCATGAGTCCTTAAGTTCTAGCTTAATGGACTTTAGGTTTGAAGATTTGCTACCTTTTTTCCATCACTATTGCAAAGGATGAAGAAAAGATATGAGGAATTAACCAAAGAGAATCCAAAGAACTAGGCTTATTAATTATTATGACAAGTATTGGGCTCTCAAGAAATATGGGAGTTAGTGATGGGGCCTACTCCCTGTCATCCACACTAAATTAAAAACAGCCAAGCTTACAGGGCATGGCTGACTTCACCTACTCACACAAGAATTAGGAAAATTGGACATTTCACCAAAATCATGGAATTTTCTGTCTGCCTCTAGAAAAGAGGGTCCATTTTGCCCCCAGTGTGCTCACTTCCTGAAAGCAGGAAGGAGGAGTCAAGGCAAGTTTCTTGTGTTATCCATGAGGGTGAAGTAGACAGTGAAAGAGACAGGACAGAGACCGTTTATCACCTTTGAGGTAAAGTGTGAGAACAAGGCCATTGTAAGAACCTTGCCTCAAAGGATGTGATTCTAAACATTCAAATTAGTTACAACTCTTCCCCTCAGAAGGATAAGAGAAAAAGCAGACAGAGAAACAAAAAAAGTGTTCACACACACACACACACACACACACACACACACAAGTAAAATTCCCCTCCTGTATGGAAACATGTGGACAGGAATAATAAGCTCCTTCCCCAACAAAGGATAGCACATTCTGAGCAGATCAAGAGGAAGATAAAAAATCTAAAGCTATGGTAGGTGACAATTTTTGGAGCAACAGAAATGTACTTTAATTGTGATACAATGGATGTAGTCTGGAAAAAAATATATATAGCACTTCTTTACATGGCCCATGATGAAGAATAGGACCAACAGATGAGAATTAATGACCAAATAACCAATCGTCCTGGTTTGCCAGGACTGAGGGATACCCAAAGATGCAGAATTTTTTCACTAAAACCAGGACAATGCCGAGCAAACAAGAACAGATGGTCACCTGAGATGACAGATTTCAGTTCAATTAAAGGAAGACACCTTTTAATGGTCAGAACCGTCCAGTGGAAGGTAATAGGTTTGTTATTACTGGAAATATTCAAACTCACCTCAGCATGAGGCTAGACTGCCAGTGAAAGGAACGTGGGAGGTGATGACTTTCAAAGGTGAACCCATCTATAGAATATAGGACTTCATACCTCTATAAAGCATGTGTGAAATGAGGAGATAAATCCCATGAGCCACCAAGAAAGAGTTTCTTTACTTCCAAACATGCCTCATATTCTCAGTATTCATAGCTTTTTCTCTCATGATTGACTGCTCACAGCTTAAAGCCAGTAGGGAGAACAGTGCTGGTGCCAACTACAGGGCCAGCCTTAGGGCCTAAATTAAAGGAGAAGAACCAGGGTCCTCTCATAGGTGCTACCCTGAAGAAAGCATAACATCCTGGTGTCCTGGCCTTTTCAAAATCTTACTAGAATATAAGCATTTTTAAGTTAATTATTGGTTTTCTTTTGAAATCTATGTAATAATCTTCTTCTAAGAAATATATTCATTCATGTGTTACATACACACACACACACACACACACACACACACACACACGTTTCTCTTCTGCTAGAAACTGCGAGTACATTGTAAGTCAGATGTTCTCTAAAACAGACTTGATTTTACTTGCCATAGAAGATTATGGTTGAGTTAAACAGTGGTTGGGCTAGAGAAAGGGAAGTCAATTCACTCAAGACTCTCTCTCTCAGTTCCTTTTAAATTCATTTATTGAGGGCCTGCTTTATTTCATGAGAGGTGGGGTAGAAAACACAATAAAGGATATGGCCTGTATTATCACAAACTTGTGAAATTACGAACATGCACTTATAACAATTTCCCAAGTCCCTAGTTCATGACTAACAGTGCCTTCTATACAATTTTAAGCCTAGAGACCAAGGACAGCAGTGAGTTAGAGCAGCAGGGGCAAGACCCTCCATTTGGCTTGCCAGAGGCTAGACTGGT
Organism: Rhinolophus hipposideros; assembly: GCF_964194185.1. Taxonomy (NCBI): domain Eukaryota; kingdom Metazoa; phylum Chordata; class Mammalia; order Chiroptera; family Rhinolophidae; genus Rhinolophus; species Rhinolophus hipposideros. The sequence continues at coordinate 39,056,456 of NC_138049.1, forward strand.
CCACAGTTGTCATAAGAATGATGGTAGAATATGGTTGGATATGTTCCGATTTTCTCAGGACAGCCCCAGTTTACTCATGTTATCCCAGCATAATTATTAATAGTACCCAAGTTCATAGGGTAAGTTAAATGATTACCATGGATATGGCACCTTTACTGAGCATGCCCAGAACAGAGGCTGAAATTGCATAAGCCAGTGGACTTGTCCACCCCTCTGGGTCTTTTTAGTGTTATTAGGTTGGTGCAAAAGTAATTGTGGTTTAAAGGTTTAAAAAATTGCAAAAAACCCAATTACTTTTGCACCAACCTAAGATTTCTAGCATATGTCTATGCTGAGTCCAGGTCTTGAAGCGATAATTATGCCTATGTGTATAAAGCAATATTTTTATTATTATTAAATCATGATTAAAAGCAATTTATGACCACTCAAAGAAAACATATAATAAAATTTGAATTCAAAAAAAAGAGTTCCCCAGGGGATAATCCAAGATAGCAGAGTAGACAAATGCTGTGCTTGCCTCATCCCATGAATACATCAAAATTACAACTAAATTATAAAACAATCAACCTTGAGAACCATCTAAAGTCAAGATGAACAGAAGTCTTATAACTAATGATATAAAGAAGCCACGTCAAGACTGGTAGGAGGGACAGGGGTTAGCACAAAGCTGAACCCAAACCTCCATGTGACAAATGAAAATTGGGAAGGATATCTGGGCCACACAGGTTGCCCCCACTGGAGCAAGGGACCCCATTCCAATGCTAGACTTCCCAGCCCAGAGTACTGGTACAAGGCAGAGAAGCCTCCACAACATCTGGCTGTGAAAAACAATGGGGATTCCAACTAGCTGGGTGAAACAGAAGGCATTGGGAAAACCTGACATTCTCCTAATAGCTTGTGCACAAACTCACGTGCTCACAGACGCTCACCCTGGGCTCCAGTGGAGGTATGGTGACTCGGGGGACTTCAGAGACATACAGGGCGCAGACTGAGGTGTGTGGTTGTAGGCAAGGACTGGAGGACAGTCACCATTTCCCTATGTGGAGTTCTTCTGAGCAGCCAGCAGACAGGTGCTATCTTTCCTGTGTTGAGCCCTCCCCCACAAGTCAAATCTGAATCTGAATTGGTTGATAAGCTCCACAGCTCTACCCAGCTGACTCACTGGGACCCCAACACACCCAACTCCATACTGCAGGAGGCTTTATTGACAGCTGAACCTTACGACAGCCAGCAACCGGGCAATCGGCAGCAGGAAGCAACAGGCCTGGGTATGTCCAGGCTTTTATGGAGCAACCCCAGGCCCAGTACTGGTGGCAGATGTCCTCTGTTTGCAGCTGTGGTCTTTCCCACGCACCACCAGGTACAGCACAGTCAGTGACCAACTGCGGATGGCTTTGTAGCTCCTACCAGGTAGTCTCCAGCCAGTCACAGGCAGAGGCTGACCTGGGCCTGCACCGGAGCCCCTCTTAAGAGGCCCCCAAACTAGCATACTTGGAGGTTTGCTTCAGACCACAGCCGAGAACTGCCCAATTAGCCCCACAAGCAGCAAACCCAAAGGGTGGTCTCAACAGGCACCAGAGCCCACTGGGCCAAATCCCACTCCATGTTGTAAGAAACTCCCAAACCCCCAACTCTCTGCACAGCAGCCTGTAATCTGTGGATGAGGCCAAACCCCAGAGTCAGTCAGCCTGAGGGTTAATCCTACCCATTGATATGCCAATAACAATCAAGTCTCAACCTTAACAGGAAGACATACACAACACTCACAAGGGACACTCCTGGAGCACACAGCACAGGTGACCTAGGAGACTGTGCCATTGGGACACACAGGGCACCTACTACATAAGGCCAGTGAGCAAGGCTGGGAGACATAGCAGATTTTTCTAATATATAGAAACAAACACAGAGAGGCAACCAAAATGAGGAAACACATCCCAAATGAAAGAACAGGAGAAAACTCCAGAAAAAGAATGAAACAAAATACAGGCAAGCAACCTACCAGAGACAGAGTTCAAAACACTGGTTATAAGGATTTCAAGGAACTTAGTGAGGACTTCAACAAGAGATAACAAGCATCAAAACAGGACATAGAAACCATAAAAAAGAACCTGTCAGAAGTGAAGAATACAATAAGTGAAATGAAGAATGCACTAGAAGGAATCACTAGCAAACCAGATGAAGAGGAGGATGGAATCAATAATTTGGAAGACAAGGTAGCAGAAAACACTCAATAAGAACAGCAAAAGGAATAAAGAATTTTTTTTTAAATGACGATAATTTAAGAGACTTCTGGGACAACATCAAGTTTAACAACATTCACATTATAGGAGTACCAGAAGGAGAAGATAGAAAGCAAGGAATTAAAAATGTATTTGAAGAAATAATGACTGAAAACTTTCCTAACCTGGCAAAAGAAATAGACATAAAGCCCAGGAAGCACAGAGAGTCCCAAACAAGATGAACCCAAACAGCCCCATACCAAGACATATTATAATTGAATTGGCAAGGTTAAAAACAAAGAGAGAATCCTAAAAGCAGCAAGAGAAAGACAACTTATAAATTACTAGGAAGCTCCCATAAGATTGTCAGATGATTTCTCAACAGAAACTTTGCAGGCCAGAAAGGATTGGCAGGAAATATTCAAAGTTATGAAAAGAAAGGATCTACGACAATGAACTCCTTGCTTTAAATGAAACCAAGACTATCATTTAAAATCAAAGGACAAGAAAAAGCCAAAGGAGTTTTATCACCATCAAACCAGTTTTACAAGGAATCTTAGAGGGACTTCTGTAAGATGAGGGCAAAAAAAGATAAAAAATATGAATAATAAAATGGCAATAACTACATATCTATTAAAAGTATTTTAAATGTAAATGGATTAAATGCTCCAAGGGATGGAAAACGTTATTTCATTAAAATGAAAATGGAAAAAAAAAAAAAAAAAAAAGCTGAGGCAGCAATACTTATACCACACAAAATCAACCTTAAAACAAAGGCTATAAGAACAGACAAAGAAGGACCCAGTAATTCCACTTCTGGGTATTTATCTATAAAAAACCCAAAACACTACTTCGAGGGGACGTGTGTCCTCATATGTTCATTGCAGCATTGTTCACAATGGCCAAGATGTGGAGGCAGCCTGGGTGTCCGTTGATGGATGAATGGATAAAAAATAGGTGGCAATATATACAATAGAATATTGCTCAGCCTTGGAAGAGAATGGGTTCTGGCCATCTGTGGTGGCATGGATGAACCTGGAGGGTATTGTGCTGAGTATAGTAAGTCAGACAGAGAAAGACAGGAGCAATGTGGGATCTAAAGAACAAACAAACAAAACAGAAACACACTCATAGATACAAAGAACATTTTGATGGTAGCTAGATGGGAGGGGGTTGAGGGGTGGATGGAAAACAGAGAAATTCTTTAAAAATTAAGAAGTACAAATAAGTTGTTACAAAGTAGTCAAGGGATGTAGGGTATAGCACAAGGAATATAGTCAACAATATTATAATAAGTATGTGTAGTTTCAGATGGGTACTAGATTTATCAGGGTGATAAGATGGGAGGGGGATTGGGGGACAGGATGAAAAATGCAAAGGGATTAAGAAGTGCAAATTGGGAGTTACAAAATAATCATGGGGATGTAAAGCAAAGCATAGGAAATACAGTCAGTAATATGGTCATACCTATGTATGGTGCCAGGGGAGTATTAGACTAGTCAGGGGGGGTCGCTTCTTAAATTATTCATATGTCTAACCACTACGCTGTACACCTGAAATTAGTACTAAATAATATTGAATGTTAACTGTAATTGAAAAATTTAAAAGGGGGTTAAAATGGTGAAGGAGAAAAAGAGGTTCAGATTTCCAGGTATAAAACGAATAAGTCATGGGGATGCAATGTACAGCATAGGGAATATAGTCAATGACATTGTGATAGAATCGTACAGTGTCAGATGGTTGCTGGACTTATCATGGTGATCACTAATTTAGATATATAAATGTTAAACAACTATAGTGTACACCTGAAACTGATATGATGTTGTATGTTAGCTGTATTTTTTAATAATACTCAAAAACTTAGAATTAAAAATGTTTTTCAGAAACACTTTTGTGGGCTTTGTTTTGTTTTTATGTGTGTTTAACAATAGGAAGGAGAATGAAGAATATTGTTGTCTGCATGGCAGTTGATTTTTTTTATTGGATATTCTTTTTGGCTGCTCTTTGCTGTCAGACTGACCAAACCCATCCTAGAAAAACATCAAGGTTGAGATTCTTGTAGGGAAACTCATTCTACTTTTCACGATCAGTATGCTTCACTGGGTAACCACAATAGTTTAGTGGCTAGATGACAAAAGTCAGTGACCCTGATACTCACGATTTCAGAAGACTAGAGACAAGTTCTGGAAATCAGCCAGCTAGCCCCAAACCGGAAAGTTTTCCAGACTTACAGAGCAAGTGTAATACTGACATTCCCAAATCAGCTCAGAAATGCCCATAAACCACCACCAATACAGCAACCTGTAATTAGTGTTTAGAAGGAAGAAGATTTTAAAACCAAGGATCATAGTAAAAATGAAAGACTAGAAATCTGTGGCCAGATGATGTGGATGGGTGGGAAGAAAATGAGAAGGAGAGAGATGGGAAGTACAGACTGGTCCAAAATGAGGCTGGTCCTACATGAGACTCATAGCTATCCAAGCATGAGGGCAGCCCACCAGGAACTCTCCTGGATTGAGGGACCAGATAGCAATACTAATATGAGAGAGATGGTCAGGCTGACCAACTTTATCCAGTTAACAAAAGCTTTGTTGTTGGAGGAGAAAGAAGATTCTAAATATAGTATTGTGTCTGACACTCAACAAATCCTTATTGAGCATCTGTGATGTGCCAGGCACTGTTTTGTGTGGGGGTAGGAGAAACACAGTCAACAAATGAACAAATAAATATACAAGATAAATTCAAATAAGGGCTATAAGGAAAATAAAACAGTGATGTAATGGCGCCATTATGGGGGAAGGGACTATTTCAGCAGGAGTCATCAGAGAAGGTCTCTCTAAAGAGATGTAATCTGAATGAGAAAAAGTGGAGCCATCCTGTGAGAGAATCAACTAAAGATAAGATACCATACATTGGGTTTGACAACATGGAATTCATTGATGACTTTAGAAAAAGCAGTTTCAGTGGAGAAGTGGTATGAATGCCAAGTGAGGTGGGAATATGGTGAATGCAGGGTAAGGAAATGGAGACAGATTGCAGATAGTGGTCCACTTCAGATCTAAGCTTCCTGGAAATTGACAGGGTACATGCAGTTGCAGGGAGGATTTTAGGGTGGACCACGCTGGAACATTGCTGAGAGGGAGAGTTAGACATGCAGAAAAGAGGAGGAGGAAATTCCTTGCAAAAACAGTACGGATCCAGAACCCATGTAGAGGCTGGTCTTTGACAGGAAGAGAGACACTTCCTCTGCTTTAACAGGAAGAGAGGAAAGGAAGAGACTAATGCAGGGGTGGTTTTATGGTTATGATAATGGAAGTTGAAGGAGTTTCCATCTCATTACTTCCATTTTCTTAACAAAGAAACAAGGTCATCAGTGAGAGTGTGTGCAGGGAGAAAGTGTGCAAGATGTGAGGTGAGGGGAGAAAATAAAAAATAATTACCTTGAGAGTGGTTGCGTTTACTAGCGTAACACTACTGTCACGCACTGCCAAGTGCCTACTTAAGGCACTTAAATATGATGAGGAATTCATTTAGTGGAAAAGTCAGGCAGCCTGGTTATTGATTTTTCTCCAACCATATACAATTATTCAGATGTAGGTACAAAGAAGGTGGGTAGTTGGGCTCAACCCATGCTCAACTTCTCCAGATGAGCTTGAGAGGCAGAGAGGTGAATAAGAGAATTGAGAGTCTTTACCAAGATGTGATTATGATTTCATCCATAAAATCTAAGCTGGGCAAAAGGAAAAGTAAACAATAGTTGATAATGAAGCTGAGGTGGCACTAATGGAGTGGGTGTCTCAGCGAGGTTGTACCAAAGTGGTAGTGGGCTGTGGTGGGATAATGTGAGATACATGAGTTAGTCATTTCATAGGTAGTGAAGGGTGCAGAGTATGTTGTGGCAGGGGGTGGCTGACGTAATGTGAAGAAGTAGAAGGACTTTTAGCAGAGGAGACAAAGGGAACGAGAACAAGAGTGGAGAATGAGTCACCCCGTGCATTATGAAAAAGGCTAGAACAGAAGTAGAATTGGCTTCAAATGCTGTGAGCCAAGGATATTATTATTGAATAAATGCTTAGTAGCATATCATGCCTAATGATTAAGGATATATGTTCTAGAGTCAGACGCCAGGGTTTGAATTCCAGCTGCCCCTGTTTTACACACACACCCCTTGGGCAACAAAAATAACAACACTCACATAGTTCTTACTGAGCACTTTATATATGTTCATTCCTACAGTAATCCAATTATTGTGTGAGGCATTTTTATATCCACATATACCTATGTGAACAAGGTTTTTGGCCTCTGCAAAGCTCATAATGATATGATAATGATAGTTTCTACCTTATGGGGTTATTATGAGTTTTCAGTAAAATAATCTGTGCAAAATGATTAGCACACTGACTGGCTCAATAAATGTTAACTGATTTTGTTAGATAAGAACAAAAAGATTAGCCTCACAGGAGCAGAGTTTTAGTAAGAAGGAATAATGGTCTGAAAGCAAGGTTAGCAAGCAAGGACACTCACCCAATTCTGGCCCTGAAGAACATGAAACATGAAACAAACAACAATAACCAAAAATTACATGACATTAAAAAGAAATTCCTGGTGGAGAGGATTCAACTGGCTGCTAGGCAAAGAGAAACACGTCAGAAAAAAGGCTACAAATATTGGAAAGTTTTCTACTGAAGAAAGAGAGTTTTGGAGTATGAAGCAAGAGTGAGGGTAATGGAGGGTGTTGGGCTGGAAGAGAAATGTACAGGGAAGTGTGGATGGGGAGAGCCCAACAGGACCTCGTCACATGCATACACTTATCCGACAGCCTGACTTCAGATCTTAACCCTTGAGGAAGCTGTGTCTCCACTTTGGGATCATGAGATGAATGCCCATGAAAATGACAGCTGTCCAAAGAGGAAAAGAAACTTAGCAAACAGGAAACAGGTGGCCCATTTTCAGAGAACAGTGTATATGTTCATGTAATCAAGCAAGATTTATCCTCAAATCCAGCAAACATTTGAGTGTTTACAATATGCCAAAGTCTGTGCTAGGTACATTCATGTATATTATCTCATTCAATCCTCACTGCCACAAATCAAATTACATGTGTATTAAGTTATAAAGGCTTAATATTTAAACAGAGTGAATTAGTCAGCAGGTAAGCCCAAACACTTCAGACATCTCCACCCTGTTTATCACTAGGAATGTAATGTTAACTTGAAGGAAATAAGTTAAACACACCTGCATACACACACACACACACACACACACACACACATATTTTTTAAGAAGCATTCTTTTTCTTTTTTTTAACTTTTATTTAAGTGTGTTTTTCCAGGACCCATCAGTTCCAAGTCAAGTAGTTGTTTCAATCTAGTTGTGGAGGGTGCAGCTCACAGTGGCCCATGTGGGGATCAAACCAGCAACCTTGTTTTAAGAGCATTGCACTGTAACCAAGTGAGCTAACTGGTAACCCCTATATTCTTATCTTTTATTCCTTCCTTTAGTCTACCTTAGTGGTTCTCAACAGAATGGCTCTACTGAATTGTATCCTCAAAACCACATACACTATCCTGTAGAGATAATTTAAAGTATTTTTAAGAATAATTCTGATTTTGCCTTAAAGACTAACTATATAGCTCAACCCCCAAGAAGATATGCGTCCTCTGTTCAAGAATTTATTGATATATGGAGATGCTTTCATTTTGGGTGATAACCCATGAAGCAGGGACAACAGGCAAGATGGATTGTTTCTAGCCCTCTCTCTAGTGATTTAAGAGCTGTTACCATAAAATCTCATCAAACAATGCAGTGATACTTTGGCAAGTTTCTAACCGAGTATTACATTCAAATAAAGAAAGGACGTCTTCCCAAACTGGCTTACAGAAGACAAATCTGGGAAATGTGTCTGAGAAAAAAACAGGAGGTGGGAGGCTATGGGAGAGTGAGTGCAAGTCTACACCACAGCAATTGATGAAATGTGTGTGTGTGTGTATAAAATTCTTAGTAAGAGGGAATTTATAACTGACTAGAGTCCTGCATCAGAAGGTGGAACAAGATTACAGGTGGAAATTTTCAAAAGGAAAACAAATATTTGGGTGGTAGATTTTAGGACTTGTGGTTGTTGTGGTTGTTATTTTTGTTACTTATTTACTTTTGACTTTTTAGAAAAAGGCATCTTTAGGCATATCAGTTCTTTATCTTCTTTTCAAATTTATTTTACATTATAAGAAATTTCTTTTTACGGTTACAGAGAGGTCTAATAATGTCTAAAAAACAGATGTATGAATGCTTACAACTCAGCACCCAACATGTCGTTAGCTCCTAATAATTGCAGGATATCACAATTGCTGACTGATTTATTCACAATTTCAGGTAATAAAGGCAAAAGTCAGAGCCATTGTCTTAGATTAAGTAGACAAAACATTTGGGTGACTGCATTGGTTTGCTTTTCAACCATAACATTTGACAAGGTAGAGACAATGTTAAAATGGCAATGGAAACTTGATTGTTTGTGGTTGATAAACTTAGTGAAAAATTTTAGCAAACATAAAATAATAAGAGTGTTTTCTTCCCTTGGAATTTGAAACTATATAGTTACAAAGATTCTTATTTTGCTCTTTGTTAATTGAGAACGTATACAATACTAATATTTGAAAAACGTTACAGGTTACAATAAAGCCAGGGAGATGCTAATTTCTCTAGAAGAATATCAGGAAAAGAGGCATTACTATAGATCAACTTTTATATATATCATACCGCCAAAAATACTTCAATAAGCAAGGTTGCTTCATATGAGATTATCAGAGGATCTTGCATCTAGTCTTCAATAGTGTTGATACACTTATGTATTTACTTGACAGTATAAAATCTGAAATATGTGAGGGTAGTAAACATAGGCTTAATTTCTAGAGTAAATCCTGGTCCTAAAATTCTATACTCAGGAAATTTTATCATCAAAACTTTTCAGAAAGAAAATTAGACATCATCACAATTGATTCTATTTTCTAGATAATGAAATCAAGTGGCTCTCTCAAATCGCAATATAAGCTAGAACAAGATCTCAGAGTTCTTTATTTGGGCCTAAGAAAACAGCTAATTTTCTTTCTATCTTCATTCATTCTTTTTTCATTTATTGAGTATGAACTCTCTTTCCAGACACTGGGAAATCAGAGATAAAGGTCCTGACCTCCAGGAGTTTGAAGAGGAAAATAATTTCAATATAAATGAAAAAGTGCTATGAGCTAAGCGTAGATTTAAAATGAGCTCACAGAACAGATAACTAAACCACTGGGAAGTTACTTTGAGGAGTTGCTGTCCAGGCTGAGTTTTGAAGGATACATGGGTATGAAAGGAATAGGAACGATGTACCAAACAGCAGTGATAGGATTTGCAAAGATACATAGTCAGAACACTTGGTCATTTCCAAACTGAGGGAGCTTTAGTATTATTTCAGTGGAGACTGCAAGAAATAAATGGCAGTGTGTTAAGAGTTTGGAGAGTCAGATAGGGACCAAATACGGGAAATTCTTTACGATGCTAATAAGTTGGATTTTTTTTCTAAAGGTATTAAAGAACTATTAAAGATATTAGACTGGGAATGACATGATCTGTGTTAGAAAAATTACATTTTAAGGTGAAGAATGGATTTTATGAGTCAGAGCTGGATTTAGAAAGAGTAGTATGGTGACTGTCATCCAGGGATAACAATGGTCCAAATCCATCCAGTGACAAGAGAAGGGAATGAATTCAGAAGATAGTAAAGATGTGAAATTGACAAAACTCTGCCACTAATTAGACATGATGTGAAGAGAAAAGTTGAAAGCTAAACTGTGTCCCAGTTTATCTTGGAGAACTGAATCTTGTTCTGCTGGCCCACTGAACAACGAGAGCACACAGAAGAGAACCAGATTCAGTAGCGACTCCAGTTTCGACCAGGCTGGTTTCAGGTGTCTGTGACACAATCAAGGGCAAAAGTCCAGGCGAGAAATCTGGGATGTAATGTGGGTCTGAGATTCACATTATGCAGATCATAGTTGTAGCTTGCAGAGTAGAAAATGCTTTTCATAGAAAGTGTGTAGATTAGGAAGCAAAGAGTTCTGAGCATAGCCTACTAGGGAGTATCAATGTTTAAGGAAAGGGAAGGGAAGAAGGATGCAAAGAAGATATCCTGAAAGCCAGGGAAGACCAGCATGATGGAAAAATGAGAATGTTTCACTGGCAAAGTGGGTAATGATGCTGAACACTGAGGAGAAATGCAGCAAGAAAACAAGTAAAAAGTGCTGAATCTAGCAATCAGGACCCCGATGATTTGGGGGGGGGGGAAGAAATTTTAGTTAAATAATGGTAGTAGGTTGGCAGTAAATTGAAGTGCAAAAAAGAGATGAAGAGGTAGAGACAAGTGCTGTCTTCTTGGGAGAATTCCAGCTGTAAATGAATTAGAAAAATATCCTAGTAGACAGAGGGCAATGGAGAGTCAGTGGAGGGTTTTGTGGAAGTGTGGGTTTGTGAATGTGTTTGGTTTTCCTGTGTTTTGTTTGCTAGAACAAAACAAAGTGGGTTTGCATGCTGAGAAATACAGGAGAAAGGGGAGAATCATTGGTACAAGATCCTCTAGTACACAAAGAGTGAAATCAACAGAAGAAATGGAGATTCAATTTCTGACAGTAGGAAAACTAATTCCTCTAAAATGGAGGCAGTAAGTTATATCCTGGTCTAGAGAGTGTTATCTTAGTACAAAGGGGCGGAGAAAGAAATAGGAAGTTGAGGAGGCTGCCTCCTGCTAGACACTCTGTGATTTAGGAGATAGAATCATCTGCTGACCACTATGGGGGAGCACGTAGGCCTAGGAAAGAATTCTAAAGGTCGAAATAGCTTAATATATTCTGGATATACTTGTTTGCTTATTGGTAAATAGCTTACTAGAAAAAAAATAATACCTTTACAAATACAAACATTTGTCAAAATGAAAGAGTTAAAAACTAGTCTTGTGAATATTTTCACTCCCTTAAGTTTTGTTTCTTAATTTCCTTTGAGTTCTTATTCCCTGCCAGTAAGTGGCACTGGCACTCTAGGGTTGTTCTATACAATCAGCTGTATGCTTTCTATTTGGCAAATTACAACACTATTGTAAACAAACATAAAAAAATTATCTCCATATACTTACCTTATATTTACATTTACTCTAAATTCCATTTTTTGCTAAGACTCCTGAATTCCTTTCTAATACTAGTGGTGGGAGACAGCCTAAGACTATTTTAATAAGAAAACTGTAAATTTAGTTTTTATATGAAGAAAATACAATGTAATTACAGTGTACCTGAATCCTTAACAAAGAGCTGTAGTATAATACACTTCCACTTGTCATCTTTTTCTCTTATCCTGTCATTTTGTTTTAATTTCACTTTAATTTCATTTTGGCCATCTGAGAGGGAAGAGTAAAAATAAATGACACAATGATTTAGACACAGCAGTAGGTTAGTTTTGATTACAGATTGATGATATAAAGCTGAGGTAATTGAAATATGCTACATGAGTGAGATTTGAAGAAAAAAAAAAACCTTGCATTTCATATGTGGTTAATAGTTGAATTCCCATGGGGTCACATTCATAAGCCAAAAGTAGTGATCAAAATCTGAGCAAAAACTTTTGGTGGAAGTCTCCCAATAATTCATTGAGAATGTAAATGCAATGAACTATAAATTTATATTGCCTACAAAGAGTAAGCTGAACATTTCTCAAAGTAATAAATTTGCTCAATATATTTTCTTAAAGTCTGTTTCATTCTTATAAAGGACAAATGGCTACTAAGAATGACAAAAGATCAGTCAATCAGAGTAATACTGGTACAAAATAATATAGCTGTGCCAAGTAAAGACTGCTGTTATATATTACCTTGAATTTGGTGCTACCCCTCCAAAATACTTCTGTAACTGAACTATATCAAACTTGAGTTTAAATCATTTTCATTTTACAACAGTCAAGGTAAAAAATTTTAAACATTTAATCCAGTGCCGCTTTCTAGTATTTACAAGGACTGTACTAAATTGGTGAACAGAAACCTACACACATAATCTCCTAATTATAGTGTAGTGCCTAATAATAGAAAATGAATTTGTAATTGTAAAATGGGAAATCTGTTGATGAACTTTACGTATTAAATACTAACGCACAGTTTAAACAAAATGGTTAATTTCAACAAAAATTCCCTTTTAACTCCCCTGCTTTCATTATTTATAAAAGTAAGATACTTTTATTTAATGTGAAAACAATTACTTAAAGAATTTGAAAGCAAAAATGAAAGAGGAATGGGAGTTTACTTGTGTGTTTTCTCTTCTCAATCTTTAAATTTAAGAAGATTAAAGAGCTATGCTTTTGGAACATTATATAACACTAATTGTAAAGTATTTAGCAAAGGTGCTACCCATTATGTTTATAAAGCTGTTGTAAAGGCCTACCATTTAAATGTTCTGCCTAGTAGTAATGCCATGAAACACTGGGCACCATTCAGAAAACAGCTGTCCAAGCTAACTCATGTGGTATCAGGGCATACAACAGAGGGAAAGTTAACTGACTCAAAGAAAGTTTGGGATTAAAAATAAGTTTAAGATTAGGGTTAAACTCTATTACCTTCTCTAACTAATTGAACTAACCAGCCATCACAGTGTTTACTTTTTAAAGTTTTATGTTTAACTGTGGTAAAAAAAAAAAACAACAACAACAACACACAAACACATTAAAAATTTACCATTTATAAGTGTATAGTTCATAGTGTTAAGTATATTCACATTGTTGTGCACCAGATCTCTAGAAGATTTTTTTTATCTCGCAAAACTAAAGCTCTATTCCTATTGAACCATAACACCCTATTTCTCCCCCTCCCACCCTAAGCCCCTGGTAACCACAATCCTACTGTCTTTCTATGAGTTTGACTTAGTTATCTCATGCAAATGGATTCATGCATTCTGTCTTTTTGTGACTGGCTTATTTCACTTAGCATAATGTCCTTAAGGTTCATGCATATTATAACACGTGGCATGACTCTTCTTTTTTAGATACTCGATTGCACACATATAACCACATTTTCTTTATCCATTCATCCCTTGATGGACATCTGTGCTGCATCCATCTCTTACTTATATTAAATAATATCACAGTGAACCTGGATACACAAATATCTCTCTGAGATCCTGCTAGTATTTGCCTTTTTTTTGACCACATAATTATAAAATACATAAAACCTGTTTACATAGAATATTGTATTTATTCTTTAATAACCACACAGATCTTTTACTGAGAAAGAACCCACATTATGAATAACTATATACACAAACCATGTTCACTATTGAACTGGGCAATGACATCAAAAACAAAAAGGTTTCTGATATTTGTGAGGTTGTGTTTGTATTTAAGGCCCTGGCCCAGTTGTTTGATTCACTTTAGCAATCAAGGCAATTAGTACAGTTCAATTTGTTTCTCTGGCCTTATATCCTGGCAGAGCAGATGCCTGAATGCCGTTCTGGGAAAGGTTCAGATGAGGCTTCCATTACAGGGCTTATCATGAACAGCAGGCCTGAGAGGCTGCCCACCATCCTGAGCCTGGAGGCAGAGAAATCAGGAGGGAACACAGAAAGATGAGAGGAGGCTCCCAGGAAATCACTTACACTGTTTGTCTTTAGGATCTGACTTATGCATATATATTTTCTCATTGTCCTCTAAAGAACTTACTTATCAAAAGATAGTAGAAAGTTCAGGTTAAAAAGAATTTATTTAAAAAGAAATGAACTCTATGCCAAAAGATTTTAATTTTAAATCTAAGTTCATACAGTGAGAGAAAAATCAATGGTAAAATGTTTGAATGAATAGTATTGCCAATTAACTTCCAAAACTTTTTATTCATATATTTAAATCAAAGATGACAGCTATATATTATAAATAGATCTAAGTATTAAGTAAAATAGACTCAAAACAATGAAATTTCAAAAGGTATCAAAATATTTGTCCAACAATAAACAAACTTTTTCCCCAAATTTTCTGCCATGAAATTCTCTTATTTTTTGTAAGAAGGAAAAACAAAATAAGTATTATTTTTTAAAAATACACACAAAAGCAGTCAAAATTGTCTGTTGACCTACCAAGTGTTTAAGAATACAGGTTAGAAAAATACTTCATGTTCACAGATTGAGCTTAATATGGTCAGAAAAAAATGACCTTTCAAGCCTAGACTTCACACAGTGCTATTATCAGATGAGCCAAGGGTTTTCTGGTGTCAGGTCGACTGTTTCATCACCAGAGTACTGGTTACAATTGGGTTCTGTACACTCTAATGAAAAGCTGTTTCCTTCTAATGGCTCTATGATGACTTAGCCTAGATTAAATATTTAATGCTACAATCTTAGCACAACCGATACTAATTATATTCATATTCACAGTCCCAAACAAAGACCCACAAGAGGACAACAGTCCCTAGTCACTCTCAGTCTAGAGCCTGGTCTTCTGGAGCCAGGTGAACAGCTGTTGTTGAAGTCATCTGGGAGGCTGATGCTCTTTTCTGTCTTGGGATTAATTTGGAATAAAAACTAAATATATTTGCCTACGAGACTGTCAACTAACACTTCTCAAAAGCCTACAAGATGTGTGAGGACTCTATCTTTTCTGATATGTCAGGGTGTTGAGGGGTTTGGAGGAAACAAACTACTTTCAGGACAATATAACTCCCAGATCTAACTATAGGAGATGCATTGCCCTAACTTAGGGGGAGACAAATAGAAATAAAATAAATGAATAATGCCATAATGAACAAAGAACATGGGAATTCTTAAATCAACTATTTAGGCATATCTCCAAATATTTATCTCAGTAATAAGACAAATCCACCTAACATATTTTACATAAAACATTTCTAATTATGGATGCTCCTTTTCTCCTCTACTTGAAATATTAATAAAAGCCAAGAATTATGTTTGAACAAGCAAAGCTGCCCTAGAACCTGATATCTTGAAACTTTAGGCCAATGGTTCTCTAGCTTTGAAAACTTTGTGAAAGAATTAATTGGATGTTTATTAAAATGCTAATTCAGCGGTCTTAGCCCTAGAGTATCTAATACCATAGGAAACTGAGTTAAAGTTAGGCCAGTTGATTCTGAGGCAAACGGACTGGGGAACAGGACAAGCTATATAATATGTGGAGCCCAATGCAAAATGAAAATGTGGTCCCCTTGTTCAAAAAGTAATAATTTCAACATGATGACAACAGAGTGTTACAGCAAGAGTAAGGCCCTTCTAAGTGTGGGCCTACGTGACTACTTAGACAACATGCCCGTGAAGCCAGCCCAGCTGGGGAGTTTAGAAACACTACTCCAGTTAAAGTTGAAGCCAGACAGCCCTAGATGTCTCCAAATCCCTTAGAGACTCAAGTAGAACTCATCTCCAGTATGCCAAAAACAGGCATTAGCCCAGAGGGGCAGCCCAAGATGGCCTCTCTTTCTCAGAAATCCTTGACAAATGGAGACTTAGGACCTTCTTCTAAAATGGAAGAATGCCTTTTTAAATCTAGTTTTTGGAAAAATCCAAGGAAGAGCCAAATGTTAATAATAGTCCAATTTGGTACAAATCTGTTAATTTTCATTTTTCTCTTTGATAGCTCTTCTATAGTTCTCTTATTGATGAGACCATTACGACATATAAAGAAAGACAGAGGATTTAAAGAACAGTATGGTAAGAGCCTTTTCTCCAGCTGTACATAGCCATGGCCATGAGCCCCAGCATAGTTTTAAATCCTCTCAGCCACATGTGGAAAGGGAAAGAAAGCAGAAAAAGATTGGGAGCCAAGATGTCCATGTTTCCTCAAGAACCATCTGTCTTGAGGCGTTCTGCCTGGAGGCATTTCCTCCCCATTCAAAGTCTAGGCACAGGATAATGGCTCTTCTCTCCATGGTAAGAGGAGAGTCCAAAAGTCACAACAGAACACAATACAGTCTGAACTAAAATGGTAGTGCCCTGTCACTGAACCAAGGGGGCCTCAGACTTGCTTTCTGAGCTCAGGAGGCCACAGAGAATGTGCCTACTTAGCTTACACAGTTCAGCTCAAAACGAGTAGGAGGGAAACCAAGCCTAACCCAGGGCTTGCAACACAGAGCCTAAGTGCTCTGAATAGAAAGTAGCAGCACTGGCAGCAGAGAATTTATTGAGACAAGGTAGCAAGTCATCATACTAAACCAGACATGAAGGAAAAAAACCCTTAGAAAAAGTAAAATTCTATGTCAATGGTGACAGGTAGGTGAGAATCAGAGGAAAACAAAGAGGGCCCTGGGCAAAACTCAGAATTGGTCTTTAGTCCTATTAAGAGGAAGATAGAGATAAATGATAGATGATAGGTAGGTAGGTAGGTAGGTATATGATAGATGATAGATAGATGATAGATAGATAGATAGATAGATAGATAGATAGATAGATAGATAGATAGATAGATAGACAGATGATAGAAAATAAAACCTGTCTTATTTTGAGGAAGGAACAATAAGTAAAATTTTTTGTTATACATATTGCAATGAATTCTCAAATAATTGATTTTGTTTTCTAATGTCCTGAGTTTAAATGAAAGATAACTTCAAGAATTATAAATGAACATATTAAACCAAATGGACCTTACAGACTATATCATGCTTTTAGTTCCTAATTGAGGAATTAAGTTTTCCAGGTCACAAGTTACACATATATTTCTGCTACACTGTTAATTAACTCAAACCAGATGTAGTCCTGATTGAGTATTTGCAGGTAATTTTATTCTATAACTTGTGTCAAAATAAAACATCTCTCTTTGAGTTTATCAAGGCAAGTCTTTAAAATATTGGCATTAAATAGTACATGGCTGTAACAGTCTGTATGTGATATAAGTTAATATATAAAGAGAGGGAGTGGCAGACAGAAGGAGGGAATAAAGCATTAGTTACATTGAAATGTGGATAGAAAAAGGAATTACACTAGTAAAAACAATTTTATGTTATTCTATTTGAATATAGTCTTCAAAAACTTTACCTTACTATATAATTCATTAGAAGTAAGCATTCTGTTAGAAGCAAGTGTTTGGGGTTTTCACAAGACTGTAGTCAAGTCATGCAATTTTTCTGAACTTCTGTCTCTTCATCAATAAAATGGAAATAACCATGGAAATTATTAAGATTAAATTAAATAATGTATGAATTGGGTTCTTTCAAGTTGCATGAGAAAAGCATGCACAGTTTGGTGCTTTAGTTTCAACAGTTACAGTGCCAGGCAGCTTGAATGGAGAAGCAGCTGACCCCCTCGAAAGTGAGAACACTTGCTCCCTCCACTAGCGTCTCTAGTTACTCTACCAGTTTCTGTCTGCTTCAACAGCTTTTTCGCCCTCTCATCTACGACAATCTCTCTTTTCCTGTTAGCCACCACTGCCTCGCGCCTTATGCTTCCTCTTTTCTGGGTGTAAGTGTGTTTCAGACCACTTCTACCTACCCTGGTAATCTACATTCAAATTCTCAAAAGAGAGACACTGTATAGGTTAATCAGACACAAGACAGACAGAACATTCCTGCTGGACAGTGTTTTCTTGTCAGGCCCACTCAAGGTCACTGACTTACATATGGATGGTGCCTTCAGATGAAACCACTGTCCCATCAGCCATTGGACAAATCATGAGGAATGGCCTGTAGTAACATTCCCCAGAAGGGGCAATACTGGGCAGGCACTTAGGGCACCCAGTCCTGTCTCAGCTTAGTAAGGAGCCAGAAGTGTGGATCTTTACCTGTGCTAAAGTATAAAGCAAATGAGTAGTAATTGGAATCAGCCATTCTGTTCTCTCCATTTTCAAGTAGCACACACCAAATCAGGATAAATATCAACCTTGATGAATATCGGGAGGCAAAAAAAAAAGTAGTGGGAGTGGGCTTCCTGGGACAGGGAATATGAAAAAGAGTAATGAGGAAGGAGAAGAGAAAATACGTGTGTGCAGGGATAAGGAAGGCCATGAATAAGGAAAATTTACAGAAAAATGTAAGTGAAGAAGTGAAGAGATAAGCTCAGGGAAAAGTGGAAAGGAGCGGAAAAACCCTAGGGAAGGGAATATGAAACAGAAGTGCTCTCCTAAATGTCACAGAATACAGTTCACTGCACTAGGCCAGCCTCCCCGACATCGTGATCTTTCTACTTTTGTCTTCATTCATAACTAACCTCAGAGTCAAACGGAGAGGAAGACAGAAAACAAGAATCTGAGTGGGGTTCTCATTCCCAGGTGTTTCTCACTGGCTGACCCTTAAAATGCTGCTGCTCCTCTCAGCTGAACCTGTTTTCTGGTTTTAGAAATATCTCATCAATCATGTGTTAGAGAAAAATATAATATCCTCTTGCCTGTTTGCTATAATTGGGAATCAAGAACATGATAAAGACATAGCTTACAGTACAGAAAAAGAAATAAACAAAAGGCTCCTTTCCTTCACTCTCCTACCTTTTCTTCCTTCTTACTCTGTTACTCCCACCCCCAACCTCCTTAAATTTAAGGATTATCACAGCAAACAGGTGCATTTTATCAACTCCCTTGAAAGTGAATGTATCATACACATGCAGGGCAGATATCGTGATTACAGCTAGAATAAAGCTAGGGCATTTGTCACCCCATCTCCTTTAAAGTTAGTATCCCTTTCAAAAGATTCACCAATCAGACCTCCAAAAACAAAAGATGGTTTTACATATATAATGTAAAAACAAAATAGCCGTTACATATATAATGTACAGCAAAACTTCAAATTAACCCTGACTCTGTCTTTCTCTCAATGTCTCCTTTAGCATGAAGAGCTCCCATCTTTACCTCTACTCCAAAAATCCCCAAAACATTTCCCCTCAAAACAACACTTGTTGAATCTCTTCTTTCTTCTCCTTCCTTTCTTCCTTTTCTGAATCTAGTCTTTTTTTTTTAATTCCAAAAAATCTTTATACTCTTTCCAATTTAAATCATGCAAATCTAGGTCACTTCTGCTCTTCTGTTTTACCTGTTATCCCAATTCTTCACAAAGGCCTAGGAATGACCTAGACAAGACTACATAGCAGAAAGGAAAGGGAGAATTGGAGGATACTCATACATCAATTCTTTTCTCCATCACAGTACTAATATATATATATTTTTTTCATTTCTAATCATGACCATACAACTTTATATGACCTAGAGCATGGAAAAGGCTTTTGTTCTATCCCTTTACTGGTTCAGGAAACAAAGGTCACCGCGGGAAGTTTAGCTTAAAAAAATATCTTCAAAATCTGGCTTGCGAAGCAGGAAGTGTCATTTCCAGCCCAGCTTCAAATTTATGCACACCAACAAAAATTATGGTTCAAGCTTTGTGTTTTGTTTATGTGTTTCAGAAATCTTATTGTGCAAGCAATTTATTTGAGAAATTGTCTTCTTTCTATTGCATTTGTCCTCTCTTCAGGGGAAAAGTAGCAGGCCATGTTCTCTCGTGTCTTAAGAACAAATAAGTCAGAAAAACATAAGCTGCCAGTCAAATCTTTAGCAAGCTTATCAAACAACCATCTGGCTCAACTAAAATTTGTACCTAATTTTCAGGGAAGAGAAACTAGACACAGCAAAGCAAATAAGTTTTTAAAAATGTGTTGTGAAAGATGATAAAAGCATTGCGTGATATTTTTTATTTTAAAACTTTAATCTATGTATAAAGTTTCCTTATCTAAACTTAAATTCACTAAAATCATCATCCCACAAATATAGGTTGTGGGGACAGAACAAGGAGTGCAGGAAAGGTGCTGGCTCAGGTAGTAAATGTCCATCAACTGTAATTGGATGGTCATCAGCTGTGGCTAGTTGGCCGTCAACTGTAACCAGTGAGCCATTGGCTACTAATATAACTGCTGTGGCTATGCTAGCAGAAAAAATGGGGGCTAGCAAGAAGATGGTAGCTGAGCCTGCAAGCGGAGCAGTGAGGGTTGCAAACAGTGTGGCTCCTGCTTCCTGTGTCTCCAATCTAGCCACCAGTGAAAGTATAGTGATATGACTCCCCAATCTATGGCTCCGTGGGTGTTCCTTTTTGGCCTAAACACATCCTGTGTTCTTAAGTGGGGAGCAGGACCAGAGACCCTGCATGACTCCCTACATGATATAGGTCTTCATTTTTTTTCCCATGAAAGAGGAAATCCACAAATTGTTCCTGTATCCTACGAAACAAGTTTACTACTGATAAGAAACACATCCATTATTATAAGTGAAATAAGAATGTAGAGTGAGAGTCTACAGAGAGAAGAGATCCAAGATGATAGAGTAGATAAATGCTGTGCTTGCCTCATCCCGTGTACACATCAAAATTACAACTAAATTATAGAACAGTCAACCTGTGGAACCATCTGAGGTCTAGCCAAATAAAATTTTTATAACTAAGGATATAAAGTAGAAGCCACGTAGAGAATGGTAGGAGGGGTGGAGACAAGAACCAGTTTGGCCTCAAACCTCCCTGTTGTGGATGAAAATTGGGAGAGATATCTTGGCCACAGAGGTTCCCCATGGAGAAGCAAGGAACAACAGATCTACACCAGGCTCTCCAGCCTGGGGTACTGGTGCTGGGAACAGAACCTCCCACAACATCTAGCTGTGAAAAACAGGGGATTCTGACCATCCAAGTGGGATGGAAGACTAACGGGAAACCCAGACATCCTCTTAAAGAGCCCAAGTAGGCACTTACCCTGAGCTCCAGTGGAGGGACGGTGACTGTAGGGGCGCTGCAGACATATGGGGAGAGACTGAGTTGTGTAACTCTGTGGCAAGGACTGAAGGGACAGTCCCAACATTCCCTGTGTGGGACCCATCTCCAGTGCAGCTGACGGGTGGGTGACATCTTTTCTGGGTTGAGCCCATCCCCACAGGCCAAATCTGAACCTGATTGGCCTACTGAGCTCTGCTGCTCAACCCTGCTGACTCACGTAGATTTGCCCAAATTGCATACTGCTGGAAGCTTTATCAGCAGCTGAAACTTATGGGAGCCAACCCCCAATTTCCCCCCTCAAACCTTTTTCATTGTATTTTCTCCATTTTAGTTAATGGCAATGCCATCTTTTTAATTGCTTTGCCACAAAATTTGGACTCATTCTGATGCTCTTTTCTTTGACCTACACCCTCACCCAATCCTTCAGCAAATCCTGTTGACTCAAAATTTCAAAAGACACACCAGGAATCTGGCCATTTATCACTACAGACACTGCTCTTGCCCTGGTCCAAGCCCCCGTTGTCTCCCATCCTTACTGTTATGATAGCTTCTTAACTGGTCATCTGTTTCCAACTTGCTGTCCCACGGTCTGTTTAGCAACTGAATTTTTGCTGTTAAAATATAATTCAGATCATGTCACTCCTCCAGTCTCATTTCTCCCACAGTGAAAGCCAAAGTCCTTGCAATAACTTATTATCCCTAAACAATCTGGCCCCTATTACCTCTCTGACCTCGCCTCTTAATGCCCTCTCCTCCCTAATTCCATTCCAGCCATACAAGCAACTTGTTTTTCTCAAAGGCACCAGATGGTCCATCCTCAGGGCCTGTTATGGACTGAATTGTGTCCCCCTAAAATTCATATGTTAAAGCCCTAATTCCCAGTGTGACTGTACTTTGCTATAGGGCCTATAAAAAGGTAATTAAGGTCAAATTAGGTCATAAGGATGGGACCTGACCTGAAAAGATTAATGTCCTTCTATGACAAGACACCAGAGAGCTCATTCCCTCTCTCTCTCTCTCTCTCTCTTTCCCATTTGAGTTCACAGACAGAAGGTAGCCATCTGCATGCCAGGAAGAGAGCTCTCACTAGACACTGAACCCTGATCTTAGACTTTCCATCCTCCACAACTGTAAGAACATTAATTTCTGTTTTTCAAGCCACCTAGTCTATGATATTTTGTTATGGCAGCCCTTGAGAATCAGCATAGCTGTTTCATAATTGTCAAGCCTTTGCTTAAATACCCCTTCTCCAAGAGGCAACTATTTAGAACTGCAACACGCTCTAAACTCTTAATCCCCAATACCATGATCTATTTTTTCCATAACTCTTATCAAGTACTTTTATATTTGTTGCCTGTTTTCCCACAGTAGAATGGCAGTTACACTATGACATAAATTTCGTTCTCTGCTTTATTCACTGCTCTATCCTCAGCTCTAGAACAGTGCCTGTCACATATGGGAACCCAATAGAAATCCATTGAATGAATATATCTAGGAGGCAAATGTCTGAGTTATTGAGTATGAACATCAGTTTTACTAGTTAATGTCAAACTCCTTCCCACTGTATTTTTTACATCAGGACAGGAACCTAATTTATTGTTCTACCTCCTTGTCAATACTTGCCATTGTGAAACTTTTTAAAAGTTCCTAATCTGATGTGTTGGAAATTATAAACCATTATGGTATTTATTACCATATTATTTATTACTAATGAGGTTGAACAGACTTTCATATGTGAATTGATTACTTAGATTTCCTTTTCTAGAAATAGCCTGTGTGAGTGATTTTTTTTTTCTATCAGATTGTTTCTTTCCTTTAGTCACAGGAAAGAGTGCCTTGCCTATCCTAAACACTAATCCTTTGTTAGTTATATATGTTATAAACTCCTAGTCTTTCACTATATTTCTTTAATGAAAAAGAATAGCTTACTTTTAACACAGGAAATTTATCAGTGTCTTTCATTAGTGGTTTGCTTTTATGTCTTCTTTAAAAATCCTTCCCAATCCTAGTTCATAAAGATAGTCTCAAATATATTCTTCCAAAAGTTTAAAATGCTGCCTCTCATATTTAGATCTGTACTCCTCCAGAAATTGATTTTTGTGTTGGGTAAAAAGTAAGATCTCGATTTCATTTTTTCCATATTGATAATTAATTATTCCCATACATTTTATTGAAAGGATCATTTTTCTCTTTATCTTTAATAAAACTTCTATCATATGTCAAATATCCTTATATGCAAGGTCTGTTTCTAGATCCCTCTTTCTGTACCACTTACATATTTGTCACTGAACCAATATTTCAACTGTACAACTTTATAATACAATCTGGATATTAAATAGAGAAAATACTCTCCATGGTCTCATATTTAAGTGTCCACTGGCCATTCCTAGCCTTCAGCATTTCTACATAAAATTTAGAATCAGCTTTCTACATTTGCAACAACTTCCCCTATCTCCAAACAGAAACCCTACTCAGAACTTTACTGGACCATTGTTGAATCCACATATCAATTGGAGAAGAATTGACATCTTTAAAATATTATGTCTTCCCATCCATGAATATTGTATACCTGTTCTTTATTTAGGTCTTCCTTGTAGCTTTAATTAAAGTTTAGAAATTTTCTCTATGAAGGTGATACCCATACATGATTATTCCTTTATAGTGGATATTGTAATGATATTGTTGATGGCATCGTTTTGTAAACCTCATTTTCTAAATATTTTTCTTGTTGTATAGAACTTTAATTGATATTTGTATATTGATTTTTAGATCTAGAAATCTTGCTAAAGGTCTGCATTAACTCTAATAAATTTTTAGTAGGTTTTCTGGATTTTTCATTGCAATTAAATTTTCTGAGAATGATGACTGTTTTCTTTTTGTAATATACATACCATTTTCCTTGACTTTTTGTACTGTTTATGCCCTCCATAATTATAATGAATAAAAGTAAAGACAGAGGGCTTCTTTATCCCTAATCTCAAAGGGAAGCCTTTAAGATTTCACCATTAAGAACGTTTTCTATATTTTTTTTGAATGGCTATCCTTTATCATGTTAAGAAAGTCCCTTTCTGTTGCTAGTTAGCTAAGAGAAGATTTTGGTTATATTTAAATTATTAGTGGGTGTTGACTTTATCACACCCTTTTTGTGTACCTATTGACATCATCATATAGCTTTCCTCCTCTAATCTGTGAATGTGGAAATTAAGTTAATTCGTTTCCTATTTTTATACAAACTTTTCATTCCTGAGATAAAGCCAAATTGATTATTCATTCGTTCCACAAGTATACTCGTATACTTTACTCCCAATTTGTTAGGCACTATTCTAGACACTGCATGACTAACATTGTAAGAGTACTATAGAGAGAAAGCTGTAAGAGAGGAAATGACATTAAGAAAGTGAGATGCTTGAAACTGAGAATGTTGGAAGTATTAACACTGATATGGAAAAAGTCTAATGTATGCTATCGGGAGTAAGTGGCTGAGGTAGGATAAAGAACATAATCATTAAAGAAAGGAGGTCTAGGAACTGAGAGAGAAAGGTCATAAAGGGATTCCCTGTGTGAGTATTAAAATCTCCAGTAATTAAGATAGGAATAAGGGTAAGCCAGGAGCTAAAATTTGGAGGGCTGAGGTTAAATGACCAACGTCCCAGTAAACGACTGCAAAAAGAAGGGATTATATAGACTGATAATTTGAAATTCAAAGCGTGGATAGGTGGTTAGGAAGAGAAACAATGACCTAGGACAGCAATTGGTCTCAAGGTCCATTTCTGGGAATAGAGAAAAGTGTGGAAGGAGAAACTGCCATCACTTAAGAAAGTTGCATGGGGTGTAATGTCCTCTGGAAAGGCCAGGTTTCCACTAAAGCAATTTAGTGAAGAAAATATTCTGGCAAAACAGTTGACAATAAAAGTTCTACTAATAATTGAATGTTAGTTCTAAGATGCCCAGTGGAAAGTCCAGATGAGGAGAGGTGGGCGAAGAGAAGGAGAATGTTGAGATGTATGGGGAGAGAGTTGGAGATAAGGATGACCTGGGAATAAGGGTATCTTGTTGAACTAGCATAGAAAGGGACAGTGGGCCTAATAAAATTGGTTCTGATGATCTCTAGGTGGATAGTGACGTGGGGCTGTAAGTGTAGGAAAAGATTTTGAGAATAATGGGGATCCGGGCTGTCGTTTTCACCACTTTATGGAAACCTTAGAGACCTGAGAACAGCAGTCTTAGTCTAGCACACATGGGATTCTCTCTTGATCCAACCAATGGAAAAGGGTCAAAACGAACTCTCTCTGCTGTGTGCGTGTGCGTGTGTGTGTGTCTGTGTTTATAAAATACATTTTATACATTGCTGATTTTATTTGCTAATATTTTTTCTAAGATTTTTCCGTCTGTGTACTTAAGTAAAAATGTCCTGTAACTGTCCTCAGTCTGTCCTTGTCAGGTTTTGCTATCAAGGTTATGCCAATTTCTAAAATGATTCATATAATGTTCTTTATCTATATTCTAGAATAATTTGTGTAATGTTGGTATTGTTTATTCTTTGACTATTTGTTAGAACTCATCCTTAACACTCTATGGGTTTGGAGTTTCATTTGAGAGATTTTTAAATAGTGATTCAATTAGTTAAGTGCAAGAATCAGCAACTTTCTTCTACAAAGAGCCAGATGATAAATATTTTAGACTTTGTGGGCCATATACCATCTATGTCACACACTCTTCTTTGGGCTCTCTTTTTCTTTTCTACAACCTTTAAAAATATAAAATCGATTCTTAGCTTGCAGCTTACCACAGGCAAGATTTAGCCCATGCATGATAGTTTACCAACCTCACCTTTAATGGACATAGGGTATTCAGGGTTTCTATATCCTCTTGCATCAGTTTGGTATGTGACATTTTTGTATAAACATGTTCATTTCTTTTAAATTTTCAACATATTGGAATAAAGTCATTCACTATATCCTCTTATTTTAATACCTGCAGCATCTAAAGTTATCTTCCTTTCTTCATTTCTAGTATTATTTGCCTTTTTTCCATTTTCTTCTGATCATGCTTGCTGCAAGTTTATCACTTTTATTAGTCCAACAAAAGATCCAATTTTTACCTTGGTTGGTCCTTTCTATTTAATGTTTGTTTATTATTTCACTAATTTCTACTCTTAATTCACTATGTATTTCCTTCTACTTTTTTGGGGTTTACTTAGCTCTTCCTTTTCTAATTTCATCTTAAGATGAATGCATAATTCAGTCACTTTCACTCTTTCTAGTAAAAGTTCTTAAGGCTATGTATTTTCTTCTAATAATGCTTTAGCTACTTCCTATAAGTTTTGGTAGATAGTGCTTTGTTATCATTCAGTTTTATATAATTTCTAATTCTCCATATTTTTTCTTTGATATATGAGTTATTTAGAAATATGTTATCTTAGTTTTCTATCGACAAAAATTTTTGTCAGATCATCTTTTTATTAGAATTTTCTAGCTTAATTTTTATTTTGGTCATATGTGGTCTGCAAAATGCCAATATTTAGAAAATTGTTGACACTTTGTTTTCTTTTAATTTTAGTTGTTTATGCTTTATAGTATATATCTTTAAATAATCAATTTACCTTCAACTAATATTTTGCCACTCCCCATATAGTATAATAACCTTATAATAGTATGCTTTCATTTTTCTCCCTGTCTTTGTGCCATTGTTGACATATATTTATGTTATAAATTCCACAATATATCATCATTTTTGCTTTAAACAGTTTGTTATCTTTTTGAGATACTTAAATATAAAAAAAAATTAAGTATTTTATCTGGTGTTTTTTTATTTTTATTTATTTTGCCAAAAGGACTTTCTTTACAAATGTAAATCTGATCATGTCACTCTTCCATAAAAAACCCTCCAATAGATTCCAATTACACTTAATATAAAACCCAAAATCCTACCCCATCTTATAGAATCCTAGATTCTGTATGATATGTGGTCCCAGGTTACCTTTCTGATTTAATTTATCCTTTCACTTATTCCTTAACTCTTCTTCAGCCACACTGCCCTCCTGCCAAGTACATGCTCCCCTCAAAGCTTTTGTACTTGTTCTACCCTTTCCATGAACAGCTCTTTGCCCCAATTATCTCTTGTCCTGCTCTCTTGTTTCTGAAAATCTCTCCTCCAACATCACCTCATCAGAAAAGACACATACACATAAACACACACTTCATTTCTTATGCTTTACCTTACCTTATTTTTTAGGGCATAAAATGCTACTTGAAATCATATTATTTTTGTTGATTATCTCTTTCTCCATCACTAGAATTAAGCTCCATAAAGAAACAACTTTGTTTTGTTCGCCCAGGTATCTCCAGTGCCTAGAACAATGGTCGCTGGCACATAGAATTGGCTTAGGAAGAAAATTGCCTTTAAAAACTACCAGAATTCATTCTGATAACCATTATTATCCTATAGCAAACAAATTCTGAAAAGAAAATAAAACTATCCAGAGTGGGCTGAATTCTGGGGGGAAAAATCAAGAATAACACACAAGTTTGGAAATCTTGAGTTTGTAATTTATTTTCTATTGAACTAAATAAACTAGCTTTTCATTTCAAAGCTATAATGAAAGTTCCAGCTCAAGGCAATAGAGGATAAAGAACAAAGAACGAGAGAGGTTTTTTTTCTTAATTGTCCTTCCTCTTCCCCAAACTCCCACACTTACTGAATATACAAAGGCATTTACCAAGGACAATGGGAGCGAAGGATGAAGTGCCCAACTTCCTTCAAAGAAGTAAGGAGCTTCCTGCCCACCCCTAGTCACACTATCGTAACCCAACAGGTTCAAACAGATTTTAGAGTCCAAGGAATTTGGAAGTGGGCAAAGTCTGTGGAGCTGTTCTATCTCAGAGTGGTTTGTGCAATTCATTTATTCATTCAACTGGCTAGGAATTAAGTGATGACCAGAAGCCAGTACTATTGGACCCAGCTAAAGAACTCAGCACCGAGGTCCTTTGTACATGGCATCTCCACTCATATTTTCTGTACTCTGGGTTCCCTGCTGGGACAAAAGGATCTTACTTAGAGTTATATTATTAGTCCCTAAGTTATACTTAATATTTTTGACTTACATCATTCTCAGTCATAATTTTCTGTGACTTATAGAGGTGAATTTATGCTATATAAATTCTATCTAATGCAAGCAATTTCCTATTTTATGTTTTTTTTACCCACAATACATTCATACTTATAACCAAAAGAGGAACCATTATGCATTGTTATGATAGTAAATTTGGGGTGGAGCTCTATAAGCAAGAATTATCTCCCAAATTACTTTTACCACACCGTATTTTCATAACTTATGTATTTCAGAGTGTTATGCAGACTAACTGCAAGAAATAAAGATACCAGTTTTACATTGGAATGCATGTGTTTTTTATTTTATGATCCAGGAATATTCATGATTACAATAGGAGTTAGATACTTTGACTTATAATCTTTATATGTAAATTGTCTGAAATCATCCCTATATAATACATAGTTTGCTCATACAATTATATTGAGGACTAAAAAATAATTTATGTAGAGCATTTAACATATATTAAGAATTAATAATTATTAGGTATTGTCAAATAATAAGTGATGGTGTTCTACATAGACTTACCTATCTTATGCAGAATATTGTAAAATTATTCTGAATGTACTCCATCCAGTTTTAATAAACCTAAATTATAAGGAATAGCTAGTCAACACAATATACAACAGAAGCATGGGCTAGAGCAACTTTTTAAAAAAGAACAATAAGTTTATTATTTCCTCAGGACATTCTACAGTGAGAGAACAATAGAAACATCTTTCATTCATCTAACAAGTATGCATTGAGCTTGTTACTATAGACCCGGTGCTGGAACACAGTGGCGAACAACACAGACAGGGGCCCTGTGCCCATTGAGTTTGAAATCTATTGTGCAGGCGAAATATCAAGCTCACAACTTACAAATGTGATTAGTATTGAGAAGGAGAAACAAAAGCAAGTAACAGACAACTAAAGCTAATTTGTGTTAAGAAAGGCTTCTTGGAGAAAATAACATGACTTTGTATTTTATCTAGATAGATAAGATTTCATTCCTTTAGAAATTTTGAAATATTAATACTAGGGACTGAAATTTCCAGCTTACATAGGTGGTTGTAATAATTGTATAGCAAAGTAGTAGCATCTGAAGCAGTAGTGAATTTCTGCAGTTGCTCCCTGATTATGGCATATATGTAGTTAAAATTACCTTTGGAAAATTCTTAAATTAACCCCAAATTTAAGTGTGTGTAGTAATATTTATATGCTATTGACAACGTTGAATTTTAACTGCGACCTGTGCTCCTAGAAAATCGCGAAGGTTAAGAAATCCTCACCCTTTGGTTTTCCAGGAAATGACTCACTGTATAGATTAACCCTTCTTCATATGATTTAGATAAGAATTTGGGATGCCTCCCTAGTTGCCTATGAGGAGATCAGACACACACCCTCCAAATTCCCACTTTGCTTCCAAACTGATTAGCTAAACTGCTCATTCCAGCTGATCAGTGTGAACCAAATGCTTCTTAACCAAGCTTTGGTTAAGCTTCTCTCTTTCCCCGAGGTTCCTGAAAGTTGGCTTGCTCAGCCTGAGTGAGCCCACAACCCTCCTCAAACAGCCTTGTCTAAGGATAAAAGTCTTCTCTGAACTCCTAGCAGATTGTGCCACTTTCTCATCCCACTTCTCCCAACCCAGTTCTTTCCAGCCTTATTTCTTCCTCTCTATAAAACAAAAACTAAACTTTTGGCCTCACTTTTGAAATGCTTGCCCTTCCATCACCTTGCAAGAATCCTTTTGAATAAAGTCTGTCCTTACTAAATCCAGATTAATTGTTGTTGTTGTTGTTGTTGTTGTTTGACACTAAACACTGGAAACCAACACAATAAATACAATAAAATCCAATTTTACTCCAGCATTTGAAGATTTTAATGTTTTCTCAGTCCAACAGATAAAATATTTATCTGGTGATGTGGCACAAAAACAAAATAAGTGCCTTCCAACACTATAATCACAAAGCAAGATGCTGGCATCAGGAGAGTCCTAAGAGTAACTGTGATTGAAGTAACAGCAGAGACCTGCCTTCCATCCCAAGCTTATGCCAAATATAGAATATGTGCTAACTGGGTGGAATGGCTGCTGGAAAGCCCACCATATTTTTCCTTCCTTTCCTTTCCCTTTTTTTTTTTCTTTTCCTGGATACACATAGTTGAATTTAGGTAAGTGAAATGTAAGTGTCTTCTCCATATTCTAAAATGCTACAATAAAAAGGGAGACAAAAGAAAGAAAATATAATAAATCTCATCTATCAGCAATCCTTAGAAAATATGTCACTCTAAAATATTGAAGATGTGCTCACTTAAATCTCTTTATAGAAATCTTTTTGAATTGTATTACATATTTTATTGCTTTTTTAAACAAAGTACTCTAAATATAACTTAACCTTTTCTTGGATGATGTACAATCATCTTTATTTTAAAATAAAACTCTACTCTGGTGTAGAACAATGATGACTGCATATTACTGAGCAGTCAAGAGTTCCCTTTCCTCCTCTTCTCCTTCTCCTCCTTTTTTGACTACTATCTCCTTTCTACTGCAAATGGTCCAAGATTTTTTTTTAACCTCATTGTATCTGCCTGTGACTGGAACTGCCCCCTTCCAAATGCTGCTTTTTATGTGCTTCAGATTTCAGTAGAGGAGGAGGGCAAGAATGACGTCAAAAATGTCCATATTTCTAAGACCAGTTCCAGAGTATTCCAACCCTAGGGGAAGGCTCCAGAAGCTTTTCTACCTCAGAGACCATTTACCTGTGAGTACATTGCATAAGCTATAGCATTTTGATCTTTGTGTTCCTATCTTGGCTATGCAGAGATCTCTTTATTTCCTTCCAGCCATGTTCCAAAGGTCAAAAAATAAAAGATACAGAGAAGAACATCTTAGAAGAACATGCCGATGATAGTCAGGGAAAGGCTATTTTTTGAAGAATTGGAAGGGGCAGTCTGACAAATCATGTGAAACTATTTGATTAGAAAGACCAATTCCCTCTCTTAGGTAATACAATTGCCAAATCAGTTTTTTGGGGCTTTGTTTGTTTGTTTGTTTGTTTTTAACAGAAGAATCTGGAAGTGTGATTTAATGCAAAAGGACACTGGACTTGGTTCAAACTAAAGACCTGTCACGTATTAGCTGTGTAACCTTGAATAAGTGATTTATCTACACTAATTTTACTTTCTCAACTACAGGATGGAAATAGAAACACTTGCGCTACCTATATAACAATGTTTCTGCCAAGATCAGAGAAAGTGGTATATTTTTTGAAGAAGTATTAAAAGTGAATGGACTGTCTAGCTAAACACCATCTGTCATAGACAAAGTATCTATCCACAACTTTTCTGTAACTCAAGCCTATCATATCCTTCATAACAGTTTCCCTATATTTCCTGATGATACAAAGTAACTAGAGCACTGCTTTTGAAACAGTAATAAACATGAATCTTGTGAAATGCATTGTTAAATGCCGATTCAGATTTAGAAGGCTGGAGATCTGATGGAAATTTTGCAATTATAATAAGCTTCCAGACAATGGAGATGCAACTCTCCTGGAAGCAGTTTCTTACTCACTCTATAGTTTGTTAGAACTGCAAAATCCCTGGCGTCACCCAGATCCAAAGAAACAGAATCTGCATTCGACAAGATGACCATGGATCCTGTGGGGCCACAGTCCCAGGAAGCAGTTTCCAGGCTCTCGATCTCATGTGGAAAGGTGCTGGCTCAGGCAGTAGATGGCCATCAGCTGTAACTAGTTGTTCATCAGCTGTAAACAGTTAGCCATTAGCCAATAATATAACTGTCGTGGCTATGCAAGGAGGGTTTGTTTGGTTGGCAGAGAAGCGGACAGTGGATTGCGGCTAGTAAGTGAGGTTAGCAAGCGTGGATGGTGGATTGTGGATCGTGTGGATTCTACTTCCTTTGTCTCCCCCAGCCGTCAGCGAGACTGGGGTGCAGGAAGACCCCTTGTTGGGGTACTAGCAAATGTTTGCTTTTGTGTCTCGACCAGCCGCCATCGAGAATATAGTGGTATGAACGCCCCTGTATATGGCTCTGTTGTTGTTCCTTTTTGGCCTCATCATATCCTGTGTTCTTGTGCGGGGAGCAGGACCAGAGACCCCGCATGACAGAATCACATGCACCTTAATATTTGAGAAGCATGTTCATAGCCTATAGTAGTGATTCTGCAAGTTAAAAATGCAAATTCTCATACCCTACCCCACCCAGATTTACTGAGGTTTCAGAAAAATGAGGAAAGGTTATTGGAAATTGGAAGAAAGGTAATCCTTCTTATAAAGTGGAAAATTATGTTGGCTGAATTGTGTTCTGGTATTTAGTGAAAGGTAGAAGTTTTGAGCAATAACATTGAATATAAGCAGAGGAGATTTCTAAAAAGTATTGAAGGTGTAGCCTGGGTCCTCCTTTCTCCTTTAGTAAAATAATAAGAGATGAATTAAAGAAAGAATTTTTAAGCATAAAGGAACCATAACTTAGAGATATGGAACATTCTAAGACTGTCCATATTGAGAAAGAGAGAGAGACAGAGAGACTGAAAACTTGTTTTAAAGAGAATACTAGTGGTGTGGCTGAAAAACAGATGATGGTTGTGGTGCCTGGACTTAATCAGCCATCTCAGCAGAAGCCAGAAATAGGGATGGGACTACATACACCAGAGAGACACTGCCAGTTTAAACCAAAGAGGGCAGAGAAACTGAGACAAAAGGAAAGAACGCTGTCAGACTACTTGACCTCTATAGGATGGGACCATAGAGCTATTTGGCTGTGAAGCATGCTTAATCCTTCAAGATAAGGGAAGAATGCCGTCAAAGGTGATTCAAAGATCATCCTTAGTTTCATCAGGCCAGATGGCCTCTGCCTGGCAGGGCCCAGAAGATGCAAGCCCTGCCTAGGGTCTGAAGACAGGGCATCAAACCATAGGAGATTATTCGTAAGCTTTAAAACCTAACGGAATTTGCCTGGTTGGGTTTCAAACTTGCTGGGGATCCGCCACCCCTTCTTTCTTCCCTATTTCTCCCTTTTGGAATGAGACTCTATCCTACTCCTGTCCCAACATTGTATTTAGAAGCGCATAACGTGTCTGGCTGATCAGGTTCACAGCTAGAGAGGAATTTTGCTCAGGATGAATCTGACCTCAAGTCTCACTCATATCTGATGTAAGAGATAGTTAGATGAAACTTCAGACTTTAGACTTTAGAGTTGATGCTGGAATGAATTACGACTTTGGGGCTGTTGGGATGGAACAAATGTATTTTGCATGCAATAAGGACATGAATTTTGGGGTGCCAGGGACATAATGCGACAGACTGAATGTATCAGTCCAAATTCATCTGTTGAAGCCCTAAACTCAATGTAACTGTATTTGGAGACAGGATCTTTAGGAGGTAACTAAGTTTAAATGAAGTTACCAGGATGGGGTGGTCTTATAAGAAAAGGAAGAGATCTACCCTTCACCCTACTCCCTGCCTATGCACCAAGGAAAGGTCATGTGAAGACACAATAAAAAGTCAACTGTCTGAAAGCCAGGAAGAGAAGTCTCACCAGGAAACAAATCAGCCAGCATCTTGATCTTGGAATTCGTAGCCTCCAGAACTGTGAGAAATAAATGTCTGTGTTTAAACCACCCAGTCAGTTGTATTTTGTGACAGTCGGCTGAGCAGACAAGATCAGGCAGCCATCATGAAGAAAGGATATGTGACAGAAGATGTGAGGGATGAGTAGAAATTATGCGAAGGAAATAGGAGAAGAAGAGAATTGCAGGAAATGGAAACAGCATATGCAGAGGCCTGGAGGTAGAAAAGAGCAAGGTAAGTTCCCAGGTGACTAAAAGAGAGAGGATGTACCCGGGTAGTGGGGCAGGGTGTAACATGATCAGATTTTATATTTAGAAAAGAATTGATTAGAGGAAGGGGAAAAGAACAGTCAGACCAAATAGGTTGTTGTAATCCAGGTGAGATACGATGGTCGCTTGGATTAGGGTATTGATATTGATAGTGTTAGAACTGGAGAGACGTAGATAGACTGCAGAGATATTTAAGAGGAAAAAAATCAATAAAATTTAGTGATAGATTAGAGGTGGGGTTGAGAGAAAGGGATTTCCAATAATGTACCCTGAGCTTTTGGCTTGTTCAACTCAATAAATAATGGTGCCATTCACTGAGACAGGAGATATTAGAAGAGGACCAGCATTATGGAAGAAAGAGCATTAGCATTTAAATGTTGTGTCTATTAGGATACAAATACCATGTGCAAGTAATATAAATGAACTCTGACTATCTAGTACAAGAAAATGGAGAAGAAATGCTACCAAGAGCTCACCAAGTCAAAGGATGCTGAAGGACAAAGCCTGGAAACCAGGCAGAAATCAAATCAGGTCTAGAAGTCCAAGAAGAAGGGGCATAAGAAATGTCTTTTTGACACAAATCACCAGACCGAATACCTCTGACACTGCAAGAATCATGTCACTATGCTACCAAAGGTAAATCCTCATCCCATCTTCATTTATGTATTTCATATGCAAATTTACAATCCAAGGTAGCAGTATCTGTTTGGCTAGGTCATATGCCCAAGAAAGGAACTGACACCTTCAGTGTCGATGTAGGATGTGGGGTACTTTCCTTCCCAAGACAATATTCACTGGGGAATGCCCCAAATAGGTAGACAGAAACAAAATGAAAAATGAACACCACAGTTGATACCTTTGTCAGACCAACATTCATTCATATCCTTCTTCCCCAAATTATACATCCCAAAAAATTATTCCTCCTAATATAATGAATACATTACTGGTACCACAAAAACACACTCCTTTTCCAAATGAAGATAATCCCAAGTCTTATCAGTGACTCTATCTTGTCACAAGTCCACAAACACCAGGTAATGTCCCTTCCTCCTCTAGTCTCATTGTGATATATTTTCTGTAACCTAAAGGATAAATTTTAGAGTTTACCACCACCAGTAAGCCATATATGGTACATTCTAGTATAGAGGATAAAGTATTCTTCACAAGACCTATAGAGAAATAAAATGACCTTAATGAACTGTTCCTCTATTTCAACCTCGAGGATTCTATGCTTTATTCATCCTTGGCAAAAATCCGAATAGTCAGTTCATTTCATACCCTGCTGCCATTATAGTAATTAGGCCCACCATTCCTCTAATGGTGAGTGACCTATCTGGCTTCTAATACCTTAGAGACTCACTGTGCCTACTGAAATCAGGAAACCCATTTCTATTTCAGCTTCTCCCACAGCCTCCAGAGAACAACCACTACACCCCTTTTGTAATATGCCTGAGCTTCAATCACAACATATCTCAAAACTCTAGTGAATGGAATGCATCCTGGGTCTGCTGGAGGAACATACTTACTGGATGTTCAAATCTAGTCATTCCAACCTCCAATTATTTTCTCTGCATTATTTCTCTTCATTATCGTAAGACATTTTTGATATCTGAAGTTCATTTGTAAGTCTAAGTTAATATTAACCAGCCCAACTTTTTACCATCACATGGTGTTAGGAATCTCTAATAAGTGAATGTATGTCAATACATTCAGCCTAATCTAAAATTATGTTTCTCCATATTTGGTCATCTACCCTAAAATTCTATTCTTATATCTGTTCTCGAAATTATTGCTGATGTAAACTGGTAAAGTTCAATAATCTTTGATATCTAAGCCTTCTCTACTCGGGTTTTACTTTTATAATTGGTGCCCTAGGGCTTTCTGTATTCTAACTCTGGATACAGGTCTGCAAATAATTCTAGTTCCCTCTAGCAACATAACTGCCTCATTTAAGGGAATAATAGTCACATGTTGCTTCCATGTATCTTCTATGTATCCTTCTAAAAAATCTTTCCCCTCCTCTTTTATTTTTGGCTAAATAAGGCCAGTATTGCTTTCTGCTATTTGCAATCAAAAGCATCTTAACTAATAAAATAATTTGGAACCAGGAAGTAAGGCATTACAGAGACACACAAAAGCCTCTTTAATATTACGAGGAAGATAATCTAGAAATTTGTGCCATACAATGACCAAAAGGTAATTGTAATCTTTGGTCACCTGAACTCAAGTTCCCCATAGGGGTAAAGATCTAAGGGACAATGTCGCCACCACCAGTGAAGGATTCAACCAAATCAGTGATCATGAATGGAAGTTAGTCCTTTTGATGGCATTATGTCTTAAAGAAAGAAATGGTTAAATCAAGCATCTAAATTTTTGGCTCACAGTATGAACTAAAACCTAGGAACTTTCGATCATTGGGCTAACAGTTTTTTATCTCTGGCAAACCAAAGCCAAAACCAGACTTTCCCCCCAATTCCCAACCTGAATTCTTTCTGGGTTGCCATGTTTCAGTGTCCATCTATCCAGCTCTTGCATGAAAATAAGAATTAATTGTGAAAGAGTGGTACCAAAAAAATATGGATGAGAGCATAGGGAAGGACCCCGTCCAGATAAGCAACCTTGTCTTTAGAAGCAAACCCCACTTTTCTGACTGACCAGGCTTGGAAAATAGACAAGAACTAAAGTCACTCTGGAGGTCCTACAACCACACAGGATCATAAACATCTTTTAGAAGCAACAATCTGGCCAGCACACCAAAACAACAGCAGCAGCATACCATTATCACCATCTAAACTTGGAATGAATGATGAATACCTCTTGGCTTTTCAATCTGTTATTCAACTTTTTCTGTGTGACTTATTTTGCTTAGCATAATAATCTCAAGATTCATTCATATTGTTGTAAATGGCACTATTTCACCTTTTCTTATGGCAGAGTAGTATTCTATTGTGTATATATACCACATCTTTATCCAATCATCCATCGAAGGATTTTACTTGTTTCTATGTCTTGGCCACCATAAATAAAGCTGCAATGAACATCAGAGCACATATATCTTTACAGGTAAATGTATTCAGATATTTGAGGTATGTACCCAGGATAGGGATTGCTGGGTCATATCTGAGTGGTGAACACACAACGTTATACATAGATGATGTATTACAGAATTGTACACTTGAAACTTATGTACTTTTACTAACCATTGTCACCCCCAATACATTTTAATTAAAAAAATAAATCAGTTACTCAAGAAGCATAGAAGTAATTGGAAAAGACTTGATCACACCTATGAACTGGGTCATCAGGGAGATGATGGAGCAGGCTCTTCTAGGTTTAGTGGTAGAAGGTTGGGCATTTCCTCTCACCAAACTGGAGCATCTCCCCAAAATTGTAAGGCGAATATTGGAAAGAGGATGATCTAAGAAAAGAGGCAGATGTCAATTAGAGATATGTTAACATTGAAATGTTTTGAGACCTCCAAAATAAAGAGAGAGAGAGAGAGCGAGAAGAAAGAAAAGGAAGGAAGGAAGGAAGGAAGGAAGGAAGGAAGGAAGGAAGGAAGGAAGGAAGGAAGGAAGGAAGGAAGAAAGGGGGAAATAAGCAGCAGGTAACTGGATATACAGATCTAAAACTGTGAGAGGTCAGGATCAGAAATATTAATTTGAAAATACCTTGCATATGTATCCTAAATGAAGCAATGAGTCTGAATGATATTAGTTAGGAAGAGAGTGAAAATTAAGAAGATGTGAAGTCTCAGCACTGAGCTGTAAGGAAACATGTACATTTAAAGGCCAAGAAAAAGATGAAAAAGCCAGAAACCAAGGAATTGATCAGAGGTGTTGAAAACCAAGAGATTGTTGTGTCACAGAAATCAAGGGAAGACTGGTTTCAAAAAGCAGGGAGTGATAGACATTGTTGAATGCTACTGAAAGGTGAAGTGAAATGAATATTTAAAATGATCTCAGGAATTTATGATGTGGAGGGCATTTGGTGACCTTCATTAGAGCTGTTTTAATGGACTGATGAGTCCAGAAGCCAGACTGGAGTAGGTTGAGCAGTGAGTGGGAGATGAGGAATATGGACAGCGGAGTTATTAACAACTATTTGGAGAAATGTAATTGCAAAGGGAGAGGCCAGGGCAGTACCTGGAGGGAGATGAGGGTGGTTTTTCTGTTTGTTTCTTTTAGTTGAAGAAACTTCATTGTGTTTAAAGTCAAAAAGAAGAACCTAGAAAGCAAGATTGAAAATACAAAGAGAAAAATGAGTAATAAATACTACAATGTTGCGGAGAAAATGAGAAGCTTTCACATATAAAGCATAGGTGGTGGTGTTAGCCTCAGCCAGGAGAAGGGGCTAGTCTCTCTATTGTAATAAGATGGGAAGCTCTGTGCAGAAATATGTGCTTTTTGTTTGCAATAGAAAAGATGGAGTTCTCAACAGTTGGCTGCTATTTTCTCTGTAAAGGAAGAAAGCATGTGCTGAGCATAAGGCACTAGAGTTGGCCTTCTCGTCCTCAGCATTACTGACCTAGTAGACCAGATAATTCTACAGAGTGTGGAACTGTCCTGTGTACTGAGGAGTATTGAGCAGCACACCTGGCCTTTACCTACGAGATGTTGGTATCAATCCTCACCCCTGCCCCCACTCCCAGCTCTGCATGTGTGCCAACCAAAACTGTCTTCAGACATTGCCAAATGTCCCATAGGGACTGGGGGGTAGGAGGAAGAGAGTAAAATAGCCACCATTGAGAATTACTGGGCTGGATAGGATGAAAGAGAATGGAGAAGGCCTGAAATTGTTGTGTAGGGTGGGCACATGAAAACTGACCACATAGAATCAAGAGGTTTGCTGGGCAAACCTTGGCAATGCCAAGGCCCATTTGAGGTTGGATATAAGTCCTGGTGGAATCAACCTGCCATACTGTACTTTTTCTACCCAACAAAGCCTGAATGCCAGAGTGCAAGCACTGAAAAAGTGGGTATTTGTATTCCTTGAGGCTTTGCCCAAGAAATATGACAAGAAGACATAGCGACAAAGGGCTCAGGATATCAACAAAGCATTTATTGAAATTATGTACCACAGAATTTAAGCAGGTTAGGGGGTGGAGGGCAGTGAAAAAAATTTTTTTTTCTTTTATTAAAGAAGAATATTGATTAACTTTAGAAGCTAGCCATGAAGTTTTGTCCAAAACATCTTTGAGACACACACACACACACACATACACGCACACACGCACACACATATTCACACATTTATTTCAAAAACAGTTTACATCATCACTTCTTCCTGTACTAAATGAAGGAAATAAGATTGAACAGAAAATAATATGGGTTTTCTTTACTTCGTAGCCTAATTTCAAAACATTGTTTCCATCATGTTTGGTTTTTCATGAGATAGGGCTGAAAACTGCTACAATTTTACCTTTGCATTTCAGACTTCAAAATCCCTTATTTTACTACATAAACAAGTGAGGCACTTATGAAATTACAAAGGACTCTCTCTGTTTTTCCTTAAAGACTGTTGACTAAATGTCTTGTAAGGCTACTGTAGGTCAGTGCCCAGAATTAAACCTTTATCTTTTGGAAAGACCAGTAACACTGAAGGGAAAGAATAACAACAAAATTTATTTTGAGAGATGGAAAGAACTAATGAGCCAGTTTCTTCTAACTGTATATAACATCTGAGGGGTAAGGCAAAAGAAAACAAACAAACAATCAAACAAAAAAAACTTAACAATTTAAATTGAACTAACAACTTCCAAACAAAGGGGAAAGCAAAGTATAATCAAAATTGAAGAGCATCTTTTAGTCAACCAAACAGGGTTTGTATAATTTGAATCTAATAGGCACATAAAAAGAAAAGCCAATGGTGAGAAAAACCCTCTTGATAGCTCAGATAATTCTCTTCACATGCTGAATTTCTATGGTTTGAAAAAGAAATAGCACCTGAATGTTTAGATGTTTTACATTTATGGGTTTAAATTTTTTTCTTTATGTGTATTTTTTAATGATAAAAAAGATGTAAAAGTATATTACATGTGATTGTTACAATGTAGTGGAAATAGTTGGTTTCTTTTTCCTTAATTTTTTTTTTAATTTCCCACATTTTATAAAAACATGTCTCTGTAGTAAAAAAGGAAAACTACCACATTTTAATGATTTGGCATCATATGACAGTAGAGAAATACATGATCAGCATAAACAGAAAATGTTAGTGATTAGAAAAAGGAAACCAGTGATTAAACTTTCATTTCCCATTTGTTACCATGTTTAAAAATGAGAAAGTTTTGAGCTTTAATAAAAGCATTGCACATCTCCATCTACCTTCAAGTTTAATTAAAAAAGAGAAATATTAGTCACTACAAATAAAGTTTTCAAAGGTGAGGCAGGGGAGAAGGAAGGAAATCCCGAAACGTTGTTTATTTGAACACACTAAAAGAGAACACAACTATGCTGCTTTATAAGATACATACAACTGCATTATTATAAGAATTTTAAGTTTTTTTCTTTTGGTTAGTCCATATCTCCTAAATTTTCTGTAATAAATATGTATTACATTTGTGATAACATTATAAAACTATAAAAGTGCAAAAAAGTAAAAATCAATGGAAGAGGGGAAAAATGTAAGTTTAATGGGGGTGTGAATACTATATGGAACAGAAAAGTAGACAATTTCTCAGGATTTTCTGCTTTTTATTACTTATTGAGGGCATGCAGGATAATGGTTTGTATTTTGGCAGGATTAACTGAACATAGAAGAGTCAGATATAGGTTCTGCTATAAATTTGATAATATGTCCTATTAAATTTTCGTGATTTCTTTAAATAATAGAATAGTAGTAAATTTTTCAAAATATTTCAACTTTTTGAATTAAAGATCTTGAAGATAGATAGATGAGAGAGAGAGAGAGAGAGAGAGAGAGAGAGAGAGAGAAAAGGAGGGAGGAAGGGAGGAAAGAAGAAAACATACAAATTTATCCCTTTTGTCTTCTCAATGATTATTGTACCGTGTTACCCCAAAAATAAGACCTAGCCAGACCATTAGCTCTAATGTGTCTTTTGGAGCAAAAATTAATATAAGATCCAATATTATATTATATTATATTATATTATATTATATTATATTATATTATATTATATCATTATGAGACCTGGGTCTTCTTATTTTAATTTTTGCTTCAAAAGACGTATTAGAGCTGATAGTCTGGCTAGGTCTTATTTTCGGGGAAACACAGTAGTATTAGAATTCTGATGCTAGGCTCTCCATATGCGTAATAATAATTATTACTAAATAATATTACTAAATAATATTGTGTTAATAATATTTTTATTATTAATAGTTGCTATAATACCTCATAGATCATTCTCTGATATACATATGATATCTAGTAGTTTGATCTTCACAATAATCTTTCCATTAGGAGTCCCTATTATTTTACAGAAGGAGAAACTGACGCTAAGTGTTTAAAGGATCCAAGTAATCAGAGCTAGTTTTAAAAATAGGTCTTCTGTACAAATTGACTTACAAAACAGTCACAGGGATGTAAAGTATAGCATAAGAAATACAGTCAATAATATTATAATAACTGTATGGTGTCAGATGGGTACTAGACTTATCAGGGAGATTACTTCATAAGTTATATAATATATATATATACTGTAAGTTATATTATATATATATGCTGTACATCTGATACTAATAAAGTATTGAATGTCAACTGTAATTGAAAATAAAATAAATAAATGAGTAAATAAAAATAATAATAGGTTGTCTGATTCCTAATCCAGCTCTCTTGCCCCTGCATTATTTTGCTTAGTTTAAGCTGCCTACTTTGCAAGTTAACTTCTCCTGGAAACAGTTTGGTCACTATAGAGCTGTGAAATACAGTTAATTTAATAGAAATTTTTCACACATCAAAAAACTGAATGATATTACTTGTGTACATCTTACTTGATAAGAAAGAGTGTAGAGTATAGAGTGATTCATAACTTAAAAACATGATTTTGGTTTGACTACTCAGTAAAAATATATATTTCTCAAACTGAGAAATTGTAGCATTTTCATCTGTTTCTGAAAATTTTTCTTGACTTTATACTCTCTACTTACTACTTTTCAGACTTAAATATTTAATAATACTATTTAGTGTAATGTCAACTTCATCTTGTTATTTTTTATCTTTTTTTGCTTAAGGTATTCCATGGCTCTTGAGAAAGATTCTTATAAACCAGCTTTGAAAGGAAAACATTCTTTTTGTAGTAGTTTTATTCCAATATAATTTATTCCATAAAAATCATCAATTTAGAGTGTACAATTCAACAGCTTTTAGTATATTTACAGACTATGACCACAATCGATTTTAGAACATTTTCATCACCCCCAAAAAGAAACCTTGTGTCTTTTAGTGGTGACCCTCCATTCTCTCAGGACTCCAGACCAAAAGGATCACTAATCTACTTTCTGTCTCTATGGATTTACCTATTCTAGACATTTCTATAAGTGGCACCATACCATATGAAGTCTTGTGTGACTGGCATCTTTAACTGAACATAAAGTTTTCAAGGTTCATCCATGTTGTATGTAGTATGTATCAATACTTTGTTCCTTTTTTTTTTGCTGAATCAT
The DNA here is from genome assembly GCF_964194185.1 of Rhinolophus hipposideros. Lineage (NCBI taxonomy): Eukaryota > Metazoa > Chordata > Mammalia > Chiroptera > Rhinolophidae > Rhinolophus > Rhinolophus hipposideros. Next base: position 39,098,971 of record NC_138049.1, read on the forward strand.
ATTCCATTGTATGGCTGTCCCACATCTGATCAGTTAATGAACTGTTTCCTCCTTTGGCTATTATGAACAATGCTGTTATGAACAGTAACGTACAGATTTTTATGTACACAAACATTTTCATTTCTCTTGGGTATATACCATGGGCTGGAATTTCTGGGTCATATGGTAAATTTATATTTACCCTTTTAAAGAACTGCCAGACTCTTTTCCAAGCAGCTGTACTGTTTTACATTCCCACCAGCAGTTTATGTTAATTTAAAAACTTTTTTCAAAAAGAAGGAAATGATGAAACTACATGCACTTAATAAAATGTACTTAATGGCACATTATATATAGCCTATTAGTTAATTGAAAAGTTTCACAAATTTACGTTTTCTTTCTTATAGGAATTTATTCTACACTATGAGCACCTATGGAATAAAAGAAATTAGTTCTAGGATGTTGTAAGTACACTAAATTCTTTATAATGGCTACTTTTAAGAATATTGAAATTCATGTCTTGATAGAGATATATGCAGATTTTAGTATTAAGAATGTAAAACAGATGATACTTTTATGTGCTTGATAGTTTCATTTCTTGTTGGTTACTGTTCAAGATATGATAGTATCATAATAATAGAATGCATTATACCTGTTTAATATTTGGGAGAAATTTGAGGACCTAAAGATGTCATGGATATTCACACTGTTTATATTCTAAGAGCCAGATTAACAATCTCAAACTCACCATTTTAGCACACACTTAAAAGTAGATTTTAATGCTTTTCTGGAATACTTAGTAATATCAATTTTAAATCAAAGTTTCTAAATATTTTTGTGGGTATAAGAAATAATTCCATTCTTAAAACATCATAGTTAAAATAATAAATCATTCCAAAAAAGATGATCATGAGATTGGCTTTTAGTAATAATTAACCCTATCATTATTATCTGTTATCTATCTACCCATGAGGTAACTAAACTTTAAGGATGTTGTTGGAAACAATACTATTTCAGTGATTCAAACTTTTCAGTCTATTCACAACTTTGAAACAAAAATTACCATTCCATTATTTTTTTTTTAAATCATTGTTTTCTTTTTTGGTTCTTCTAAACTTTGTTACCCTGCTTGGATATGCTGCACTCTTCTGGGCATAGAATTTCATAGCAGTTATCAAAATAACCAAGCCATAATATCAGCTTTAATGAAACATTAATTTCCTATCTACAGAAACTTTGGATGTATGACTCATTTTACACAAAACAAACATACAACATATAATGATGGTTAAGATGAATACTTATATAAAAACTGTCATAAGGATTTTTGATTTATATTTTCTCATATAGTCTAACACCTGAAAGCAACTGTGTTGTGCACACCTTCCTGAAAGGTGCCAGCTGTTTCCTTTGTTTAAGATAACAAGCAGAATTAGACCTAAAATCATGTTTCCAGAGAAGGGTGAGAGATAGGATAAGCCTGCTACAAACTTGGTTTCAGAAATAGTAAGTCAGTCAACTTTTTCCTCTCTGATAACCTTTTATTTGCAGAGTAATTATTTGCACGGGAATTACAAACACATTTCGGAAAATCATAAGACTGTCTCGAAAACAATCTCTATTGGACCAAAGTCCTTACTTCTATGGAAGTAGTCAAATCCAAGACTTAATTTCAACACAATGTTCAAATTTATTACTTGAAGCTCTGGCGACATAAAACTGTCTTCTTTAAATGGAAAATGTGAACAACTTCTATGAGGTAAATGAATTTTGAAAGTGGGAGTGGGTGGAGGAGGCACACATTTTTTTTTTTTTAAAGGGGGAGAGGATTCACAGGAACAACCCTAAGCAACCAACCATAAAACTAAGAGACTTAGGGTGTTAGACCAGAGAGCTCAACAGCTACCCGGATCACAGCTTCTCACCTAGGGACATTTGGTTTAACTGCTGCGGGGCTCCGGGGAATCCTTGCCTCGGGCAAAAAGAGGGTAATTATTGAAGACGCGCTTCCGAACGACCCAGTGTCCTGTGATTCTCTTGGAGACCCTGCCCTTCTCGGGATCCCCTGGGGGCAAGCCCCACTTGGCCCCGCACGGGCAGTGGGCGACAGGGAGGTCCAGCGTCAGCTCAGGCGCCTCCCCAGCAACTCAAGAACAAGCACGCTCCCGCGGGACCCGGGCCAGAAGCCAGCGCAGGATTAACTCCCCGACCACGAACCCCGCCCGCTGCCTAGCGCCCTGGGACTCCGCCGCGGTTCTGACAGCCCTCCCCGCTTCCACTCCGCCAGCCACGCGCCTCCGGGACCCAGGACCTTCCCGCCCTCCGCGGGGGCCCCGCCAGGCAGCGCTTCCCGTAAACTCCCCGCCCCACGCGGCAACCTCCCCGCCTCGGCTCCGCCCCCGAGGGACCCTGAGCAGCGCTTGATTGGCCCGGCCATGCCATCATTCTCCGGACGCGTCACCGCCCCCGTTTCCGACCGCTCAAAGACCGGCAGTGGTGTTAGTGCTCGCGGGGCCGCGGCCGAGGGCACCGTGCTGTCTTGCTCGCTCCCACTGGCCCGCGGGTCCGCGCGCTCGCCCCGCCGAGCCGCGCACCAGGCTGCGGGGCTGCCACGCTGCACACTCACCGCTGCCTGGGTAACAGAGACAGCTAGTCTAGCTCCGAGATGGGGAGTGGGCGAAGTTGACGAGCCCCCTACCCACGTTGCGCCCCTCCTGCCGCGAGGTGCGCTGCCCTCTCCAGGAGGTGCCCGCACGCGGCCCCGTTCCAGGTGTGCGTGGGACACCCCGCCCCCGGGGACCCGAAAACTTCACCCCAAGTTTAAAGAGTGGACTCCGAGGGCGTTGCCCGGAGTCGGACTCCTGTCTCCGCGCAGAGGGAGCTGTCCTAGCGGCTTGCACGGCCGTCGGAGGGAGCTGACCCGCTGGAAACTTTATCACCATCATCGTAAATACTGCGCCTTACTGTTTCTCTCCCCGCAGGGGCTGCATCCAGCCGTCTGTCGCGCGTCCTTGTTTGCCAAAGGAGCCACCCCAGGAAGACCCAGCGGGGAGCTGTTTCCCCAGGGGATACCTGCAGCCCAGCCGAGGGGTTTGGGCGGCCTGGATGCGCAGGACTCAGCCCCGCAACCGCTGACGCCGGGCGGCAGCGAAGTTTGGCTGCTGAGCGGCGCGGCGCACGGCCACTGGACAGCGGGCAGCCGGGCCACCGCAGCGGCGGCGGGAGCGATGCCGGTGGGGGGCCTGTTGCCGCTCTTCAGCAGCCCTGCGGGCGGCGGCCTGGGCGGGGGGCTCGGCGGCGGGGGAGGCGGTGGCAGGAAGGGGTCGGGCCCCGCCGCCTTCCGCCTGACGGAGAAGTTCGTGTTGCTGCTGGTGTTCAGCGCCTTCATCACGCTCTGCTTCGGAGCGATCTTCTTCCTGCCGGACTCCTCCAAGCTGCTCAGCGGGGTCCTGTTCCACTCCAGCCCCGCCCTGCAGTCAGCCGCCGACCACAAGCCCGGGCCTGGGGGGCGCGCCGAGGACGCGGCAGAAGGGCGAGCCCGGCGAGGTGAGGAGGAAGCGCCCGGGGACCCCGCCGCCGCCCTGGAAGACAACTTGGCCAGAATCCGTGAAAACCACGAGCGGGCTCTCAGGGAAGCCAAGGAGACCCTGCAGAAGCTGCCAGAGGAGATCCAAAGAGACATACTGCTGGAGAAGGAAAAGGTGGCCCAGGATCAGCTGCGTGACAAGGCGATGCTCGGGGGGCTCCCCCCGGTGGATTTCGTGCCCCCCATCGGAGCGGTTGGCCGGGAGCCTGCCGACGCAGCCATCCGAGAGAAGAGGGCAAAGATCAAAGAGGTGAGTGCACCATGGTAGAAATCCCTCCTGACCGCCGTTGTTTTCAGGGAGAAACGATAAATCTTTGAAACTCTTAAGATTGTAATATTACAATGTAGGGGGACACGGCACCTACACCAGGTGCCGTGTCAAAGGCTCTTTCGTTTTCCTTTTTTCACTATCGTAGCAGATGTAGCCAATTACCATCTGAGGTTGAATCCCGTTGCTTCTAACTTGCATGTGTGGGTGAACATAAGCCAGGCGAGGTAGGCATGAAATACATGGGCACATAGTGTGCAAACTTCCTCTTTCACTGGCTGATACACGTTTAATTGTTCCTGAGAACAGTGACAGTGAAGGTCCCAAACAGCCTCAGATAAGACTTCGGCATGGCTTTGAAGTCAATCTTGAATGTAAACGCAAAGCATCAATCATGCATAATAAAAAGATTCTAACAGCAAGCCAGCACACCCCAGCGTTCAGACATGTGGCCCGGTTCTGCCAAGTGACATCCTGTGTGTGTACTTACAGACTATAAAGGTGAAACTTGAGAACTTGCTATCATACGGGGGCACAGTGTTTACTTAAAAACAAAATGAAGAATTGAAAAAGCCAGTCTACTGCCTCCTGTATTTCTAGTGTAGTCAGAAAACAAGTATTTCGTGTGATGCAACAGGTTTGCCTCCACAATGATGCCATAATGACGACAAACTGAATCTAGGACAAACATGGACTCTGATAAGTCTTTTGTAATTTCTGTCTCGTAATTTTCAGTTAGACCTTGTAACATGTGGTTAGTTCATGACTGGCTTAAAGCTGAAGACCTTAAAATAATTTCCAATTGTCATTTTAAAGATGAAAGTTGAAGGGCCTAGAGCTCCAGGACCAGTAAGTGCCGGAGTCATCACTTGAAGCCTGTAACTTCTTTCCAGTTAGTTACCTATCACCAGGCTCTCTGGACATGCTTCCTTCCACAGCTACGCTCCTATGGGAAATTATGCCAACATGATTTTTATACAGTCCAAGAGCCGTAGAAACCATATTAAAAACATTTCATCCCAAATCTTGATTCAGATTTCTAAAATACATTATGAATGGAAGCGATATTTTTGTCATTTTTAAAAATTTCGCAGTCTCTGTGAAAATACATTTTGTGTTTTGACATCGGGTAGGTAATCAGGAGAAGGAGCTTCCTGATTCCCCCATTTTCAGACAGTAAACAGAATTTTGAGGTGGTGAAGAAATATTTAGCTTGAGTGACTACAGAATAGAAGCAGCCCTTTTCTCATAGGATTTGTGACTTTACTGTAAGACCAGATGAATTTGGTTAAGCTGTAATTGGGCAAATTAAAGTCAATTTGAGTCCATTTCAGTTGATCCTAGATATTCTAGAATGCCTCCATCCCTCCTATGCAGATAGTTCCTTCCACATCCCATCAGCCTGTCTGCTCTGAGACCCTTTTTCAGGCATAGAAGCCTCTCAGACTTGAGGGAATGGATTTTACTACCTCTGACAACTTCTGTCTAGCAGTTGCCCTTCACCATGAAATTCTGTCAGGGCTATCAAACCAGGAAGGTGGATAAAAGCTCTAGTGCTTACCAACAATCTCCCTCCCCCTCTTCACCTCCTAGCCTGCTTAAAATATATACAATCAAAACCCATAGGTAAATTACATCCAAGTCTGTATCTGCTTATATTTTCCTTAAGTTTGAAGCCGTGTAATTCACATGTATCATGCCCCTAAATTCCTATGACTGCCAGCTAGTGCAGCTCACTGTTGTCCAAGGAAATTATTTTAAATACTAAAGATTCATGGTTATTAAAAAGCTATTGGTACTGACCAATAGTGACTAAAAGTGCCTTTAGAACTGAAGTAGTGGGACAGTAGCAGTCAATTCAGGACAGCACATTAATAGTATGGGTATCTGTTCCTATTAGATCCATGTTATATGTGTTGCTAAATCAAAAGGTCTTAATTAACCATGTAAAGGAAGTTTATGTAGCCTTCTCTGTCTGTGTGGTGCTAACATTTTAGCATCTAGATGTTTTGAAATTGCCCAGTCTTACATAAAGTAGTGGAACCAAATGTGGTCTTTAAAATTCCATGTGGTAGTAAGAACCTCCCTCCTCTCCTCCCCAAAAAGCAAACACAAGTATTCAGTCAAAGCCTTATGGGAAGAAATGAATTTTGGTTTTTCATCAGATTAGTTCAGACAGATGTGTTCCTTTGTAAACCAAAAGAAAGAAAAGGTAACTTATGTGATTCTAAAACTGGACTGTAAATGTTTCTTTTTAGAGAGGAAGGAGTGGTTGCCCACCTCAGTAGGATAATCCCTGGACTCGAAACATTTAGATTCAGTTTCAGGCACCACCATGGACCAATGGATCATGCCTTGGTTTTGATCTTTATTGTTCCTATATTTTCTAGTTATTTTTATATAGTTAGGTTCTTTATCACCCCTGAATGTACTAGTAGCTCTGTAGTTAAAATTTAGAAGATATAGGCAAGTCTAACAGATTGGGAGCTTGGACAGTAATTTCTGAGCCAAACTTTTCTTTTGCAAATTTGGTTTAAAGATAACCAATACTATTTTTACATTGCCAACACAGTTGTGTTACTGGTACTGTGGTAAATTTTTAACAAATTTGGGCCTAGGGGAGACAGTCTGTAATTTTAAATAGGACATTGCCTAGCCCCCTTCATAATAAAAGACATTACCTGCTTTTCAGTACTTATTTGATGAATGGTAAATCTTGATGTAGAACTTAAAATTTAAATTAAGCCCCCCCCCTCCATGAAATCTGTAAATAAACTCTGGAAATTTCCTGAAATTTATAATACATATGTAGTACATATTTTTATGAGTTTGATCTTTTAAAAATTATACTCGAGTTTTCCTTAGCCTTACAAAGTAATGTTAGAATAATGAAGCACAGAAGTTAAAATAACACCATGGAATTTTTTAAAAAATTGTCCATTTCCCCTTCGACCCCAAACCTTTTTTAAAATTAGAATTTTATCATTATTATTATTATTATTATTATTTTGCCTACACAAAAGACTTGCACTGTCCTCCTTTAGGATTAGCACCCTAATCTTATTTTTTTTCATTTTCTGGAATTATGGGACTCCCTGAGGGGCTGAAGACAGTCAAATTGTCAGAGGGGATTCCCCACTTCTCAGATTGAAGTTCCCACCAACATAAATGGGGTGGAGGTGGGGTCGGACAGCCTGCTTTGAATCTATCAGGTAAGGCTTTAGACTGGGTAGTTGTGGAATCACTGTTGGCTTCTCTAGGTTTCTCAAAACAGGCTTTAGTTCTTTATCCCAGACCTATTTATATAATCATAAGTTTAAAGAAAATTTTCATGTTGATGACTAATAGCTAAAATATATTTTTATGCCTTACACTAGCGTTAGGTTGTTCTTGAGTCTATAATTTATGTTAACTATTGACAATTAACCCTTTTATTAAAGATCAGATGTAAGAATAATCTACCTTGACAGGTTAAAACAAAATACTTTTATTTTGAAACTTTCCAATTTATTTGTATGCGTAGTTCAGTTGTGAAAAATAGTTGCAAAATAATAAAAACCACAATTTGAAGATCTAAAGGAGCTTGGATACACTTGGGTGATTACCTTGCCTGTTCTGCTCACCTTTTTTGACATATACCCACTGAATGTGGGCAAATGCAAGACTTCACTACTCCTAGGACCTTCCTCAGATCAAGTAGGTCATGGACTGCTTGTAAAAGTGTCTCTCTTTGACAAGTAGATGAATAAATTAAGATTTCAATAGTGTAAGTACTGAAGTAGATGCTGACTCTTGAACATTAATGTATGAAAGCAAGAAAAGATTATTACTGGATAATCAATGATATTCAGTTTAATTTTCTATAAGCTATTGATAATTTGTCTGAGAGAAGTATTCTGTCTTCCCCTTATTAGGTAACTTAAGATGCACATAAAGGAGCTGTATTTATGACTTAGAACCTAATTAAGGGTATGAAAAGAGGTTAAAAAAATGCACTTTTGCATCAATGCATCTGTAAAAAAAAAATGCAGTTTTGAGTCAATGCATCTGTATTAGGTGAGCTAATAAACTAAACCATCGTGAGAAATCTATCCTAGTATTTCACATGTGTAAAAAGGGCCTTGTATAAGATCTGAATTTGTGGAATTCAGTGGAGAACTTACATATTTGTATTGAATTATTTCATAATTTATGGTAGTACAAATTCTGTATTAAAGAGAGTTTACAGCCCGTGTCTCAAGGTCACGGGAGGAATACTACAGTTCCTTGAAAGTGATGAGGACTGAGTATACAGGCATATCTCGGCGGTGTTGCAGTGTCAGTTCCAGACCACCACAATAAAGCGAGTTGTAGTCTTTTTGCTGGTGGAGGGTCTCACCTTCAATTTGTAAAAAATAAATGCGACATCTGTGAATAGCAATAGAGTGAAATGCGATAAAACAAGTTATGCCTGTACGTGGTTAGGTCAGAACTGTGCTGCAGACTGCTTGTATTCCCTTGCCCAGTAGAAAACCTGTAGCCTTTGAAGTTCTTTATAACCCACAAAATCATAAAAATGTATGTGTTTGCCAAAGATGAGTTCTGATTGGTCAAAATAGGAGCAGCCACCCTGTGGGCTCCAGAGATAGTATGAAATGTCTTTCCCAGAAGTAGACAAAAATGATAAAGGAGAAACCAATATTTGATAGTTTAAGGAAGAGATTCTTTCTTTGGGGAAACTAAGTCTTGATTTTTCCCTCAGTGTTCTTAGCCTAGTGCCTTGTTTATTGAACTACTTCTAAACCCACACCTCTCACCCCTCATTCTTAAGTCTCTTTAAAGGTCCTTTACATAAACTGCAAATTGTTTTTTTCTGTTACCAACAATATGCCATATGTTTACTTTTAAAAATTAATTTTTGAAAGTAAACATATACTCTGCCATAAATTATTACTTTAAAATTTTAAAAGTAAACATATACTCTAAGTCATAGATTATTGTATCTGGATGGGTATAATTAGAGTTAGTTCAGCCTGTTCATTTTATAGTAGAGGCCACTGAAGCACAAAGAGTGTTCTGGAAATCACATTGCCAGTTAGTGGCAGAGTTGAGTTGAGAATGGAAGCTCAATCCTTGGTGAATGTTGTTCACTAACCTGACATGGCTTGCCTCCTAAATAAAATGCCAAAGAAGTATATAAATTGATTGTCCATATTAATTATTTGCAGACCCTAATGTAGAATGAGTACAAAACACACACAGTATAATTCTGCAGAATTATAAATTTGACCTATCAGTTAAGTTACATTAACTATAGGAATTTTTTAAAAAAAATCTTACTAGTGGCATGATTTAGGAATTTCTTCTTTTTAAAGCTGCCCAGAGAAAGTTTGATATGACCTTTCTTTTTCCTCTTTATAAACATCCCTGCAGGAAGCAGAGGCATTTGCAATTATTCAGTTGGACATTCTTTACAGTGAGAGGTGAGGAAAAAAATGAAGAAAGAAAAGAAGGGAGGAGAGGTGGCTTGGAGAAAAGGGTTGTGACAATGTGGGGGCTCTTACAAACTATACATGTACATGCTTTTTCATTGTGAATTTATTTTTCAATTACAGTTGACATACATTTTATTAGTCTCAGGTGTACAACGTGGTTAGACACGTATAAACCTTACGAAGTGATCACCATGATAAGTCTAGCACACATCTGTCACCATACATAATTATCATGATATTATTGACTATATCCTCTAGGCTATATTTTATATCCCCTTGGCTTATTCTTTAACTGGCAGTTTGTACTTCTTAATCCTCTTCACCTTTTCCACCCATCTCTCCACCCCTCTGTCGGTGGAGAGAGCACACTGTTATCTTCACCCAAGCAGGTCCTGGAGATTCTCTTGATGCCCTTTCCCCGCTCCATCTATTTTTAACAGTGTGGTGGTGAAAAGAGTTGGTTCTGGAGTCAAATGACCTATGTCTGAATTTGGCCTCTTCCATTTACTAGCTTTGTGACCTTAAGTGTTTTTCATCTTTCAGAGCTTCAGTTTTCTCATTTGTAAAACAGGAGTAATAATAGTACCCACTTTTTTGGATCAGAAGGCTTAAATGTGATGGTCCACACAAAGCACATAAGTGGTATCAGGCATGCAGTGAGTGTATGATAAATACCATTTGATGTTATTACTGTTATTAGTCACTAGCTGAAACCATCAAGCCAAGATTAAACTGTTTCGTATAAACCAAGGAAGTGGGTGATGAAGTTTCAAAACGTTGTCAGAAACAGTTCAAATAAGTTTGATTCTGATAGACATACATTTCCAGTTCATCAAGAAGAGCTTTCCAGACAGCTGCATTTTTATCATACTGCTGTCAACTCTGATCTCAGATTTCTGCCCAATTCCAAAAGAAACTTCGGTGTCTTTATATACGTCTTCCCCTTCTATCCATCAAAACACGTGTTAAAGAATTTGTCTCTCTCACAGTCAAATGTGCTTGTTGCTGATGTACTATCGTTCAGAGTAATAACAGTTCTTGAGTTAGCTCCTTACGCATTGAAATCATTCCCCCAAATAGAGAGATTGAGTAAAGTTTATTTAAACCTGTCCTGTCTTTGGAGAAATGTGAGAAGATGGTTTTAGACTTAGCAAAAACTTATGTAATTATGATCAATTTTATAAGCAGAGCTCAGTCTATCACCTTGTAGTCAAAATTCATATAAATCAGTTGTACTATGTAACTCAAAGATTTTGGCCTTCTTTCAGAGTTTTGGATTTAGATTTAGTAGGGTTTTAGGCCCAGAAGGACCTCAAAATTCCTGAAGCCCAGTTCTCACTTTACATATGAGAAACAGGGCCCTGAGGTGTGACTTTCTGAGATTCCCCCAGTGCACTAAGGACAGAGATGGGAACTGCCTCTTAGTGCCCAGACCTTAGTGCCTAAGCCTGTGATATCTTGACTCTAATGAGAACTTATGTTTTGAAGGCTGGCTGGCCTGGCCCTCCCTCCGCTTCCTCCCCATCCCTGAGTGGCAGACCAGCAAAGAGAAGCCCCACCAAGACCATCCTTACAGGAGATGAAACATCTTTGCTGGGTAAAGTATTGCCTGAGAAAGCAATACTGGCTAATTCCTTTGCTGTGAAGAATGCAGCAGCACTGCCCACCTCCCACTGAGTCCTGATAAAGACTTCTGTGATCATTAGGTACCTGAAAGAAAACCTAATGAGATTAAGGTGTAAAGAGCATTTAAAAGTTGTAACCCTCTTTTCTGTCATGAATACTCTGACAGTTGCTTTAGGTAATTTAGAGTCCCTCAGTTAATCCAGAACAGAGATAATAAAATTAAGAAGCCCACATATCTTTTGTATTTACTGAACTTTTATAACTAGAAGACCTCCCTCACTTCCTTTTTCCTGTCAGTCCATCTGTCTCCCTGGCTCTTAAGTTTACCAAAAGCCTAGTCAGTCTCTGCTTTGCTCCACTACTTTCTGATCACTCTTGCTCTACATCCTTTCATACAATGAATGACACTCAGGCCACATTCTGTTAACCTTCATTTGCACTTTTTCATGTGTTTATATGTGGGCCTTCCATTAGGTTATTCTGCCTCCACTTATTAGCGTGAGGGTGTTCAGTATGGGACAGGCCTTGAAGTGAGGGCACAAAACCTGATAAAGGATGCCGACTTCTGCAGGGGTGGGTTAATAACAGCACACTACACACTAAAGCTGTCTTAGTTGTGACACTGGTGGGGGATGCCTGTTTGCCGGGGCCAGTAATAGTTTATGAGAAAGGGTGTGGCAATAATTGATGTACACAGCCTGTGAATGACTATAGTTGAGACGTGAATTCAGGCCATCCAAAGGCCAAGAGCTGTTGCTGGAATCTCCTTATCTGCCAAATCCTTTTTCATCGAATGGTCTTTTCAAAGTCCTAGGAAGAACACTTGATTCTTCTAAGGAACAAAAGGGTCAAAAGAGAGAAGGCGAGGGCTCGTGGCCCATGCTCGTGGTGATGTCCCGTTTTCCTGAGCTGATGTTTGGGCATGACTGTCTGACCTTAGTTTCTCTGTCATAAGATTATATGCTGGAACTACAAAAGAGTGTGTTTCCTCACTGTATCTCTGTCTGTCAGGCTATAATGTAAAACGACACACCTGTGGAATGATTAAGGCAGCACCAGAGTGTCTTCTCAGTCTCAAAATCTCATTCCTAACTGCCTAAAATTAACCATCAATACCTCCCTTTCGTTGATGTATTGCTTCTGAAAGGATGCTGTTCAAAGTACATCACTAAAGTTGCCCAGCAGAAATTGTTATATTTTGAGATTTGTCTTAGCATGAGTGAGAATAGCTTTGTAGAAGAAGCAAGTCTCTTTCATTGCGTTATTTCATTATAAATTAATGCTTGCTTAGGAAAGAACATTTTGAAAGTACAAGGGAGTAGAAAAAATAAAAAAAAAATATTCTTCACACTGCTATCACTCAGTTACAAGTAGTGTCAACACTACTTCCCACCTCAACATATAGTCTATTTCTTTCCACATTTGTAACCACCCTGTATGTTTTTTCATTTTCTTTTAAAGTGCGATTGTATGATAGCATACTGTATGAAAAGAAGCCTCATAGTTTATTTCACCATTTCCTTGGACCTGAACAATTAATTTCCAGGTTTGTGTTTTTATAAAAAATGCTGTGATAAACACCTATTTCCATTAAGTTTTCATCTCATCCCATAAGTAGAATTTCCTCTTACGTTCCTAAAAGGGGAAATGAATGTGTCAAAGGATCGTAGTACATTTTGAGGGGTTACTTTTCAAAAACAATGTATACTTCCACCTCCCACAACAAAGGTGGTCTATTGAATCTTTATTAATTCCATAGGTGATAAAACAGTATCTTGTATATTTAATTTGCCTGTCAGCATTTTCTACTGTGATGATGACTAGCTACATTTAATCATTGTGAGTTGTATAGAAGGGGGAAGTTTTTAAAGGAGCAGGCTGGGAAGAAGGCAGCACTTGGAGGCCTGTGAAGTGGGGTATCAGAGAAGGTGGATCTAACAAGCTGGCTAGCGGGACACGGACTCTAAAGGAGGCAAAGTCCTGAAAGGCAATGGAGAGTATTTTATTTACAAAAACTCACAAAATTTGCTCCTTCCTTGGGTTGCATCAAGGATAAAAAGTACTCTTTATTAATAGGAGCATAGTATTCACCCCTTATCCACGGAGGATACGTTCCAAGACCCCCAGTGGATGTCTGAAACCACACATAAGTACCAAACCCTATATATACTTTGTTTTTTCCTATACCTACATACTTTTTAACTTAATGGAAGAACTTTACAGCTTCTCTTTGGCATATGTGAATTGCCAGCATCATTACTCTTGTGCTTTGGGTCCATTAGTAAATAAAATAAGTGTTATTTGAATACAAGCACTGCAATAGGAAACAGTTTGAAACAGTTGGTCTAATAACCCAGAGGGCTACTAAGTGACTAATGGTGGGGTCAGAGAGCCAATACAGCCACCTGGTTACCCTGGGCAAAGGGATGATTCATGCCAGTGTCTGAGCAGGTGAGACATTTTATCATGCTACTCAGAACAGCACACAATTTAAAACTTATGAATAGTTTATTTCTGGAATTTTCCATTTAATATTTTTCAACCGTGGTTAACCATGGGTAACGGAAACCATGGATAAAGGGGGTTACTGACCAAGCACCTTGGTACAACTTGCTTTACCTCAGCTGAGACCCAGCTAGCTTCCATTGGCTCATCTTCACCGTTAAGTTATAGTTGGGCTTTTGCATCAGGTGTTGGAGGAATGGATGGCATCTTTGAGATCTGGGGAAGCAGGGAGAGAGCTTTCTCTTCCAATTCATCAGGATGGTGTCTTTAATATTTTAAGATCATAGTTGACGATCAAAAATAGTCTAAAAAGAATTTCAGAAGTGATTTTACTGATGCCAGAAAATGGCAAGTCTTACAAAGCTGAATTTTTAAAGCAGAAAAATTAACCGAAAGGAAATCATTCATAAGATTTCACGGCAATAACTGTGTGCATCTTTATGTGTACTTCTTTCGTACGTTAGAGGCCTTTAGTGTTTTAAATAGGATAAATGTGCCTTTCGTCTAAAGTATTTTATTTTAGAAGAAAAGCATGGTTTTTTTATGAAGTTTGAGTTTTTTATTTTATTTTTTGCTGATTCCTTGTAATATGTGTTTTTAGTCCCGCGTTTTTAAGATAGTGAAGAGCTGCACATTTCAAAATTTATTTATATTCTGACCTTGTTAGTTCACAAAAGTCTACCAAACGCCAGAGGGTTTAAATTTGTTTTCGAGACTGCATTAACATGGTGAATAATGATTGACATAAATATACTATATTATTTTTATAAATTGTGGTTTGAGATGACAGTAATTTTAGAATATTTAGGATGCTGTTCTCTGTGACATGTTATTTTTGTAGTCAACTAGCATTGTAGAACGTTATAATGTCAACTACATGTTTTCATCTCATAATGAGTGAATGAATAGACATGCCTCAACGGTTCATACTGTGTTTTCAGGAGTTATTAGCGCAAGTCAGCAATCATATAAGGCATTCTTATTGAGTGTAAAAGGAACTTTATGTAGTAAAAAGCATATTTTATAAATGTCATATGTTAATAATTTGTGTACATTCACTCATATTAAACATTTTTGTTAATCTTTATTATTTAATCCACCTAGGGGTTACTGATCTCTGACTGCATGATAAAGAACGCAGTAGCTTAACGAAAGGGGGGGAGGCGATTTCAGGACACAAAAAACGAAGATGATTTATTAAATACTGGTGAAAGCTGCCTTAGCAGTGAGGGTGAAGAAAAATCATGATTAATTAAGTGTAATAAGATAAAACTGTAACATAGGTTAGTACTTCTGTTTCTCCTACTCCAAGAGTACAGAATTTCCATGACATTGGCTCTTTATAGCCGTGAATCTGTTCCAGAATTACCACGTTGAGAGCAGGAGAAAGAGCTTCTTCCTTATTCATCCACCAGAAAAGGTAGCCTTGCCCATGATATGACCCAGTAAATATTTGTTGAATGAATGTCCTTTTTAAAACAAACATAGCAAGAGGAGTTACTCAGGTTAAGTATGACATTCTTTCACCTTTAGACATATAATCACAAAATCCAAAAGGGGTATCCTCTCATCTTTAGAGCCCCTTCCACCTATCCTCATGGGCTCCAAGACCTTGTCTTTTGAGGGGAGACTTGATTCTTTTATAACAGTCAAAAGCGATTCAGAGCCAGATCTAGTGAATAAAGAGAGTAAACCATGTAGGAAACACATTTTCCCGTTTTAAAGTTGTTTTCAGAATGATTTATAAAATGCAAAATGGTGTTCATTTTCTTATATGACTTGTAAACTGACTGTGAAGGCGGTTCACAAAAAATCTTTTGAGCAGATGCAACACCACTGAAATAAATGTAGACACTTGTGAGATTTCCTTTGAAGGTCTACACTTACTTGAATATAAAAGTTCTGTTTCGTTTAGAAGCTTGACTGCTTTATATTTCCATCCTTATCTGTGGTTTTGCTTTCCACGGTTTCAGTTACCTGCGGTCAACCACAGTCCGAAAATATTAAATGGAAAATTTCAGAAATAAACAATTCGCAAGTTTTAAATTACACACTGTTCTGAGTAGCAGGATGAAATCTCACGCCATCCCGAGTGGGATGTGAATTTTCCCTTTGTCCAGCGTCTCCACACATGTATATGCTCCCCACCCATTAGCCACCTACTAGCCAACTGGGTTATCAGATCGACTTTCCCCCAATCAAGGGGCTTGTGTTCAAAGTAACCCTTATCATCGGAAGGTAAGTAGTAGCCTAATGCTTCGTCACCGTGTCTCTGTCTTTCACCTCACTTCATCTCATCACATAGGTATTTTATCATCTCATATCATCACAAGAAGGGTGAGTACGGTACAGTAAGATACTTTGAGAGACCACATTCACATAACTTTCATTACAGCATATTATTCTAATTGTTCTATTTTATTATTATTGTTAATCTCTTACCGTGATTAATTTATAAATTAAACTTTATCATAGGTACATATGTGTAGGGAAAAACAGTGTACTATATAGGGTTTGGTACTATCTGA
The DNA here is from genome assembly GCF_964194185.1 of Rhinolophus hipposideros. Lineage (NCBI taxonomy): Eukaryota > Metazoa > Chordata > Mammalia > Chiroptera > Rhinolophidae > Rhinolophus > Rhinolophus hipposideros. The sequence goes on from NC_138049.1 coordinate 39,114,937, forward strand.
AGTTTCAGATCCATCCACTGTGGATCTTGGAACATATCCACCATGGATAACGGGACTACTGTAGGTGATTTTAATTTAGCTAAAGTCCTCTTTCATTTCTGTCTATTTTTATCTAGTGTTGTGGACTACATTTAATAAGAGTTGTCTTTTTATATTTCAATTTTACACATGATATACCTAATTAAAAGTTGAATTTGTGTGTTTTTTTCTCTATCCCAGCAGAAAGTTTTGAGAGACAATGGTGTTTTTGCAAGTAATACTTAGAGTACTACACTGAAATGAAAAGTCATAGGTTAGGTGTTATTTTCCAGAAGAGAAATTATAATTTAATAAAAAATTTTCCCTATAAGATGATATGATATTTTGAGAAAGAACTTTGGTCTTCTTTTTCCTAATTTGTTTAATATTGTATCTTCTGAAAAGGACTGTCTCAAATAAATAATTGTATGGTCCAGGCTCTATGAATTTGATGAATTTGTAAATGGTCCCTTTTCCAACTCATTCTGCAGATCACTATTAGATTAATCTTAAATAGCAAGCGATTCAAAAAATCATTGCTGGTCTCAGCCCCCAAATTTTCTGATTTAGTAGGTCTGTGTGGGCCACAGAATTTGCATTTTTAACATGTTCAGGGGTGATACAGATGCTACTGCTACAATGACTAAAGTTTGAAAAACATGGCTCTCGAATGAAGTCCCAACTTAGGCTGACAGCCACAGTCTTCTACAAATCTGCCTCACTTGGTTTCTTGAGTTCTGTCTCTTGAATTAGGAGGGACTCTGTGCTTTAGCTAACTCGCATAGTTACTGTCTCCAAAACACACATATTTTAGGGCTTTGCCTTGTTTACTTTATGCCTCTCAAATACAGTGTCTTCTTACTCGCTCAAACTCCATATCTTCCATGGAGCTTTCTCATTCCCAACCTTTACTGATCTCTTTCTTCTCCAAATCCCAGTGGCATTTATTTCTATCCTTGGCCTGTGTGTGTTTTGATAATTTCATGGGTATATGTTATCTTCCAACTAGATCCCGTAAGTGTGGGGATCTTTTTCTATCCCATAGGTTCATGGCCCAGAATTTAAAAGTGGAAGGCAGTTTGTCTTAAATACACGGTCAGACAATTAAGTTCGCGAACTCACCCTAGACAAAGTGCTACATTCCTCCTTGCTGAATATCACTGTGGTCACCTTCAAAGTACTCCCCTTGGGAAGCTATGCACTGACACCAGCTCCTAGTCCACCCTTCAAAGCAATTTTAGAACTCTTTTCCTGGAATGGCCATCAGAGCTGGCATTGTATTACCTTTGATGTCCTGAATGTCATCAAAATGTCTTCCTTTCAATATTTCCTTTATCTTCAGGTAAAAAAAGAGTCATTGGGGGCCAGATCAGTTGAGTAGGGAAGGTGTTCCAATACAGTTATTTGTTTACTGGCTAAAAACACCCTCACAGACAGTGCCGTGTGAGCTGGTGCATTGCCGTGATGCAAGAGCCATGAACTGTTGGCAAAAAGTTCAGGTCGTCTCACTTTTTCACGCAGCCTTTTCAGCGTTTCCAAATAGTAAATTTGGTTAACTGTCCAGTTGGTACAAATTCATAATGAATAATCCCTCTGACATCAAAAAAAGCTACATCATTGCAACAAGTTCGCGAACTTAATTGTCAGACCTCGTTTTACCAAAATGAGAAACAATTTAAGTATATCACAAAAATTCTAGTCAGACTGTGAGGCAATGCAGCAGAATGGAAATTCCTTCTGAGCCTCTCTTTCCACATCTGTGAAATGGAGCTAATAATTCTCTTTTGTAGAGTTGTTGTAAGAATTCAAGTAGAAAATGTATGTGACTGACTCAGCACAATGCCTGGCATGTAGCATTATCCAATAATCAGTATTTACTTATTAGCAACTAGGGATTGGCTGAAACAGTAAGCTTGCATTTTTCTTAAGAAAAGGGGTTGTTGATAAGTAACTGGATTTGAGAAGGCATTTCCAGGAAAGAAAAAAGTTTTGGCTGCAGTATTGCTGTGTTAACGGATAGTTTTTGTTGCTGCTACCACCATCCTTAGTTGTTGCCAAAAATCCCTACTTCCTGTGGCAGGAAAGTAAGCATTCTTTTGCCTTGTTTCAGTTGTTATCTCAAAGAAGTGATGCTCATCCTTAGGAAAACCAGGGAGAGGGTGTCCATCAGTGTCCAGTTACCTCTGGCTTCCTTACTGCTGTCACTCAAATGCTCAGATTTGGTGGACGGGGGAGGGTAAGCAGAGGAGAATGAAATCTGGAGAAATATCTTAAGGGCATAGAAAGAAATATTTCATGAGCTGAAAATGTTTCATTCAGAGATAGCTGCAGGTATAAATTTAGCTCAATAATTAGGCATATGGTGCTTTCATTTAGGAAGTATCTACACCCTTTGTGATAAGATCCGTTGAATATTAGAGCTGCTGTGGCTTTAACTACGATGGCCGCAGAGATTCCTAATGCATTTAAAACAAGAATTGAAGAGTGAAATGGAAAACAGAATTAATAATTTGTTCTTGGTTGGTTTTAATCTGCTCTTTATTAACTTTGTAGTTTATGCCTGGAGGATTAGATTTGGAAACAGAACACCAGCTAATGGTCTAAAAGTTTACTCCCTTTTATTGCAACATTATATTCTTAAAGACTTCCTGAAAACTATTTTGGCTGAATTTCGTCTTAATTTCGTCTTAACGTGATTCAACCTAAAATAATAGAAAGCTTTTGATCTATAATACTATTTTTATTTTTTAAGTTATTTCATGATAGATTCAAAGTAGGGTTTATTTAATAAAAAAAAAACTGATTAATACAGAGAGGCGAAGATATTCTTTCCTGGCCACAAGTATGTTTTAGTCTCCTCTTTATCTAGCTTTTTTATTTAATCCCCCCCCCCATCTATTTTATTCAACCTTATAATTTTAAATCTGCTTGGTCGTAAGGAAAATAGGAAAAGTTAATATCAAAGGATATTTGTATTTCCCATGCTTTGTCAAATGTTTCTAAAATTGATTGAAAACAGACTGTAATTTTATAAATAGGAAGGAGTCCTCTTCTAAGATATATATTCCAAGAATCCTATTCCGTGATGAACTGAGATACCGAGGTTGCCTTCAGGGGTGTGGGGAAGGGAGGTGCTGTTCATCTATTTTTTTCTTAGTGCTTCTTTAATGTAGTGCCATTAGAAAACGTCTGGAAGTCTAGGATTCAGTGTATTTGCTTCTGTGGTTGTAGTTCTCCACCCACCTGTGATCTAGAGAATTACACTCTAGGTTTTCTTAAGGTAAAGGCACTAGAATTTAGGCATTTAGATGGAACTTTTTCGGGGACTAGGAAGAAGTTTGACAAACTATAATACCAGGTCTGAGTTAACCAGTTGTAGATTCCTCATTACAAAAACTGCTCTGGATGTATGTATTCGCGAGAATTAAAAGATTTGACCTAAATGCTCTCCTTTGACTTCCATGTGGTAGTTGAGGTTGAGGATTTTATAGCCAAATATGCCACAGGCAATCCACTATTAGTTTTAGCTGTTTTAAAGTGGCTTAATTTGTCTTTTTCTGTCATGCTCTTTTACCCATTCTGTTAATCATCTTCCATCCTTTTGTGTTTTCTCTCAGAGAGAGGTGATGCTAAAGACCCAAAGGTACAGAGCAGAAGTGTAGCAGAAGTGGGATTATATGTATTACACATGTCAGATTACTAGTCAGATTAGTTAATAATCAGAAGTAACTGTGGTTAGCAGGGACTGAGCAGCACTCTTACTTCCTGGAACCTTGAGAGGTGAATTCTAGATGTTAGCTCTGACAGATCACCTTTTCCTTGACGGGCTGGGCATTCGATGCTACGTTTTAGAATTCCTGAGGGAGAAAACTGTCTAGTTACATGATTGGTTAGCATATTTGTGACCTTTGGCTTTCAGTGGAATTGCTAGAAAGATACCGCAGGAAGGAATGCCTTTGATTAATTTGAAATCTCATGCATCACCATAGTGTTGTTAGGGTTTTCCAAACACTGAGGGATTTTTGCAGGTAGCACTTTCAGGAGCTAATCTGAAGATGGTAGACCAAACTGGCAGGGAGGAAAGGGTCTTCCTCCACCTCTAGGTGAGATGACTACTCTTGTACTTCACTCTGTAATATATCCTGTCTTCACAAACCCCAGGGGCACAGAACATTTTAGTGGACATAAAAGAGAGTGTCTGTTGTATAGAATGCACCCCAGAGTTTTCCATCATTATATAACAAGTCCCGTAGTTAGATATTTTTTTAAACAGAATTTTGCCTTATTATTTAAAATAATATTTTTATTTCTTAATTGACTCTTAAACATTAGCTATTAATTCTCAGGTATATTTGGTTTATGGATAACAACAACAATCATAATGCCTGATAATTTTTTTTCTTTTTCTTTAGGTTTAAAATAGGAGTAGCAGTTAAGACCACACATTTAATAAAAAATACAGCGTCTCAGTTATACTCTAAAATATGCTCCCTTCTTTCTCCCAAAAGAATGCATGTTATTCTTCTTGTTCTGAGAACAGTCTCCTTAAGTGATTTACTGTGAAGCTTGATCTAAATATGTTTAAAGCAACCAATAACTAGATGTTTTCAATCTCATCTTTGCATAGATTTTGCATCCTTTTTCTATTTTAATTCTAGAGTGGTGAAGAGTATGAAAATGATCGCCGCATACCATTTGTTGTGTTTACTTCTTATTAGGCACCACGCGAACCACTTTCTATCCATAATCTCATTTAATTCTCCAAACAGCGCTGTGAATTCAATATTGTTTCCCCATTTTATACATAGGAAATAGAGGCTGAGAAGCGTCAAGCCAATTGCCGAGGGTTACAGAGCTTCTGAGTGCCTCACCTGGGATTTGACCTTGGCTTTGGCATACATCTTCCTCCCAATTCACTCACTCCCCAAGAATGCCCCGCAGCCCCCCCATCCCCAACCCCCTGCCTCGGCACCCATGAGGACCTTAGGCATCTTGGTTAAAGAAAGGGACTTCTGAGAGTCACTCCTTTGCCTGAGAAATAGGAGGGAAGCAGGGGCGTGAGGGTGACTCTGTTTCCATCTCAGCTTGTGGCAAACATGCTTGGATGTTTTTTAACGTAATTCTGAAAGTAAAACCTATCATCAGTTTGTTTGGAAAAGCTTTTCTTAAGAGTAATACTATGTTCAACATTAAGCACATGTTTATTAATGTATATTAATGTATGTGTACACCTTAATGGTATGTATAAAACAAAATATGTACATGACTGTGTGTATATATAATTATCTAGACTAATACTTGAAACATTAATAAAAGTAATTGGGAGTTCTGGAAAGTTGTTTAAATCAAAATGAAGAGAACGAAGATAGTCTCTGAAAGAAAGTCTAAATTTGCTTCCTTTTCTTCCTCTACTCCTGGGGCCAGTAAAGCTCTTAAATTTTAGAATAAATAATCTTACCATTATTTAATTCTTAAGTGAGATATTCTATAAAGGGTGACCATATTAATTCAAATGAAAGGTGAATTTTAAATTCATAATGAGGACTATTACCAAAAAAGATTCTGTGAGTCAAAGTAATACATTGTTACTGACTTGACATACTCAAGTTTTATATAGAAGTTACAACAAAAGCATATTTAGCTGGTCTTAAGGAACAATACACCAGGTAGTATAACTCTCTAAAGTATATGCAATGGAACAATATAGTAGTCATTCATATCCAAACGTTTTAAAAAATAATCTTAATATTATTTTCCTTTAGTAAATCAAATTAAGAAACATTTCCAACAATACTCCTTCCAAAAATACTTAGGAGTATCACCCTGAGCAAAGCACTGGAGAGACAAACAGTAAGCAAGACAGATGTAACCACTGCCATTCTGGAATTCAAAGGGATAAAGAGTAAAAAGCCAGTGTGAAGTCACAGGTTTTTGTCCTTTTCCATCTGACTTACTTTATTTAGCATAATACCCTCAAGATCCATCCATGTTGTTGCAAAATGTGGCATATAAAACAAAAAAGTCACAAATGAACAAAAACAAAACAAAAACAATCTCATAGATACAGACAACAGAGTGGTGGTTACCAAAGGGTAAGGGGGATGGAGGTGGGGGGCAAAGCAGGTAAAGAGTATCGACTATAAATGGTAACGAATAGAAACTAGATTTTTGGTGGTGAGCATACAGATATCAAATTATAATGCGATAAATTAAATTTGTATGTTATTAAGCAGTATTACCTCAAAAAAATAGGTAAATGAAAAAAGTGTAAAGCCAGTGTGATAATTGCTTTAGTAGGTGAAATGCAGGGTGCAGTGGAAGAATATGTTAGGGACAGATAGCTCAGATTTGGGAGAGTCAGGAATACTCTCTAAAAGTAGTTAAATATTAGAGTAACCTAAAGAGGAGTAGGAGTTAGCCAGTTGAAGGGCAGGATGAAAAGGGGTCCAGGAATAGGGAGTGGTCTGTGTGAAGGCTCTGAGAGTAAGCTAGAGAACCAAACCAGGGAAGTGTGGCTGCGAAGAGTGCTAAGAAATGGGCTGGAGAAGTAAATCAGAGAATGAGTCTTATGAGGTGTTTAGACTTTGAGGCCATTGGGAGCCATGGGAGGGTTTTAGGTTGGGAAAGTTATATCAAATTTGCATTTTCGGATAAGACTGGAGTCAGGGACATATGATCAAAGATTCTGCAGTAATTCAGGTGAGAGGTGATGATGGCCTGCGGATTCATAAAGATGCTTGAGAGATTTTTTAAATAACATTTACAGAACCTTGTGAGCACTTACATAGAGAGAGAGGGAGAAAATGGAGTTAAAGAAGATTCTTGGGTTCTTGGTTTGTACAAGGGGTTGGGTGATGGTGGTGACTCAGGTGAAAGAGAGGAGTGGAGAGGTGAGATAGGTTTAATTTGGGGTGTTTTGCATTAGATGAGAAGAATGTCCAAGTGGAGAGAATCTTTCATACACAGTTGGAAATATACAATAAGCACCGCAAAGAGTGGTCTAAACTAGAGATACCAGTCTTAAGACCATCTAGCCATAGAAGTAAATTAACTCCCTCAGGGATAGAGTGTCCTATTAGAAGAGGCAGCACCTAAAGCCTAAGGAACATCAACATTTAAGGGACGGACAGAGTAAGAGACAACAGACAAGGAGCCATCATAAGCACAGAAGAAAACTAGCAGAGTGTGGCACCTGGGAATATTTTTAGATATTTAACATTTTAAGGGGTGAGTTTCAGTAGTGTCAAATGTTGCTGAAAAGCAAAAAAAGGAATGAGAATTGGCCTTTGGATTTGGTAACAAGCAGATAGAAGTTACCCCCTGCTGGAGCAGTCAGTGGTCAATTCTGGTGGAAGCCATGTTGCAGTGGAGGTAAGGAAGTATAGAGACAAGTCTTTGCAGAAGGCCCCAGTGGATGGGACGTGAGAGTTAGGGTGGTAGCTACAGGATGACGGGGTCAATGGGAAGGTTGAGTAGAAGAACTGGCAGCTTGCTGGACACGGCTGAGCACTCAGTTGGGGTTGGCAGCTGTGGATTTGTGACGGCCCCATCTGCTCACTTGTTTGATTTTTCTTTAGCAGGATTCAGCACTCTGATATATTTGGAGAAGGCAGACAAGTACATTGACCTAATCTTGGGGTTTTCCTAAATTTGGACCAGAAAGAAGACACATGGTCTCTAGTGCTCATTTCGAAAATCTGATACAAGGATCATTTGTTTTTAAGAATATAAATTCACTCAACTTAGGTTAAAGAAAGTGGGGAGGAATATTTATTATGAAGATAAGAGGGGGGGTGTCTCGTGGATCCAGGTCAAGCAGCACAGCAAGACCTCACAGGGCCTGGAACTATGAATCTGCACGGCACCTGGAACCAAGACTGCTCTTCCTCCAGTTTCCTATCCTGAGCTAATCTTACTTCTGTAGACATACCTGCTTTATTCTTTCCTCCACAAACAAGCTTCCTAGGAATGAGTCTTCCACTTTACATGGCCAATGAGTTTAAGTATTCATAGAGGATCTGTAAAGGATCCCGGAGGCTCAATTCCAAATTCCCAGAAGGGAGAATCTGACCAAGTCGTAGTGAGGTGTCAAATCAGCGATGGCCGAGGGAAGGAGTACTGATTCTTAGTACCGCTGTAGCCATGGCACAGAGCGCCCTGAGTGTTAGAGAGGAGAGGGCTGGCCGAGGTCTCCCACTCTCTCTGCTGCACCTCGCTACATTTATCTTATTGGAAGTTTCTCTGTTGTAGAACTACTTGTGAGAGGCAGATTGTCCGGGATTCTGCTGTATATTCACTAGAGAAAGTTCCGCTTTCTTGAAATGAAAGTTCACCAACATGAGCATTTTCATGTTGTTCCATTAACTATGACACAAACATGCCTGCAGAATACCAGTTCATGAACCAAGCCTACCTGCCCTGAGACGTGCACTATGTAACAGCCTGTCGTGTTGCTGCTTCATAATGTGATGAAGTCCAAACGCTTTAATGGTCCCCAATTAAACACACAAACACAAACACACACATGCACCAGAATTTGATTCTGTATTTCCAAAAAATCAGGTCTTCGCATTCATCTTTTGAATACTTGTCAATCAAGATCCAACTTAAATCTTACCAGCTACACGATTCTTACCTGTTCCTATTCCCCTACAGCAGGAAAGCTTTGTCTTTCTGTGCTTTTCTGGCTTGCTTTGTTTAATCCTCTGTAATACACTTATTGCATGTTTACTGTTAAAGGCAAAGAGATGAAATTGCTCATGGCTTGGTCACTTATTAACAATCTGACCCTTTGTAAGTACACAGTGACTTGGGGTCTTTCTTATCTATAAAAGGGATGATAATGCCTACCTTTCAGTGGTTATTAGGAGCCAGTGAGTGAATGGATGCAAAATGATTTACTTCCACTGTGATGCAGGTATTAATTATTTAGGGAAATCGTCTGGGGGTTGAAAGGCCAGATTTCTAAACCCTGTCTGTCACTTGCTAATTCATGGTGTGTTTGTGGGCGAGTCACTCTCTTTGTCTCAAGCATGTTGGGTGCTGTGTTAGTTTTCTGTGGCTGCTGTAACAAATTATCATGAAGATAGCAGCTTAAAGCAATACAAATTAATGTCTCACAGTTCCGTAGGTCAGAGTCTGAGTGGGCTTGTTTGGTTTCTCTCCACTGGTCTCCTAAAGCTAAAATCAAGGTGTCGGCAGGCCTGTGTCTTACCTGGAGGAGAATCCACTTAGAGGTTCATTCAGGTTGTTGGCAAAATTTAGTTCCTTGCAGCTGTAGGGCTGAGGTCCCATTTCACTGCTGGCTAAGAGCCAGGAGCCTCTCAGCTGCTCCAGGCTGCCTTATGTTCAAGTTCCCATTGCCCCTCCCTTTTCAAACTGGCAGTGCCACGTTAAGTGCTGCTCACTGAATCTGACTTTCCCATTTGCTGCATCTCTCCTGCCTCCAGCTAAAGAAAATTCTCTGCTTTTAAGAGGTCAGGTGACTAGATTGGCTCCACCTGGATGATCCAGGCATAGCTCTTTATTTTAACGTGTTTGCTGTGACGTTCATCTATAGTCGAATGATATTTCCGGGCCGCTGACTGAGGTATTCGACTTTATGCCACGAGCTCAGTGTTTCAGAAAGAAATTTTGGGAAAGCGGATGTACATTTTTCTATATTTTTGTGTTTTTCAAGAATGAATAACAATAGGATATTTTTATACTTTAAAGTAATCATTTATTTTAATAAAATGTAGCACCTTAACTGTATTACTTAAAAATATAAATACTGTATTTTCTGTGGATTTTTGACACATTTTGGAGAGCAAACTTGAAATCAGTTTATGCAGTGAAAAGGTTAAGGTCACCTTAATTATCCTCATGTAACTTTCATTATATCTGCAAATTCTGCTTTGGCTAGGTATGTAAAATACTATATTGACAGCTCCAGGGATTAGGGCGTGGACATAATTGCGGGGATTTCTACTTACCAGCTGTGGGTACTACGTGTGATGCAGTGTGTGAAGCCAGGTGCCGTTCCTTACATACAAAAGCTACTCAACAGCTATTGGCAAGTTGTGTGACCTGTTACTGTGGTTTGTGATCAGCCAACCTATTACCCAGGAGGTATTTTATGCCACATTATTCGTAGGGGTAACCTAAACCAAAAGAAGCCAGGTTTTATAGTAGTTTCTTTGTATAACCCACTGTTATTATTGTATGCAGGTAAACAGGGAAGAGAAACCAAAGATGTATTCACATGTAAAGAGTATTGATAAATAAGAAGAATGTTCTATTTTTTATTCTTAGAGCTTTTGTTGAGGCGTTACTAAGTGCCTTTGATAAAGGCACTTTATTTTAATCTCATTACTGTTCCTATTTTGCAAAGGAGTATTCTGAACTCAGTACAGGTATATGACAAGGTTCCCAATGTCAAAAGATTACCAAAAATCTTGAATGAAAAATAATTCTGATTTGTTTATTCTCCCCCATATCACAGCAGGTATAGTATAGAAGTTAGGAGCACAAACTCTGGAGCCAGACTCCTTGGGTTAGACTTTCCTTAGCCACTTACGTGTGCAATGACCTTGGGCAACTTACTTAACCTCTCTGTACCACTGTTTCCTTGTCTGTAAAATGGGGGTCAAAATAAGGCTTACTTTGTAGAGTTGTTATTGAAGATCAAATTGAACAGTGCTATATAAGTATTAGGATTATTATTGTAATCAAACCGTTTCTTTTAACCACTGATTCTCACCTGGGTCTACTTTGCCCTCCAGGGAACATTTGGTAATGTCTGGAGACATTGGCTGTCACATTTGGGGATAAGTGCTAGAGGCATCTAGTGGATAGAGGCCAGGGATACTGCTAAACATCCTAAAAAGCACAGGACAGCCACCTAGAGCAAAAAATTATCCACCCAACATTTCAGTAGTGCTGAGGATAAGAAACCCTGTTTTTAAACCAGTGGTTTTTTTATGGTTTTAGAATCAACTTCATTTGCAAATAAGATATTATGTTTCATTAGTGACTTTTAACACTGAGGATATTCATGCCAGATAGCCATGAGGCTCTGAGTTCTACAATCAAATAAAAAATAAATTTAAAAAAAAACATTTCCCAGTGTTAAAAATGTTTACTCTGTGTATCTATTTGTTTATTTTTATATGTAACATAGATTTCACAAGAGTATGCTTAACTTCTAGAATACACAACTAGGTGTTAGAAATATTCTGTTCCTGTGAAAAGTTGAGTGAAATTTCTAATTTTCTAATCCTGTGAGCTTTCTTCTGAAAATCGTAGGAAAGAAATCACTTGAATTGGGAACTTGCTGTCACTACATGTGTTGTAAAAGTGGAAATAATTACCCATTATAGCTACTTGTTTAGAATTTACCTACATTGTAGCATATGGCTGGGAAAGGCCTGAAACTTTTTTGCCAGTGTCATTTTTATTTGTGAATGTTATATAAGACTTGTGTGATTGCTGTCTTCACTCCCTCCTTCCCATTCTTATACATATCTAATGATGTAGAATATTCTTCAATTATTCCTTTCTCTATCATTCACCCCTGTCCCCTCCACCTCAAGTTTAGCTATTTGAGTTGTCTTTCTCTCTATCCGAGGCTATCTTGATCCATTCTCATTTTTTAGAATTTGTCCCTTTGATGATTCCGTCAGTTAGTGTTCAACACCATTACCACTGGGCCCAGAGACTGCTGAGACTGACATCCTGGGAAGGGTGGGAAAGAATCTGGGTACATTCCCATACCTTCCACTCTCTACGCACCTGGAGAAACTGAGGACCACAAGACACAAACAAAACAACAACCTATAGTTGTAAATCCTTATGGTTTAAGGGGACACTGATATGTAAAGTACCAATAAGGTGCTCAAAAATACTTGGTAATTGATTACATGATTATATGGTACAGTTACTAAGTATTGGTAAAATATATGATTGTGATCATATTATAATTGAAATATATTTTTAATTGTAGTTAACATATTCTTGGCTCATATAAATATCACCAAAAGGAAAGCATTAATTGGAGTTAGGCTGACATCCACTCCATTCTTTGTGAGTCATTATGTTACAACTCTGAACTTATAGGTACAAAGAAAAACACCCACACACTTTATTTAAGAGGAGCAAACAAAACGCTTTTAATACAAACCCTATCTGCCATACTTTGTCATCTGGGCTAGAAACTGGAAAAAGCCGTTTACAAAGAATTATAATTTTTAATGCAAAACATCATAAGTTTTTTTTGTGACACCCTCTAAAAGTGGTGGAACAGTGATAACTATTTCTTCACAGACTTTGTGATTAAGAAGGATTAGCTGTAAGTGAAATTGGAATGTTTTAAGGGTTTGGACAAAATCCATCTCATTTTCTGTGCTCTCAGGCTGTTAGGATGGAGAACTTTCCGCAGCCACCTCTCGATGGCGTTGGTTGCTTCCTTGAGCACCAAAGATCAAGCTACATAGCAGCTGAAAACTAGTTAAGGTCTTCTTTCAATTTTGAAATTACTATTACCTAAATCTTATTTCGCTACTTCATAATTTAGAGTCTTGTGCTGAAGACGTTTTGGAAAAACTCAATAGCTTTACCAGTGAAACGGAGAAATGCTGCAGTTTCTCCATTGAGAGTTGATTTGAGGGAGGGGGAGCTTGGATGACAATGAATCAGCATTTATGTATGTTATGCTATACGAAAAAACTTGCAAACAAGATTAGCTCAGTAGCAAACATCACGGGATTATGCTTCATGCCATGTGGATGTGTATATACCCTTCTAGGTATGTATAATAGTATTTTATTGTGATGGCCTGAGCCAGTGGCTAGAAGAGCCCAAAGGCTAGATATAGATCATGCTAGGAAGGCAGTTTCTTTACAAGACACGGCTACTAGTAGTTCTGAGAATAGTGTTGAGATGTGAGACTGGATTTCAAACGATAGCCGGAAAGTATATCTTGGTAGTCATGAGACGAAGGTGAGCAGAGCCCAGCACCCAGAGGTCCAAGTCAGGGAACGGAGAAAGGAGCAGAAGTAGAACCAGAAATGCAGCACTTAGTAACCCTGAGAAGACATATATACATACTGCTGTGCACAGGTTAGTCCCTTGTGGACAAGAATTGAATGTAATATTGGCTATGGAGCTACAGGTGTGCAGATGTTTGTTCAGCCTGGCACAAAGGAACGGGTGGGAAGGGAGTTGGGAATTGGGGTCCAAAGAGTTCAATGCAAGACAACTGAGCTATTGCACCCCACTGCCCAGCTGAATCTGTTCTGGAATTTGCTCTCTGCAGGGCTGACAAAGGTTTAGTCGGCTTCCTTCTGTGAGGGCACGTTCTCCAGAAAACAGCTGGTGTGATGGGGGTCTGAGGCAACTGTAGCACCCTCACCATTGCCCGGGGTAAACATTTGCAGGCCTTGTATTTGACCTATTCAATTTTAGGACCTCAGATCTTTGCCAATAAAATTCAAAGGTGACTAGTTAGTTGCTGGGAGGGTATCCTTCTATGACAGGGCTAAGGAAGCAGGCAGAATGGACAAACCTCTCATAAGTCCTGACACAGGACCCTGGGAAAAGGCAAAATAATCTCCTGGTACTGAGAAGCATTTTAAACAAGGATATTGTAAATCAAGTTAGAGAGGCCTAAGCCAAGGACAGTATTTTATATGCAGGACTAGGAAGATATTTTCTGTCAATGGTAGAAGGTCATACTTTTCTATGTGGAACAAGTCTTGTTTCCAGAAATGAAGGCTATGGAATTCTGATATTGTTCAAACAGTGAGAAGAAAATACACAGTATAAGAGTCAGTTTATATGGAAATTGAGTGTTGAAGATCACAGGTACACTGACCTATTTTAAACAGGACTTGGTGTACTTACAATAAAACAAAGGTGAAAAACATTCTTTCATATATATATATATATATATATATATATATATATATATATATATATATGATGGAGTTTTTTACATTTGAGAAAAAGAAATTGTAACTCAGCTGTGATGCACTATAAAATAAGATAAAAATGAAACATTTCAACTAGTGTTAATTTACTAACCAGAAGAACAGTATTTAGTGAAAATACTATTTACAGTTTTTTTTAAGTAGATCCTTTTTCAGATACCTTAGGCTATTTGATACAGTTAACAAGAATGAGATGAAAGTATTGGGATGCGAGTTTTTTGTTTTTTGTTTTTTTTAACCAGCACTGTGGATAAATTATATTATGGAAGATGCCTTAATATTTAAGATTTTCATCCAAAAATAAAAGTCTGATAATATTGACTTGAATAATTTATCCCGTTTTGAACAAATATTCCAATATTTTCTTCGAGCAAGATGGAGCAAAACAATTCATTGTTCCATGAAGTTACTGTTTAATGGGTGAATCCAGGAGCCCTGACCACATGTATCTTCCTTTTTAAACTTTTGTGCCTTTCCCCCTAACCCCTGCAATACATCAGTCATTAAAGCTTGAGTAAGGACTTGACTACCGTAATTTCTTTGGTAAGCCGCACTATTTATTATTATGCAACTGTTCTGAGCAAACCTTTAGAGTAATTTCAGCTACCAAACAGTATTATGAAAAGAAATAATTTCTCCAAATTAGGGGTATGGTATAAATCCAATTTGATTTGGTCATTTGTTTTAAAACAACAACCAAAGGAGCTATTCAAATGTTTAATTCATTAGTGGTGGGGCGTCCATGAGTAAGTAACAAAAGAACTTCAGTTTGAACTTAAACCATAACTGAGGACAGGCTGTTGCTGTCTCCTCCATCAGTATGATGCTTCTGCAGTTCTGGGTCTAAAGCCAATTGTAAAACTCATTTATGGGACAGAATAGCCACTGTGGTAGCACATCCACCTGCATCACACCTTCTTTCATGGAAAAAAGAGGGGAAGCAGTGCTGCCTGTGGACTCTGGAAAAATGTTTCATTTGCTTGAACTTTGTCACATAGCCACCTCTAGCTCTAGAGAGGCTTGCAAAGCACACAGTTGGTTTTTACAACTTCTGTTCCAGGGACAAGCAAGAGAAAAGGATATTTGGGTGTGGGGTGAATCAATTTATAGTATCTGGAATAGGTAAAATATATATTCATTTTTCCATTTTTATTACTGTTTTGCAGCATTGTGTAATCTTTTTGAATAATAAAATAAATTGACCTCTGCTTATAAACTTGACATCGTGCGTTTTTTTTTATTCTTAAATTTATGAAGGCCTTTGCCTGGTTTTTTAAGCTGAAAAATAGCTGAACAAAATTGGAACTCACTGTACCCAAAGCTATAATAATACTAAGTAATGCGGTTTACCGTAACAGGTCACTGAATTTGGCATATATTTAATGCTGGGCACTTGCCATCCAGCACCAGTAGAATGAATGATGGTTGTATTTCTCTACAATTTGAAACAACAATCAGGCTTTATCACATTTTAAAGCTCTAACAGAATGGTTACAAATATATTTTCAGACTCAGAAATTAATTGCCATCACTTACATAACATCTCAGATGGTCTTTTATCCATAGGAAATATTAGTTTGTAGGGTCGTTATTGTATAGCATATTAGATGTTAATGCTTGCCTTAAAAGTGGTACCGCATATAGTCCTAGATAATTGTTTTCCCTCTTCAGTAATAACTTTAGTAATATAGTAGATGTCTAAATGAAACTGTAGTAGAAAGAGCCTTGAAAAATCATCAGTATCTCTGTAATTTTTTTTGTCTTTTTGCAGGTGTTTAGCAAGAAATCTGATGTTGCCAGTTTAGGAGCAATTTATAATGTTTTTGGCACTTGAACTTATTGTGAACAGTATGTCTTTTTTCAATAGCCACAAAGCAAAATTATTAGGGTGTTCTGTTGGTGATAAGATGTCATCCATAAAACTAAGAATAAAGGTTATGAGATAACACTATAAGATACCCAAATAGAGATAAACAAATATCTTTCAAAGGAAGGAATTTTTAGATGTTAAAATTTATGTAAACCAAAATTCTTTTTCAACCTACATAAGATATCTTTATCCTACAGGGCACTAAAAGCAAGAGATATTCCCATTTTCCTTAATCTACTATATTTAATGTTTCTCTTCTGTATCAGCAAGGCTTTCAAAAAGAGAGAGAGGGAGAGAGAGAGAGAGAGAGAGAGAGAGAGAGAGAGAGAGAGAGAGAGAGAGAGATTGGCAAGTGGTTTTGCATGTCATTTTCCCCAAAGTCTCACTATTAAAAGTTAAATTTCCCCAAATAATTGAATAGGTAACAGAAAACATCAATTACACAGGGGTTAACAGTTTATTTGGAAGCTTATTTGGAAGGTACATTCCCCAGATTACCTGGGTCACACTTTAGCTCAGGACAGTGCATAAGACATTATGTCATAGGCTTCAGAGTCAGTCTGAATTCAGAGCCATCCTCACCACTTGCTAGAGGTCTGACCCTGGGAAAGTTACATAACCTTTCAATTTCCTCATTTATACAAGGGAATCTCAGTGGGGAGACGACTTTCCTTGTAGGGTTGTTGAGAGACTGAGAGAATATGTAAATGTATTACATATTTCCTGACACATAATGTTCAATAAATGCTAGCTCTTTCAATTTTTAAGGATGATAATTAAGTACTTTTGTGACACATCAATTATGGATTCTAAGTCTTATAGAGTCACTAGTTGCTACTAGGTTATGCTTAGGAACCAGAATTTCTGGTATTTAACACATATAAATATTACATTTCACAAGTAATTTTTAAAATACTACTTTTCATACAACGTTTTTATTATTCCATGCCCAGGTAATGTCTAAAACTGTTATCTACAGTATATGATAGGCTTACTTTCAGAAAAACTTACAAAATCATGGATTCTAAAATGACAGTGGACATCCCAATTATTTATCAATAATGGAAAATTTTAAGGGCAGTTATTTCAGAAGTTTAAAAAGAAAACCTTTCCATATAATATGTGACATTTTATAGCCAATATATTTTTATGAATTCTACCTTCAAATAGTAGTTGCTTACAAAATTACTATTCGTAGTCCTTTAGTTAACAGAATAGTAATTTTTGGTTTTAATTTGAAAAGGAAACACTGTGTCCTGCAACTCTCCTTTTGATAACAGCCTTATTCATAATTGCTAAAACTTTGAAGTAAGCAAAATATATTTCAGAAGGTGAATGGATAAATCAACTGTGGTTCATCCAGGCAACGGAATATAATTTAGTCTAAAAAGAAATGAACTATCAAGCCATGAAAATTCAGACATGGAGGAACCTTAAATTCATATTTACTAAATGAAAGAAGCCAATCTTAAAAGGCTGCATATTGTGTGATTCCAACTATATGACATTCTGGGCAAGGCTAGGCAAGGCAAAAAAAAAAAAAGAGAAGATGGTAAAAAGATCAGTGGTTGTCAAGAGATGGTGGGGGATGAATAGGCAAAGCACAGAGGATTTTTTTAGGGCAGTGAAGTTGTTTTTTATGATACTATAATGGTGAACACAAGTCATACATTTATCAAAACCCATAGTATGTCAAATAACAAGGATGAACCCTAATATAAACTGTGGACTTTGGGTGATTATGATGTGTCATTGTAGATTCATCGATGTAACAAATGTACCTCTCTGGTACATGATGTTAACAGTGGAGGAGGTTGTACTGTGTTCCAGCAGTGGGTATAAGGGAACTCTCTTTGAACTCAGTTTTTCTGTAAACCTAAAACTTCTCTGAAAACTATGTCTCTTTAAAAAACATACACACAAAAGAAAACAAGAAAAAAAGAAAAGAAACATTTGTGCCCTGCAACCCTATTGATAACTGAGCAGAATGGGACTTGACTCTCTAGGGTTAGTTCACTTAAAAAAAATAATAATAATAAAAATACAGAAAAGAATATAATTTGAAAAGATAAGTATCTCTGACTCTTGCTCATTTTTATAAAATTCAAACTAATTCTTTTTATTTATCATTAATTATGTTCTAACTTCATAGTATGTGTAAAGTTTAATGAGAACATTAAACAACAGATAAAAAGTTACTAGTCTATGAATTTGACAGATCTATAAACAAATTCCTTAAAGAGAACATATTTTAGTTCTAAAAATAAAATCATTGTGTCACTATTGCAAAAAAGATAAATGTGAAAATTTGAAGCTGTAGAATTACATGCATGGGTGAAAAGAATGTTTTGTCTTGCTTATTAATTACAAAAACTAAAACTGAAAAAAAAAGTCTTTTGAGATGAGACACTCCATCCATGAGGACAGTGTTTGTTTTCTATGGGATAATTTTGTAGAACTCCTTTTTAAATTAAAGGGAGCTTCATGATATGCCAGCAGGGGATGCCATTTTCTTTTGATTTCTAGGAAAGATTTATAAGTACTGATGTACCGCCTGCTGGTTTCCCGTTGACCACAGAGGTCTTAGCACAGGTAATCTTGTGAATGCAGTGTTAGATCAATTAGAAATCAACCAAACATACATATCTACAATGGAATATTACTCAGCCATAAAAAGAATGAAGTCTTGCCATTTGTGACAATATGGATGGACCTAGAAGGTATTGTGCTAAGTGAAATTGGACAGAAAAAGACAAATACCATATGATTTCACTTATAGGTAGAATCAAAATACAAACAAAGCAGAAACAAACTCATAGATACAGAGAACAAACTGATGGTTGCCAAATGGTTGGGGTGAAAAAGGTGAAGGGATTAAGTAATACAAATTGACAGTTAAAAAATTGTCACGGGGATGTAAAGTACAGCATAGGGAATATAGTCAATAATATTGTATTACTAATACCTATGTATGGTGTCAGGGGTACTAGACTTATCGGGATCACCTCGTAAATTATATAAATGTCTAACCACAATGCTGTACATCTGAAACTGATATAATATTGAATGTCAATTGTAATTGAAAAATGAAAAATTTTAAAAACCAAACAAACAGACCAAAAAGCCCCTGAGGTTGAATCTTTATAGTCAAATGACAACTTGTGTGTAAAGAGACCAGTTGTTCATCACAAGACAAATGTTTTTAATGAAGAAATAACTGCATGTGATAGATCCTCAGCAGATACAAAAGCTTCTCTGTATAAAGCTTTCATAGCTTTACATACCATAAATGTTCTCAGCAATAGTGCTTCTTTCCAAAAAAGATATTCACATATGAACAAGCCTTTTTCTAACCTCTAATTTTTGAGATACTAAATTACTGTCCTTTAGAATATTTTAAGGATACGTACTTATATTTTAGTCAAGTTTGTGGGTTGTTTTCTGTTTGGGGGTTTTATTATAGGGGAGTTGGCATTTGTTTGGTTTTGCCCCGTACCCTCTTCTATTTGGTAATAACACAGAAGTTTTATAAAATAACGTCAGAATTTGATCACAGAGTAAGAACCATTAAGTAGCACGTGATCCAATTCCCTGAGCTAGACCTAGAAAAACTGGCTTTTTCTTAGGAAAATGAGATACTTCCTAGAATAGGACAATCTGTTCTTTACAAATAGCAATAAACTAGAATTCTCATTATTTTTAAAACTGGCTTTATCAGGCATTCTGACTCTTTTTTCTAAAGAGATTGCTGCTGCTAACCACTCTTTTAATTCACTGGGGAATTAATGTTCAATGGCCCATTAGGGTTCGTACAATGGCATTAAATAATTATTCCTTTATATATTTCCTACTGTCTGAGAATAAAAAAACTATACTAAAATTGTCTGTGGGAGAATTCAGCACATCCGAATCTGAAGAAAATATGCACACATATATATCCACTCAGTGGTTAAGAGGCGGCCACGAATACTTGGTAACAAACAAATTGCACACTGGGAGACAAGAAAGAAGTAGAGTCACTGAGTGGAGAAGAGGAGAGAAAAACTGACCGACATTAGCCCCCAGTGGCGGTGATAAAGCTCAGGAAATCATTACAGCTGAAGAGAGCAGGTGTTGGTACAGGTACACTCAGAAGTTGTGAAAAGAGAGATTCAAGGTTCCCCATAAATCCAATGACAGGAGTAGAACAGAGATACCGTCTCTGCCCAAGTAGCCTATAGAGCCAGGAGGAGCAGAGCTGGGGACAGAGCTGGGAAGAGCTGAAGTGGAAAGGAAGGAAGGTCATGAGATTGAAGGATGCAAGTCAGGCAAGAAAAAGAGGTGCTGCGAAGTTCTTTCCTTGAGCCAGCTCACAAGCCTGATTTGGTGTGTGCCATTTCGGTGCCAGGCCCAGCCTGTCTTCTTGGACCCCAGAAGGGCAACCCTCTGTGCAGAGGGCAGCAGAAGAGCTCAGAGGCTACAGCTGACCATCTTAAAGGTTTGTAATCAGCTAAAAAAGTCAGGACTCTCTTAAGAGATGGAGTAGAAAGAATCAGAATGAGAGTTTACAGCCTTGCTCATCCTCTTCGCTATGCCTTCTCATCTGTAAAATGGGGTAATAATAACCCAAAGGGTGGTGTGAGGATTAAGTGTGTGCCAAATTGTTTCAAGTTTCCTTCACAGTGCTTTGTGGTAGGTGTTTGACAAAGTTAAGTCACTTCCTCCTTTACAGCTCCCAGGTTTCATTTGCAGAACAGAGCATTTAGAATTCTAAATGGCTTTCTAAAATGTGAAACTACCACTCATCCAGAAAGAAGAGAATTACTGCTTAAGTTTATGCGTAATGCTTTATATATGTCAAGTCTCAAGGACCTCACTAATTTTTGGCAAAGAGACAGCACTGATGGTGGGGCCAGCGCATTCCAAGAGCAGGCACTGAGGGCAGGCTGTGCCAGAAGTGTGCTGGGTGCTGCTGGCTGAGCTGTGGGAAGCAGGCTGGAGGGAAGCAACATGCCCACAGGCCTCCACACAGAGTGGTCTACACATGTGCCTGTAAACCATGGATTGCAGTACAAACTGCTAGTTTGTGGGCTGTCTGTGGCTCACAGATACGTTTTTTCCCCTTAGCTAGCTTACAATTTGTTTTTTTTTCCTAGATCCCTGGAAAACAAGCTTGTATTTATTTTTTCATAGTATTTTTTTTTTTAAATGACTTTAGTCAAGCCTTCACTCTTGTTTTGCCAAATTCCCCATCATTTTCAGTTGCCCTAGACCGGGCCAATCTATTTCTGTCTGGTCCTTGAGTTTTCAGCCCCTCTTTCAAGCCCAAGACAAAGCAGGACACAAACCACAGAGCTGGCCCTGCTCACAGAACCAGTGATTGAATGGGTTTTATCCCTCTATCCTTGGGTTGCCGGATACAATTTTGGACTCCGTTTAATTTGCATGGTAGATAAAACATAAATACTTTTTTTTTTTTAGTATACGTATATCCTATGCAATCTTTTTATTTCCTAAATAAAAAGGAAATAGAGTAGTACCGTACTCTATCCTCATTTATAATTCAGACTCCACCACCAGTAGGAACTTAATAAGTAGTGATTGTCATTGCAACATTAGGAAAAAAGAATCTTGGAAGTAGAACCTTAGCAGCCTTGAGGAAAAGGAGAGAGAACTAATATATTTCAGTGTTTGGGGGAGATAAATTGATCAAGGCACATGAATGAGTGTTTTAATTTGATATGAGGTAAAATTGGAAACTGTAGTGGTGGGGAGTGTTTTTCTCCCAACTGGGCGATGACAGATAGAAGGTGGCTGGACTGGGGGCCTTGCTCAGTGCAGAACTGTGTCAAGGGGAGGATCGTTCCCAGGACAATCTGAAGTGGCATCTTGATGTCTAAGTGAGAGGGTGCTAAACACTGCAATTGGGGTAGACTCCAGGCCTGCATTCTTTGTGAATGCAGAATTCTAAGTTCTTCATTCTGTCACCTCTACATGACATTGGCCTCTTTCCTTTCCTATCTTGTTCATTCACTTCTCCCTGGATTGTCCTGGCCACTCTGAGTATAGTTACATGTCCGCCTCCCTTTGGGCTGTTCTCCCTTATCTCTGTTTAACTCCTGTGGCCTGGGAGTGCAGTTGAGGAGGTGATGTGGATGACGGCCAGGAAAACTCACTGGATGTCTTGTATGAGCCAGGGGCGTTATCCAGATCCTGCTGCGAGGATGATAATGTTCTTCTTTTATATATGTATAATTTTATACATATATAGAATAAAGAACATATATATGTGTAATATACGTGTATATGTGTATATACCAGAGGTGCCAAAGAAATGTATACAAGTGGGCACTTTTGTCAACGTTGCTCAAGCAGTAGTTCACCGTAATCAGAAGTGTCTGGACGCTGATGGGAACCACTTTGAGCACCTCTTGTAATTGCAGAAGTCAAACGTGACTTATATTCATCTTTTGTTATCAGTATATATTATTAAAATTTTAATAGTTTTTTCCTTTCTTAAAATGTGTATACATTTTTTTTGGGCACCCTCTGTTTTTAGAACAGTTTTAGGATCATGGCAAAACTGAGTGGAAAGGAGAGAGTTCCCATATATCCCTGCCCCAAAATACCCCATTCCTCCCCTACTATTAAAATGTATCACAGTGGTATGTTTGCTACCAACGATTATTGCTATTTAAAGATGAGAAAAGTAAGGCTTTGAGAGACCAGACGTGTCTTAGCACCTGTGACAGCCGTCCTCAACTCTGGGTCGCTCCCTGGCCCAGCGCTCCTTCTGCTGCTCACATCAGTCTTCACTCCCACAGGGAAACGAACGTCGTAAGGTAGCATCAGATGAGAGGAAGGGGTGGCTAGATAGTTGTCTGATGTTCAGTTATCTAGAAATTCTTTTCCAGTAGATCAGCGAGGGTTTGGAGAAGCTGTGACTTGATTCTTTCAAGTTACTTTTTATCATATTTCCTTTCTTCCATTTGCCAGTTCTGCCAAAGATTAAAAGAAAATTGATACAGTGACCCTAAAAATGTTTTATGTTGAGATTTGTTCTGAAAATTCTAGAAGTTGCTTTCACTTGATAATCAACTAATTGCAGGCAAATTTTGTCCTGAAACTACTCTCAGGCTTTTAAAATCAGTGTTTTTTCAAAACATCAACTGTGAGTATAATTTTATGAGTGAAGGCCATCAATTTCTGCTGTAGTAAGCAGTGAGGTAGATTGACCTTCCACCCTAGACTACACTAAGCCAGACACAGCCCTTCATATCCTCTAGAACAGTGGAATTTGAGTGTTACTGGACTGCAGACCTCTTTCCCTTTCTGTAGTGCCAAATGACAAGCTGTTACATAAATGAGCCAAAGATGGCCTCTGTCATTTGGCCCCTAGATTGCTCAGTTTTTTCACTGCAGGCTGAGACTTGTTAGCTCAAAAGCTAGCTGGCACCAAATTCAAACTTTTACATATCCAATTTTTTTGTTTTTACCAGGCAAGCAGAGTTTTTAGCCATTTGAAGGCTGCCTGCTTTACATACCCCATGAAACCTTATCTAGCATCTGTTGGCCATTGGTAAGATAGGGCATTGTGGTTATAAGACCTCACGCTACTAATGCCCTTTGGAGTCCTCTGATCCCAAGACTCTGAGTGACATCCAATATGCCTCTGAGTGACATCACTTAGACATATAAGCCACCTCTCTCCCACAAGTTTTTTTGCTTTCCTCCCCTCTAGATGGTGACCCTCTCCCCTAATCCTCTGTACAGTCTCATGCTGTGAGAGACTTCCCCTCTCAGGCAACCCTGTCCAAGCACCACCCAATAAAGCTTGCTGTGTGTTACCTCCCCTGATGGGCATAAATCAGCCCCCAAATTCCTCAAGCACACCCCCTATATAAGCATACCTGGCACGACCAAGATTTCAGGAAAGCCAGTATGTGAACCATCAGAATCAAAGTTGACCCACACTCCCATACATGTGGAGCAGAACCTTTGTAGAAAGGGTCTTCATTCTTTCTTTCTCCACCTTTGGATACCAAATCATTGTATATGTTTTAAATGTATATATTTATAAAGAATTTGTGTACTATACAGGTTTGTCTAGTTTTGTGTACATTTGCCTCTCCTGTTTAAATATGTTAATAGGGAAAAGTGGGAAGCTCTTTCAGATTGCAAAGATCAGAGACATGCTTGGGTTTTTAATAAAAATAATTATAGTGCCTATAATTTATCAAACATTTACTATGTGTCAAGTGATGTATTAAGCTCTTTACATGCATTTTATTTAATCATCATGATAACCGATTAGACTGGTATTTTTATTTATTTACATTTTATGGGTGCAGAAAGTGGGCTCAGAGAGAGTAATTGCCTCACTTAGAGATACATTAGTGATGGAAGAGCTCGGATGTGAACCCAGTTTGTCAGATGTCTACACCTGTGACCTGCTCTGATGCATTCTTCAATAAGTGAGACGATTTTCTATAAGAATACATGGAGAAGTAAGTAAACTGCCTCAGCAGGCAAAGAGCCATGTTTCCTGAAGATAATTCATCAACTTTCAGCAGTCAGTAGCATTGTTGGTAGTTCTTCAACAGCTCTACAGACCTAAATAATTCCCCGGGGGCACCATGCAAATGACTGTGTACCCCATGTCTGCTTTCTAGCCTCCTCTTACTTTTCTCTTCTAGCCTTCTATCTCATGGTTTCTCCTCGTGGTTTCAGTTGCCTCCTGACTCCTTTTTATGGCTTTTTCTCTTTGTGTATTTGTATTTCTCTGCTTCTATATCACTTTGGCCTCTGCAGTCTCTGTAAATATCTCCCAGTTACACTTCCATATGTAGAGTGGATGATTAGATCCATCCATTGGAGAGAGCTTGACACCGGGGCGCCTCACCTCCAAGACTCACTGCCACCTTTCAGTGGTCTGCCTTTGGGTCAGTCAGCTGGGGCCAGGAACCCAGATCACACTGTACAAACTATGGAAATTTTGTGTAAGACCCCACAAGAGGGTGCTGTAAGTGGGACTTGAAGCTGTAGCCTTTTTAAAGGAAATTGTGAAAGCCGAAAGTCTTTGAAAGTTGGAATTTCTATTTTCACCTAGATTTTTAAAATTTAAGTATAGTTAGTATGCAATATTATATTAGTTTCATAAGTTTATGTTGTACAATATAGTGATTCGATGTTTTTATACCTCACAATGTGATCACCCCTTTCTATTAATAGTAATCATCTGTTACCATGCAAACTTATCACAAAATTATTGAATATATTCCCCTTCACCTTTTTCACCCATGCCCCCATCTCTATCCCCTCTGGCAACCATCCCTTTGGTCTCTGTTTCTATGAGTCTGTTTTTATTTTGTTTTTGTTTGCTCTTTTTTGTTTTTTTAGATTCCAGATAGAAGTGAAACCATATGGTATTTGTCTTTCTCTGTCCGACTTACTTCACTTAGCATAATACCCTCTAGGTCCATCTGTGCTGTCATGAATGGCAATATGTCATTCTTTTTTATTGCTACATAATATTCATATATATATATATATATGTATATATATATGTATATATATATATATGTATACCAATCTTTATCTATTCATCAATAGACACCTTATCCATTTATCTATCAATGAACACCTAGGTTGCTTCCATATCTTGGCTATTATAAATAATGCCGCAATGAAGATAGGGGTGCACATATCTTTTCAAATTAGTATTTTTGTTTTCTTCAGATAAATACCCAGAAGTGGAATTGCTGGGTCATATGGTGAGCTATCTGGCAAAAACAATGTGATTTTCGAAAAGATTTATTAATTTGTTTGTTATGAATAACTTAAGATCATATGACTAAAGCACCAGCAAATAAAAATATTTGCTAAGGGTATTTTCCAGCAACAAAAATGTAAGTTATGAAATCTATACATACCTGGAGAAATTCAAGCATATTTTTCTTTATTCATGGCTTCCCATGTTCTCGATTAGGTCAGGACATAAAATTGAAAACAAATTATTAGGTACAACAGTAGAGTTGAGCACATTTAGTTTTCTTCCTGTTATATACATGTACACATTTATGATTATATAAGCAGAAAGAATGTTAAGCTTCCATATCTTACCTATTAGATTATAAGCACGATAGAGTCATGTATACTTTCTTTCTAGTCCTTTAGCATCTCACTATTCATAGTGTAGCAGACCCTTAATAAATGACATTGCCTAATTATTCAGCCCTGATGCCAATTGAGTAGAAAGTGCTAATTGAAGAATCTTCTATAAGCATAGAGTCAATGAGAAGTAATGCTATTTCTTTGGATATGTTATACCTTAACCCCAGCTTCTCTGGGTAAAAATAATAGATTTCTGTTATGAAGTTTTGTATCATTTTCTCTTATTTATTTCCATTGATACCATGTGTTAGCTGTAACTTCCACCAATGCAAATACAAATATTTGGGGAAAAAATAAATTTTTAGTTTGCTTTCTATTGATCTTTCTTCATGAGGGTTTCAGTATTGCATTTGAAGTCCAAATGAACATCTAGTTTAAGCCTATTTTAACCCTTCTACTTGGGATGTCAGGCTGTAGAGCTCTAATTAAATTGATGAAAGACTACAAAACAAAATTAAGGAGCTTGTGACGAGGGGGGATTAATCCTATCCATGACTTCTTTGTTAGTAGTTGAATTTTAGAAGTGACCTTCTTGTCCTGTCACCTCACAAACGCTCTGAGTCTGGACAGATTAAATGCCTTTATGCCCATGGTCCCTCAGCTGGTTAGTGGCTTAATGCTCTAAAATTAAGAGCTAGTAGCATTTTGATGTTTTCAGATATGTGTATAAGTCATAAATCGAGGTTACAAAATTGATTTTATGTATGACTTATGAATTCAATCTCACGGTTCTGCACGTGCGGGCATGCACACACAGTCTTGCATTTGGCTTTAACGTGGTAAATCGTTCCAGAGGAGACCAATCATTGCAATTAGTTAGCAATGTGGCGGTTCCTCTTTGTTTCACACATTCCTGGAGAAACCACTCTTGATGCTCCATTCAGGGCATTTTGTGACCCATGGTGTTTTCTTTTTCTTTTCTAACTTTAACTCAGAAGTCTCATGGGATGAGGAACTCATTTTGAGAAACATGTCACAGAAACTTGAAATACAGGAAGCTAAGCAATTAGTGTCAGATTTTCCCTTGGGGGGAAAATAAGAAAAGTTAATATATACTACCGAGGTAACTCAAGTAGCTTTTCTAATCATTTGTACATTGTATAAATGATAATTTTTGACAAAGCAACAGTCTTCTATGGAAGAGCTTTATGCTATCTTAGAGTCTTTAATAGTATATAGCACTGGCTTCCATTTAGTCTTGGAGCTCAAACAAATCATCATGACCTTTTTTCTATTCTTGGGTCAGATGTATTCTAACAGCTTTTGAATTTATAAAGTATCTTTGGAAATTTACAGGAATGGAAAATTTACCTAATGTAATAGTTCATTTAATAGGAAAACCAAATCAAACTCATATGTAATCTCAAGGTGTTTTTGTGGATAGCATATACCTAGTCTTTTCAGAGGCCCATTGGTTTCTATTTCTGTGATGTGAATTTAATTGGTTTTCAGTACAGGTTTAAAATTCAATAAACATGTGATGACCCACCATGTGTTCAGCAGTGCACTAGGTGTGATCACACAGGCCATGTTAGTGTAACCCTCACATACACCCTGTGAGAAATTATTATCCCAATTTTTCAAATAGAGTCTCATAAAAACTGACTCATCCATGATTGTGTGACTTGTAGATGGTACTACAGGGATGATAATTCAGGTTATTTTACCCACAAATCTATTATACTTTTCAATAAAATTAATTTATAAGGAAAAAATCTTGAACACACTACCTTATACACATTTTGTCGATTGTTGGAAGAGCAACAGTCTGATTCATCAAAGGAAGATTTTGGTACTGACTCATTACAGGAAAGTGATGCAGTGTGTTGGGTAATACCAAGGTCTTGCGAGTGAGGCCCACACTAGGATGAACCCTGGCTCCTCAGCTGTGGAAAATGTCATGGCTTTGTATAAAGTTGTTGGTGTTTTAACTTCCAAGCCTCAGTTTTTTTATCTACCAAACACTGGGAATGTAAGATATTTCATAGGGTTGTAACAATACTGAGTGCAATACTGAATGTAGAACATCTAGCAGAAGTCCCAGCAGATAGTGTAGTTCCTTTTTCTTTTTGAATGTTTTAAATAAATTTATTGGGATAACATTGGTTAATAAAATTATATACATTTCAAGTACACAACTTTATAATTCAGTATCAGTGTAATCTATTGCACGCCCACCACCCAAAGTCAGGTTTCCTTCCATTACCATATATTTGACCCCTTTACCCACTTTGCCTTTCCCTACCTTCTTCCTCTCCAGTAAGAACCATTCTGTTTTCTGTATCTATGAATTTGCTTTTGTTGTTCGTTTGTTACTTTTAGTTTTATATCCCACATGTGCGTGAAATCATACGGCTTTTGTCCTTTTCTGTCTGACTTATTTCACTTAGCATAATACCCTCAAGATCTATCCATGTTGTTACAAATGGCAATATTTAATCTTTTTAAGGCTGAGTAGTATTCCAATGTATATATGTACCATATCTTCTTTATACAGTCATTCATTGATGGACACTTAGGTTGTTTCCATATCTTGGCTATTGTAAATAATGCTGCAATGAACATCGGGGGTACAGATTCTGGTAGTTATGATTAGTAGCAATATTGGTGAGATAGGAAGATAATATGCAAATTGGTTAAAGAAAGATGTTAATTATCGTTTCAGGGACATATGAAGACTTTCTTATTAATAAAATTGTATAGATTTCACTGAAGATTTTCAGTGATAAACATCCCTTACATAGTATTTATAACTTTATGTGATACTTTTTAGATATTTTAAAATATCGAGGCATATTAGAACATTTTCAGATTATGTTCATAATGTAATTACTGTTGCTAATGAATTGGGAATAGTTCTATGAATAAGTTCTAGACAGGTGAGGAGTCCCCCCTTTTTTAAAAAAATGCAAACAAGTATAATTACATATATTCTTTAAGCCATTGAAAAAAATTATACAACTATTATACAATAGTTATAAAACCATTTTGGCAGGCTCTTAGAAGAGCCTGTCCTTTCTCCCCTTGAAAACCCTTCACTTTCTGCTAGAGTTCATGTGTGGCACAGTAGATCAGAACTTTGTCTATAAGCCAGGAAAAAATAATTTGGTTTTTATTTTATATAGATAAATTAATTTATTTAAAATAATAAAAGAAAAAATTATTCAACTAATTGGTGACAGAGAAGTTTGGCCTTTAAGAAGTTTGGCCTCAACTAATTGGTGACAGAGAAATTTGGTCTCTAATCTAGACTCCATTCCTGATACGAGGAGTCTAGATTAGGAATATACAGGATCAGTCTTCAGTTACGTAGGTATGCGCACATATGTATCCAATAGATTGATTGTATTAAAATAAGATGAAGTTTTTCCAAAATCTAGATATAACCAGAGTTTTATTTTTTATTTCCTCTACATATATAAAAATACTTCTCTGTATAGACTTGGTCAAGATACAACAAAGTGTTTAAAATGATAACGTTGGATATTTATCTTGAATGTTTGTGATATACGCTGAGGTTGACAAAGTACAGAGAACCTTGTATAAAAATACAAATTTTAAATATGTTGTCTTCACAGATTTAATCTGTCATGAGAATGAAATAGATATATGTAAGAACAGTTCATCCTCTTAGGAATAAGCTATATTTCTGTTGCTGGAAACTAACCTTTGAAAATGATGTGTATCTTAAATAGAATTAAATGGATTCAAAAAAACATCTCCATTTGTAAACATAAAGGAGTCAGGTGGATATGTGGGTATGTGCGTGTCCTAGCTTATTCATGCCATTGTCATCATTTTAATTAATCATCTTTTTAACTAAGCTGTAAGTTTTAATATTTTAACCTTTTGGTATTTGATATGTGATCTATTTTGCAACAAAAACAAATTCAAATTATAACCCCATTTTCATTTCTTTTTTCAGATGATGAAACATGCTTGGGATAATTATAAACATTATGCCTGGGGATTAAATGAACTGAAACCTATTTCAAAAGAAGGCCATTCAAGCAGTTTGTTTGGTAAGTGGAATATGCTTTATGTCACTTCACAATACAAGGGACAGTAACTTCTCTCTAATTGACTGAACTTGTGGGTGGTGGAGAAATTGGTATGACCCTCCAGGCCATGTTGCTAGGAAACTTGCACATCTGATAGAGTTATCTGCAAGGACCGTGCGTAGTGTGTCCTTCAGACAGAGCACTGACTGCATATTAGAATCACCCACGTACCTTGCAAACAATACTGACACCTGGCATGCATTTCCAAAGAGTCTCATTTAATAGGTATGGGTACAGCATCATGATTTCTAGATCCCAGAATGATACCCAGCAGAGGAGCATTTGGTCAGTTGCATTAGCTGCGCCTATAAGGTGAAAGCTCTGTTTTTATCAATATGCAGGCTATGGCAGCCAGCCTTGGTGATCGTCATTGTCTCTCAGTGACTCTCAGCTTTGGATCTAGGTGTTTCCTGTTTGAGCCATAGAAGAGAAAAAGGGTGGATTAGGTTAGTTATTTGAACTTCCGTTTATCAACTTTGGCATTCTTTATTGTATTTGGTCCTCACAGCGTCCCTCTGTAATGGGTACTGTGGGTATTAACATACCCTTGCGGAGGTGAGGAAGTAATTAACAGAAGGGTTGGATGCATTCCCTGGGTCACAGAGCTACCCGGTGTTCTTTCCACTGCACCCAATTCTTTTTTTAACCCCCATAATTTTGTCTGTAAGTAACAGGATGAAGGGAATGGAGTCTTACCCTGATATTTCTAAATTCACCACAGAAAACGTGACTTTCTACACTTTAACTGAAATTGTTAAATAGTATTGAATCCTATAACAACAGTGTCAGCTAACACTGTGAGCCAAGGGCCATTTGTGCATCATCTCATTTAACCTCATTATAATTAAGTTGGTGCAAAAGTAATTGCAGGTTTTGCAATTATTTTTACCCTTTAAAATGCAATTACTTTTGCACCAACCTAATATATACATTTTATAGATGAGAAAAGTGAAGCTAGAGACTAACTTGCCTAGTGTTAGCTGGGACTTACTAACTGGCTGAGCTGGGACTTCAACCTAGGTGTGACTAAGGTCAGAGTGCACGTTCCTAGACCCCACACTGTGCTTTTGCATTTAGGACCTTCCATGTGTTTGGCTCTACTTTCAGCGCTGCTGTTAATAAACAATACAAGTCTTTTCAGAGTTCATAGCATAGTGCATAAGACTTGTGTATAAATACTGAATTATCAAAGCATTAGGTGGTTCAATAAATAATCGTATGAAGTTCTGAGGAACCAGTAGGATTTTAGGTAGAGAGAAGGGCATTGCAAGCACAGAGCTGGGAAGAGTGGAACACAGACTGGTTGATCTGTCACAGTAACACAGTTTATAGATGAAGAGAGCCTAAACCTGGAGTAGTGGCAGCTGACGTGATTTCAGAAGTTTCTCAAGTAATTTTTACAGAACATGGTCACCAATTAACAAGGATGATGAGCAATGGGAATTGAAGAGAGAAACTCGGAAACTTCACACAGACTCAGAAGCCTCTAGTTTTCCATTGTTTACTGTAACTTTTTAAATGTAATTCCAGTTGTGCTTTTATTAAAGTTTTTTGTAACATTAAGAAATCATTTACATGTAAATTTGCCATAATCAAACAGGTTATTTGTTTCTCTGTTAATAGTTGGATGGTTTTTAAATTTATTATTGAATATTAAAAACCTACTAAGTCTCTTACTATGGAATGTGGAGATAAACAAGGCATGACTTCTCTATTCTAAGGAAGTCTACAGACTAAGAGAGAAGCATGTAAGTAATTTTAATAGAAGACAGAAAGTGCAAGAGCAAGGTAAAGGACAAGGGAGTTCTGAGGAAATAAATCCCAGACCCAGGACTAGCAGGATGGTGGGAGGGGAGGTTAGGATTAGTCCGGGCTTCAAAGAGAGAGTGGAATTCCATTTTAGAGTAATGGATTCTTAGAACTATCACTAAACAATTTTATATCTAATTCTATTTAAGCAGTTTTGCACAGATGCACTTGGATATAATTACATTTAAAATTAGTATGTATGTTGTACCTTTATTTTAGGTAAATTTTTTTTTTGCTAGAGAATGTAATCACAAATGAAATTTCTAAGAGATTTATTTTCTACAGCCCAGAAGAATCTTTAAAGATTAGTGTATCAATCTATAACCTGTGATAATTTTTAGTCTAGCTTTGGTGCAGTTTTGAAATTTTCCTTCACTGAAAGAATTTTAGACTATATTCATTATTACTGTTCATTAATGAATGCAGTATTACCCTCTCCCTTTCCAAGGTATGGTCAATTTGCATGCATTTATCTGTCAAAAGTAATTTATTGAATACAAATTTGTCTGATATTTTCAGGTAATATCAAAGGAGCAACAATAGTAGATGCTCTGGATACACTTTTTATTATGGAAATGAAAGATGAATTCGAAGAGGCAAAATCATGGGTTGAAGAAAATCTAGATTTTAATGTGGTAAGTTAAAAGTTGACAATTGAGTTCTTAAATCTCAGTAACATGGAGAAATTCCGTCTGTTGTGGGGCAGATTATTGTGTTGTACCATAGCAGAACCAAATAACGCAACTTTTGAATAGTTTCACACTATTTTCTCAACTTGCCCTCCCTTACTATTTAAATACATATCATTGTTTTTTGGCAAGTTAAATGTAAGAAAAATACCTGTGCCAAACAAGTATTCTTAAAGTCCCCAAACAACCCTTTTAGACAGGTATTTTTTTCACACCATTACAGATTAGAAGTCAGAGCTTCAAGGGCTTTAACCAGACCTAGCAGCTAGTTGGGCGTCAGAGCGGTGAGTCTCACACAGGTCTGGGTGGTTCTAATGCTCACACTTTTGCATGTGCCATGGTGCATTGCTATGACTTTATTACATTAACATATGTTAAGTGGAGCGCAGGGTGCCACATGGAGAGCTGCAGTTCAACAATAGACCACAGGGAAATGGAAAGAGAGAAATTTATTACTCACAGATCCCGAGGAGGTATAAGGTGTGCCCCCAGGGGCCACACAGGAAGGTCAAGGCAGAGTACAGTTTACAGCCGGAAAGACAGGACCGGGGCATATGCCTTTATTAGGCTTCATAGAATGCGTTGGATTTCCCAGGCTAAGGCCAAGTTGGTCAATTCAAACAAACAAACAAAAAGTAGGGTCTTAATAAGCTCCATGGGAGTCTTTTCTAAGGGGCACACAAGGGTAAGGCCTTGGGCCATGTGAGAGACTGATGACAAGGGCCATTGGGGGAGTCATCAAGAACTTAGATTTGCTTGGAGCTCTGTGGGCTATTCTCTAGGGCTTGTGTTTGCATGATAGGCTGATTTCATTTCAAGGCGCCTGCTGGCCGCTTGGCCAGACAAAATGGATGCAGAGGCAGTAATACCATGGAGAAGCTTTGCTAAACCCTTGATACACATCCATCAATAGCTGCATCCACTTCCCTTAAATAAGACTTCAAACTTGATTGATTGTATGCCCTTACCGTACATAGTTATTATAATATTATGCTCTTACCAGTATAAAATGTTGTTAGTATATATTTGAAATATTCTTCTAAAAGTTTGTATGTGTACTATTATTCATAACAAATGCCTCAAAACTCGTTGTACATCAAGGAAAAGATTCAGAATTAAAGATAGTGGACACTTCTTGATAATTTTGATTTGGGAGAACTGTGTCTGGTCAGGTCTAATCTAATTTCATAGTCATTGCTTTACCTCATAATGAGGTTGACGGAGAGCTTAAGATGTCAGCCCTGCCGTTTTTTAGTTATTCATATGTTTGCATTATTGGTATTATTTTTAATCTGAAATTACTTTGCAGAAATCCTTGTAAGCCTCTTGTCTATCTGGTACACACTCAATAATATTTGTAAATCCCATAACCAGGTACAAGTAGCATGCTGTATGTGGAGAATGGACAAAGAGTGTTTCCTTGTTGGTCCCTCTGTTTTGTGGAGCTCTTTTATATTTAATTGAAGTATAATTGGCATTCAATATCCTATTAGTTTCATGTGGACATCATAGTGAATGATACTTATATACAGTACAAAATGACGTCCACAATAAGTCTAGTTACCATCTGTTAACATACATAGTTATTATAATATTATTGACAATATTTCCTATGCTGTACATTTCATCCCAATGACTTATTTTTTTTAATAACTGAGTTTGTACCTCTTAAGCCCCTTCACCTATTTTGCCTTCCCCCTTTTCTCTCCCCCCTCCCATAACATTTGTTTCCTGTGTCTGTGGGTCTGTTTCTGTTTTGTTTGTTTTTGTTTGTTTAGATTCCACGTTTAAGTGAGATCATATAGTATTTGTCTTTCTCTGACTTATTTTACTTAGCATAATACCCTCTAGGTCCATCCATGTTGTTAGGGATGGCAATATGTCATTTTTTTTATGGCTGAGTAATATTTCATTGTGTATATATATCTTTTTTATCCATTCATCTATTGATGGGCACTTAGTTTGCTTCCATATCTTGGCTATTGTATACAGTGCTGCAGTGAACATAGGGGTGTATGTATCTCTTCAAGTTTGTGTTTTCATTTTGAAGGGTAAATATCCAGAAGTGGAATTACTGGATCATGTGGTAGTTCTATTTTTAATTTTTTGAGGAGTATCATGCTTTTTTGGAGCTCCTGTTCTCCCATAGACCAAATAAGGACACCAGTGTCATTCAGAATATTAAGGATCATTAATGTTGAGTCTTTTTTCTGTCTCTTTGGATTAAAAAATATATAAATTGAAAGTTTTAATGTTTTGTTCCTACTCCTCTAATTAATAGCCATGTGTACGTCATTTTGGAGATCACTGCCTTAAAGGGCAAGCAGATGAGGGTGTGTTTAATCTGACTTATAATTGAATTTAGAATATAAAGGTGGCAGTATTCCAATAGAAAGCGACCTTGGAGATCAATGCTTTCAGACCTTTTATTTTAAAGACAAGAAAACAGGCCCAAGGAGCTAGTGATTTGCTCAAGGTTTTTCAGCTATTTGATTGGACTGACCTCTGGTAGCTCTGATATTGCCAATAGAACTGCGTATGAAAAATTAAGGCAATGGAAAAAAATTGGTGTTTTTTTTTTTGTTTTTTGGGGGTTTTTTTGCAGGCTTGTTCTCTCTTAATAGTACTTTTGTCCTGCCTTGTTATTTATTACTATATTCAGGCACCTACCTTTAAATAATTATAGGCTTTGTCTTCAGCTATATATGGGAGAGAGAATGGATAGTGTGTGTGTGTGTCTCTGATGAGAAAAGGTGGTGGAATGATAACCAGATTCCTCCATCATCTAATGATGGATTACAGGAAAGTAAACTTTAGTGACACTGGATCTGAGTGATGCCCACATTCCTTGCTGATTCTTGGGTGAGTCGGTCTGATAATTGCTGCCATACTCCTCCCCCACCGCTATAGCAGCTTTTGGCTTATATGGCCATCCGCTGGCTGGCTGAAAAACTCTGGAATCATTTATTTAAAAGGACTAAGCACAAAGGCCTCTCAGGGTAACAGCAAGGTAACAGAAGGCAGTTGGCTGGTCTCAGACCATGACCAGGTAACAGTGCATTCCTCGGACTGTGGGGACCTGTGAGGAAGCAGAGGGAATCTAATAGGGTTAGCAGAACATATGGAAGAGAAGAGGAAATTCCTTGGCTTCCTTACTTATAAGATAAAGGGATTAGACTGTCATGCAGTGATTGCAAAGATACTCAAACTTGGAAGTTTTCTTCATTTATGTAAAATTATATTTTTTGTTTTTTTGTAAGATTTTATCCAGTTAATTGATAGAATTTTGTGCAAAATATGATTTTAGAACTGCTATTTGATAATCTTGGACTTTACCTTTGAAAATGAACTTTAAAAATATACTTTTAAAATTCAGAGCCATGGGTCTCAAATTTTTGTTTCTTATACTATTCTTAATGTGAGAGTCTTGGAACATTTTTGTTGCAGTTCTGTTTTTGGGTATTGCCATATTTTGCTTTAAAAAAATGTTTAGCTATAACTTCCAAATAATAGTACCCATATTAAAATTAATAATGAATATAAAATCAAGAAAACTAAATTTATTTGCTCCCATAATTATTGCATTATACAGTTCTCCAACTTCCAATTTTCTAATTGATTTTAATATGTCACATACGAGAACTTGTCTTATATTCACTCATTCTATCCAGATATTCAAGGGATTGTGTCCACAATTACACAGTTTTCTTCCTGAAAACACTAAGAACATTTTCCCATTTATTTGAAGGATGGGGAAATTGGAAAAGCTTAAGCAAAGACAGAGAAAACATTATATTTTCATTGATAACATATAGTATCATTCCAGCTTGGATAAATTACTTCATATTTTAAGTTAACATTTTTTCCTAATAAACTGTTTTAATTGACAGTGTGAGGGTATTGCAAAAGAAAAAAAAGTTAATGCATCCAAATTTTATTGCAAGGGAAAAATAAGAATCAAACTGAAATAGAAACACTATTGTTGAGAGTTAGTTTATGCTGCGGTTCTCCGGGATATACATACATCTTACAGTTAAGAATGAATTTATTTATATGTAAAATATTCAGTTAGCATCACTTAAAGGTGTAAAGGAAATGCTTTTTACTATCATTAACTAAAGCTCATTTTCTTTTAATTAAAACATAACAAGTTGATTCATTTCCATTGTTGGTAGCACAAAGTTCAAATGGTTTTAATAAGTGGCTTAAAATAAATCACTGGGATAGTATGTAGGAGCAAGGGCTTCCCAGGTGGAGGTTTGTATTATTTATGTATTAATTATTTAATAAATACCCTTTAAGGGTCAGGTACTTACCCTGCTGGAACTTATAGTCTAGAAGGAAAAGTAGTCATAGTACTTCTCTAGGTAGGGTTGGGTTTTCTTCAAAAGGAAGACAGGAAAGAGGAAACTACTCCTTAAAGAATACTGAGGCATACCAAGTATTATGCTAGGGGATTTTTTCATAGGTTATCTCGTTTGGTCTTTGTGACAAACGTACAGGGTAAATGCTATTTTCCCTTTTTTTTAATAGATGAAGAGGTGTTTGCGTACTCTGCCCCAAAATCATGCAGCAAGTAAGAACTGTGGTTTGAACAAAGTCTGCCTAACTCAATGACCCTGTTTTTGTTGGAAAGGAAATGCAAATTGTTGAGAAAAGCATAGGCAGCCAGAGAATTTGACTCTTCCACGGTTATGTATGTAATCTTAGTATGATAGTACTGATGACGTGTATTGTTCCAGGTATTCAATAAATATTAATGAAATTAATGAGAAGTTAAGCTATCTTGTTCTACTATCCAACAGACTCAGCTAGAAGACAAGCTGATAGGGTACAAGGGTGGCTGTATTGTTTCATATTTTTATATAGTTGAAATGATCTGAAATTCAAGTGCTCTGCTTGTTTTCACCTAAACTACTTTTGAAATGGATTTGTAGTGGCTCCTGGTATAGGAAGATCATTAACAGAAGGACAAATTGATCAAGAGTTTCACATTTGGACATTTCTTGATTCAATACCAAGCTTCCCATTCTTTATTGGCACTTTAAAAAAGTATTAATTACTTAGATCCTTACACGACAAATATTGAAAACTATCTTCAGTAATGAATTTTATGGAATATAGAGTATGTAGAAATTTTCTCTAGATAATAATTTCTTATGTAGACCCTTAGTAAAAGCTAAAGCTGTATTAAAATTATCCTTAAAAAGCTTTTTTCTACATTGAGGTTAAGTGATATCTTTGTATGAAAGGCCAAGCTTTGAGAATGACAAAGGAAAGATGATTAGCTTGCTCCAGACATAACTAGCCACGCACTGAGACTGTGATCTTTGGCACGCACCTGGGCTGTGCCTTTGATTGTGATGAACACCATACATTTTAGATAACAGAGGCGCTGGTGGCCAAAGGGACTTTATTTTTTAATTTGAAGATCCAGGCTATTATCCAGACAGAATACCACCCTACTTTGCAGGAAAATAAGCTGTAGCATTCCCTATCAAAAGGATGGAAATTGACCTCAAAAAGCAGCTTTGGATCTTCTCAAATGCCTGAATGAGTAGTTGGCTTAGCTCCGGAGTTCCATGCCATAGAGCATGAAAGAAGTGACTTTTGCCTCAGTATTGCTCTTGTAAAAGGTCTGTCTTAGAGCAGCATTATGTCCCAATGGGTACAAATAAGTAAGTTTATTATCCTGTTTAGTGGAGTTATTCAATATTTTCCATCTAAATGCTAACCAGTGCCTGCCTAGTATGAGGTTTGTTTTGGCTTTAAGAGGATACTGAGCTGTTCTCTCTGACAGTCATGAGTGGGTTGCTACGTGAGGGCCCTTCTGAATCTGCATGGTAAAACCAACTTATTAGCATAAACAAGATGGTTATTTCCCTATCTTTATGGCACAGAGAACTTATACTTTGTTCATCTTAAGAGGTTTATCATGTTACTTAAACATGAAACTAAATAATAAGATATATGTTAAACTAAGTTACACTGTTTAATATTGCAATCTAATCTGTGAAAAGGAGTTTTATATTTAATCCTGAAACATTAATAATACACACACTTGGAAGCCCCACTTATACATAAAGGTGTATACTAAGCTTAAACATAGGCAAGGCTTACAGGCAGTTACCTGTCATTAATTGGAGGCTTTGAAAAGTCTCATGTTGTTTCCAACACATTTCTCAGTAAAGCATAGTTATCATATGTATTAGTAGTAGACTATTATTAAACAGTTACTGCATTGGATTGTAGTGGAACAGTTATTATTACACACAGTTAATATTGGATTGGATTGATCAGTTGTTATGAAACATAGTTATTGCATTGCTTTGTCATGGAGCAGCTTGCTTGTAAAACTGAAAGCACCAAGTGAACAAGACAAACAAACAAAGAAACAAAAACTCATAGACACAGACAACAGCTTAGTGGTTACCAAAGGGTAAGGGAAGAGGGGGTTTGTAGAAAAGGGAAAAGGAGGTTGAAATATGGTGATGGAAGAACTGACTCTGGGGGGTGAACACACAATGCCGTATACAGATGGTGTATTATAAAATGCACACTTGAAACCTATGTAATTTTACTAACCATTGTCACCCCAATAAATTTAATAAATAAAAAAATTAAATAAAATAAAAAAGAATTACCTCAGAGAATTGCCTTTAAACAAGTCTTTAAGAATTAGTATGAAACAAAAGAGAATTAACATATTTCTGAAAATAAAAGTTCTTTTCCAGTAGTTCTCAGTTTAATGTAGTCAATCGGATCTGTCAAGCTATGTGAACAACTAAGGAGAAGTTTGATTCATAATAACTATCATAAGGCTTGAAGGTGCAAAGAAACAGTATATCTGTTCTTCAGAGGAAGCTTGAACCTCTATAGTTCCTCAATCAAAAGGAAACTGGCTGAATTATTCCAAAACCTAACTGTGTTATTCTAATGGTCAAACCCATTATTTCATTTACTGAGATCTATTAAAATACATCATTTTGTAGATAATTTTGGTCAATAAGCTGCTTATAAAAAATACCACCTAATAAATTTCTCTGAGTTGTTTGAAAAGGTATCTTATCTAGTGGGAGGTGGTTAGTCTTTCAGGTAACTGTTTTGAAGTATTCACTTTCCCTATTGCCCAGATAGGGTGAGGTTCTTCATGCCCATAAGCTAATGATCTATTGATTTGAAGGAAGCCTTTCCTAGAGAGGTGGAGCATAAGGATAAGGATTGGCAGAGATATACAAAATGATTTATTGAGTTGAACTCTCTTTTCACTTTTAGCAAACTTGTATCCCTTCTGTCTAATAATGTTACATAGCAAACCAGAGAACAGAAATATTAGAGAAAGTGATAAACACTTAAGATGAATATTATCAGTATAAGATACCCAAGACGATATGAGAGATTAGTACTGAGGCCTAATTTTTCTATGATTTCTACAACTCACCTCTTGAATTTAGGCGTAAACTTAGTTATGCCATATATTTTACTAAATTTATATATGATTCAAAGGCTATTGGTAGAGGAAAGTCGAAATGAAAGAACAGTTTCTCCAATCCCGATTGTTTAAATTAAATTTATTGGGGGTGATAAAATTAATATAAATTATATAGCTTAATAAAATTATATAGGTTTCAAGTATACAATTTTAGTAAAATAAATATAGGTTAATAAAATTATATAGGTTTCAAGTATACAATTTTATAATACATCATCTATATATTGCATTGTGACCCAAAGTCAAATCTCCTTCTATCACCGTGTTTGACCCCTTTATCCTCCAATCTATATTTTTTGTGAATATGCCTTTAGCCAAAAATTTCCAACTTCCACTTCTCATCAGTTGTGATGTTTACTAATAGATGCATGCAATTTAAATAGAAGATTGGATCTACTTCTCACACTGGCACTCACATACGACTGTGTACTAAAAGTCATAGAATACGTGGGGCATATTCCTGAAATGCAACCTTACTTAAAGATTTAAGGAAGTTGATTTTAAAGCAAACACAGATAAAGGAGACTGCAAAATTCACATTAATTGTTAGGATAAATCATACAAGACTTTGGTGTTTACAGCCTGTTTGGGTTTTCCCTGCTCCAGCACTTCTTTTGTCATTAGGGTAAGTAACTGGAAACATTTTAGAACCCTTCAAAGTCACTGCATGAATATTAATGGGAGGAATATATTCATTTAAATTTAATAAGATTATTTTAATGGAAATCAGAATCAGAAGTTTATAAAAATAGCCTGAAGCCCACAGACTGTAGAAATTCACTTTTGAAAAATCTAGATATATAAAATATATGAAGTCCAAAAAAAGGAAGTTTGGTCAGGATACTATATTTCAAAAGAGAGTTGTTAGCTATTGAGAAATATGACTCCCCTGAGGGTCAGAGAAGATGTATCAGTTTGCATTCGAGAACTTAGAATATTATAATTGTAGAATTTCTGATTTTCCCGGAATCCCTGTAGAAGGTAATTGGAGCAGAGCTCCTGTAAAGTGGTAATGGCAGCAGCTCTGTACTGAGTGTTCTACCTGTGCTAGGCGTTGTGCACAGTGCTTTACATTCACAGACTCATAATACCTTGTAAGGAACACGTTGCCCCTTTATACAAATGAGAAAACCAAGACTCAGAATCAGTGACTTGCCTGGGATCTCACATTCAGCTAGCTCCCCAATCAGCCTTCAACGCCAGGTCTTTCTGACTCTAGAGTAGTGTTTCTATAGTCTGCTGCCCCCAATGTAGCCAACCAGTTTGTTACAGTAGGAGAATTATCTTCTTAGTCATTTTCATTCTAAGGAGCTCTAAAGAGTGACCTAAAGTGTCTAACTTTCAGTCTTCTGACCTAAAATGTAGTATAACCCAGAAAATTGAAAGAGCTCTCAAATTACAGTTTCTAAATAATTTAGATTTAACTTTGAAAAAAGAGGAGAAATTATATATCTTGGGAATTCAAATGTAATTCTTGTTTTCAAAAGGAGGAAGATAGGATGACTGTTGAGTACTACT
This sequence comes from Rhinolophus hipposideros, assembly GCF_964194185.1. Classification (NCBI taxonomy): domain Eukaryota; kingdom Metazoa; phylum Chordata; class Mammalia; order Chiroptera; family Rhinolophidae; genus Rhinolophus; species Rhinolophus hipposideros. Next base: position 39,156,513 of record NC_138049.1, read on the forward strand.
AATCGTGATGTGACATTCCTGAGCAAGCTTTTTAAAGACAAGGGCACAGCAACCACTGGGAAGCATGTGGATTCACTAACAGCCAGATTTGCTTCTTGGACAGGCTCATAGACTATTACATCCGTGACATTCAAAAGACAAAGCACCTGACCTTGAGCATGGCACTTTGCAAGGTCACCTCTCAATATCTTATAGATAGAGCAAGATAAACAGAATTTAGGTTCTAGAATACATTGCTGGATCAATAACTAGTTGAACAACTGTACCCAATAGGTGATTGATGTCTAACTGAAAAATATTTTTTGGGTGGTGTTTCACATGGCTCAGTCCTCTAGCTCACAGTAATTCTTATCAGATGTCTATATAAAACACTTGATTATCTAACTTTTTTGTTTGAGGAAGAGAGAATACATGTCAAATGAACCCATATCCGACGTAAAAATATAAAATCATCCTAACAGGGTTCAATAGGCAGAAATATGGAGGACTGTTCTCAGATTTAAAAACTGAGAAACACAAATACAAATGGAGAGTGATATGATTTGAAGATTTAAATTCATTGGATTTTATTATTAGATATTGTTACCCTTAGACATAAGAAATATAGCTGTGTAATCCAAAATAAATTAATGGATTCCCTTCCTTTTGTCAGTAATGTAGAATACTAAAGCTTTTACCACATAAACTCATTCAGAATGATACACCTCACAGATAAATTGCACCTATGTAGAGACTTTTACTCAAATTATATTAGATGCATATTACAAACTATGAAATACAATTAAACAAACTCACCAAATGGTCTTTATTTTATGATGCTTTTGTCTAACTCTGATCCAGTATTTCTCCCTCCTAAATAGTTTTTGTAATCTTCCCTTTGCAGGAAATTTTTTGAAAAACATTTAATTTATGCAATTACTTAGCTTTAGTTATTATATCTGTATATCTATTTACAGAGAGCATGTGGGAATTAAATGAAAATACCAGGGGATGGGAAGGGGTATACCAAAAAAATGCATACAAGTGGACACTGGTCAATGTTGCTCAAGCAGTAGTGCGCCATAATCAGAAGTGTTTGAAAGAAAAAGAAAAGGAAGTGTCTGGACGCTGATGGTAACCACTTTGAGCACCTCTTGTAATTGCAGAAGTCAAACATGACTTGTATTCATCTTTTGCTATCGATATATATTGAGTATTACAATTTTAATACAGTTTTTCTTTTAAAATGTGTATACATTTTTTTGGCACCCTCTGTATATCACCTTTTTTTTTATTGGAACTGCTTTCTCTATTACCATGTAGACTCCATAGTTTGAGGACTTTGTCAGTCTTCATTGCCAGGTCCCTAGAACTTAGGACAGTGCCTGGCATATAGTAGTGGGTTCATAAATGTTTGTTAAAGGAAATAATGTCTCGGATGATTTTGACTAAGTTTATCTGCTGGATATTAACTCCATATATTATAGTTTGATGTTATCCCCATGATTATCAGTAATTGGTTTGATGTTAGGCAGAAGTGAACAATTGCTGAATAGGCACAGTGAGCATGAAAAGAAGCTAACTAAAGTTCGAGGTATACCTTATATCTATTGGAGGTTAGTTGTGCTAGATTACAGTATGCAGGGCAAATCCATTTAATAGTCAGATACTGTAAAATAATAAAAGTATTGGCAATTGGTACTAATTATTTTCACAAGTATATGATCATTAAGAAGAGACTTGGTGCATTATCATGTGAGGTGACATAGGAGTTAAGGTAGTAGAGCCCTGGCCCAAGAACTGGAGTACTCAAGTTCTAATCCTGATTCAACCACTTATTAGTTGTCTAAACTTAAAGAAGTCACAGTAACCACTATAAATCTTAGTTTCTCCATTTATAAAATGGACAAAGAATACCAATTATTTCATAGGGTTAGTGAGAGGATTAAAAGAGATTAGCACAGGATATGGCAAATTATAAGTAATAACAAAAGCAAGCAATTATTGATGTAAATAATAGCTATTTCAGCAAGGGACACCATACATTATGATTATCATCTCATTTATGCAAAGATGAAATTTCTTCTCAGAGAGGTGTGACCATCCCAGGGTGCAGTCAGAAAGTTGGGAAAAAGCACTAGAACCAAGTCCCCCAACTTAAAATCTGATTTGTGTTCTAGCTATGCGACTTTAACATGAGAAGAATGCTAGAATAATTTTGAACTGCCAGCCAAAGTATAATGTGTCTCAATGGCCAGCCTTTCAGGAAGAAAAAGCAAATGAGTAAAAGGAGAACACAGAAAAGAAAAAATAGAATGCCCTGGCCCTATCGCATCTGCACAAATAGTGAATACTGAGTATTGTATCTGCTGTTCCATAGAGAGAGGAAGTAACTTTATTTTGTAAATATTTTTATAATTTGATTTTAAGAGTCAAAATTATTTTATATATTTATGTATATTTTCACACTGTTAAGAGACAGGACTTCTCCCTCTTGTACATAAATCTCTCTCTGGGCAACATACAAGATTTGAACAAAATTTAACAATGTAGTATACTTTATCACAATGATATTTTTCAGTTGTGTGCTATCATTCATGTATGAACCTCATTTATTTATTTCCACAGAATGCTGAAGTTTCTGTTTTTGAAGTAAACATACGCTTTGTTGGTGGACTACTCTCAGCCTACTATCTGTCTGGAGAAGAGGTAAAATGAAAAGTAGCATGTAAATGTGAATTACGGTATCTTAAAATTACATTTTTAGGGCAAAATATATCTTTTGTGGTATATATTTAGGGGATAGCCACTGAATTTTCCTTTTTGATGGGCCTCTAGTAAACACTGGATGTCATTATAATATGTACTAATTAAATGAGCATGCTGAGAAATTTGGCAGATTGTGTTGTCAGGAAATATTAAACAATGGCTCCATTATGTTATATATTGTGTGATTACAACTACAAATTACATGTGCCTATGGATAAAATAAAGAGGTCTAGTGTAGTGGCAGACTTGTGGATGCATTTTTTTCTTTAAAAATTATTTTAATGTTTAGTATAATGTTAACTTAATGAAAACTTTTTGAAATGAAGAAAGCTTGCCAAGTAAGATATAAAAATTACAGTATTTAAGAAAATAAGGGAGTGAGTGAGATATTTCCAATGAGGTGTTCTGTAGGCCAATTTTCCTGTGTAAAGTGCTTCAGAGCTCTTCCTGGAGCAAGGCTTAATTCATTTTCTCCTGCTCAGAGCAAAGCAGGAGTTTTTAATTTAGCTGCCTTATTTTGATAGATTAAGAAAGGATTTTTGTATCATGCTCGTAAAGAGCATAAATGCTATTTTCTTGAAAGGTTTTGGACAACTTTATGAATAACCTAAGTGTCTACTAAGAGTTGCTGGAATAGATCTCAACTTTATGTTGACAGTGTTAAAAGCTGACATGAAGGAAAAACAGGCATGTATTTCAATTGCATGTCCGTCAGATTTCTGTTACCATGTTTACCTGAAAATAAGATCTAACCGGAAAATAAGCCCTCACATGATTTTTCAGGATGACATCCCCTGAACATAAACCCTAATGCGTCTTTTGGAACAAACCTTAATATAAGACCCAGTCTTTTTTCAGTGAAACACGGTAGCCTCAGCAAGCTAGCTGGGGAAAGAGTGGATCTTACGTAGGGTAGTACTTCATATATTTCTGTGCTCCTTCAAAAAAATTTAATAAGAGCAATAAATGTTTAATAAGAAAAGCTGCTTTAACATTGTCTGGTCTCTCAAGTACTTTTCTAGCCATAAGAAAACAGTGTGCACAATCTTAAAATTCTGTCTCTTTAGATTTTATTCTACCATTGAGCTTTTCAAAGTTAAATAGATGGGTTCTTTATTCCCCTGTATCTTTTCTGTTTACATGTTAAATTGTGTTCTTCATTATGGACTTTATCATCTTCTAAGCCAGGGTAAAGAGGCCATCTGGTATATTATGCCTCTTTTTCCAGTCACAAATGATTTCATTTCTTCATTTTGGTTTAGGGTGTTCTAAGTATTAAGTTAGAGAATACATGTTTTTAAATAAGCATACCTAAAATTAACTAATGTTATTTTATTTGACAGGTTTCTGTTTTTAGAATACTTGTCTTTGAGTATCCAATGCCTGAGTGTTCTCACGGTTTTTTACATGGCATACTTAGGATGACCTTGGTTTTAACTTTTTTCATCATTTATGTAGAGGTGAAACAATTTGGAGGAAATAAGGACTGCATTCTTCTATATCTGGGCTCAAATAAGAAAATAGAGCATACAAAGAGAAACAGAAACAAATACATGTATTTTTTCATTCATAACGATGTTTTAAGTTTATGTATATATATATAGTCATATATGTGTTTGTTTCCATATGTTTGCTTATAGACATATAAGTATTTATTATGCATACTTATATAGATATAATACCCACAGATAATATAGTTTCCCTACAGATAAAATCATTTGCCTAAGACCTTGGAAGGGTATATTTTTATTCCATACTTAGCTAATCTTAGTAAACAAAGGTGTAAAAAGACTTTTGAAAATTGAAACCATTGAAAATACTACTCATTTAGTATATTTGTTTTTTCCTTATCCCTGTGCAAACATTGTTTTTATTATATCTAGATTTTCTGTGTTTTAATTTTATGATAAAAATGTTATTTAAGGTATTTCCTTTCTGTTACACTATTTTGTTTGTTTCTATAGCATACATTTTAATTTTACTTCGTGAGAATTCATCTTCTTAGCATAGTTTTTGCTTAACTATTTCCTAAATGGTGGACAGTTGCATTGCTTCCAGTATTCCTGTATTTTGAATAATGTAGCTATAATCAGTCAATAAATATTTATTCTCTAAAGTGGGATTGGCAGGTGAGAAGTGATTAGTTCCAGATTCTTTCAACATCATCTCCTGCTTCCTTCCACTGCTGACAGTTACTTCTCATTGACCAATGCACTCAGGGGAATTGGCTATCAGAAATGTGATCAGGAGAAATCATTTTATCCCCAAGCCTGTGCTTAAGGTACTTGTCTCCATACCAAAATGAAAAATTGAGCATCTATTTAATAAAAAGAACATGAACATGGCCAAATTATGAATAAGTTGGTTTCAGATTGATGATAAAGTTTTATACCATACAGTTTTATGTACATCAGGGTATTTACTAAGATAATCTAAGAACATATATCTTCCTAAATTATCTCATAAAAGATCTAAATTACAATAATTTAACATTCTGATTTCATCCCTGAGGATCAGGATTATTTTGAGAACATCTTTGAAATCATCATCAGAAGTATGTAGGCCTACATTGATAGACACTCAAAACTCTTAAATTTATATTACAAAAACAGAAGAGGAAGTACCACTCATTTGTGTTACATGCTTCAGGAAAATTACAATTAGAAACACTGAACAATAATCAGGAATGCCAATGAAACACTAAACCTATCAAAAGAACAATAGAAACACTAAATGGCCGTTGTAAATTTGGATTACAAGGATATATTCAGAAGCTTTAAACACCCAAGCTCAGTTAAAATATCTCATAGTACCACTGGGAGCAAAAAAAGTCAAGCCACAAGATTTTCAAAGTCTATATAAGAAATGCAAACAACTAGAAGAATTACGAACAGATAGGATAGAAAAGATGAATACTAAAAGGAGTAATCAGTGTTAAAGATAAATAAAAGAAATAGCATAGCTCTATTATAAGCTCAAAAGAATTTAAAGTCTTCATTGGAGACAGTAAACAGCAACATCTGGACCATCATTACCCAAAATATGTTCTGCAGACCACCAGTTTCTTTAGATATGGCAGGATAAATCTGTATCTGTATACACACATAAATAAGTCGGAAAAAGCCACGTCCTGTATTCTTCCTTAGACATGCACAGTGCATAGAAAAAGAAACAAATTAAATTTTATTTATCCCTGTGTTTTTCATACTTACTTAACTATAATCCCCCCGCCTTTTTTTTTTCCTGTAACATTTCCTAACACTGAATTACAAATATTGTTTCCCAGAACACATTTTGGTAAATGCCACTATAGAATAAGAGTAACCAAAGCAAGAAGATATTGAAAATCGACAAATGAAAAAACAAGACATTGTAAAAGAAGATGATACACATAGAAAATAGCATGTATGAATATACATATTATTTTTCTGTTTTACAACAGAAACCAGTGGCTATATTAAGCAGCAAGTGAATTTTATAGGACATAGTGATGCCACAGAATCAGAGAGAAGACTGAAGAACAGGTTAGAACTAACAGTCTCAAGTTGCCACAGAAAATCTCTGTGGCCATTCTGGCACATCCTAGAATTAATAAACATACACTGTTTTTTATGTTCTGGTCAAGAAACAAAACCCCAGGAGAAAGAGGTCAATTGGCAGTTTCAGTTACTTGTGGCCACTTTGGGGATTTGGGGGAACGAAAGAGAGGATATGACAGAAGAAGTCTTCCACAGGATTTGAATTCAGTATCCTGTGAAGACCAAGGATAGGAAGTATGACTAATTCCAGAACAGGAAATTAATGCCCTATTGAAAGGGTGGGAAAAATACATGTTTGGGAGCCGAAAACAAACAAACAAAAACAAAAAAGTTCACTATGAAAAATAAAGTTGTCAGAGAAAATAGACAAACCTATGGAAATTGAAAATGTAAAGAAATACTTGGAAAAAAAACTTTTCTGAAGTTTCTGAAAAGCTACTTTACTCTGTAAATTAAGAAAGAATATTTAGCACTAACACAGTCTTTAATTCTTGTTTTAAGCAGTGTGTTGTAAGTATGTTTTAAGTAGTATGATTTAAGTACGTGAGCTAGAAAAGCAAAAGGCCAAGTCCTGGAAATTAAAAAGATTGAAGAACTAGCTTTCAATGAGAAACAGTAATGAGAACACCTGATCCAAGACTGGGGAAACACATATAATGGATTCTTACATTAGGTCAATTTAGTCTGCCACGATAGCCTTGATTTGGAAAGTGGCCAGAGGATTTCCCCCAGATTCACCAAAAGAAAGCTGCTCCACACACAAGTACAAAAGATTGCTGAAGGACTTACTGAAAAGCAGAAGCAGGTGACATCATTGAGTTGAAGCACAGCAAGGGGACATGTAAGGAAGAGAGTGAGACTGTGGAATGGGAAGGAGAAAAGTAAGATTCAAAATATGAGTTTAGTGCTGAAAAGATCTATTTTTTTTTGTTGTTCTCGTAATAGGATTCAGACATTTGGGGTGTTTGGGGGCCTTAGATATTGATGTTGTAGGATCTGTGTAGTGATGAATAATAATAAAAGTGGTTAGAGATTCCTTACAAAATTAGGATACCTTTCAAATTCAGTGTTTGCCACAGTCCATGAAAGAGATAAAGTCAGGCCATCCATCCATCCCCTGCTTATTCTGCAGAAAGTTAAAGTGACTTACAGAAAGTGGATAATGCACACAGAGTTGTGGAAACACAGAGAATAAAGTCAGAGAATATTCAAGTCACAGGTAAGATCAACAAACAGCTGGTCCAGCAATTAGGTTTATAGCAGATAGTTGTTTTCAGGTTTTCTAGTGACCAGAGCAAAGAAGGGGAAAGAACTAATAGTTATTTAGTCTTGCTATTTTTATGAACACTAAAATTTTGATAACATAAAATAACCCACATGTACCACATGTATCCATACTAAATTTCCATAAAACATAGAACTATCTGGTATAAACAAGAAAAATCCAACAATGTAGTTGGATTCACCAGAAGAAATACATTATAGCACACCCCCAACCCCACCTCCAGGTCCTGCCTAGATGGAAAAGCTTGTTCTCAGGTTTACCCTGTGCTCTCAAATATATGGAAGATAATTTAATTACGGTCTCTAATAAAGTTGAGCTGAATCCAAAAAGCAGAGACATCAACAGAGGGCGTAATTGGAAAAAAAATAACAAATTGAAAAAATATGTATTATAATATTCCAAGATCAAAATATCGGGGGTGCCAAAATAATGTATGCACATTTTAAGAGATGTTATCTATGCTCAAGCAGTAGTTCACCGTAATCAGAAGTGTCTGAATGCTGATGGTAACCACTTTGAGCACCTCTTGTAATTGCAGAAGTCAAACGTGACTTGTATTCATCTTTTGTTATCAGTATGTATTGAGTATTACAATTAATACAGTTTATTTTCCTTTCTTAAAATGTGTATATATTTTTTGGCACCCTCTGTATATGAAGTCTCTACAAGGAAGAATTAACAGATTTGAGCAACTCATTTAAAAGGGAGGCTTAAAATGATGGCATAATGAAATAGAAAAATTAAGTATTAGTATCATATACATCCCTTTGCTTAACACTGTGTGACTAGCCCTAGAAAAATGTTTAGTAAATGTTTGTTGACTAAACCTCTATTAGGTTTTCCGTGAACCCCAACAGAAAATTCTTCCAAAAGATTTTTGAAGTAAAAATCTGTGCACTGATATCATAAATAAGCAACTGGTCCCGAAGTCTTGAGGTAGAGTGTAGGGAGGGAGAGAGTATACTAAGGTGACTGAAGCTATGACCAATATATAACAACCTATATAAGCCTCTGCAACTCCACCCCACTCCTCCCTCCAACTCCTCAGGACATCTTCCTTTTTATCTGTCCGTTGCTTCTCTAAAAGAGTTTTGAAAGCCAGTAAGCTAGAGACTATATCTAAATTTAAATCATTACTAAATATGGTAGGTCATAATTGTATACTGTGGGCCTTTTAAATAGAATTGACATTAGAACATTTTCTGAAATTTTAAACCTAAGAAGCAATTAGCAAATGTAAATGTGAAAGGAATTCTTGTTTGCTTTAATTTGAGGAAACTATCCAGGTAAAACCTTCTAAACTATTTATTGACACACTTGTGCTAATTCCTGGAAAGGAACAATTTTAATTATATTTGTTCAGTAGTATCGGTTGTTTCTTATATTATTGTCCTAATGTGTTCCTATGATTTCTTAGAGGTTTAGATTGACTCTTACATGGACTTTATTAATTTACTATTTAGCATTCATTATTGAACTTGCTTGGAAGACATGAATATGATATAATAAATAGCTAATATTTTCACTTAAAAGATTTAATTTAGTGAAACATGATATTAGATTGCTTATAATTTTAATTAAATTATTTAAATTTAAATTATTTAAATTTAAATATTTGTAATTAAATTACCATGATTAATGAGTTACACCTGTCACATATTGAATATTTCCTTATGACTATAAGTTTAATTTGTACTTTAAAAGGGATCCATCAATATATGGAATTGATTCCAAAATAATGTACATTGCAGTCAAATAAAATTACTAACATTATTTGTCCTAGACTAAATTACAGAAATCAAAATAAATCTCTTTACCTCATGTCTGCTATGTGTGTCTCTCTCTGTATAAATCTCTATTCTATATTTATAATTGTTTTCAAAAACAGAAGTTTTATCATCTGTAAGAACTTTATCTCATCCATTCATTAACATAGTTCTACAGTTTGCAAATAATTCCAGCTCCTAAACTTATTCATATTAATGTATAAATGGCAGGAGCTGGTCTAGCTTCCCATCTGATTGACGGAAATAGACCAAACAGGAGTAGTTGGCCCCTAAAGGAAAGAGAAAGTCAAAGTAATTTGTTTCTTAATGAAATATTTGTATCTCTTTTAGTTTAGCATGGTACCTTGCCCATAGTAAGCAGACTACAAATTCATAGCAGTGAGAATAGATCGAGGTTATGATGCAGTAACAAGCTCAAAACCTTAGTGGTTTAAAACAACATGCTCTGCACGGTGTATGTCCTGCCCATCCTCATGCTTTGCTTAGCACTCTGTTTCTCATCATCCTCCCTCCAGAGCCCAGACTGATGGAGCGAGGGAGTGTAGGGGTCATTTTCAGTTGCTAAGGCAAAACATATGGGGGTTGGGGGAGGGGTATGACAAAAGAGAACCTGCAAAATTACACACTGGCTTTTAATGCATTTATCTGAAAGACACATGTTATTTCAGCTCTCATCTCATTGGCCAGAGCAAGTCACATGTACACTGTAACTTAAAGGATTGGGGAAGGATGCAGTGTCAGCACCATATGCCCAAGAGGAAAATTTAGTAGACACCGTTAATGACTGCCCCAGTGGCCACTGACTTGAGTTAGCCTTTCCAACCACCAGGAGTAGCAGAAGATAGGAGTTTGTGAAAAGAAAGCAACTTTTTCAAGGGTCCACAAGCTGGAATCAGTCTACAATAGTAGAAAAAGGCTTCCAGCCTTTGGAACCAAGGTAGTAAGTGGAGAGTCATGCCTTGGGATAGGAAAACACATCTTCACTAATTTTTTAAGTAAAAAGTTACTCCTTCAGTGCTTGTCTACTAAGTTTTGCCTCTCCAAGAAATATCTTCTACTCTAAGCTTCTCCCCTAACTTTCCACATGTCTAACAGTGAAAAGTTGACTGACATAAACTACCCTGTAAAAAAGGAATGCTTGTCACACCACTTCAGTTGTCTGACGCGGGGGCTAATCGTTGCTCTTTGGCAGCCCCCTCCTGTGTTGGCTGGACATTGAGGATCTGGTGCTTTGCCTTCAACCACTTCTCTTTTTGATTTAAGTGTTCCACAGGCCAGTTACCTCTCATTTTACAAAAGCCTAGTGAAAGAGATGAGGTATTGTGTTTCCCCGAAAATAAGACTTAGCTGGACCATCAGCTCTAATGCGTCTTTTGGAGCAAAAATTAATATAAGACCCAGTATTATATTATATTATATATTATATTATATTATATTATATTATATTATATTATATTATTAATATATTATATTATACCGGTCTTATGTTATATTAAAATTAGACCAGGTATTATATTAATTTTTACTACAAAAGATGCATTAGAGCTGATGGTCCGGGCAGGTCTTATTTTTGGGGAAACGCATGAATATGTTTAGATTTATGTTGAATCATTTCATAATTCACAATGTCTGTTAAAACCAATACTTCAAATCATGTTTATTTCTAGAATCATATTGACATGGATTTTTTATACTAGATTTGTATGCTTGTGTGTGTCTTAAACAGAAGTTGTGTTTTTCCAGGAATATTCCTATGTATTTCTTCTTTCTTTCAAATTATGGTGTCCTTAGAAGGGTAGCATGAGGTAGCTATAGCAAAGAATTTAAAATTTAATAGGGCTAGCAGAAAATTCCTCAGAATTGTGATAATTTACCAGCTGGTAGTTTCACTTAATTAGTAAAATAGCAGATGCTTATTAAATACCTACTTTGAGGCACTGCACTTGATGCTGCAGAAATAACAAGCAAGAGAAACACAGTCCCCACTGACAAATACTAATTCATTAGATTTCACAACAACCCTGTAAAGAAGGAGTAGATATTGTTTTTATCCTCATTTTATAGAGGAAGAAAGAGCTCAGAGTTAAGCTAGGGGCATCCAAAGTGGCAGAGCTAGGCTTCCAACTTTGGCATTCTGGCTCAACCAACATACCGTGTTTCCCTGAAAATAAGACCTAACCAGAAAATAAGCCCGAGCATGATTTTTCAGAAGGACATCCCCTGAACATAAGCCGTAATGCATCCTTTGGAACAAAACTTAATACAAGACCCAGTCTTGTTTTGGGGGAACTACGGGGGAAACACGCTAGTTGGTTGGGTTTAGTTGGATTTTGTTGGCCAAGTGTGACAGAGACAAAGACATGAATTTCAAAAGTATTAGCAAAAGTTTTATTGAAATTACAGACCGTGAAATCCAAGATGAGTATAGGACTGTATGAAAAAAAAGCAGGTGAGTGATGGTTAGAGAGAAAATGCACTAGTTAAATTGCCTGAGGTTTAGTTGGAGTAGATTCGAAGTCGTAGTAATTTAGCAAGTGACTGGAAGCTCTGGAAGTTAAGGCAATATATGCATAGTAGAGTGTATGAATAAGACATTTAAAAAATGGGGCAGTTTTGAGTGATGTCATAATTCAGGATAGCATCACGAGACTGAGTGGTTAAGGAGGGAATTTGCCAGAATTTATCTGCATGGCAGACTATGAAATACATTTTAATTGAAAAAAATATGTAAAAATTGGTCGTTTAAAAATTGCTAAGCACCAGTGAACTTATTTTTAAATTGCTAAGATATAAACATTGTTTATATAATATAAATCTGTATGAAAATATGTATTGAACAAAGGTCACTGCTTAAAAAAAAGAAAAATACTTGTGCAGTATGAAATTTAAATACAAGATCATTGGACAAACATTCACTACTCTAGAGCATTAAGAAATTAGTACAGATGTTTAGAGTTGACATTAGAAATGTAAACAAAAGGCATATTAGCTAATTAGTTGGATTTAATGCATCTATTTGCCTATGCAGAGGTGATTCTTTTAAACAACAACTACATGAATTTTTATGTACGATAAATGTAGTAAATGTTATCATGGTGATAGGAATTTGTTTTAGATTTCCTTTAAAAATTAAATCTTACCTAGTATAAATCAGTTGATTTATAAAAATTTTCTTGGTTAAAATTTTTAAGGTTTGGTAATTAGGTACAACCTTAGTCTGTTCTGACTGCTATAACAGAATACCATAGACTGGATGGATAAAAACAACAATCATTCATTTCTCAATGTTCTGAAAGCTGAGAAGTCCACGATCAAGGTGCCAGACGATTCATTGTCTGGTGAGGACCTACTTCCTTGTTCATAGACAGCCATCTTCTCAATGTGTCCTTACGCATCAGAAAGGGGTGAGGGAGCTCTCTGGGGCTTCTTTTTAAGGGCACTAATCCCATTCATGAGGACTGTACCTCAGGACCTAATCATCTCCCAAGGTCCTACCTCCAAATACCATCAAATTGAGGATTAAGAGTTAACATACGAACTTTGGGGGCACACAAACATTCAGTGTGTAGCAGGTGCTTGTAAAGTAAGTACTCTAAAGATGTCATTTACAAGCTTTCATGTTAACCTTTTCATGCTGTAAATTTATAATATGTATTTTTTTAAGTTTTTTTTTCTTTAAAGCATTTTAGAAAATAGTTCATTAACAAATTTTAGGGTTAGCCATTCTAGTAACTAAACCCTTTTCTGCTGCATTGTGAAGTGTTTCTCCAAGTGAGATCTGCTGATATATCTGAATATGCCACCATTAATTCTGCATTTGAAAGCAAATAGTTCATTTTATATTTTTGCTTAAAATGCTTTTACATTGATAATAAAGTGAACCTAAGTCTTGAGGCTGATGTTTGTTTTGAACTTAACAATTTATTTGTATTTTAATTTGAAGTAATCCAGTTCCTCTGAAGCAGTACAAATAGTGATTAATTCTAGGGTCCTGAAAAATAAGAGCTTTAATGTTATAAGCATAGAACACAAGAACTTTTTCCACAGCTCTTTATTCTAAACATTTGTTTATTTTTCCATTCCTGTCAGAAGATTAGGGTGAGACCACATAAGCAGAAGAGATTGTCACCTTTGTCTTATAAATATTGTTTGTTTGACGCATTGTCTAATCTTATTTTAACAGATTTTTTCAAAGTTCTTTTTTTTTAAAGTTTATTGGGGTGACAATTGTTAGTAAAATTGCATAGAGTTCAGGTGTACAATTCTGTATTACATCATCTATAAATCCCATTGTGTGTCCACCACCCAGAGTCAGTTCTCCTTCCATCACCTATATTTGATCCCCCTTACCCTCATCTCTCACCCCCTCACCCCTTGATATAATAATAGCCACAACTGCTCTAATTTATAAATCATTGCTAACTGCTGTGTTTCAATTCTTACATATAACTTGGGTTTATAATTATTAAATAGTGACTTCTTAGTTTAGTCTTCTCTCGTGAACTTTCTCTAGTCATGTAGAAAGTATACTTGCTGTTTAATTTAGGCTTAACTGTTAATTCAAATAACAACTGTGGCATTATGTTGAGTTTCTGCTCTCTAATCGTTATGAATACCTAATGCCATCTCATGCTTTATGCTATCTCATGCTTTATGACTAGGCTTATAGCAATGCTAACCTGGAGTATAACTCTAAAGAATTAGATACAGTGGATCTTAAAGCTCTGTCATCTTGTCAGGTTTGCAAGTATTAACATATTTAGTTGTTTATGATTCACACCCTTATTTAGCAGATATTACGTGCCATCTATGATAGTGTTGATCCCCTATTATGTGCTAGACTGTGTTCTTGACTCTGGAGGATTTAGCAATGAACAAAATGGACAAAATCCCCTCTCCCATAAAATATAGAGGGTGCCAAAAAATGTATACACATTTTAAGAAAGGAAAACTGTATTAAAATTATAATGCTCGATATATATACTGATAACAAAAGATGAATACCAGTCACGTTTGACGTCTGCAATTATGAGGTGATCAAAGTGGTTACCGTCAGCATCCAGACCATTCTGATTATGGCGAACTACAGCTTGAGCAACGCTGACCAAAGTGTCCACTTGTATACATTTTTTGGCACCCCCTGTATACATGCTAATGAGATATAATGTTAAGTTCACAGGCTAATTTCAGATAATGATAAGTGCTGTGAAAAGCTATAATACACTCATTTGATAAAGAGTGATGGAGGGAAGGTTAGGGAGATGAGGAAGACTGCTTTAGGCCAAATTGGAGCCAGAATCTGAATAACGCCATTGAAGAGTCAGGGAAAATAACACTCTGAACAGAGGAATTCGAGAGTCTGGGTTTATGATAGATTTCTATTTTTCCTTTGGGACAAAGAGGAGGGGAAGGAGGAGGAGGATAGTGATAGTAATGATAATGGTGGTAATAAGACCGTGTTTTGAGGGTTTATTGTGTGCCAGGTGTATAGTACCAATATGGGGAAATTGCATCATCTCCATATTGAAGATACACTGAAGCTGTGTGTGGCTGATTCCTGAGTCACGTAGGAAGTGACCAAACTCAGATTTGACCCTTCATGAGCCTGCCCACATATTATTCCCAAAACGAAAGTTACCAGGATTGACACCACAATCTTTCTTTTTTACTTGCTCATCAGTTTAACATGTAAACCTCATGTAATGAGCTAGCAACAATCTTCTATCACCCATGAAATCTTGCACTTCCTAAGCAACAAAGAATAATTAAGGTATGAGAATTAAACTGATACGTTCATAACACTTGTAAGTTTATAACAGATTTATATTCAAGTTGTATTTGAAATTATTTGTTCATTGCATTTATGCCTATTTTCAAAACACAAAGTTCCTTGAATTTTTCCCCATAATTCTTTAAGTTGTAAGCTTTCTCATTTTCCTTCTCTATGTTTTCATCCTTCATTCCCTCATACTTTTCATCAGTAAAATAAAATACTTCTCATTGTCCAGTGTATACATGTAGCAAAAACTTTACAATGTCTATCAAGATCTAAGTGATTTTAGCATTAATTCTTCTTTTTATTCTGAATTAGTCAGGTACAGTTCAAAATGTTGACAAATTTTATATCTATATTTTAGCATGACACTTGAGTGATTAAGTTATGCATTCAACTTCTTTGTAAGTAAGGCATATTGAGGACAGTAGTAATTGAGAATGCTGAATTATATATTAGTTTGGTGCAAAAGTAATTGCAGTTTAAAAGGTTAAAAATAATTGCAAACAACGCAATTACTTTTGCACCAACCTAATAGATGTGCACAATTTGGAAAAAAGAATGGTATTTTCAATTTTAAATCATGTTTTTCTGATAAAGAAATATGAAGGAAAAAGAATGAAATGAAATTACGTCAAATGAAACTAAAATCTTCTGGCTTTATTAACAGACATAAATTGTGAAGGTTTACCAATTGGAATGCTTTTATGTATTTAGAGAATTCCAAATAGGATTTTGAAATAGCTCATAAATCTATCATAAGTTGACAGCACTTTAATAAATTTCTCCTGACTGTGAACAAAGATTTGGAATCCAGTTGACTATTTGCTTTTTATATTTCATTTATTTAGACAAAGAGAGGAAGGAAAGCTGAGATTTATTGTCATATGTCATAAAAGTAACTGTAAAAAATGATTAAAGTATCTACTTATCATAGTCTTTAAGATTTTCAGTGAACCAACATTTTACAGTGTGCTTTCCTTCAATTATGTTAACTACTGTCAAAAGACAAGACTCAAAACCAGGGTCCATAAGGTTAAACTAAGATTAGATCCGGTGACCCAGCATTCTGTCATGAGTTTTTTCTAGGGGTCCATTCTGTTGTGGAATTTCAAGATCTACCTCAAATAATGGAGTTTAATTAGTATTCAGATAAATGGGAAGTTCCCATACTTTCAAGTATTACCATGTCATTTACCACTGCCTGGATATTGCACTTCCCACTAGTTTAACTTATCCATTCAATGTATTCCACCCATATCCAGATGCAGAATAATCATTTATTCTCTTTATAAATCCCCAAAATACCAATACTTTGACTATTCGCTGTCCTCTTTTTTCCTATCAAATTAGTAAAGACTAAAAACCATGTTAATATCCAATTTGGTGAGAGTAGGGCAAAAATTTGCTCACACATTGCTGAAGGGAATGTAATTTGATATAATTGCTCTGAAAAGCTATTAAGTTCTATGGATATAAGACCTTAATAAAGGTATTTATTTAGCTCCAGTTATTCTACATGAAGGAATCTATTCAACGGAAAAATCCAAAATATAATATATTATACCTCAAGCAGTTAATGGATATATTTTATAAAATCAGTAAATCTCAAATTTCCAGCAGTCAAAGAATGGTGGAGCAGATCATAGAATGCCCACATAATGACATATTGTTGAACCATTACAATTTATACTTGTTCATTTATTTCAGAAAAAAATATTAAAGAAAAAATGCAATAGACTTAGAAAAAAATTACCAAACTTTTGTCTCTATACTTACTCAGGATTCAGTTCTAGACTCTTGTCCTGATTGAATGAATATTGTTGTTGGAATGAGGCTGATTTCTTAAGATTTAATTTTTTTAACTTTTCTGACAAGAATCTAGCCTATAAAGACTTGCAAATCACCTTTTTCTCTTTCTAACATCTGTTTCATAAAGAAAATGACTATTCAGTGATAATTGAATTTCCTTCTTTATAGTCAATTTATAGATTCCCATTTCAGTTGGTGGTTTATTTACAGCAACATCTATTAGATGCTAATATTATTCTTAGTTTGGAGGTGAAACAATGCTTAAGTAGATAGATTGGTAATAAATCCTTGCACAGTCTCAGATCCACCTACTTAGTGTTTATATTATCAAGAGCAGTTTAAAAAGACAAATGAGATTTTTTTTTGTCAAACATACGCACAAATCAATCTACAGTGTGATCCAAAATAGTGTATAGAGTATTTCATATTCTGTAATAAAAAGTGTGTTGTAAATTTCTTTGCATTTTTCATTATCAACCATTTAAAAGCAAAATAATAGAATTATCTCTGATAAGCATATAAACATAATAAAGTTTATGTTTGTTACTAATATAGAGGAAAGTCTGGGACTACTGAGGTACTTAGCACAATCTGTGACTTTGTCTTTCTCTCAAGGATCTAATTGAAAGAAGGTATTAGAGAAGACATAGCAGAGACCCTTTTTCCTATTGTTACAGTAGTAAATATCCCATAAGAAACTTCAAAAGCAATGCATCCTTGCTTGAGAAAGAAGAAAATAAGAGAAAAGTTCAGTAACAAGCCAGGGGAAAAAGAAAACCTTGTGAGAGAGATAAAGGAGGTGACTATAAAAAGGAAACCATACAGTCTACTAGACACTCATGAGATTTCTTAAATTAAAATCTAGATTCATTTTATGATGGAAATCCAAGGTAATTAAAAACTGTAATTTTTTTAGTTTTTACTATTTTACTTTATTTTTTAAAATACAAAGCAAATTTTACTCTATGACTACATGAAATGAATTGATAGATCTTGGTTATAGGTACACAACTATTAGAAATTTTTATATTTTTCAAATACAATTTTTGGAAAATTTTGGGAGTACTTTATAGATGTGATAAAAAGCCAACAATGTCTTCTTTTATTTCACTCTCTGCTCACCTTAAAACTCTACCTCTTCTTCCAATTATGGGATATCAGCTGCTTGTCTGAGATCCTGTAATTTAAATAGACTTTTGTGTAATCATCTTAAAATTGTATTTCTAAGGAAAATTGCCAAATTTTGAGCCTATAGGTAAACCAATTGTAAATAGGGGTCTACTTAAACTGCTCATTGTATTAAATACATTAACCTAATAGACTTAAGAAGTAGCTCTTATGAAGTAGAAAGAACATTGCTCTTAGAATCTAGAATCCTGGCTTCTCGGACTCTGTTAGGTTGTTGCCTCACTGCAGTATCTTGATCAAGTCATTTTATCACTTTCAGATTTTTTTCATTAATGTAAAGCAATGGAATATAAAATAAATGCCTTTTGTATGATACACTAAATCCAGTGTATGATACATTGACATTCAAGTTCACAGAATGTTACAAATTGGAGGAGGGCTGTTTTATTCCCCCATGACTCAGAACTTTCCCATAACTCAAAGAGAAGTTTCTGTCCGGTGACGCAAAACTTCTTAACTCATTTGTGGGGATAAACACAATGAGTCCTTCTGGTGAAGTGTAGATTTGTGCTTCATGCTATACAATGCTTAAGTAGTCCAGATATGAAAATACCTGGGAGTGAAAAAGAAGTAGAAAAGTTGAATAACTTTATGGCCTAGGAAAACCTGTGTTCTATGGAATTAAAAATGGCTGGTTGATTGTGGGAAGGAAATGCTAAGAAGTGAAGAAGCACTGCAAAGGAAGCAGTAAATTGCTATAGATACAGAAACAATTAGGAACATGCACTGATTCTTTACTTATGGAATAGCCACAGCCTTCATTCCTTCCTTACCCAAAACCTCAATGCAGACTGTTCTCCGTTATAAACAGATCTCCCATTTTAATGACAAACTCAAGGGGAATTCTGGCAGCTGTAGCAAAAATGAGAAACAAAGGTTTTATATCCAGCAAAACTGACTTTCAGGTGTAAAGGACACAGCGGCAAACTATTATCAACATGCCAGAACTTAGGAAATGTTTCCAGGAGCACTTCCTGATTAATCCACCACAGGACAAGCTTCAGACAGCCAAAAGGCCACATATTCTATGTTTCAATCTAAATTTTTAAGAAAGTTGTACATAAATCTTCACACTATTGATATAAGCTATGCATTATTTTACAAATGTTTCTCAATTCCATTCCAAATCGACAGTATTGGCATCGCTCTCATTGTTGAAAAATATTTTTCTAATGTTTTTAACCTTGTATGGCTAGTGCTATACTAAAACAGGAAGGATTATTTTACATGTGAACTACCGTGTTTCCCTGAAAATAACTCAAAACTTACCCAGTCAGCTCTAATGCGTCTTTTGGAGCAAAAATTAATATAATATCTGGTCTTATTTTACTATAAGACTGGGTATAATATAATATAACATATTTTATTATATAATATAATACCATTTCTTATATTAATTTTGCTCCAAAAAATGCATTAGATCTGATTGTCCAGCTAGGTCTTATTTTCGGGGAAACATAGTATCACAAATAGATACTAGAGCTACTTTACATATAAATGGTCCTCTAAAACCAACTGCTATTGTGTACTGATTTGCAACAGAGTATAAAGAAAGAAAACGCTAATGCTGTGTTTCCTCGAAAATAAGACATAGCCAGACATCAGCTCTAATGCATCTTTTGGAGCAAAAATTAATATAAGACCCGTCTTTTGGAGCAAAAATTAATATAAGACCCGGTCTAATGTTATATTACATTATAAAAGACGCATTAGAGCTGATGGTCCGGCTAGGTCTTATTTTCAGGGAAACACAGTAAATGCCATGTTGTGAACCAATAATTAAATTTTCAATGTGGTATAAAATACTCACAGGAAGTTCATTCTTGGCCTCATAAATTTGACCATATCTTTCCATTCTAATGCTATTAAGTGACTTAAAGACATGACTTAACAGTAAAATAAGCTCCTAAAGCACAGTGGTAAGCACATAAGACTGAAATTATGCAGTGATGTCTGTCATTCATTTGGGAATTGGCTGTCCCATTTCCTCTTAAATATCAGGCGAACAGCAAATGGAGAGTTGGCAGTTAAACCGCAAATTCAGCATCAGATGGCTTAATACCTCTTGTGCTGTTTGCTAAATTTAAGATTATTAAAGATTTTTGCTTCATTCACTGCAGAATCAGTAAGAATTTCCCATTCTTACTGAATTTACCTGAGTTTACCTTCTGAGAAATTCAGTGCTTCTCAAACTTTGGTGTATATCAGAATCTCCAGGAAGGCTTATTAAAACACATTTATGGCTCCCACTCTCAGGGTTTCTGATTCTATAGATCTGGGTGGAAGTCCGATAATTTGTATTTCTTACAAGTTTCCAGGTGATGCTGATAGTGCTGTTCCGAGAACCACACTTTGAGAACTATTAACCTAATACCATGAAACCCTCCTCTTGCAATCAACGGGATTCTTTTCTTTAGAAAAATGAACTAGTAAGAAAACAGACATCTGGATTTAGCTATCAACACTAATTAGAAAACCATGCCCTAATTTACTAGATCAAGAGTTGAGGGAGACATTTCCTCTATTGGGAAACATAATAAATCTCCTTTCCTAAAACTTGACAAACACTATATCAAACGTAGCATAAGCTATTTGGGGTTTCATTTATGTTAAGAAAAATTCCAGGTAAATGAAGACAATAATCTTTGAAGAATATGTGACACAAATTTCTGTCATTAATATATAATGAAGATCTTTTCAGTCTTTTAAAATTTTATTTCCTTCAATTTCAAGATCCAAGTTGGACTTTTCCAGAATTTTTGTTTGTTTTTATTTTCTATCACAACCTGCCTCCGTCCCCCCAAAAAAGTTGCTTTTTCTTATGGTTCTTAGTCATTTGTCTTCAACAACACTGCCTTATAATTACTAAAATTAGAGTCAAAATAACAAAATCTCACTGTTATACTACTTTGGTAACAGATGAAATTTTCAGTGTTCATCTTACATTTTTATCCAGTACATTTCTATTTATTTATTGTTTATTTTTTAATTTTTTAATTTTTTATTTTTTTAATTTACTGGGGTGACAATTGTTAATGAAATTACATAATTTCAGGTGTACAATTCTGTATTACATCATCTGTAAATCCCATTGTGTGTTCACCACCCAGAGTCAGTTCTCCTTCCATCACCATATATTTGATCCCCCTTACCCTCATCTCTTTTTCTATTTATTTAATGTTAAGAGAGCTTGAGTCCATTTCTTTTGTACCTTGATTCTGTGAGTTTATTGCCTGGCCCACTGGACTGGGGGCTACAGTGTGAACACTTCTGTTTTCACTCCCTTTTTATCTTTGACTGCCATGTTTTCTCCACTGTGCTTTACCTCACAAATTTGAGTCTTTTTTTTTCAGCTTTATTAAGATATAGTTGACATATAACATTGTGTAAATTTAAGATGTACAATTGATGTTGATTTGATACACTTACATATTATTGCAAAATGATTAATAACCACAGTAGCTTTGGTTAACACCTCCATCACCTCATATAATTACTGTTTTCTTTTTTGTGGTAAGAACATTTAAGATCTACTGTCTTAGCAACTTTCAAGTATCTAATACCGTATTGTTAACTATGGTCACCATGCTGTACATTAAATCACCAGAACTTACTCATAATTGGAAGTTTGAGCCCTGTGACCAACATCTTCCCATTTTCCCCAACTCCCAGCCCCTGGAAACCACTATTTCTCTGTCTATGAGTTAAGCTTTTTTAGATTGCCTATATGTGATATCATACAGTATTTGTCTTTCTCTGTGCATGAGTTTTACTTTTTTAAATACACAGTGCTGCTACCACAATCTTTCCATTGGACCTAGTTTTTTGTGTTGTTGTTTTTTTTTTTAACTGATCTAATAGATCAGTTTCTTAGCTACTAAAGGGGATTTCCATCTGAATAATAACCTTCAAGATATTGACTGGCAACAGAAGAAAAGATGTATATATGATGTGCATAGATCACATTGGAGGAAGTCTGCTTTGCCTGAAGCTAAATTTAAGGTCTTCAAAAATACCTAAATGATAACTTTCTCTATAGTTTTATACAATTGCCTTTCTATATATCTCTGATACTATTGCCAGTTTCACATGGTCAGGCATCATGATGGCAAGGATTTGTCTGATTACCTTGTGCAGTACCCACCACAATATTATATCCATCTTCATTTTCTTTTGGAGAAGAAATGAAAGTTATTACTTGATCCTTTCCTGTGCATCATAAAATACTACTCTCTGGACATTTTTCCAGTGCTCTACTTCAAAAACAAGTATTATTATGAGTCATTGACCACAGCTGTCTTGTTTACTTAATGTATTCCAGTGCCTTGTGCAACTTGGCATGTAGTACATAAGCACTCAATAAATATTTGTTGAATAAATGAATTGACATTTTTAAAAGGTCAGAATTATAGAAGAGGTTCCTTTTGGAAAGTTTATAATTTAGAAAGTTTAGACTACGCTGAAGTGTGTGTGTGTGTGTGTGTGTGTGTGTGTGTGTGTGTAATAGCTTTAAAAAGCATTCGGATAGTGTGAGTGGCCACAATGATGAGATAAGTTATATCCTGAGTTATTGTTTGTACTTTGAAGAGGAAATGCCTCTTGACCTATTTCAATTTGATATTTTCAAAACTCTTTTAATAGAAAAGTATTGAGTTATGTGACATTTCGATAGAGTAGTTACAGTTATTAATACAAGGCATTGTTTAATTGAATTATTTATGATACTGTAAGACTATAACACTAATCTATTAAAAACAGATGTAGTGTTGTCATGAAATAGGATATATGAAAAAGTCTTAAAATGTATTCATTTAAATAAAAAATATTTAAGATGCTTTCAATCAAGTTAACATAATGCAGGGATTGGCCAACTGCAGACACGCCCATTCATTTACATGTGTCCATGACTTCTTTGACCCCACAACTATAGTTAGTGAATGAGTGAATTTTAGTGAATTTCCTCTAACCAGAAATTCTATTATAGTTTCAAACGTTCAAACTGAGGAAATAGTCATGTATACGAATAAATATGTACAGGAATGTTCATTCCAGTACTGTTTGTACTACCAAGACAATGGAAACCTAAGTGTCAAATAAGAAGGGACTGGCTAAATTGTGGCATATCCATACAGTGGTATGTAGCTGTTTCAAAAAAATGTTACAGAAACGTACCCATCAATATAAAACAGGTCAGCAAACTACAGCACTCTGGCCAAATTCAGCCTGAGACCTGTTTTTGCACTACCAGAGTTAAGATTTGTTTTTATAATTTAAAGGATTATAAGTGAAAAAAATTAAAACCATGAGATATAGAGAGTATGTGGTTTTCAAAGCCTAAAATACTTAGCATCTGACCCTTTATAGAAAATGTTTGCTGACCTCTGATATAGAAATGTTGTATTTAATGTAGATTAAGTTGCTGGAGATAGATTTAAAACATTACAACATAGTGTATATGGAATGATGCCATTTTTCTAAAAAAAATGCAATCAATACTATTTAGAAGGATAGAGACTTAAGATGTTAACAATAGTTGTCTTGGTGCGTATAGGATTAATGAGATTCTATATTTTTTGTTTATTTCACAATTTCATGATTTTTCAATAATGAGAATATATTCAGTGTATAACAAGACATTTTAAAATTGAAATTTGGTGTTGGGAAAAAAAAAAATGAAAACTTCTCTGAGTTCTGAGGTGCAGAAGTATGTTTCTCTATTTTGTAGATGAGGAAACTCAGGCTAAGAGAGGCTACTCAACTTGCCTGGGGCAGTGGGGCAAACATAAGACAAATATAGCACTGCTGTTAAATTTTCTGACCCATAGCATCACCATTTAATAATTTAAAATGTTCATCCATCAGCTGACAAAATTATGAACTCAGTGCCCAAAAGTACTTTAGATGTATCAGTGTATAATACATGATAAAGGAGGGTTATGCAGAAATTAAATCCACCATTTTAATAGGATTAGATGGACAACCAGATAGATTTACATTTACTTTAATAGAATGAGAAGGAGTCGCTTACATTTTGCATTTTTTTCAAAACAGCAAACAAAACCTATGTAAACATAGGTATTTAGTTTACTTTATGAATTTTCAAACTGTTACTGCTAAATCACATACTAATTCATTGCTTTATCATACCTATCGAGTTAACAGCTCAAATTCAGTCATCTGACACAAAAAGGGCCCGTTTCTTAAAGCTCATTCCCTTCACCATAAAATAGACGCAGAAGAGCCATTTGACTTATGCTCAGGCCCTGGTACAGACAACTGTTTACGAAATTAGTAACTTAGAAGGAGAGCAAATACGCTAAGACAGTGAGAACTCTTCATTCTAATGAACTGATAGCCAGTAACAGAAAGAAAACCAGTAGGACCATGGAATGCAGACACAAAAGCTCAGCAGTTTTTGGACCATTTAGTGTATTGACAAAAATTCTAACACCTTCAATTATTCCTGAGGGAACCGCTATCTCAGGACAAAGAACAATGATGGTGGTAACTGCTAATGTTGCTCTTTAAAAAGCACTTGTGCAGTTAATCACATTTGATCATCGTGTGATTTGGGAGAATGGGTCCCTGTTCACACATTTAGAAACTGAGGTGCAGAGGGGTTTAAGTGAGGTCTTAAGATCACACAGACCCTACAGCTGAAGACAGGACCTAGGTCTCGCCGCCCCACCTCAGTGTCTGCATGTGATGCTGATGACAAGTCACCGAGACAGCGTCCCTGTACATTGCACAAAATCAAAAGAACAGATAAATATGGTTTTTAAATAGATGCAAAGAAAAAGGTTAAACTATACACATATCAATGTTCTTTATCGGTGAGAGCTTGTATCTGGAAAAATTCACTAGCACAGAATGCCTCCTAACTCAAAAATGACAGGGAATATACTCGCATAGATGAAGCTGTCATTTTGTTCCTCTTATCTTTCCAGTGAACAAAGGTTTTCAAACCTGCATTTTGTATGTTTCAAATGATTTATGCTGTTTTCCTGCACACATAATAGTCCATATTTTAACATTGTAATATCACATATTAACAACCTGTATGTGGTGGATTCCACTAATTATGTTAGAAATCATAGGCAGGTGGGGCAAATAATTCCTGTCTCTTTAACAGGCAAGGTTATGTTGTGTTTTTTGTTGTTGTTGTTGTTGTTGTTGTTTAAGATGTTATCTTTTTGGTGTGAAATGTGTGTTCAGAAACTATTGGGCATACTTATCTAATATTCAATGTTATTAACTGCATTTTCTATATTTACAATATACTGCATATTTTTCCAAATGTCATGTTGGTAACTTGCCCATTTTTCAAGCCTAAAGTGAGATAAAAGGAGACATCAACAACCCATCTTTAAGCATAGTACTGTGATTTGGATTATTATGCTGTTATTTATTGTTCCTAGGCCAGTGCTTTAGGAGTTAAAATATCTAAGATAATACAATATGTGAAACACCTAAGGATAATTCTAAGCATGGGAGCTATATAGCCTTTGGTTTTCCTCTCCTTTTCTGTGCATTTTTAACTTCCATACTGAATACATGTTAGAAGAGGGACATACAAGTTTCTGTCATCATACTATATTCTTTTTCCTAGCCTTCCCCTCTGCGCCATTTATCTCTACAACACACATATACTTTCTTCATAGGAATCCATTTTTTAAAGGACCCTAATCATTTCTCAAGATATTTCCTCTATCAGACAGCCAATATGGTGTTTAGTGGGGTTGTCATTTATGTATCTTTGCCCCTTATCTCTCAGAAAAGTTCCATAACCAATGAGAAGCAAGTGACCCATTTTCGGGCCTCCTGATTCCCTGTCCAGTGTACCTGTGACAAGGCCACCGTAACTCTGGCTGACGCTCAGGGGAAATTCAGGGCTAGTTCCAGGAGTGGGTAGCATTGTTTGCAGCCCACGTGGATACTGGTAATGTCTACCTTGAACAACAGCCTGAAATTTGTCCCAGTATTTCTCCCCATTTTTCACCTTGCCCTTTTCATAAAATTTCCCCCACTCGGGAGCCAGAGAATGAAATCCGAGCCCTCTCAGTGTCAGGATGCAATTTTATTCATTCATTTATCAACATTTATTCATTTTGACTAGGGGATAGTATAAAAGCCAACTTTTAACTTTTTTTTTCTCCAGCTGTTAATTTTTTCATGAGAATGAAAAGCTAGCTAAATCTAAAATGCCTATTCACTAGGGGCATTCTACATCTAAATTTTTAAATTATTGGAAGTTTTTTTTCTTGCCCTTAAACTTGGTGCTTTCATACGTTAGAAACTCAAATCTAAGATACAGTTATATTGATTCTTCTTGGTTATGATCCATGGTTTCTGGCAGGTTAGCACTGAATAAACAAGATCTTAGTGCTTTAATTTTTCAGGAAAGTGAAGAACACTCTCTTCATCTAATTGCCTAAAGGCTAAAAACTGAATTGTCCTGAATCATAGGGAAGAAAAACAAAACTATTGACAAAAGTATTCATCTTAATTAAACTTATAAACTTAAAAAATGAAGTGCATAATACAATTTGACAAATACAACAAATAATTATTTTATTTTTTAAAAAAATTCAGTTTTTGGTTTTGATCAATTAGAGAGAAACTTGAAAGATTAGAAACAGGCAGTGAAAGAAAGATGTGTGCACACATGTAGGGGACACACAGGGGACAGTCCCTCTGGATCAGAAGAATTACATCTCTCTGAGCTTGCATGAAGCTGTCATTCACTTGGTTGTAGCTGTCATCAAACCATCCCAAATCAGAGCATTTAATAGGAGAATAAGGCCTCTCTGAACCTCAGTTTCCTCATCTGTATACCAAGATTATGAAACTAGATGACCTTTGATGTCCCTTCAGCTGTAAGTTTTTGCTGGACTAACTCTTGCTGGGTGTCTTTTTTTTTTTTTTAATATTTAAACCTTTAGAGGTTCCACTCTAAATTGAAAAGGCCGAATAGCTCAATAAGTACTTACTGGTTGAATGATTAAATTTGGGCCATATTATGGATGTTAATCACCTTAGCTAACAATATATGGGTTATTTCAGTTATTTTTCAGCCGGAGATATTTCTCGTATAGATGGCATTTTGTGCTGAAAGCTTTTGATAGTGAAAATGAGTAATAGGTAAACTCTGCTTTTACTAATGGGGAATTAGTGTTTGATCTTTTAACAGTGATGTTTTCAGCATGAGCATTTGAAAAAAAGCCTTTGCTATTGATTGTGCACTTCAAACTGAAGCGTGTATGAACTGAAACTGGTTTTTTCCAGAGCTGTCTGTTCTTATTCATTTCTTCTTTCCTACTCTCTGCTCTGGCGTGTAAATATTCTTGTGCAGTTCTTCAGGGAACTGCAAATTAGGAAGGCAAAAAAAGCCATACATCTTGTTTACAGCCTTGTCTAATCCAATCTGTGAGAGTAAAATAAAAAGATAAATGTTTTTATTTGCTAGATTCTAAAATCTGAAGTTTTTTAAACATTGATCAAAAACAGCAGTAAGACTGATGATGTTACTTAAGTGTAATGAAAAGATACAGTTTTGGTGTAGTTATTTTGAAATTCTTAACTTTGGACCATTTGTGTTGCATGATTAAAAGATTACTTTAGAAGCTACTTCATCATATTTTACCACTGTTCTTTCAGCACATTATATTAGTTTTGATTTTTACTGTGAATGAAATCAGAATCTCTATAATGCAGAATCTTTTTGAAGATTCCTGTTTGGTCATGAGATGTTTACCCCTCACCAACTGATTGGTGCGAGTTGCACAAAAACCCTATTTAATTTTAATTGTCATTTTTGTTGAAAAATGACCATAGGTTACATTTTATTGTCATTTTTCATCTTGCCATTTTGACTTCATAAAATCCTCCCCTCCAAATGCAAGTACCAGCAAACCCTGGAAACCAAGATTGACTAAGAATCCATATCTAAATTAACATATCTTTATAAAACATAATAATTTTGGTTTTTTGGCAGTCTCATTTTAGCACTGGCTCTGAGGAGTTCTGAGTAGTACTTTTTCCAGTGATTCATCAAAACTAGAAATTATCATCCTTGCTCTCCCATTTCACTGGGGAAATTGAGAACCAGAAAAGTTCAGTGCCTGGTCCAGGCCTTCTACTGAAGCTAATTCTAGCTGCCGTGTGCTAGCCCAGGTCCAGCGCTCCCATCATGCCTGCCCATTGGAAGGAGCACTGAAGTACCATTTAGTGTACTTTCTGTGATCATTTGCTTTTCAGCACATTATCCAAGGTATGCTAGTTAAAACTTAACTGCCCTGTGAAATGATTTGTGACATTTCTCCTTCATTCTTTTAACAATATTAATTTTATCAGCTAGTTTGGAATTTTATTATATACTCACTGTGTTAGGTAGAAAGATGTTTTCTTTGAGAATCTAGATTCCTTCTCCAAGTAACCTCTCTTCATATCTCAGGAGGGGATAACAAATCGAACATTAAGAATTGGAATTGAATCAAGCTCACGTATAATTTCATTTAAAGCATCAATAAGTTAATGTTTTCATCCAAAATTATTTTGTAATTGTACCGAAAATTGAGACTCCTGAATACTTGACATAATTATTTGCAGACAATAGAAACCAGTGGAATAGGATGGAGCACTTTGCAAACACTAGAATGTCAGTGGTTTCCCATTACAGTGCCCCAGATATGTTAATTACTCTATGGTTGTTTCATCCATTTACTAAATGAACATTTATTGAGTACTAGTTACTTTGCTGGATACTGGGTACACACAACACACACACACACACACACACACACACACACACACACACCAGTGAACAAGACAAAGTCCATGCCCTCAGGAAGTTTACAGCTGGTGGTGTTGTCAAACAATTAACAAGTAATCAAATAAGATAATTAGGATGTGATAAATAGTGGGATGAAAATATAAAAGGTGATATGATAAACAATAAGTGAGAATGGCCAACTCTATGTGGGGTTGTTAAGAAAGATCTCTCTTAAAAGGGGACATTTAAAGGGATTCCAGAAGTTAAGAATGAACCAGGCATGCAAAGAGCTAGAGAAAAAGCATTGTAGCCAGAGGAACCTGCTAGCAGAGGCAAAAATCTCAAGATGGGAAGTGCCGCTGTTTCCTGTTAACTGAGAGTATAAATATCTTCCCACCTGCTACTCATAGAAATACTGTAAGGAAATCAATAAATTTAAATACAAAATTACCTAAGCTGGGGTGGATATGTAGAATAGGCAATGATAGAGAAATGGATGTCTTTTTCTCTACTTTTAGAAAGAGAAGAAAATTACTTGGAGATAAAAAGAATAACACAAGGAAACATTTAGAGATCTGTGTCTTGCTTTCTATGATCAAATACTGCATTGTGTGATTCTAGTTGTCAGTGTACAAGTTCACAGAAGGAAAGAATGTTGCCCTGGATTTGAGCTTTGACCTGGGCCTTGAAAAATGGGTGAATTTGGATTGGCCAACAGCAGGCAGAAAAGTGTGTTTCAGATGAGAGAACTGTGTCAATAAATATATTAAGGTGGCACCACAAAAAAGAAGATAGGGGTGTTAACTAACCTTATTGTGGTAATAATTTCAGACTATATGTGTGTATCAAAGTATCACGTTGTACACAAAGTTATATATGTCAATTACATCTCAATAAAGCAGGGGGGAACACTTTTAGAAAGATACTAAAGTGAACTGAATTTCAATGAGTGCTTGAAACCATGAAGACTTAAGCTGGAGCCAGAATGCTCTTTGAGAGAATACAAGATAATAGACTGATCTGATTCATAGAGATCTTTGAAAAGTCAATAGATCAGTTTTGACCTGATATTTTAGGCAACAGAGGGAATAATTATAGTTTCTTGAACAAGAACATTGTATGGTAAAAAGAGAAATTTGGTAATATAGATAACAGATTAATGGAGACAGGAGGGAAAATCCTGAAGAATGGGAGAAAAGAGGACCTTCCTTTTAATCATGCCACTTTATTATGCCAATGAGGAAAATGTGGACTATGCTTGTATCACAGAAAGAGAATGAGCTATATATGAAACATTTCAGCAGAATCAATATTAATACTTAATGAGTAAAGATCAATAAATCCAGAAGTCAAAATGCCTGCTCTCCAGAGCCCAGGGACTCAGTGATGGAACTGGGGAAGTTTGTTTGGGATAATAAAGGATTAATAGCATGTTGGATATGTTAAGTGTCAGAAGACAACAAGACACACAAATTGTGATGTAACCGTGCAAGTAGAAGTACAGAACTAGAGCTAAAATGGAAAGTTCAATTTGGGATGCAAATGGATGATGAGAACTGAGGGCTTAGCTCTCGAGAATCAATGCTTATGATCAAGAGTATGTTTGTTGGGGGGAGAGGAGAGAGAGAGAGAAAGAGAGAGAGAGAGAGAGAGAGAGAGAGAGAGAGAGAGAGAGAGAGAGAGAGAGAGAGATGAACCTGAGTAGAAGATACCAGAACAGCTGTTGGGTAAAAGTCAAGATAAGAAAGAACTTCAGGCGGTAAATAAGGAAAGTTCTTGGGGAAATACCATTATTATTATCACTATAAAAAATACGAGTAACCTTTTAGAGTGATTGCTAATGTATCCTAAAGTCTTTAAATATAATAATGCATTTATTTTTACCACAACCTTTAAAATAGTAAATGCTATTATTATCCCCATTTTATAAACGAGGAATGTTAGGCACAGGGAGATTAAGCAATTTGCCCAAGATTACCCAACTTGAAGAAATGGAGCTGAAATTCAAATATAAGCTTTGAGTTTTCAAAGCCTGAAACTTATTTTACATAAATTTCTTGAAAAGTAGTTAATTAACAGTTTAAAAAGTTGGGTGGAAAGTGTTAATTAATTAACAGTTTAAAAAGAGATGGCAGGAATTGGATAATATGAGGTGGGATCTAACAATAGGGTGAATGTTTAAATAAAAAAAAAATGACTGCAGTAAAAGACACACTGCTATTAAGCCCCCTCAAAAATACTCCCCCTCGCTTGAAACACAATTTTCCCTTCATTCTTGCCACTTTCTGAAGCAGTTCTGGAAGTCCTCTTTCATGAGTGTCTTTAGTTGCACTGTCGTGGCTGCCTAAATGTTCTGAATCATTTTGACTTTGGAGAAGAGCCAGAAGTCGAACGGTCCCAGATCCAGTGAATAAGGTGGATGAGGACACACCGTCATGTTTTTATTTAACAGAAATTGCCATACACCAAAAACAATGTGTGACACGGAACGTCATGATGGAGGATGATTTATGGCACATTACACAACACACCTTCTCTCAACCGTAGCTCATAGCCAACTGACTGCACCGAACACGTTGACACTTGGCACACAATGTTACTAAGGTTTGACGCACCACTTCCCATATTGAAGATCCCTGCCTTTCCGTTGGATGGCACTCAGCGGCAGCATTCACCGTATTTTTTGATCACAACGGAAAGGCTGCATGTCACACATCATTTCTGGTACGGCAATTTCTCTCAAATAAAAACATTACTGTGTGTCTTCATCCACCTTATTCACTGGATTTGGGACTGTACAACTTCTGGCTCTTTCCGAAAGTCAAAAGACCATACATAAAAGGCAGATATTTTTAATTGAATGGACATCGAGGCAGCCACGACAGTGCAACTAAAGACACTCACGAAAGAGGACTTGCAGAACTGCTTCAGAAGGTGGGTGAACGATGGGATAAGTGTGTTCAAAGCGAGAGGGAATGTATTTTGAGTCTTTTACTGTAATAAATGTTTTTTTATTTAAACGTTCACCATATTTTGTTTATCACTCCTCACACCTACAGCAGAAGAGAACTTGCAATTCTCTAGGGTAAGGTAGAGAAAGGGAAGGAAGACTATAAAGAATATACCTTTTGGTCTTTTTTATTTGCTCCTCTCCTTCCATACACTGTCATGTGTTGAAACAGGAAATTGTCCACTTTAAAGAGAGTCATAATAATTTGTGGGGGGAGACATGGTACCTCTAGTTTTTAGCATTCCATATACTACAAATGTCTGTGTCCTTATTTGTACTCTAGGAGTGTTAGTTTACGTAAATTCTGGTCAATCAAATTTTTACATTATAACTCACTACTTTCTTAACTTTCGTTACTAAATGAGAGATTCCCAAAGAGCAGGGTTTCAGAAATAGCACCAACATTGGTATCACTGGCTTATCATCGGGGGGTGGGGAGCCCTAGTGCCCAGATTTCTCTGTGGAGAGGCTCAGCTCTTAGAGCAGGAGTTTGGGCAAGACCCCTTCCCTCTAGAGAAGCCACGCATGACTGTTTTTAATAAATCCTTTCCCATTGGCTGGGAGAGGACTTTGCTTCCATTCTCCATGCTTTTCACGGCTCCCCCAACCATTTCTTACATCTCCCTTGTTTGAGGAAAAGGCAGAAGGGAAAAGTTCAGTTCGCAGCCCACCATGCTCAGGCATCCAGTATGGCAAGCGATGAGACACCTGCTTGCTGCCAGAGCTGTAGCAGGGAAGGCTGCAGCAGTCTTGCCTTCAATGAGTAAGTTAACTCAGTGTTTTTCTTTGGACTAAAAACTATGAATGGGTGTCATCTAATTAATCTCCCTAAAGCATGGCTGTCCTCAAGTGAATTTGCAGCTCAAAATCTTTCAATATTTTTCCATTTTAACAAAATGAAATTCTTAGCCTTATATGTACGACACCATACTCTTTGGGCCCACGCTGTGTATACCTGACCTTATGCCCCTGTTTTGGTCAGACAAGCAGACCTGTTCCATTTCTTCTGCAGGGCCCCACTTGTCTCCACCTGCGTTTAGACTGATGCCTTCAGGTATGCCCTCTTTAGTACCCACTCCTTACTCTAATCTCTAGCATTATTAGTCCCCAGTACATGCTACATACAACCCTCATCTAAATGCCTTCTGCACCATACAGCCTTACTGAATTCACCTGAACTCCTAGATGACTTTATCTCCAGCTCTCATTTTATCTGTGTTCTAGATATTTATGTGCATATGTCCTTTACTAAATTCTGGGTGGAATTGGGACCTAATTTAACTTTGTATCTTTCATATTACCTACATTTAACATCAGAGGAAGGTAAAACTATATAAAGGGCTAAGAAGACATATCAATTCCTTGTAATAATGTCTTTTTAAAATGTCAACTTTCTCGTACCCTAGTAAATAAGTGAAGAGAGAATAGGACCAGATCTCCTGATTTTTCAATCCAAGTGGTTCTCCCCGGCTTGCACATTGGAATCACCCAATATCACCTGTGATGCTTTAAAATATTCTGATCTGAAAACTCCAAGCCATAGAAATTAGAATCTCAGCAGTGTGACCCAAACATCAGTATCATTTAAACCTCCCCCATGTGATTCTAATGTGCTACCAAGATTGGTAATTAATACCCCACAGCACAAGGGTCCCTGGGCCATTCTTCCTTTCCTAGGTAATTCTATTAATTTGAGTATGCTATTAATTTGAGAAACTTTTATTTTTTTATGTATAGAAAATTTTAAAGTACATAGGTACTAAATGTGAGATAGTAGTATAGCATATTTTATTTTGTTTACAACTATAGCTTACTTAACTGTTTAACTTTTCAGATATTTCGAAAGAAAGCAGTGGAACTTGGGGTAAAATTGCTACCAGCATTTCATACTCCATCTGGAATACCTTGGGCATTGCTGAATATAAAAAGGTAAAACTCTTCATTTTTGACAACATATTTTAAGTTAAAGTACTGGACATTGTGATCTAATAATAGACACTGGCTAGATAATTACTTGTGTGTGTCAGTGACTGATGCCATTGGGAATCTTGGCATCTGTCCTCATGTTGCAAGTTAGTTTTTCAGTGTCCCATAGCCTTAGCTGGGTCCCTGTCATAGGATAGCATGACCACAACAGAGTGATCCAAGCCAGACATAATTTGAGGTTTTCACTACTTCATGGTGTTATTGCATCAGTGAAACTGTCTCTTCAGATTCCAAGAACATCCCATTATCTTTAAAATTGTCATCAAAGCATTTCAGAGATAGAAAACTTGCACTAATCGTATCTTCCACGCAACAAGCTGGTGTACCTGACCGGGAGCACCTAAGGCCACCCTACCCACAGTTACCAGGAGGGAAGGGAACTGCGCCACTGACCCAGATCAAACCAACCTTCTCATCCTTTTGGGGTGGAGGACCCTAGTGTGACAAGTCCATGGGAATGTGGCCCCAAGGAAAACCTGGACTGAAAAAACCTTCTGGCATTCTTCTAGGGAATAGCTTGAAGTTTCCTGATAGCTTGAGTATTTGGTTAATAAACCATTGTATCTTAAGATTCCTTCTTAGCTCCTTCTTCCCCAGAAGTCATTCATTGTATATGTGCCTCTGTGTGATGATGATGATGATGATGATGATGATGATGATGATGATAGCTATTTATTTTCATAAAATATGAAGCCTTATTCTAGACACTTTACACAGATTGTTAGGATGGTGCAAATGTAATTGCAGTTTAAAAGGTTAAAAATAATTGCAAAAACCACAATTCCTTTTGCACCAACCTAATACCATACTTAATCCTCACAACTCAGAAAGATCAATATTATTGTTCTCTCCATTTTACTGATAAGGAACTCAAGCCACCGACAGATTAAGTCATTTGCCTAACATCACACTGTATGTAAATGGTAGAGCTGGAATATGTACTTAAATGTTTACCCACACATTGGTGCATAGGCATAAATGAAACAGCTTTCTTGTTTTAGAAATGCCAAGAGGGTGTACAGGGTGTTTGGGTGTGATTAATACACATTTCTTCTTCATTATTTGTGTTTGGGGCAGGAGCAGCGGTGCCGAGGCCACCCACACTGGCCCACTTTAATTCAGGTGGTTCTCTGTTGTACAATGTGATGTTTCAGGATCTGTTTTCCCCTCTAGGGATCCAAAGGCTTTCCCTGTGAGCTTTGAAGAGCATAGCTGCAAGGTCTTAAGGCAGGAGTGGGTATGAGCTCGGCTCAAAGGCAGCATGGCATTTGTTGAGTTTTGTTTTATTTTACGTATGTGGTAATATAGACCACCTATATTATCTTCCATATCTTTAGACTTTGTTTTTGTAGATAGTATTCTGACCTAGAACCTACTCTGTTACCTGAAATAAGATCTGATTACAAAAACACTGTACACATTTAACACATTTTTTTCTCTACATACCCTCTGAGAAAAATAATATGAGCGGAATAGTACACTGAGCTAATTGGTTCTAGGTATTTTACAGCCAGTGTAGGATTGTTTTTAGAGCAATCAATTCAACTCTCCAGGCTTATTTGTAAACTGGAAGTTAGGCTACCTTCATAGTTCCTTTGTGAACATTTTCAGGTTCATAGGCCACATTGAACTTCTGATGCAGTAAGTCCCTTTCCTCATAAAATACATATTCCTGGTCACACATATTCTTGCACAATTTCCAAAAGCTGACAAAACTATAGGCTCCCACCTAGGACTTACTAGAGTGAGTGATCACTCCAACCTTCTACCCTAAGATTTCATGGAGCTAGTTCTTACTGCTTTCTGGAAGGTAATGAAATTAAAGACCTACTAAAACTAATAGAGAGAGGTATTGGCCTACATCTTTGCAAAAATTCAGTCAATTATTGTCACATGCTGATATCATTTAATTAGTTCTAGCCCCTTTTGAAATAAGCCTAAGAAATTGGATTATTTTAAAGCATACTTAACTTTACTTAGTGTTTATTTCTAACAAGTAAGAGGATTTTTCCTTAGTTAAATCTGTTCTTAGTGTACAGTGGAGATATTTTTTAGTATAATGTAATAAAGAAATACTTCTAAAAACTATTAAATACTGAATCCTCTATTATCTTTCATATCTCTGCCTCTTGAAAATTCATTAACTGGGGCATTCAAGTGTTTTATGCGACCTTATTTTGCATTTACAGTATTTTACATAGCAGCTTTTATTTAATTTCAAAGATTATAGGAAAATTGCATATGGTGAAAAATGATGTGCCATTTCATTTATGTATTCTCTAATGTTTTCAGATTAAACTAGAGGAAATTAGGTGACCATTTGATAGCTGATTGGAAAACTTTTAATTTCTTCCTGGAATTCTGTGTGAATTTTTTTATTATATATTTTATCCACTCTCAATCCCATTTACTAAATAGCAGTGACTTACCCAAATTTACACAATAAGACTTGGCAAAATTAATAGTAACATCAATCCACTGAAATGCCTCCTATCCCTTTGCCCAGTGACATGTACTCATTGAATCCACTCTCCTTCCAGCTGTGAAGCTGATTTGTCATCTGAAAGAATTTCCTCTAGGAGAAGAAAACAATGTTTCATATTTATCTGCAATAATTACATTTCAGGATCTGCTGTTGATGTCAACCTGTACATATAGGCTCTTTTATCTGAATCTGTGTATTTTCACAGTATGGGCCAGGGGATAAGAGACAGCTGCCATGGAGCTTCTTTTCTAGTTTTTTGAAGACTGTCACCAGTAGAAGTTTCAAAGGACTGAGGAAAAATATGTCTGTCACAATCGTATTTTCTTAATTACCTTCTCAGAATAAGGGAGTGTCTGTGGAAGGATGCGCAAGAGAAAGAAAGCACTTGAGGATGCTTTTTAGAAAATCTGTGTGTTCACTGTTAACTGGGTTTGAAACTCTTGGTAATACTTATGGTGGGAGAGACACAGAATATGCTATCTGTGAAATAATTCTGCTCATCCCTCTCAATTTTGAAAATAGTTATGGATGTTGCTTTTCACCAACACCTATATGTTAACAAAAATGTGAGCTTATTGGTATCATCTGTTCACATTCCTCTAGTATTCAGGTTATTGCCTAAAGAAAATTGATTTCTTTACCTTTTCTTTGGAAAAAAAAAAAAGAAGGCATTTATTGGAGTCCCTGCTGTGATGAAGGTTCTATACCTTCCTGTGAAGATTGTCTGTTTCTCTTCACTTTCTTTAAAACGCAAAGAGTCATGGGCTTTCCCTCAGGGTATTCACAACATGGTTGGTAAAGCAGAATATATATTTTGTATGTTATACACTCACTGATGTAACTGACAAATGTAAGATAGCCTGTGCCAAGGAGAGATAAGAACTAACTGTATTGAATTTAGAGCAAGCAGTATTTTGAATTGGAGAGGTTTATGCATTTGGAGCCAAAACACCAATAAGCCAAATTGGATTTCAGTATTTGTGCAAACTGAGAATAGCAAAGAAACTAGATAATTTACTCATATTCTATATTAGGAACTGTGTCCCAAAAATCTGTTCAGAAAAAAGTATTTTATAATTACCTCTTCTGCCACATCTGTAATAAATTCTTAATTCAAGAGTTGCTATATTAAATTGTAAATTAATCCAAATTGTGATTTGATGGCAAGTAGTAATTTGAACAAACAGTTAGGTGTTATACATAGTACCTGATTAGTCTAATATGCTTGCTTCACCAACACAATAGTAGAATGAAAATGCATACCTTAAATAACCTCTGCTAAAAGAAATCCATTGCCTTTTTAACAGATTAGATTTTGGTAGAACTCAATTTCTCTAATGTGAAAATGTCAAAATTTGATGTCTGTTCTTGTTAGTACTATTAGCAAGAGGCCTTATGCATTTTTGCCTCCCACCTAAAGAAGAAAAATCACCTCTGTGACTGTAAAATCAAGTATTTCACCATTTCACTATATTTATAGGTATAATTTATTCGATTTTGGGGTTTTCTAAAGTGTGTCCTTAATTTAAGTAAATAGTTACTGTTACCATTATTCATTTGTATCACAGGGCATACAATGTGAGCATTCCTAATAGTTATTCTGTCTTTCTTGATACATGAGTTAGTTTTAGCTATATATTATTTTATCACTCTTTTCTCATTGTGGATTTTTCTGAACTGCCACTTTCCTGGTGGTTGTATTAGGTTAGTGGAACTATCTACAGCGTGCACACATCAAGGAATGTTCTGGGAAATGACTGATCTGCATTCCAGCTCTCATTAGCCAGCAAAGTAATGAATGAGGTACAACTCTGTCACCTGTTTTTATTTCCTGCTATGTAAAGTTTTATGCACTGACTAATTATCCAATGCAAATGCCTGCTATATCATTAGTTACATTGCAGTTTATATTATTATAATTAAATTGCAAATTGCTTTACTTTAACTGAAGTGGGGTCTTAATTAAGAATAGTACATAACTGAATGTCTTCTGATAGTGAAAGATTATCTTGTGTGAAGCATGTAGTCTGTGTATTGCAACAAGAGGCAGTAGCCCCTTTATTGGGTTTCTTAATACTTTGGTGATGTAAAATGCTTAAATATTAAATTACAGTTGGTTAGTTTTAATAGACACAAACTGTGAAAAACAATATAATTAGGTTAAATATTTTAAAAATATTTTCCGTATATTCCCTTGTGTAATAGCTATATTTGTAACAGCTATATATGGTATCAGAGGGGTATTAGATTGCAGGAGGGGGTTATCACTTTGTGAGGGGTGTAAATGTCTATTACATTGTCTATTACATTCAACTTGACAGTTGAAATATGAATTTCTGGATCATTAAATTTTTTATAAAGTTTCTGGTTTCAGATTTGAAAGAAGTGTATTATGTTTTAAAATTAAGGAGAATGCAGTTTCATACCTTAACATCATAAGAGTAATGTGAAAAACACGAAGAAACAAATTTTCTGAACATGAGCAGATCAAAGTTATCTAATTATTTGCTAATGTTCTAAGAGACAACATAGCCCTTAGTTACCCTAAAAGAATGTTCTGTAGCAGTGATATAGCCTGGGCATAAAATCAGAGCTGTATTTCACAGTTTTATCTTTTATTACATGTGATATGGATCTGTTACGAATTCAAAGATAAGTTCTAGAAAAGTAAAAAAGAAGTTATAGTCTTACCAAGTATTTTAAGTTAACCTGCTTTATTTATTTATTTATTTATTTTTGATTGGATGTTTTATTATATTGAGTATCCCTCTTTTATCTATTTTAATTCATTTAGCCTTTTATGCTTTTCTGGAAACAGTAATACTGACATACACAAAGTTTTAATATTAGACATTAGAATATCATTGCCATAATTAAAACTGCTGTTTCTTAACATTGTCAATATAGCTCTTGGCCTTGGATGATTCACATAAGTGAGTTTGTCGTCTCATAAGTAAAGCTAAAATAACAGCAATAATAGTATCTATCCTGATAATCTCATTAAGGCTTTTGTGAAAATCTAGTGATTTAATATGTAAAGGAAGATTAATCATTGCAAAGTGCTATGAAGTAAATGTAAATTGGAATTATTATTAATTTATGGTCTTGTTCTCAATTTTCATTATAAAATATGGTATGTGATAAAAGAGTATACAGCTAAAACTAACTTAGTTCTGATGCCTTTTTACGGTAGTCTTCAGGGTGTTTTTTTGTTTTTGAAGTGATTTTTTTTATTAGATACAGGTGTACAAAACAATGTAATAGACATTTACACCCCTCACAAAGTGGTAAACCCCGCCCCCAATCTAATAACCCTCTGATACCGTATATGGCTGTTACAATTCCATTGACTCTATTCCCTGTGCTGTACTCCACATCCCGTCACTATGTATATATATTAAATTATAGTTGACATTCAGTATTATTCAGCTTCCGGTGTACACTGCAGTGGTCAGGCATCTAGACCACCCCTAAAGTGATCTTCCTAATAAGACTAGCGTCCATCTAATACTACAGGATCTTTATGATGTCGTTATTGGTAATCTTCAGTTTTTAAGCCACTCAATGCTTCTAATCCATTCTCAAGCTCAAGTTCCGTTTTCTTAGGTCAGGAAGGGAGATGCTATTGGTAGAAATAGCTGGAAACCTGGAGAGAATGTTTCCATGTAGTCTATGTAGGATGGTTATGGCTCCATGCTCAAACATGTATTATTTTTTAAATTATTTTAGTTAATCTATAGGGTCAAAACAATTTCCTTTCTAAAAATACACAAGATATAAGAAGAGTGTGAGACAATAAAATGTAATGTTCATTTCCCAAGTCCCACACACTAACTAGTGCTTCATTAATATGGTCCAACCTAGTCTATGGAAAGGT
Organism: Rhinolophus hipposideros; assembly: GCF_964194185.1. NCBI lineage: Eukaryota > Metazoa > Chordata > Mammalia > Chiroptera > Rhinolophidae > Rhinolophus > Rhinolophus hipposideros. The sequence continues at coordinate 39,196,774 of NC_138049.1, forward strand.
ACGTGTATCCTTGCTATAAAAATCCACATTCTATTTCCTAGTTCTTAGGCTGTCCAGTTTCTATTAAGGGTCTGACTGCTATGGTTACTTACTTTCTATCCATGATGCATAACCTTCCCAGTGTTTTAGAGTAACTGGGGCATCTGTTTAAATACATCATTGCTGCCTCCCTACCTCCAACCTGTTTCACTTGGTTTGGAGTCAGGTCCTGGCACTAGTTTAAGCCTCCTCAGAGCATTCTAATATTCAACTGGGGTAGAGAATCACTGCTTTATGTCTAGTATTTATATCCTGAGGATAGCTTCATTTCTCTTCTCAGTTACCTTTGAAAACTTTTCCTTGCCCACTGATCATCAACTTATTGAAATATAGAATATTAGGAAATTTGTTTGAAAATACCCAGCTTTACCAGAACAGTGGTTCTCAAATTTTAGGGTATGTGAGAATTGCTTGGAGGGATTATGAAAACACATGTTGCTGCACCCCACTCACAGTTTTGGATTTATAGGGATTTTGGTGAGGCTTGAGAATTTGCACTTCAAACCGAATCCCAGCTGATGGAAAGGCTGGTGCTGGTGGTCCAAGAACTACACTTTAAAAACTTCTGTAATACAAGAAATGACTGAGCCATCAGAGTTGTTTGGATTCTTAAATCTCACTGCTGCTCAGTGAGGCAGCCAACTGCAAACATCCACAGAAAGTGAGAGGATGTTGTTTCTATGATTAATTTACTTTTCTTACCCAACATTTTCACTTAACTCTAAGCAGTATGTTGCTTCTTCTGGAAAGCAGCTAATTCTAGACACTGTTTACCCAGAAAGAGTTTGCAATGTCTTTTTTCCCCTTGCATTATTATTATTATTTTATCCAGTAAGACTAGAAAGCAACCTTTGGGACATTTTAGCATAAAGGGAAGGAAAAGAAAAAAAGGCATTTTTAATTAAGGACTTCAGGGTAACTGTTAAAAAGGAGAGCCATTTTCATAAAATCATTCTTGGGGCTTCAGGCAAAGGGACTTTATTATAAGCAGCTGGTGACCTAGCCTGTACCTGAGGGCATTTCAGTGCCAAAGAGAAGAGGCAGTGATTACCCTCCCACCAGAGGAGATGGGAACCTAGGTTTCTTCTGGATCATTTTAGTCCTCTCACCAAACTTCAGATCATTATGTCTATGTCAGGCATCCAATAGCTTGACTAAACTAAAGGCATTTCTTTATTGCAAGTGGACAAGAAGGATGGCAACAATTTAAATGTACTTTGTGTACAGCCTCCTCTGTTGAGACTTAAGGGACAAACAATTCTGAGCAAAGGATGCTTTGCTGTTTCTTAGTCATGCGTTGTGAGGCAGTCGGAATTTCAAGAGCCTAAGAGTGACTGAACTATTCCCTTTCCTCCCACTTCCCTGGTCATAATTGAAGTTAATGCTCAGGTAAATGGGGTTTTCAATGTCTTTTGATCCCAGGAGGAAAGAACAAACCATATCTGTCTTTGAACACGGGCTCTGGCAGTTCTCATGACTTCACATCAGCCCTCCCTATTTCTCCACGAATTCCTATCTGCCACAGACCACAGTGGCTGTGCTGCTGGTAGGACAATGGCAGAAAATGGATGTGTGAATGTGGAGTAAACAGGCTGACATTTGACACAACCATATAATAGATAGTGAAAAATATATATTTGTTTGCAAAAATCTTCTCCCATTCGATTGGTTGCCTCTTTAGTTTATCAATGGTTTCTTTTGTGTAAGATTATTATGCTAAGCAAAATAAGTGAGACAATAAAAGTCGAGAACCATAAGATTTCACTAATATGTGGAATATAAAACTGAAAGCAACAAAGGAACAAGACAAACGAACAATGAAACAAAAACTGATAGACATAGACAATAATTTAGTGGTTACCAGAGGGTAAGAGGGGAGAGGAGTGGTAGATGAGGGTAAAGGGGATCAAATATATGGTGTTAGGAGAAGAACTGGCTCTGGGTGAACACACAATGTGATATATAGATGATACATAGATTTGTTCTATACTCCTATAAGGTCCTTCATTTTAAGGCCAAATTACAGCATATGAGTAATGAAAGTGCAGAAATTTATCAAAGATTATGTATACACAGTTTAGAGACAATCTATGCCAAGGTACTTGCTTGAATCCCTTAAAAAATGACTTGTGGTACGTGGGGAGTCTGTTAAGGACTCTTTCTCACTCTTCAGTTTTTGGTAGATAGAGAGCCTTGGTACAAAACTTGTGGGACTGGATTGGTAACTGTGACCACTATTTTCCCCACACCATCCCCATGGTTTAAGCAGTTAACTCACCAGGAAATTTTTGTTTAAGGACAGTTACAGTTATTTGAATGCAACAAACCCAAAGTGGCTTTAATCTCAAGTTTTTCAAATGCACAGAACTAGTGTTTTATAGATTCGGCTTTGTTCACACTATTCATACACTTGGTGGCCAATCAGCCTTGGCAATTTGAAATGTATTCTATATACAGAACTTTAATTAGGAACAAGTTAGAACACATAATTCATACAATGCCTTTACAGGTCAGCTGTGGAATAACGTTTTCAAGGAACTTGCTATCCCAGGTTTTTAATGAAACTGCAATCAGTTTTCCTGTGATTAATCTCAAGACCAGGCTCATATTGTTAGTTTGGGGCAAACCTTCTACATATCTAATTAATAAAATTTAATTTAAATGTTTATGAAATTGTTTGAATGGGTGCTTGAAAATCAGCCTGGTATCAAGGTACTTTCTCAGTCCTTATTATACTTATTGTAAATATTCAACTAAATACATTGAATCTTTGAGTGGGAATTGGAAGGTCAATAGAAAATATTTATGCTACATCCAATAATTTCTAAAGGCCTCACAATCTCAGTGGATACATTAACCACTCCATCTTTCTTGCTTATGCAGTAATAGCTGTAGTTGATCTGTTTTCAAAAATGGGATGAACAATAATTGAGTGCAGTCTCTTTTATTAACCAAAAAAAGAAAAGTGATGGAGCAATAGTAAGAATTAATTGTAATTTATTAATCTGGAAATTATTGTGCAGCTGGCCATGAGTACAGGCAGTACAATTTGGTGATTTAGCAATCGTGACAAATTATCTTCATCTGTAAGGTGGAGAGTTGCTAGCTTTTCTTTGATTTTTAATAACACCCAGTTTCAGGAAGACTTTATATGAATGCTCACGTTGCCCTTTTATCCTGGAAATGTCAATTAGAGTTTAGCATTATTAATTAAATCTCACTTTCCCCCTTTGTCATGTCATGCTATAGTTTTTATGGAACATTTATACAAAACAGTGATTACTGGTAATTGACCTGCATATGTTGAATAATTTTAAGATGCTACTGAGAGTTTAATGTACCTTGTAAATTGAGAGGCTTCCAATTAAGTTGAGTTCTTAAGATAATCACTTTCAAAACTAATCAAGTAATAGGACATTAGTAAAGCTCTTATTGACTTAATTGTGACAAATTAATAAACAGACCCAGTGCAATTACTATAATGGCTTTATCAGTGAACAGTATTCCAAATTTAAGCATAAATCTATTCTACCCCCTAGAAGAACAATAAAAGTTGCATAAGTCATTTTAAGATGGATATCATTTCTAATAGTTATATGTGAGCACATTGTGCAAATAGCTTAGATTTGTGTGTGTGTGTGTTTTGTAATGTGATTTATTTCAAAGGTCAGTGAATCTCCTTGCTAAGCCCTTACAGCATATGATTTTATGAGATCTTTTGTATGTCTTGATCAAAACTATTACACATTCTTGTGTTCTCTCATCTCTGCTTTTCTATGCCTGTACACCTTGGGTTAATGCCCTCTCTCTTCCAAGAGCTCTGGGATCTCCTGTCCCACTCTCTCTGTCCCAAAGAGCTATCAGCAGAGTGCCGTTTTATACCTGGTTGGCACTCTGCAAATGGACTTTGGAAAACAAGGAATTGTGAATTACAGTTTTGCCATAATTTTTCAGTACCTGATAGTGCTAATTCCTACAACTTTGCCGACTATGTTTAAGAAAATGGCAGCAGAAAAAACAGGAATGTAAGTTCTGCTTCAGTGCTTTAAGAATAGCTTGACAAGTATATATTATTTCTCAAAATATATCTAACTATGTGTTTAAAATCCTGTGTTTTCCGGAGCATAACTCTATTTAAAAATAATGTGATCCCATATCTTCTTTCTCTAAGCCTTGGTTTCTCATTTTTTTAAGTGGGAATAATAAATAGTATCAGTTTTACAGGGATGATGCTCAAGACCTAGAAATTCAAGATATCACGGGTCTTTTATACCCAAAATAGTAGACCACTGTGGAATTTCAGGATCCTGAAATAATGGTAGACATCCATACAACCTATGTTTAAGTTAGACCTTAGCAAGAGAGAATGGACTTTCAATTAAAGTGTGTGTGTGTGTGTGTGTGTGTGTGTGTGTGTGTGTCATACACACATCTGTAATTCTAGCAAGCCTCCCATGTGTTCAGTTTAGAACACATAGTCTTCCTCAAACAAGGAATGCTTTATAGAGTTCTCATAGTAATTGTCGTCATCTGGGACAACAAAGGGAAATACACAATGACACTGCCCAGCTGAAGAAGGGTATTTTTAAATTACTGGAATACCCTAAAATAAGGACTGCAATAAGGACTGAAATTATGGTAATTTCATTAATTATGAGGTATTTAAAGTTGTGGTTGTTGAATTTAACAGGGAAAATTAATGTTAACACTGTATAACAGCGCTTCTGGCCATTTATTTGTATGCAATTACTGTAGCTGATTGCATGATGGAATTTGCACCCCACAGTTTGCTCTCTCATCTAAAAAATATTTGTGAGCTCTCACCCTAGAACATGTATTCTTATTTGCAAATTATACAAACATGTACCACTGCTTTAATATGTCATGTCCATTTTAAAGCACTTAAAAATAAAATTGTCAAAGAACCAGATATAGATGAAGAAATAAAGTATTTTATGAAGAGCGGATGAGTGATATGTTTAGTGAGAGCAGTATGACTCATTTTTTTTAATCTCAGTTTAATGCTTAGGATACAATAAATGATTGAAAGGTCTTGTTCTGTGTTGTTTTATTTCAAAACTTAGTTTTAACTCTGTCCAGGTGGAAAAGATAGAAAGTTGTGTTGATGAGAAAAGTGTGGTACTGGCTGACCTTCCTAAAACATGGTGTTTGTTTTAAATCCCATCCTATAATTACGGAAAGGCTGTTGATGTAATTCTCTAGAAAATTTAAATCTCTCCTGGTATCATTTGTTCTTGCACATTTATAGAAAGACAGAAAACCTCTGGAACTTGTCCTTTGAAAGATTTGTCGTGCGGGGCGTCCGGCGGGGTCTCAACTCCCGCTCCCCACATAAGAACGCAAGATGTGGCTAGGCCAAAAAGGAACACCCACGGAGCCATTGGTAGGGAAGTCATACTATGGTCTCAATGGAGGCTGGGTTCACATGACGTGTGACCTGCTGTCTGCTTTGCTGCCAACAGACCGACTCTCCTCGACTCTCCTTACTCTCCTTCAGTCTCCTCCTTCACTCTCCTCGACTCTCTTCCATAGCCACGGCAGTTATATTAGTGGCCAATGGCTCAATGGCTACAGCTGATGGCCAACCAGCCACAGCTGACAGCCATCTACTATCCAAGCCAGCACCTCTCCACATGAGGCCGAGAGCCTGGAAACTGCTCTGTGGAGCTCTGTCCCCACAGATTTTTAAAGCAGGATATAAAAATTCCATTCTGACGTTTGAAACAAATATGAATTTTAAAGGTGAACCACTTTTACAAATATTTTCATAAGCGTCCAATTTCAAAATACCTTTACTTAGTTTCTTTCAAATTCAGATTTTATTCATGTTGTCAACCTTTATCTTCAAGTGGTATATTAAGTGTATTGTTTCCTTCCTGTTTCTTTTCTGGTAAGTAGCACACTAACTGGCAACCACTTGTCCCAGACAATGTCAGCAAATAGGGACACAATTTTTTTGTGTGAAATGTCAGCTCTTGATTAAATACTTTGCCTCAAGACAATTGGAAAATCTCTTTTGGGGCAAACTATTTTCATGATCACTCTCCATCTCTTTACAAACTGTGGTAATATTGTTATATTCTACTGTGTAAAAGTCTTGGATTTTAAAATTAACCACATCAGCAACATTCTGTAGCTCACAGACTGCAGTACTGTCAGCCGTCTGTATTTTGGGGCTCCGCATCCATGTATTCAACCAACCACAGAGCGAAAATATTCAATAAAATAAAACATTCCGTTTGTTGCTGACGTGTATGGTGTAGTTAGGCCCACGATGGTTGCATCTGTACTGAACATGTACAGACTTTTTCTCTTGTCATTGTTTCCTAAACAATACAGTATAATAACTATTTACATAGCATTTACATTGTATTAGGTATATAAGTGATCTAGAGATGATTTGAAGTATACAGGAGGATGTGCATAAATTATATGCAAGTACTACTCCATTTTATATAAGAGACTTGAATATTCCTTGATTTTTGTATCTGGGGGAGGTCCGAGAACCAATCCCCATGGATACCAAGAGAGGACTAAACACTAAACGTTGCTGAAAGCTGTAGAACCGGTGAAGATCCCACTGCCGACCTCTCCTGTGTTGTAGTCCCTACAAGAACCCTGGGTATCCTTTATATGAAACCTTTCACATACGCTCCAAGGGAGGGGAGCCTAGTATATCTGAATATTTAACTTCATAAAGCTTTTTTTCTTATTTTTAGATAAAAAATTTAGAAATAGCTGCTTTCATAGTTTCTTCCTGCCCTCTAATTAAGAGTCTTGCATTCTGCTTCAAAGGCTGCTGCCATAAACAATACATAGCTAAATGTCACTTACCTTTACCAAGCCTAGACAAATGTCTTATCATTTGGGAATTTATAATGGGCATATTGTCTCACTATATTATGTGGACTTTGATCCTTTTTAGATTACTCTTAAGAATATTTTTTAAATTGGTTATAGTGGAAGTTCTAAATTAGTTTTAACCAGATCTAAATATTATAAGATTAAATAATCTTGTGACACATTAATTTTTATTTGTATTAAGTTTCACCACTTTAAAGTGGGCCAATTGTGGAAGTGTGCCTGAAAAGGTTTTTAATTAGATCAAGAGCTTTTCTTAGGTGAGTTACTGGTTTTAATATGCAATAGGTCAGATCGTGCTTCAAGACATTAATCTTTAATATCGATTCAGTAAGCAATAAAATGACTGCATGTCAATGTATACTAGAAGAATGATAGTTTACAATGAACCACGTATTTGGTGCTAAAATCCAAAATGTTTATGAAATTCAAAGGGCTTCAAATTACGGAATTTGCCAATCTGTCTTTCTGAGACCTGTGACCAAGACTGTGGTGATTTCAGATTTATATCTGAAAAAGAAGTTTCAAAAACTGGAATCTATAGATTAAGTATAAGCTCTAATAGAATAATCTACAAAAATAATGAATTTACTTTTCAAGTTTTCTTTCAGGACAGTAAAGCCTAGGTCTCTTTTCAAACTAAAGGTGCTACAAAATATGTTTATGTTGATCCTAAAGGAAAAGAATGTGAAGGGGAAGGCTGTGGGAAGTAAGAGAAATTATGAATGTACAAGCTATAGGCATCTAGACAAGCTAATACATTAATGCCTTGTGCTTCTACAATTCTCTGTAGTCTACAAAGGAGTTACAAATATATGTGTATTTTGAAAGTTGTATTAATTTGATTTAATCTAGCCTGGCACAGACATAAATAGCCAATTCTATCATTCAATTTTTTTAAAAAATTAGCTTGGAGCTATTGAAATGAAAAGAAATAATTTTATGCTTTGAAATTTCCTAATATGTGGTGGAAAGACAGGAAAGAGAAAACTGTCCTAATATTTTATTGCCTCTGTAGGTTAGCACCGTGTTGTCTATTTGTACCATATTGATCATTAAGCGCTTCAAGGTTATTAAAAAAGTTTCAGTGGGTCTGGATGAACCCCACCTACCTCCCAGAACTAAATTTCACCAGTAATCCTGGGGTTTGATGGATATACAAACAACCTTTTGTTAAGCTTACTTTTCCTATTTAAGAATAAAAATCTATATAAACAAGTAGAATCACCTCTCTAAAGAGTTAAAAGTGAGAAATTATGTGCATACCATCTTGTTTATCTGGCCATAAGAGCTGGGATTATGCAGATCTTCCCTTCATCTTCTCTTCTAGAATAAAGAAACTGAATTCTTTTAAACCTTATTTGTTTTTCTTCCTTCCTACCATCCTAGTATCTCCTTTACTTCTGTACTTTCTCCTTATCTTCATGATAAAAATTTGTGTGGGGCCTGTTGATCCTCTCTTCCACCTCTCATCTTGACTCTCTCTTTTTTTTTTTTTATTAGTTTCAGGTGTACAAAATAATGTAATAGCTAGACATTTCACCCCTCACAAAGTGAACCCTCTTCCCCCAATCTATTGCCCCTCTGACAGCTTACATAGCTGTTACAGTTCCATTGATTCTATTCCCTATGCTGTACTCCATATCGCATGGCTGTATAGATTAAATTATAGTTGGCATACAATATTATTCAGCTTCCTCTTCAGGTGTACAGTGAGTGGTCAAGCATCTACACCGTCCGTGAAGGGGTCTCCCTAATAAGACATGTGCCCATCTGACACCCTACAAAATCTTTACAACATTATTGATTATATTCCCCAAACTGTCTTTCATGTCCCTGTGGCAATATTGTAATTACCAGTTTATACTGTCTAATCCTTTCGCCTTCTCTCTCATCCCCACCACCCTCCCTTCTAGCAACCATCCGTTTTTCCTCTATATCTCTGAGACTATTTCTGTTTACTTTGTTCATTTATTCAGATCTTTAGATTGCACATATAAGTGAGATCATATGGTATTTGTCTTGACTCTTGAAGGCGTCAGCCCTTCTCTCTTCGACTTTCACACAACCCACTCATCCTCATCTCATCCTCCGCATACTGTAGGAATGTTAAGATAGTCTCCTCTGAGATTTCTACAGATTTAAAAAGAAAAGTCTGGGTATTCTATTTTTATGTTCTAAATTTGTACCTGAATCACCTCCCGTCTCTCCTCTTTGCCCAGAGAGGAGTGTCTAAAGGCAGCACTTACACTCTTGAGCATACCCCCTGGTCCTTCTTCCAGGGGCTTGTTTTCTGAGCCCCGTCTTCTCCCCCACGCCCTATGCCTTTTCTCTTTTGCTGATTCTCCATTCATAATGTTTCACTTCAATCTGTTTCTCTGTTCCTTTCTGCTTCTCTCTTTTTTCTGTCCCCTTCAGACCCTCATCATCACTATTTCACCATTGCAGTAACCTTTAATGGATTTTTCTGCTGCCAGTTTCCCAAGGCATCTTCCAAAGTTCCACGCTGTTGAATGTTTTTAAAATGGAAATTTTATGTCACTTCTTGCCTCTTCTTCTGTAGTTGTTTTTCACTACCATCAGTATAAACTCAAAGTTAGCCAGGCAAGATGGTGCTGCATAATCTGCGTTCCTGGTATACAAATCTCTGACATTTATCGATTTTGTCCTAGTTGCTCTCTCCTCCCTGTGCTTACATTAGTCTTTCTGTCTGGGACAGCTTCCCTTTCGCCCTTCCCCTTCCTGACACAGCACAGGCATCTGCACTTCAGGAAGCTTTCCTCACCTCTCCGTGCATGTGCAGTGTTGCCCTGTGTGTTCTGTACCCCCACAGCCCTGATGAAGCTCTCTGACTTGTCTGTCTCCTCCCAGATGGGAATGCTCTCAGGGACAGATTAGTGGCAAGTGTCCAGGTCCTTCTTCAGGACACAGATGAAAATGCCCAAAAGATTTTGGGAAACATTGTTACCTTTCGGCAAGCAGTTAAAGACTGAAGCTGTGAGCAAGGAAGGATATTAGACATACATTTTGGTATGATCCTGGCTTCAAGACACAGGCAGCTTACATGGCTTCAAGGAGCCGCTCACCTGGGATGTTGCTATTTTATCTCTGCCTTCCAGTTTGTATCACCTACACGAAGGTAGGTGCAGGTATATATGAGTGAACAAACAAGTGAAGCTCTCTGGCTCCATTGCTTTTCTCAGACTCTTTACATGCAGACACATCCAGAGTCCCCCTATATTCTAAACGGTATTAGCCACCCCTAATTTAACTTAAGATTAAATTTAATCTTAAATTTAATTTAATTTAAGATTAAACTTAATCTCTAGCCCAGTCTTCACTGTAGAATTTAATCCCTATATCCTACTGAGTGCCAGATAGTTCCTAAATTTAACCTATGGAAAGTCCCAAAACCACTATTATTATTTTAATCCCAAACCACTTTCCCTTTCAGACAGACCTTTTATTATCCCAGTAACCTCAGTTCAAATATCCTGAGGTCATCTTTAAATACTTTTCCTTGACAGCTAGTCTTTCATCAAATCCTATCCTGTCTACTTCATTTCCATAATATTTTTGACACCTTTCACAGCCAAGCTTGTTTTTTTTTCCCCCATTCTCATTTCATCATCCAGTTCTAGGCCCTCCATCAGTTCAGTTCTGGGCTGGAGCAAAAGCTTTGGAATAGTCTCCCTGCCACCAATTTTTCTATCCCTAATTCAACTGCATATATATATATATATGTATAAAATATCTTTCTGCTCTCCACACCTTCTCCCTTTAGTTTTGAATCTTTAATAGCTTCCCAAAAACTGTAGGGTTTTTCTTCAAATAGGCAGTGTGCTCTCAAATCTGCATGTTTGTTCATACGAGTATATAACCCCATTGCTTAGAAGGGCCCTTTCACCCCCAACAAAACCGCTATTTTTAAAAGTCCAATTGTGTCACGTGTTCTGTAAAAGATTTCAATTCCTTTCTCTCTTCCTCACCCTGGACAAGTTCAATCATCTTCCTTTCTTTATTCTTCTAATGTTTCGTTTTCTATTGCAAATATAACGTATACCACAGAGTTGTGGAATTTCAAAAAGTTTTACATAATTATATGTTGAATGTGTGAAGATTAAAGCTCCTGAGTGAATTGAGAAAGAAATATCATTTTGTCTCCTAAAACAAAAATGCCAAATATCTTTTTGGTAAATTTCCACTGTGTAAATATGGCATTAATTATTTAGTGAAAAATAATGTAGGCATCTTTTCACAAGTGGTATTTCATCATTTTGTGTTTTTTGTTTTGTTTTGTTTTCATAGATAGATAAGAGATTGAGGCGTCCCCATCATCTAACCCTTAAAAATGGGTGCACTGAGACCAGTGATTTATCTAAATACTATTTAGATGCTCTTATTCTGGCTTGATAAGAAAACACGACTTCCAAACAATATGAATCATAACAGATTAAATTATGTCTGGATACTTTAAGAGATGGAAGAAGTTTTGTTCAGGTATGCTGATTTTAAAATTAGAGATACCATGTAAGGAAAACATTCTTCATAATTTAATTAAAGGATGATGTGGAAAATAAGTTCTGTTGAGAATGCATATCCGTAAATCTTTGGTCCATATATCTGGAATGATAAAAGTGGAAATCACAGTGCAGTGTGGCAACTATTCCTCATTAATAACCAACCAATTGCCCAGACAGCTAACAATGCATTTCTCTTGCCTTTTATACTCTGGATAAATTCCTTTGTGTGAAAAATTTTTAAGACTCAAAAACATAGTTTTAACACCGGGGAAACTTTACCCGATTGTTTTCTACTTTTCCTCAGCATATTGATTAGTTTCAAGTGTTAATGACAGAGTAAAAGAGCTTCCATAATGCTTTAGCAAGACAGGAAAGCTGCATGCTTGAGCAAAGCAAGCACAGAATACAACCCAATCAGCAGAAGGATCATGTGGTCCAAGATACATTCGTGCAGTTGTTACCTGAGATCCAATTGTATATTTAAGACGTAGTCACCACTGTTTATTAAACTGGGGTAAGTGCTGGCACAGAGAAGCTGCTCAGGGACCATAATCAGCAAGTTAGACCTGTGCTCTGATTGTTGTAAATTAAAGGAACATACTCAATCAGCACCGTCCTAGGTGCAGAGGATAAACTAGTAAATAAAAACACATTCTTGGTGATTCTCATGGAATTTAGTCTATATGAGAGACAGACATTAATTAATCACAAAAACATACCAAATTTCAGGGAGGTCAGAGACAGCTCTCCCAAAGAAGTGATTTTCAAATTGAGATCAATGGGATGTGTAGATGAGACCTAGGCAAAGAGGAGAGAGTGGATCGGGTCATCCAAGCAGTGCAGCCCGTGAAGTAGATTCTCTGTGGTGGAAAGGAGCAGGGTACGGCCAAGATGCAGAACGAAAGCAAGGCTTCCTGAAGCCCAGAGCAACATCTGGAGAGAAGGCAAAAACAGACTCTAACTAGGATTTCATGTTGACATCAGTGGGAAGCCCTTGAGTATTTTGAGAAGACTGGGCAATGTGATCATATTTGAGTTTCGCTGGTTTAGGTTTACTGCTTATCCCCATCTCAAGAGTCATAAAACATGACCAAATCATACCAACTATCAGCAGCTGATACTTTTAGATCTCTGTATTTTACTTCTTTGACATTTAACTTTCCCAAGAGCACAAGCCTATGGAGTCCTGCACGTGACAATTCACAGTCGGATAGGTCCTGAAAATGCTGGGTGTCATCTTTAAACTTTGGTCTTTTGTCATTGGTTTAACTATCAAGCAACAGTCTTGAAGATTTCCATTCAGTTGAAAGGATCTGTCATCAGATTGTTTGACAAGGAATTGCTACAACAAAAGACCTAACTTGGGAGAAAGAAACACACAGTTTATACTGCTATCAATTGGTATTTTTTAGTTCTATTCCCTTATTTCAGACAGTCAAAACTGACTGGGGGTAAAAAGAACCTGCTTGTTTACTTTGGAGAAGAGTGCATTATATAAAATGAGTTCTGGTTCAAAATTGCTATAGCTAGTAATGAGTCCATCACCAAAACAATGAAACGCAAAACGTACAAGTAGAGAGGAAGTCGCACTGCAGAAAACAAGAGAAAGTTTCATGAAAGATGATACATTCTATTCTAGGACTGTTAAAGCACTTCTCCTCATAGGACATAAGTGTCTGCTGTTAATTCTCAATCAAAACTGCTTCCAACTTACTTGTATTGTGAAATGTATATATTTTTAAACCAACATAGCAGAATTTATAGATAGGTAGTATTTCCCATACTGTTTCACAGAATACTGTATCCATGAGAAATTGGCGCATGATCTATGAAAAGATAAACAGAGCTCTGTAGGTCAGTGTGAACACTGGATGTAAATGGTTTCCTAATGTAAATTTCTCAGAGCAATTAACTGGCTGATGTGCAATGTGTATTGCTAATCTCTGGGCTCAAGCGTTATTTTAACAGTGCTTCCCAAACTTCTTTTACCTGGAACCACGTTTACCCAGAACAACTTTTTTGGTGAGAAAAAAATTAAGATGTATAGTTATAGAACTCTTATTTTTCTGACTTATAAGTACCTTTTGTGTGCCAATAACTTATTTTATGATGCATGTTTGAAAGGCAAGTCTAGATGGTCAAGTTTCTCAGCACAAAAATTGTTGAAAGAATCATTAAAGATATTTGAGAATTATCAATATATTTTAAAGAAAACCCTAAATCAATACCACAATATCATGATATTTTCACAGTATGATCATTTTTATTGACCTAAGCTTTGGATTCATTGTAAACACATGAATTACCAGTGGGGTTAAAATGAAGTTAATCAGATTCTTTGTTTTTGAGCTAAAGATAAAACTTTCTTCAATTAAGTTATCAAGAAATAAATATGCTGCTGAATAATCAATACATAATTGCCACAAAGCTGTTTTACAAGGGTCTCTCTGAGCCATGTCACGTTCACAAGTCTGAAAAGTTTAATATTCCAACATTAACTTTCAGTTGAATATGTTAAACTAAGAGCTAGAAAATCAAGTAATTTTTTTGTCTTCTTTATTACTCCAAAAGGTATTTTCACATATTTAGGAAAATTGGTATTCTACACATTTAAAATTCTCAAGCAATGAAATACTGTAAGTGTATTTTTCTATGTATAACAAATTTTCTTATCATTTTAATAAAGAAATTAATCTTTTTTAAAAAATTAAAGTTTATTGGGATGACACTTGTTAGTAAAGTTACGTAGATTTCAGATGTACAATTCTGTATTACATCATCTATAAATCCCATTGTGTGTTCACCGACCGCAGTCAGTTCTCCTTCCATCACTATATATATGATCCCCTTTACTTTCATCTACCACCCTCCTGCCCATTACCCTCTGGTAACCACTAAACTATTGTCTGTGCCTATGAGTTTTTGTTTCTCATTTGTTTGTCTTGTTCTTTTGTTGTTTTTGGTTCATAAACCACATATCAGTGAAATCATATGGAACAGATAACCATATGATTTCACTGATATGTGGTTTTAGAAATTAATCTTTTATGTCTATTTTTTTAATAAATGTTGTTGCTTCTTTTTTTCGATTATAATGTTTCTCAAAAAAAAAAAAAACCTAACCGGAAAATGAGCTCTAGCATGATTTCTCAGGATGACATCCCCTGAACATAAGCCCTAATACATCTTTCGGAGCAAACCTTAATATAAGAGCTGGGCTTATTTTCGGAGAAACACAGTAGACTATCAATCAAGTGTAAGTACTTATTATGTGTCACTCCATTTTCATTTTTAAAGAGACAATACTGAAATCTTATACTTTTGTTCCGTTTTTTTTCTGTTCATCTACTGAGTATAACTTACATGCAAAAATGTACCCATTTTAAGTGTAAATTTCAGTGAATTTTAACAAACGTATACACCTGTGTGCCCACTACCCCAATCAAGTACACAGCATTTCATCACCCCAAAAAATTTCCTTATGACGCTTGCATCATTTACTCCTCTCATCTGACCCCTGACAACCACTAATCAGTTGCTGTCACTATAGATGAATTTTGCACTGTCCAGAATTTTATGAAAGTGAATCATACAGTCTGATTCTGTCTGTTTTAGTTTGTACAGAATAGTGTTGGAGGTTCATTAATGTTCTGTAAATAATGGTTCATTCCTTCTTACTACTGAGTAGTATTTCATTGTATGGTTGTACCACAGTTTATCCATCCTCCTGTTTAAGGACATTTGTGTTATTTCTAATTTTTGGTGATTATGAATAAAAGTGTTTATGAAAGTTCGTGTTCAAGTCCTTATGTCATCATTTCATGTATTCGTTTGTGTTAGGTAAATACCTAGGAGTAGAACTGTTGAATCATACCAGGTATTTTTCCTGTTTTTTCAAAGATGTTTATATAATAAACAGCTTCAAGATAGTGTCTAGCATGTCTTCCCAGGCAGTGGGCAGTTGTTTGTTTTGGGGCAGCAAAAGTGGGACAAGTTTGGTAGAAGGTCCTTTAAAAAATTAAGATTTTCTCAACTACTGCAAACCAACCACAGACCTCTGCGCGCCTCACACAGGTCTGTGTGCAAGGGAAACTGATGCAAATAGGACACTCATGCTCCCTGCTCTTCCTCTTTTTCTCTTTTCCTGTGTCTGTGTGTTTGTGTGTGTGTGTGTGTGTGTGTGTGTGTATGTGTATCAGATAGTTTTGTTTTAATTCCTCTTGATATTTTAGCTATATCTCTTTGCATTATTATATATATACATATTTATATATGTATGTGTGTGTATACACACACACACACACACACACACACGCTCTAGGGATTATAACCTACTTAAAGTTAATATTGTATTTCAGGAAAAATTTAAGAATTTTGAAACAGTATATTTCTTTTTACCTTCTTATGCTTTGGAAAAGAAAAATGTGGATAGATGGATAGATACCAGATAGATAGATAGATAGATAGATAGATAGATAGATAGATAGATAGATAGATAGATAGACGATGGATGGATAGATAGATGATACGTAGGTAGGTAGGTAGGTTGGTAGATAGATAGATAGATAGATAGATAGATAGATAGATAGATAGATAGACTTTATGTTTATTCACATAACTCACCATTCCCAGTGCTGTTAATTGCTCTCTTTAGATCTGAATTACCCACTGATCCATTCCCTTCAGTCAGTATTGCCCACTTCTTTGGTAAGTTGTCCTTTAATTCTTTCAATGTATCTAAATAGTTGCTTTGAAGTCTTTACTACATCAGCATCTAGACTCACTTAGAGGCAGTTTCTGTTGTCTTTTTTCCTGAGCATGAGTCACATTTTCCTCTTTCTTTGAATATTTAGTAATTTTTGGTTAAAAACTAGATATTCTGGATATATTTTGGAACCCTTGATTGTTACATTCTTCTGAGAATTATTTTATTGTTATTTAGAAAGCAAGTTACACTCTTGGATACAAACGGTAAATGCGATCTCCCTTTCTGTGTACAACAGCTGAGATTTCTGCTCAGTTCTTTTGTTTTCAGCTATTGTTGTTTTTAACTTGGCCCCCTGGGAATCTTTCATGTACCTGTGCAATTTAGCATTCAGTCAAAGATTTGGACAAAGTTTGTAGTAGACCATGAGTATGAGTATGTTTTCTGAGACATGAAATCAGTAAGTCTTTAGCTTTCTGTCTCCTGAGTTAGTCATGGATTCAGGAGGACCCTGAATCAGAAAAAGCAGCAAACTCACAAATATCATCTAGTGCAGTCATGTCTTTTAAAAGTAAACGTTGCTCTAGTTTTTGTCAGCTCTTTTCCTGGTGATGCACTGATGTCTTATTGAGTGGGGCTCCAGGGATTTAGGCTGAGATCGTACTCAGATATTTGGTCCCACCCCCTCTATGGCTCACGCATTTTCCAGATTTCTCCCCACCCCTAGATTTTCAGCTGCTCTGCCAACCTTTAACTCTGTTTAATCTAAGACTGCAATTTTGTGATTTCACGGGGGAAAAGGCACTAACTTGAATTCTAACTCATTGCAACTACTTTCTATTAGGGGTTAACA
Source organism: Rhinolophus hipposideros (assembly GCF_964194185.1). NCBI lineage: Eukaryota > Metazoa > Chordata > Mammalia > Chiroptera > Rhinolophidae > Rhinolophus > Rhinolophus hipposideros. The sequence goes on from NC_138049.1 coordinate 39,213,776, forward strand.
CTTTTAGCTTATGCTTGATTTGGATCACTTTCTAGTGCCTTTAAATCAGTATTTATTGGGTTTAAAATCTATACACACACACACACACACACACACACACACACACACACGTTCCAGATTCTATAATTCTATAATTGTTACTTATTGGAGTATTTGCCAGCCAATTCCCTTTACCATTACTGAAAGCCAGCAGTTCCTCCATTTTCATTTTCATATTATATGTCAGCTGCCAAAAAAATATTGTAGACAAGTGGACACTTTGGTCAACATTGCTCAAGCAGTAGTTCGCTGTAATCAGAAGTGTCTGGACATTGATGATAACCACTTTGAGGCCCTCTTGTAATTGCAGAAGTCAAACATGACTGGTATTCATCTTTTCTTATCGATATATATTGAGTATTACAATTTTAATACAGTTTTTTCCTTTCTTAAAATGTGTATACATTTTTGGCACTCCTGGAGAGAGAGAGAGAGAGAGAGAGAGAGAGAGAGAGAGAGAGAGAGAGAGAGAGAGAGAGAGAGAGAATGAGGAATTCTCTGTGTTACTAAACATTGTTTTGCAACATAATTTTTAATGTGAGAATACTATTAGATCTTCTAAAAGGGCCATAATTTTTTAACCTTTCTCTTATTGTTAGGTAGCCAAGCTCTTTTCAGTCTTGCAACAAATATAAATAGTACTCTTATGTAACAAGATATGTACTTGAACTTGAGGTTATAAGCATTTACATTTGAGAATAAAATTATAATTGTTTCTTTAGGGTAAATTTCTGGAAATAGAATTTTTATATTAGTTAGTGTGAATATTATTAATACTTTTGATACATTTTGTGACAGATCCCTGCAGAATAGTTGTATCAATTGTCAGTGCCACCTATGAAACATAGGATTACACACTTCTCTTCAAGTCATATAACTTCAAATTATTATGAGAGGTTTTTTTTGCTAAAAGAATTATTTAATTGATTTTTATGTAGCAAAAACTTATTCCTGAGTTTTCCTTTTTTATAAACTGAGTCCACATACTATGCTTACATTAACAAGTGCCACAGTTGTAATATGGTTATATAACCAAAATAGTGGAGTGCTTAGGAGCTTTACTTTATTTAATTGTTAGGCTTTTTATTTCAGTACTAAGAATGCATAGAAAATTTTTATATTCCACTTTAGGAAACTAATTCTGTTCAGAAGATATTTTAGTGTGAGTTTCATATTTCCTCTCTTCTCTTTTTTTTAAACTGCTTTATTAGGTATAATTCAAATACCATGCAATTCACTTATTTAAAGTGTACAATTCCGTGGTTTTTAGTATGTTCACAGAGTTGTGCAACCATCACCACAACTTATTTCCCTTCCTTTTGAATAATAAAATGAGGATACTAGATAGAATCCTGGCAAGGTCAGTGAGTTGAGATATTATAGGGCAAGGAGAAGGAAGATCCTGCCACAAGGGGAGCTGGTCTTTCTCCTTCCCACATCCTAACTCTGCTCAAAGTGTTAGCTATGATTATATAAATAACATTTTTAGGCAATTTTCTGCACATCAAACTGTGGAAGGCTAGTCATGGTGAATAAAGTTTCCTATGCTAATGTCAAAATGAAATTTAGGCAATATTTTTTGATACAGATAAAAGGCACTAATAAAAATAACAGGCAAAATAAAAAAATAAACACGTTAGGGTAAACTTTAGATATTAGATAAAGGCTATAATATGTCTCTTACACTAATAATACTGCAGTAAAAAAAGTGCTGTGTAAAAAATAATGGTTCGTCATATTTTGAGGTCAGTTGGTGAAATTTGAATAAGTACTAGGCATTAGATGATTTGAGAAAATTATTGTTAATAATCTGTGGTGCCTTGTGATATTGTAATCATATAAAAAGATGTCCCTACTTTTTGGAGATGAATGCTGAAACATTTAGTGACTTTGTATGTTATTTCTTTAAAATAATTCCTCGAAAGAATATTAATATGTTTACATATAGATAGATAGGTGAAGCAAATATATTATTAATATAAATATAAATATTAATAGTTGTTAAATCTAGCTGGTGGGTGTATGGATAAATATAAACATTTATTGAACTTTTGCTTCACTTTGTATAATTAAAAATTTTTATTAAAAATAAAGTGCTTGAAATGAGTCTGAATACTCTAAACATGAAACAAGAATATGATCTTACAGTGTTTAGTCAGCTACTATGTATGTTAAAAAGAGGTGACTATTTATTCATCTTTGTTACTGTATGCAAAAAATTATCTTTGGAATGCAATTCAAGAAAATAGTGATTATCTGGAGGAGAGGAAATTGGAAAAGAATGCAGGGGGCACAAATTGGAAGTCAAATTTACTGTTTGCTTTTTTATGCTTTTTGATATCTTGAAACATTTTATATCTAATAAGAATATATGTTAAGAGAGAATGTGATATCAAATTACCATTAATAATTGGATTCTTAAGGAAATAAAACACTTTTTTTGGTAGTCAAAAGACTTTTCAGATTTTGACGAAGTGTCGGGCTCGTGGATCTAGTAACTATTGTTGACCTGGATATTTAGAATTTGTTTGGGAGGCATTAAAAAACTAAACTTGTTTTCCTTTGCTGCATCATTTATATAAGCATTATTTTTCTTTTTATCTCCTTACAGCATGTTTGCACTGGGAAGTTTTATTTAAAAGAAAAATGCATATTATTAGTTAGTTTTGTATATATTATTTTTGTCTTTTTCAAATACCATCTTGTTTCAAATAAATGCTGATTGGTAATATCTCAGTTATCACTGCTAATAAATTCCTTTTGCTCCCCTAGACTCAGGAAATTAGCTAATTAGCCCCTAACTTGTATTGGAATGTGGAAAATGACATGATATACTAGGTGTGTGCAGAGTGGAGCACACACTGTGGAAACAGGCCTGTGTGGAAACCCACCCCTTCCCTGGTGCTTCACTGAAGACCACAGGCAAGCACTTCACCTTTCTGAGTCCCAGTTTCCTTCAGTAAACATAAGACAATACTACCTACACGGGGGTTGTGAAGATGAATTGAATTACAGAAACAACCTCACACCTATCAAGCCCTCATTTTAAAGGAGGCAGCCATTGGCTATTTTTAAGGTGTAGATTACCAATAAGTCTATGAAGGACTATTATTTTTGACATTGGTTACACTGCTTCATTTATTTATTGGTAATTATTTTTTTAAACATAGCACAGGTATTATTTTTATTTTTTAAATTGAATAAGGAAACAAAGTCTGGATCTAATTTTTTTTTATTAAAGTTTATTGGTGTGACAGTGGTTAGTAAAGTTACATAGATTTCAGGTGTAAAATTCTGAAATATATCATCTATATGTCACATTGTGTGTTCACCACCCAGAGTCAGTTCTTCCATCACAATATATTTTTACATTGACAAAAAAAAAAAAAAAAAAAATCCCACTGCTTGGCTTTTTTTGCTGTAATTTTAGGTTCTCAATACATTACAAGAGAATGGGAAAGAGCGCTATAATAGTACACGTAGTATTAAAAAAAAAACACGCAAAGGATACCCTGTTTCCCCGAAAATAAGACCTAGCCAATCAGCTCTAATGCGTCTTTTGGAGCAAAAATTAATATAAGATCTGGTATTTTATTTTATTTTGTTTTATTCTATATTATATTATATTTATTATATTTATTATATTATATTTATTATATCATATCATATCATATTAAAGAGCCAGTCTTATAGTAAAATAAGACCTGGTCTTATATTAATTTTTGCCCCAAAAGACACATTAGAGCTGATTGTCTGGCTAGGTCTTATTTTCAGGGAAACACAGTAGCAAGAGGCCTGAGTGAAGGTAGGCTAAAACACATTTTATCTCTTCTAAAAAAATAGCTTGGAAAACAACTATAACCAATTGTAAAACCAAATTAAAATGGCAATATTAAATTGGTAAGAAAATGATCTGCATTTATACAATATTATTTACAGGTAGTTCTACCAAGAATGAAATAGAAACCATTTTATTTGGAAGCAAGAAATTATGTGAGGGTAATTTTAATTCAGTTTAAAATTCAGGTAATTTAACAAATAATATTTTACACCATGTCTCTTCAATCTTGCCAAGTAAAATAAATTCCTGAGTTATCAAATCTTTACCCTTTAGAATTAATCTCTAAACTTTCTATAGGGTTTTAATCCATTGGTCCACAGTCGAATGGACCAGCTGCTCTGGAATTCTTAATGTCCTTCACAGATATTTCTTATTGTCTATAGCAAAGTAGTTGGCATTATGAGCAAGTTTAGGCTTAAGAAAGATTTCTGTGGTAGGCTTTTGGAAATTATTCTGAAAATATTCTGGCAGAGGATAATTTAAAAGAATAATCTTTGCTAATTTCCTATGCATATGGATATTCATAAGTAGATGAATTTTTTAAATGACGATTCACTAAGGGCTCATAATTGATAATTTAGCCCCTTGCAGAAAGAATATACTGTACTTGCCCAAAATAGACTAAGATTACTTACCTTGGTAGGGTGGTGGATGGGGGATCACTGGACAGGATTTTGTACTCTTTCTGCGTAACTCACATAATATATCATCGGTGTGTGCAGCTGACTTTAACCACTGGAAATGTGTTTTAACTTACCTTTTCTAGAAGACTTGAAAGATATGAAGGAGCTTCTTCAAGTGCTGCATATTTGGTAGTTGTACAGTAATTAAACAGCTTTAAGAAACTTGACTAACAGTAGCAATTTGTTACATTTTTAAATCTTGGGAATGCCTTACTTTGTTTCCGTATTACATGTGTTATAATTTCTATCTCCAACTGAACATTTGGTGAATTTATTTTTGAGTAGACATCTCTAAAATTGAAGGAAAAACCTGAAAACAGATTTCTTTTGGTTAGCTAAATGTCAGTTGCTTAATGCAAAAGATAAAAATACTTTTCTGAACTAAACTCTTTATAGTTTCAAAGCACTTTCATGTGTATTATCCCATTTGATCCTGCTAAAATCCTACAAGGTGGGTTGAGCAGGTTTTACTTTGTTTTAAAGATCAAGAGATTGCTGCCTTAGAGAGCTTAAGGGACTTGCCCAAGGTCACACCTGAAAATTCTCTAAATGCATAAATAAGTTCAAAGATTATGTAGCCCATCTTCTGATTTACCATAGCTTCTCTGTTATCTAAATTCTCTGGATAAAATGTTCTCCATTGTTGTTTAAATGCACCTTTTTGTCCCTCCTCTCTTAATGGGGAAATATTGATGAAACTACTAAATCTCTATAAGAAATAAGTCAGCAAAATTTTGAAATAAGATCAAAAAAAGAAAGAAATACTAAGAGAAATTAACTTTATAATATTTAAACATCCAGTACCTATAATTAGCTAAATTGAATAGATGAGCCTAATACATTTTGCAAAAAGGTATTAAATGGCATGAGAAACCAAAATAACTTATAGTTTAAAAAACATAAGTTTTATATTTATATATAATAATACTATGATTGTCACTGTTGAATCTGACTTAAAAGGAGCAAGCTATTGCCTAGATTTTCAGGATTTTTAAAACATAATTTTGGGTGAAGGGTGACTTTCTAAATAGGGCACGGAACCCAGAACATCTATAGGGGAAAAAATTGGAAATTTTTAACAAATAAAAATTAGTATATCAAAATAAATGCTAAAATCAAAAGAAAAACATAAATTTTATATTTATATATAATAATACTATGATTGTCACTGTTGAATCTGACTTAAAAGGAGCAAGCTATTGCCTAGATTTTCAGGATTTTTAAAACATAATTTTGGGTGAAGGGTGACTTTCTAAATAGGGCACGGAACCCAGAACATCTATAGGGGAAAAAATTGGAAATTTTTAACAAATAAAAATTAGTATATCAAAATAAATGCTAAAATCAAAAGAAAAACAGCAGATTGGGGAAAAATGCAAAGCACATGATAGATAAAAGGCAAGTTTGCTCAATATATAGAAAGCTCTTCCTAAAAACATTAGAAAGATGTATGAATATGCATGGTTAATGTAGCATGATTGTTGTATTTAAAAATTAGAGGAAATCTACCTGTTTATCAATAGAGAAGTGGTTTAATAAAATGTGATTATCCATTTTATCGAATATTATTATACAACTGTTAAGAACGATTATCCTAGAAAGATGTCTGTGATGAGTTACTAATTGAGACAGGTACCTTGCAAACTAATGTATTTAAAGCAATTCCATTTTATTGGAAAGAACAAATACTCGAGATTTTATATATATATATATATATATATATATATATATATATTTATATTTATATATATAGGTATGTATATATACATATATACATGTATATATATACATATATGTTTATATATGTATATATATGTATATCTTTATATAGTTATATGTTTGTGTGCATGTGGGTGGATAACATTGGTTAACTAGGATTGGCAGGTGGGAGAAATTGCAAGGGACTGGAGACACAGTATTAGCTTTCCTCAGTTCATCTTTACATTGTTTCGCTCATAATAATGAGTATGTATTACTTGTGTAATTTTTTTAAATTTATAAAAAAATAATAGATGTGGGAGAAGCAGTAACACTAATACATCGATAAAACAAGTTCATAAACGTACTTCTCAGAAAAAGATGTGCATTAGCATTGAACACAAGAAGCTCATATATAAAGAAAAGCAAATGAAAATAGCTTTAAGATGTTATTTTCTTACCGAGCAGATTCACCAAATTTACAAATTTTGACAAATGCCTAGAGTTAGCAGTTACAACATTGATTCTCATGCACACTTAGAAGGAGTATGTATTGGGGTGTATTCTTTAGAAGGAATTTGGGTTGTGTTTATTAAATTTTAAACACATGCTATATGACCTGGAAATTCCATTTGTAGGATTTTATCCTGGAGATCTACTCAAGAATGTGTGATAGCAAAACTTGAGACAAAAAAAGAAAAAAAAGATTGAATAAGTCACTGTATACCCACAAACTGGAATACTAGGCAGCTGTAATGAAGTAGAGCACCAAGATATATTTCCATAAAGCACAGCATATAGCAATATGAGGTCTGACAATTAAGTTCATGAACTCATCCTAGAAAATATTCTAGTGATATTCATTGCTGAATATCACTACGGTCACCTTTGAAGAACTCCCTTTGGGAAGCTGTGCACTGACGCCAGCACCTAGTCTACCTGTCAAAGCAATTTTGGAATTCTTTTTCTGAAATTATCATCAGAGCTGGTGTCGTATTATCCTTGATGTCCTGAATGTCATCAAAATGTCTTCCTTTCAATATTTCCTTTATCTTCGGGTAAAGAAAGAAGTCATTGGGGGCAGATCAGGTGAGTAGGGAGAGTGTTCCAATACAGTTATTTGTTTACTGGCTAAAAACTCCCTCACAGACAGTGCCCTGTGAGCTGGTGCATTGTCGTGATGCAAGAGCCATGAATTAATTGTTGGCGAAAAGTTCAGATCCTCTAACTTTTTCACTCAGCCTTTTCAGCGTTTCCAAATAGTAAACTTGGTTAACTGTTTGTCCGGTTGGTACAAATTCATAATGAATAATCCCTCTGATACCAAAAAAAGTTGGCAACATCATTGCAACAAAGTTCACGAACTTAATTCTCCAACCTTTGTGTATATAGAGTAATCTTCCATTTGTATTTTTTTTAGATGTTGTCTGTGACCATGCACTAAGAAATTTTGGAAGAGATTTCAATAAATTATTGATCATGTTTACTGTGAGAAATAATAATAGGATCTGGAATATGTAATGATTCCATTACATAATCTTTTGTATGTTTTCAATATTTTTGCCTTAGGCATGTTATTTTCATAACTTTAAAATAATTTTAGAAAAGCCATGGCAAAAAAAGTTCCTCAAAATGAGTGACTTGATCTTTATAAGAAACTGAAAAAAGAAAGTTACAATGATCAATTCTTTTTCATTGCAATTGTTAATTATGGTTGTTGGAGAAAAATCTAAAAACAGAGCTCATGCTTTTCTTTATCATGCTCCCTCCTACCTCAGTCTCATCTTCTTAAACAGCATCACTACCCACCCAGCTGCCAAAGCCAAAACACCAGAAATCATCCTTAATTCCTGTCTTCCCTCATCCACAAATCCAGTTCTTCCTGACAAGTCTTACCTCCAGACGTAGCCTGAATCCTTGGACATCAGTGCGTTCCTGCTCTTGGTACCTGTCCAGGCCACCACCTGTCTCTTGCCTGGGTACCTGTTGGCTCGCTTACTTCCAGTCTTGCTTTCATATAGTCAATTCTTCCCACAGTGTCCAGAGTGATCTTATAAATGTTCACGTCAGATTTTATTAGCTACTCTTTAAAAACCTTGAGTGTCATCCCATTGCACTTAGAAGAAATCCAAATGCTTGCTCTGGCCTGCGGCCCCTGTGTGATCTGCCCCTTTATCAGCTCTCCAGTGTTCCTGTCACAAGAGTCCCCTTACTGACAGAACTTCAGCCACACTGCCAGCCTTCTGTTTTCATATTTTGGGCACTTGCAGGAGCCACTCCGAGGTAGGGCTTCACAAATAGGTTCTTTTTTTATCTTGCTGGTCTCAGCTTGAAGACCTCCCCATCCATGCAGTCTTCCCAACAAGCCCTTCTAAAGAAGCTCCTCATCAGACTCTGTCACATCATCCTGTTTTATTCTCTTCTTAGTGCTTAACATTACAAGATAAGCAGGGCATTTTTTACATTGGCATTCTACTATTAACTGAAATAGTTAATCTTAAATTCTAATAATGTACATTTTGCCCATGGGACCGAAGAGAACATTTTTATTTTGAATAGGGAGAAAGTAGCTCCTAAATATTGTTATTGTTCTTAAATTGACAGTCAAGGAAAAAGAAGACACTCAGCAAAGCTCTAAGACTGATTCTGTACCAAGAGTAGCCCCAATCCATCAAACCCTGGAATCCTCCTACCAGTGCATTGCTTTATTTTGCAGTACTTCTTTTCAGACCAGATCTATTTGGAAAGTCTGGTCTTTACTGAATCTGATGTAATTTGTCCTATGGAATTTCTCCCCTTTAATTACAGATTCTTCTCTCTCTCTCAGAGATTCTTTGCATGACGTCACCAAACCCTTTCCTCAGCACGTTAACAACAGCAGTGTTTGGAGCCTAAGTAACATATAAAATTTTCTGAACCAGCACTTTTCATTGTACCCTTACTGCAGTGTAAAGCCCAGACTCCATTAGCAGAAAGTAAAGAAGGACGGTTTTTTTTCTCTCTCCCTCTCTCTTCCTTTTCCTTAAAGGTAAAATGAGAGTGACTATTATTTCTAATTTCAAAATACCATTTTGATGTTTTCATTTTAGCATTTTATCATGTTTTCTAACAAATAAATTTACCAAATGCTATAATTTTTTTGTGTGAGCACTCATTTATCTATTTCCTTAAAGGTAAAATGTGAATAATCGTATGGTCTCAAGATACCATACTGACATTTTCATTTTACAGATCTCACACACATTAAATAAAGATTTTTAAAAGCTACAGTTATATCTGTCAACACTCATATATTTTGAATGTTTCTTCTAGGAAATAGGTAGTTTTACTATCCAAATTCCACCAACTATTTACGTAGTACAATTGACCCTTAAACAACATGGAAGTTAGGGGTGACAACACTCCCACAGTCAACAATCCACATAAAACTTTTGACTCGCCAAAAACTTAACTAATAGCCTACTTTTGACCAAAAGCCTTATTGATAACATAAACAGTCAATTAACACATATTTTGTATATTATATGTATAACATGCTGTACTCTTACAAAAAAAGTAAACAAGAAAAAAAGAAACTTATTAATAAAATCATAAGGAAGAGAAAATACATTTACGGTATTTATTGAAAAGAAATCCATGCGTAAGTGGACCTACACCATTCAAACTTATGTTGTTCAAGGGTGAACTGTATTTTGAAAAAATTTTTTAAGTTAATATCAGATTTAAAAGGCTACCAAAAGTTGAGGCCAGGTAAACTACCCATTTTGATTATTATTTTCTAAAAGTTTTTAGGAGTTTAGTTACCTTGTTTCCTATAATGTAAAGAATCAATAATTACTGAAAATATATAATCAATAATTACTGAAAATATATAGCTTAAAAGGTGAACATCAATACATGTAAAACATTTTAACTATGAGTAATAAACCTTACTTAGAGTACTTCCTGAATTTTTTAGAACAAAAATATGGATTACAGTAATGTCAGAAATGGATTTGTTTCTGCCATATATAAATCCAACAATCATCAAATTATGGCACCTACCCTGTTTCCCCGAAAAATCAGACCTAGCTGGACAATCAGCTCGAATGCATCTTTTGGAGCAAAAATTAACATAAGACATGGTCTCATATTATATTATTTTAGGTAAGACCCGGTCTTATAGTAAAATAAGACCGGATCTTATATTAATTTTTGTTCCAAAAGACTCATTTGAGCTGATTGTCCGGCTAGGTCTGATTTTCCAGGATAAATACGGTACTATGCAAACATCTATTTGAGCGGGTGATGGTGGTAAAAGAAACAGAAATGTATCTCTTTATTTAGGTGTTATTGTCCAGTTAGGGAGATACGTTTAAGCATGTAGCAAGTAAAGAACAGAAGATGTCACAAGGCAGCATACAACTAATTATATACAGATTATCCTTTGCATTGACTATGCTTTATGTAAGGATGACACTGATGGGGCAAAACAAAATAGACTGGATTTATTGTCGTAGTTCATGTTCTGTTGAGGATACCTGTCTTTGTTGAGTTTTCGTCAACAATTTATTCTTCCTCTTTACTCTTTTATTCTGTATTGTCGTCTTATTCTTTTGTCATGATTCTTCTCATCTTTATGTCTTTAAAACTTTAGTTGCCACACTGTTTTATAACACAGTTTTCCACAGCCTTTAAACCATAATCTGTAGGCAGAAGGCAGGAAAATAAGAATGAAGTGACTTGATATAACTTTGTTTTCCAGCATCTGTTCCAAGTAATCCTGAATCTGTTTGTTCTTACCATAAGCTACGCAGACATTTTTTGTTTGTGTGATACTTCTTAAGTAAAAATTCAACACTAAGTAAAGCTACCATTTTAAATTACAAAGTGTTTTTTTTTCACTTGGTTAGAATTCAATTAGATATTAAGACAACTACCTGATTTTACATAATGCAGCTTAAGAGAACACACTAATGATTGGCCCTGATTACCAAGATATCACTATTTTCTTGAACTTTCTTGCTATTAATTCATCATTTGGAAATTTGAATAGCATTTTCAGCATTTAGCTATATTTCCCCACTACAAGTGTCTTAATTTAGCATTTATTTTAGTGATCTTGCCTTAAAAGCAATTTATTGCCCACTCTGAAGTATAATGATAACTAATTTATTAAGCAGCAGGGAATGAATCTTTTCCAATTACTCCCAAGTAGTTTAATATCTGGAAAAGACCTACAGTGACGGATCAGCTGAACTTCATAACAGAATATCAATGTGCTTCATATACCAGTCAAAGTTCACTTTCTTTTATTAAAAGTTAATTAGACCCACTTGATTTCTTCCCTAAAGACCTCTGAGGAATGCCCATAGGAAGAACAGAAATGGTTCTCCAAAAACTGTTTTACCTCTACTTAGTGCCTGAACAAAAATTTAATTGAGTTTCAGTTGATATCCCAAAGCTCTAAAATTTCAGATCAGGCTATCTTGACCATTAATAAACACCTTAACAGGTTTCCTATAGTGTTTGATGGCTACATTGCATAGTATCTGACACATAGTAAGCACTTAATAAATTATGGTCAACTGACTGCCTCAATCTTACGTGCTGAGTTTGGCAAGATAACCTGCAAAGTGCTCACTTTTTAACGTGTTCAAAAAAATCATTTAATATTCTCTTTTTATTATACCTTAGAATTTCTGCCAAAAACTAACATTAGTTATGGTATAACTGATAGTGAGATGCTCTTTCCAATAACAATTGCTCCATAGCTTCAGCATCGTAAGATCAACAGTGCCAGACTTCTAGCTTTCACGGCCCAAGTAATATTTCCCCGATTACTGAGAGGCTGGCCTCAGTTTCCAATGTTTTTATCTCATCAAGAAAGGACACCAAAAAAGAAAAACTACCCACTATCATTATTTCATCTTAAAAGAAAAAAGTAGGCCTAACAGCCCCAAAATAGGAAGGACGTAGATTCACAACAAAACACAATCATTTAAATTGAATAAAACTTAGCCTTCTTAAAAATTTACCATCCTGCCCTTATTTTCCTCATTTCACTATATCTCAACTCTTAGAAATCACAACTTCAGACCACTTCAAGATTTTGATAGTAACCGACATGATCAGCCTACAAAGGACGTTTTTCTTAAATTGGCTATAACGGGGCTCCATGGTGACACTAATATAGGATTATATTATTTAGACATAAGTGAGGGGTGGAAACCAATAACAATCCTTTCATTATGTATTTTTTTAATTTTATTAAATGAAACATGTATTGAACACCTCTCTGTGTTGGCACTGCCCTAGACTTAGGGATTACACAGGTGCATAAAACAGGTTCGCTGTCCCTGAGGATCTGAGAGTCTAGTATAGGAGAGCAATCATGGACATTCTGGTTACGGAAAGAGATTGTAGAACAGAATTTGGATAATCAAAAGCCTGTGTTCTGTAGTACTCATTAATTTAGCTGGATCCATAGTTTATTTACTGATCCATAGAATGAAAGGCAGACAAAGAGATGAATAAACAGCCAGATTTCACTATAGTCTTGGATATCAAGTAATATCTTGGAATTATGATATTTGTTAAACTCTTACAATGGAACAATTGTATATAAAACCTAAAACCAAAGGAAGGGGATGTCTACCAAACTAATATTAGTGAATTATCATTTCTGAAGATGGAGTATACTTTGCTTCTATTCCATCCTGAGGTTTTTTAGAAAAAGTGTCTGGATAAAAATGCTTGTCTATACCTCTCCCCTCCCCAGTTTTAAAGGACTTGATGCAATAATTTACAGCAGATGGATTTGAGATAACCCAAGAGTTCTAGAGGCTACCAAATGTGGTGGGATATAACAGGCCCGCCCTGTAAAGAGAAATACCTCTCTACACAGTGGACGTTTATGCCTTCAATACACATTCCCAAATCCATCCTCATTATCAGTTTAGACTGATATCTGACATCTGCCAGCTGGAATCTATGTAAACATTTTTTGTGTGAATATGTTAGCTTATAAAAAAAAAGAACTAGACATACCACTAAATTGTTTATAGCAGCAAAAAAAAAAAAGGAAGAAAGAAAGAAGGAAAATAAATTAGCTTCAGTGTTCATCAGTAGGGCTATGTATGTTTCAATAAATTAGAATTTATCCAATCAGATACTTTGCACTCAACAGCAGTGATGATATACATTGATTCTCAAGGGAAATAACCATGAAAATGTAATGCATATTTAAAACAACATGTAGAATATGATTCCTTTCATTTTTGAAGTACAATAAAGTAAACGTGTGTGTATATCCACACACCCTAAATGTACTGAAATGCTTCCTCGTCAGTACTGTGAGTCTTTCTCCAAGCCTAAAGATAGGATAATCCAGGTTGCTTAGTAATTGGGGAGAAACTATTTAACTTCCTTGCAGTCTGTTGATAGTGGTAGGCAAGGAGATCTTACCCAAAGAACAACTAAGAAACAGAATTTTGGCATCTTTGGACCTCAGGAGCAGGTTACTTGCGGAATTAGAGAGGGCTTCTCACTATCTCAGTCTTTATAGTCCCCAGCCTCTCCTCCCATCCTCAATAGTCAGAAATAAAGACAGCAGTATTAAGGGTGAGAATAAACTAAAATAATAAATATTCTATTTCAAATTCTGTGTAAAATAACTACCTATAATAGGAAGCAAGATGTGGCTACTTTTAAAACATTATTTTGACCACTGGTTGAAAAATTAAATGTGGAAATTCTTTGGAGATTTCACACACATGCTGCTGTTCAAAGGCAATAAAGTTGTATATTATGAATTAATTTAGCAAACGGCTGCCCTTTATTAGCCATTTTTCCCTGCCAATAACCCTTGGGAAAGTAGACCCCCAGGCGAATTTTCTATGGCTGAGATACAGTAGAATCTTGACTGGTTTTAGAATGCCAGTCCCTGGAAATTTGGTCCAACTCTTAGTTAGCTTTTAGACTGCAAACCTGAAAGAATGGCACTGTGTGAACCTTTTCAGGAAGGAGGCATTTGTAGTAAGTGAAGATGAAATTCTTAATCTCAAAATCAATTAGCTTTGGGAATACAGTTAAATGAAATAATCATTCATGAACTTTCTAATTAGTCTTTTTTAATTTGTGCTAAAATCCAAAAGGAATAATATTGGATTATCTGCTCTTTGAATAAAATATCCCCTTGTGCCTCTCCATTTGCATACATAAGTAAAGCTTTACCATAATATACAGAATATGGGGAATTTTTTTCTTCTAAAACGCGTTAACTTCATTGCCCCCAAGTAGTAACCTGTATTCTTCCCTATGAACTTGATGGGAATTTGTTTACTGATAAGCTAATCAGAAACTATCCAGGCATGAATTCTCAAGAAAAAATTTTATTGATCCATTTCCCATTTTACATAGAATAGCAAGCAGCAATGAAAAGTAAATTGAGAGTCATAGCTAATTGATATTTTATAACTAATGCTTTGTTTATATACTCATCTGGTAGATTTTTTTTACAATTATTTCTAATTCTGTAAATTCTTTATTGCATTTGATTATACTAAGTATTTAAATGTATTTGTTAATGATCCAAATTCTATCTGGACAGTCACTATAACATATAACTGTAGGTACCTCAATTTAAAATTATTTTGAAGGGATATACCATCAATCTAGAACAACCATCCAGCTACATGATTCATTGCAAGCTCTAGGAAAAGAATTAGTAGCTCTCCAAAGGGATTCAGACGTGAGTAGAATAGTGTCATTAGTACTGCAGTTCCTTTCCCTGGTGCTATTAACCATTTCCAGGAGAGAGAAGGAAAAACATATAATGCCTGTTGCTTATCAGAGCTATGAGATCGGTAATAATTAATTATACATTCTTGCTTTCGAGTATAGTAGGGTGAGGAAGCATATTGCCACTGAAAATAAACTACATTCAAACTAGCGTCTCTAAAGGAACAAAATAGTATTCTACATTTTCAAAAGAATCATAGTGACTCAATTTTTTAAAGACATGTTTCTAATTGCAATTGCCAAAGTCAGTTATTTTTTGTTTTGATGTTTTATTTTCAAAGAAATACAAATATAGTCTACCCTTGTAGACTACTGAAAATTTAAGTTAAAAATTGAAACGTGTACCTTTGAACCTTGAACAACATGGGATTAGGGGCACTAACCCCCCACACAGTTGAATATCCGTATATAACTTTTGACTCCCTAGAACCTTAACTACTAATAGCCTACTGTTGACTGGAAGCCTTACTGATAACATAAATAATCAGCTAACACATATTTTGTATGTTATATGTATTACATGCTGTATTCTTACAATAAAGTAAGCTAGAAGAAAAGAAAATATTAAGAAAATCATAAGGAAGAGAAAATATATTTATAGTATTTATTGAAAAAAATCTGCATATAAGTGAGCCCGTGAACTTCAAACCCATATTGTTCATGGGTCAACAGGATATTAAGTGATATTCCAATTTAAAATGGAAGAACTGGAGATTGGAGGAAACAGAAAGAAATGAAATTAGAGTAATACAAAAGTTTGAAATTCTGTTCCAGGATTCCTTTAACCAAACACTTGACAGGTCCCCAAATCACATTAATTGCCCTTTAGTATATACATTTCCATATGCTGACTCATGGTTTTGGCTTAAAATGCAGCCATTATAACAAAACTGGGAATATTTAAATATTCTTTCTTTTCATGGCCGCCTTTTGGAACTAATAGTTTCTGAGCACAAACTGTTCTTTTATCTTTAAAATATGTTTCTAAAATATTACTAGTGTTTATAACATAGATAAAGAACACCATAACTGCCTTTAAAATATTGTGGTAATGGAACTGAAGTGAAATACATTTTAAATGCCCTACTCCCTCAGATGAGATTTTAAGCCAGAGGTCTAGAAAGCTTAACCTTTAGCATTATGAGATGCCCAGGGTACCCTAACCCACAGACCAATGGAACAAAACTCTCATACTCATTTCCCTTTATCACAACCACACCATTTTGGTGTCAAATGCCCACTGACCATATATCATTGTAGATTTTAGAGACGCACAAATATATAGATTCCTCAGTAGACTCATAGAACTTAGAGAAAAAAAAAGATCTTGGAACTCATTCTGGGAGTGACCAGAACTTGGTTCTGACTCTGTGCACGAGGGCTGTGCAAGTAGCCATTTCCCTGACACACGCATAATTTAGCTCTGATGGCCGGTGGTCTGTGTCCCATGTTCTCCCCTAAGCCAAACTTCAAGACTTTAAACCTTTACCTAAGAAAAGGCAAGTGATCTTATTTAATATCTATTTATAATGATGCCCTCTCTGATTTCTTGAAACCCTTTCCTAACCAATGCAACCATTGATCTTTTATTGATAATTTCATTGAAATACATTAATTCTGTAGGTTGAAAAAATGGTAACCAAAGCTATCCTTTCACAAAAATATACCATGTATTCTAAACCCAGCTTTCTTTCTGTTGACATGACACATCCTTTGCCAGTGCTTTTAATGTTCTTGCTATCTATGTAATTGAACAGTGATAGAAAAGAAGGCTGTTTTACTTTTGATACAAATGTTTGCAAAAAAGGAGAAAGAATATATATATATATATATATATATATATATATAATGTATTATATATATATATATATATATCCCTTTTAAATCTTAATTTTCTTAAAAACGTAAAAATTTTTCAGTATATCTCTGGTTTCCTCTTGATTAACCACGTTAATAGCAGGGAATAAATGCCTAGTTACAAAAGTAATTTGAATTTTAGTTTAGTACCTATATACTGCTTATGTTTCCCATTTGACTGTGCCACCATACCCTCTAATACCCTGAGCTGAAAATAAACAGTCCCTGCAGATGTGGGAATGGAGCTGGGTCCCTCAGCAAATGTCCTCTTCCCTCTCCAGGATGAAATCATCATTCCCTCTTACCCTGACATTGACATATGTTGCAGTTTTGTGTTTAATAGTTTCTCTAGAACATAGAAATTTGTAATTTTGCTTAATATTGACTTTTGTCAGTGATGGAATGGTAGAAATATAAAAAATAATATATCATGAC
Source organism: Rhinolophus hipposideros (assembly GCF_964194185.1). Lineage (NCBI taxonomy): Eukaryota > Metazoa > Chordata > Mammalia > Chiroptera > Rhinolophidae > Rhinolophus > Rhinolophus hipposideros. The sequence goes on from NC_138049.1 coordinate 39,231,110, forward strand.
AACAATTAATGAGCAGTTACTAGGTGTATTTGCCATATCTTAATAAAATTTGAAAGTAGCTTTTCTTCCTATTTGGATGAATTCCTATTTGGAGATATTCCTTTTATCTAAGCAAAACATGAAAATAAAAACTGACTCACATTCTCAGAACTTAATAAATATATGATTAATAATGATTAATATGATTAATAAATATATGAATGAATATATGATTTTCATATATTTCTTCTATTTTTGCTTACTTTTATTTTGTTTACTGTAAATCAACGTTTTGGAACAACATCTGGATTTTACTCTAGAAAGAAATGAGGAATAAGAGTGAGGTCAGTTTAGAGGTGAGGTACCAGTGTCCTCATTGTTTTCCATTTCTTCCGCATTCCTCAGCAGCCCTGAAGCAGAGACAGTGACGGAACTGAAGGGGTTTACCCAGAGAGCTGTGAATGATATAAGGCAGAAAACAGAGGGGGTTAGGAAATGTAGGGAACACCAAAAGCAGTACTTAAATGGAGCCAACTTGGAAAGAGAAGAAAGTGAGATGTCCCAAGTCTCTTTGGCCTCAACTGAACTTTATATACAGCCTTTCCTCCTGCCACCTTCCCTTCTTGCCCTCCACTTGCCAGTATCAGGAGCTCCCTCCAGTTCCCGGCTAGCCCTTCTGCCACATGTTTCTCCAGGTTCTGATTCTCTCTCTCACCATTCCATCCTCACTACTTCTTATTTGTCCTTCGACTCAGGACTCTCCTCCTTGAAGAAGCCTCCTGTGATCTCCACCATGTTGGATTGCATGTCCTGGCTGCTGGTGCTCAGAGAACTCTTCACACCTTTATTTTGACATTTACCCGTGTTCAATTGGAATTATTTATGCTTAGTTCTTTCTCTCCCATTACACTACAAGGTCTTTGTGAAAAGAATGATTTATTCATCATAACCATCTTGTAACCCAGGATCATGAGTAGTCCCTGGAAAATAGTAGGCATGTAATAAATGTGCATCTGAACTAAAACCAAAATGAGAATTTTCAGCTTCCTGCAAGGGGATTTATTGGTCAGGAGAATCATTGACTTTATTTTTCATTTGAATGATCATATACGTCTTGACATTTTAAGTGGCTTTCCAGAAATAAACTGTACCCAAGAGTATGACCATGTTCCAAGAGCCCCTTTTTGTGTGCGTATTTCTGTGTGTGTGTGTGTGTGAGTATGTGTGTGTGTTAAGGACTAACTCTTTTTTAAAAGCATTTCTCCAAGATGAGCCATGAGGCAATAATTTTTGAAGCTCCTGCCTTTGACCCCTTTCAAACTTGAACTATATAATTTTGTTGACATTTTGAGCATACATTAAATATATCAGGGAATAAGTGAATGCCTTATAAATACTCAGTCTGCAAAGTCTAGTAAATGGAGAGTTGGGAGGGTGTGGCATGAGCATATTACCAAATAATCTTTGACATTATCCAATATCCAAGACAAATTTCGTATAGAATGTGAATGTCTGTAACAGTCCATGGAAGCTCAGGCCGAAATTAATTCAAATGTACAAGTGCTTTAGGTGGGACTTGGGGACATGGTGGGGCTGTTTTGGTCTGATTTTGTTTTGTATTCTACTTGGAACGTGTGTACATCTCTATGCAGCACCTGTACCTTCCAGAATATTTGTCTGTTCATCAACAGCAAGCATATAGTAACTTCTTTGTGGTTTAAGTCAACACTAATTTTCAATTCTGAGATAGGAGTCAAAGCCTGAAACCAGTAACGGTCTAAGACAACAATGTAGGATATTTTAAAATATCCAGAGTGGACTATTAGCTGGGAAGCCATGATTCAAAAGTTGTCTCTTTCACTTTTACTATTTAGAGCTGCACAACAAAGCAAACAAAAAAATGGAATTAGTCTGATTCATAACTTTTCAATCTCTTCTCTTCTTTAGTGGGATTGGAAGGAACTGGCCCTGGGCCTCAGGAGGCAGCAGTATTTTGGCAGAATTTGGAACTTTGCATTTGGAGTTTATACACTTGAGCCACTTATCAGGAAACCCCATCTTTGCTGAAAAGGTGAGATTCTCCACTACGCCTTGCACTGCAAAGCAGTGCTTGTGAAAAACAATATCCTCTCCTGGGAGATGTAGTAATACTGAATGTGGAAAAGAATAACCAAGTTTACTATAGCTCTTTATGAAGTTTTGTTATGTGCAGCATTTCATTTAAGCAAACTGTGAACTCAAACTCTTTTCGTGGCACCATTCTGACTCGGTGTGAGAGGGCCTGGCTTGAACATCTGATTCTCTGCACCTCACTCGAGTCATGTTACCTCTCTCTTTTTTTTTTTCATATGTAAAAAATATATGGTGTTGTAGGGACTATATGAACCAAGTATGTGAAAGACTTTTTAAACTCAAAGTATTACAGAAATGCAAGCTAGAAATTGAATAGATTTCTGATTTTCAAGAAACAAACCCATAGATATTTAGATAAATTCATCTTCACCCCACCACTCTGCCCTTAGCTTTCAACCCACTTCTCAGCTCCTCTTTACGGCAAAATTCCTTAGAAGAGGTGTCTGTGTTTATTACCTTCTCTTCCCGTCTCCTCCTCCCTGGAACACTTGCCAGTCAGGCTTCTGTGTCAGCCATGGTTACGGTAACCAGGGAGCACATTGCCAAATCCAGTCATCACTCTCACTCTTGTCTTCCTTGCACTCTCGCCACTTGACTCACTCCGTCACTTCCTTCTCCATGAGACATTCTCTGCCTTTGGCAGCAGGTCCAGGAAACACCCCGGGTTGCTTCCCTTTTTTCCTGGGTGCTCCGTCTCAGTCTCCTTCCTGAGGTCCTCCTCATTCCCCAATGTCTACATATTGGAAACCGTCCAGACTCCGTCCTGGGCCTCTTCCTTGTATGATCACTCCCTACATTAGTTCATCTAATCTCATGGCTATACATACTATCTATATGCTGTTGACTCCAAACTTACCATTCCAGTCCCAACCTGTCCCCTGAACTCCAGACTCTGTATCCAAGTGTCTATTTAACATTTCCACATAAAAAGTCTAATAGACCATTCCCACTTAAAATGTCTCATGCTCGACCTCCAGACCTGCTTCTACTCCAGCCTTTGTTATCCTGGCACCTGGCACTCAGTTTACCCAGTGGCTCAGACCAAAACTCTGGGGGTTATCCTGGTTTCTCGCTTTCTGGTAAACTTCAAGTCCAATCCATCAAGAAATCCTTGGGCTCCGCCCTGTTACCTCTGCTGCCACCCAGGTCCACGCCTCCATCATCTCTCACCTGGACTCTGCAGTAGCCTCCTAATGACCCCGTTCTCTCTTGCACCCTAGTCACACCGATCCTGTAAAAATGCAAGTCTTCAATGGCTTCCCATCACACTCAGAATAAAATAAGCCTTCATGGCCTGAGAAGCCTGCATGACCGCCTTGCTACCTATTTCTTCTGCAACCCAACATTCCCTCCTTTGCTTCCATCCTCCAGCCTCAGTGGCCATGCCAAACCCCCTCGCTTCGTAGGGCTTTTGTACTTACTCTCTGCCACGGTTGCTCTTCCTCCCATTTTCTGCATGACTTGCTCTTTCGCGTCTTTAAATTTCTGCTCAGACATTCTCCCATCAGCCTCCCCAGACCACCCCAAGAAACATAGTACAGTCTCGCCACCTCACATCATTCTGTGTCCCATGATCCTCTTATATGTTTTTCATAGCATTTATGACCACACGTTATAGTACTTACATTGCAAGTATTATAGTACTTTGTTACCTGTTTATTACTTTGTTACCTGTTTATGTAACCTGTATATTACTTGCTACCTGTTTCATCCCACTGGAATGCAGATTCCAAGAGGGTAATGACTTTGTTTATCTATGAATATGTTTCTTGTATGGCATATTGTAGGTCAGTGTGACTATGTTTACTTACTACCTATTATTTTTGTAAGCTGGTGACCACTATCTTTGTTCTAATTCTGCATTATTTAACAAAACTTTTCAAACGGAAAAATTTAATCAAGAAAAAGAGAAGAATGGCACCAAAATTGTGTTTTAGATTTCCATAGTAACCTTTTATTTTCTTTTGTAGGTAATGAATATTCGAACAGTGCTGAACAACCTGGAAAAACCACAAGGCCTTTATCCTAACTATCTGAATCCCAGCAGTGGACAGTGGGGTCAATGTAAGTCAAAAGATTAGCATTGTCTTAGCGCTTTATGGTCTGCTGTGTTGTTCTAGTAACAGAGAAGAAGCAGGAAAAAAGGCACAGTCTTTTGGGGAAATGTTTAGAAAAGGGGAAAGAAGGCACGGTTTCTTTAATAAATAGGTTTCTGTCATAAGACAGACTTTGAGTGTTACCAGGGAACTAGAGTGTTTATTTTTCATTCATAACTGTGAGCATGATAACATGTAAGTACATTTAAAGCTATTAATGCGAAAGGGAATAAATATCTAGTCAGGGCAGTGTAGGGATGTCAGCCTATAACAAGCTGGTCATGCAGGTGGAAGGGAAAATTGTTCCGTTGTGTTAATGACGATCAGGGTTTCATACAGAGTAATTAGGTCATTCTACTTCATAACATTTTCTTTCTGCTTGCTACAAGATGAGAGAGGAGCTTGAATCTTTAAGGGTTGAGAAATTGAAAGAGCACACAGGGTGTTGACTTAATTTTAAGCAAGCAGATAGAGGTTTCTTGCCAGTAGAGATACCTTCAGAGTAGGAGAAAGTATTATGCCAGAACCCTCACTTGAGATCCTTACAGATGTTGACCAGGGGTATAAAGATTGAGAGTAGTTGACAGAAATGTTCTCAAGCTGATTTGGAGAAACGGTGGTAGATTGTGCAGCAACCGAGAGCAACGGAAGAATACTAAGTGAGATGCCTAGCTGTGCCGATTGTGTTAAAATGCCTTAAAATTTTGCCCCAATTTGAGTAGTTTTCACTATAGTTAAATTTCATATTCTTAGATGGTTGTGCCTCACTGTTCCTTTAGAACTACTTGTCTTAAAGAGTAATTGTGTGGAAAATTATGCTAACATCTATGTTTGTGCGTTAGTAAAGGCTAGGCAAGGCCTAGCAGTTAAGACCGTAAGACCATAATCAAGGTTGTCACTCAACCTAAGTGTGGTCTGAAGAGCACTGGACATCCCTGAAACCTTTCAGGGGATCCACAAGGTAAAAGCTACTTTTATAATGCTAAGACTTTCTGCCTTTTTTACCATGTTGACATTTGCACTTACATTACAAAAGCAACGGGTAACGGTACTGAAACCACAGTGAGAACCACGGCAGAGTCACCAAATAGTCCCAACAGTCACATCCTCAATCTTCCCTGCAGGTAACAAGCAAGCATAAATGCCGGTTTCACTTTCAAAAGTTCTTAATGAAGCAAAAACAAATTATTGATTCTAGTAAATCTCAGCCACTGAAGCCACAGCTTTCTAATACTCTGTATGATTAAGTGCAAAGTACATGTAAAGCACTTCTGCTGCATAATAGAAAATAGCGGTTGCCTCATAGAAAAGTGCTTGTGTGACTGAGTTGTGAGCTGAACTAGCTGCTTATTGTTTCAGAAGTCACCATTTTTACCTGAAAAAAAACTACTGAAGACAAACTGGTTATTCAGAGGTGGGTAGTTCTTGGGTAGTTGAAAATGAGCCTGTCGCTTCATGGAAAACTGACAGTATCTGTACCAATGATAAAATTTGAACTTCTACATGAAAATTATTATTTTGGAAACCTTGCATGTACCACCATGAGCTCATTGCTTTTAGTGTACGTGCTGCCGAAGCGAGCACTGAGCTCATTGCTTTTAACCAGCACTTAAAGACTTTTCTGATGAGGTTGGTGGTGATATTAACAAATATGTTTTTTCAATACTGTGTAATAAAATGTGTCGACATTTGGAGTATCTGCATAATTCAGTGAATCAGTATTTTCCAAGTGACCAATGCATGCTGTTACTAAATCATGTATGAGAAAAAGATCTATTCAAAATGCAAGACAGTCCAAAGAATTTTAATATAACAGTACACAAATTCATTGATGTGGTTTCTGATTCCACATTGCAATTAACTTTTTAAAAACTTTAACCTTTAAAAAAAACTATTTCTCAAGTTTTGTTGTAGTACCAAAGAAAAATATCCACAATAAGCTGAAAAGACTATTAAAATACCTTTTCCAACTCTATAACTCTGTGAGGCTGAATTTTCTTCATATATTTCAACCAGAATAACATAATATGGATTGAATGTAGAGCAGATATGAAAATCCAGCTGTCTTTTAGTATAACAATCATTAAAGAGATTTACAAAAATGTAAAATAGTGTCAGTTTTCTCAATATTTTTGTTTTGTAAAATATAACATTTAAAAAAACTTATAACAGGTATATTATTGTTATTTTAAGTAAATTAATAAAAACAAATTCTTTTTTCATTTCCAATATGTTAAATATTGATAGATATTACATAAACAAGTTTTTGAGGTGCTTATTCATTTTTAAAAGTGTAAAGAGGTGCTGAGACTATAAAATCTTTGAAGGTCATTAGAGTATTTTGGATAAAACAGAACTTAAGTAGCTTTCTAAGGACAACATGAATAAATATGATTCTCTGAAAGGACGCGTGTTTTTAGAGTTCTCATGAAAGATTCAAAAGTTCTAGAAAACTTTCTAGGATTTGCTGTTTTCTTCCTGTGGGTTTAGAAGTCACTATGGAGACGGACAAAAAGAGTCAGTTTCACTGGAACATCCCAGCTTCACCTTCTGGTCCCCATGCTATATATGGGGCCATGTTTCCTGGTACAAAGAGCCCTTTATGTTTGGATTGTTTGTGGATCAGTTTCCTGATGGAAAAACAAACAGGGTTGATGAGTCCCATGCCTCTCCTCCCCCATCCCATCCTGTGTTCCAGCCACAAGGAAGACACTTTTCTATTGTTATTCTTTAGTCAAGGCCCGCTTGGGTGTTGAACTTGGGTGTTGGCTTTGGCAGACGCCTTAGGCAAGGTTGAGTGACAACCTTGATTATGGTCTTATGGTCTTAACTGCTAGGCCTTGCTTAGCCTTTACTAATGCACAAACATAGATGTTAGCATAATTTTCCACACAATTACTCTTTAAGACAAGTAGTTCTAAAGGAACAGTGAGGCACAACCATCTAAGAATATGAAATTTAACTATAGTGAAAACTACTCAAATTGGGGCAAAATTTTAAGGCATTTTAACAAGTCGGCACAGCTAGCATCTTACTTAGCACCTTGGGTATATCCAGGTGTGGGCCTTGTGCTGTTTCCTCAGCTCTTTACCATCTTCTGACTCTGCCAAAGCCCAGCTATGAGAGGCCTGCCTCTTCAAGACCTGGCTTGGAATTTGTTAGCATCCAATCCTGCTCTACTCACCCCTTCTTCCTCCCCTGTCACAGCACTTTGGGTACTTTCCTATCACAGTCCTTTACCTAATGACTCATATACATACCCATCAACCTAGAGATCAGAAACTATTGAGGGCAGTGACTTTTTCTTAGTCATATTTGTTAACCCAGCACACAGTATCTTGCACCTAGTGGGTGTTTACTTACTTGAATTTTGTGAATGTGCATGCACTCTGTATCCAGTCTATCTTTTTGCCTCTGCTTTTAATAATGGTTCTATTTATTCTCTTTGAACAGTTTGCCCCTGCTCCTCAGTTCTGGCTGGGAGGCAGCCTCCAGTCCTGGTCACTGATACTGTAAAGAGATCTTGTGACTGTTGAGGCCCCCTGGGGAGCTTGATGTCTATAGACAGAATAATTATCACCCTTCTTTGATTAATATAACAACACTAATATACCTGTAGTGTCACTGGCATCATTAGGGATTGCTTTGAGGAAAGAAGCTCAGATTTACATGTAGTCCAAAGCAAACAAAATTAAATTAACAAAATTAAAAAATGAATGTATTGAGTATTTAATCCTTGTCATCTTGATTCTTTTGCAGTTTGTTTTTTTGTCTTGTTTTGTTTTCTTTTCTTTCCTCTCTTGAAGTATTAGGAATCATTTTATGGGACCTATTTCTATTGGGAAGAAAAGGATAAATTACCCCCTTTAGAGAAGAACATAATATTTAAATGACTATTTGTACACATTACCTTTAGAGCATTTGGGAATAAAAATACCACATATGTTCTTTCTAAAAGTAGGCAGTCCGTTTCTCCTGATAAAATCAGGCATGTTCTCTGTTACATCCACTTAGATATGTACACAGGACTCTGTTGCCAATACAAATTGTCATCCAGACACAGGGGAAGCTTAGTGAGTAATATGCTAAATTATCAAAAGAACTTTCCTCCTTTCTCCTCTATGTTCCTTTATTTTGATTCTTTCCAAATATGAAAATTTTACAGGCAGGAAATTAAAAAAATAGAAAACTGACTAGCCCTTACCAAAATTAATTAAAATAAATGTATTAATGTGTAACCCTTTTTAGTTTTCTAAAGATCACCAAATGCCCAAAGTCACTTCTTCCATCCAGTATAGAATCATAACCCCAGCGGGAAGGAAACGAAGCTGCTTCTGGCTGTTAGGTTTCAGCTCTCACGCCTTTAACTCTCGAGGCCGTGTCTGGATCGTGGTCATCATTTCCTATTACTTCATTTAGTCCTTGTTAGTTTGACAGGAACCGGACAGTGATTTGCTTTACCGTGCGTCACTTGGATTTGTCTCCTGCAATCTGTTTATAACAACAGGGCTTATTACTGATGAGATAGGTCTTAGTCTATTTAATTTGTAAATGTCAGAGGTTTCCGTGGTGATTTATTTAAGAAACTGTAAAGGTCACTTCAAACACTGCTATTTTAAGAACCAGTCTTACAAGTGTAAAAACACTAATTTTACATTAAAATTAAAACGATAATTCTGGACTTTCTGCAATAATACAATCACATGTTTAACTTAAAGATATAGCACTTCTAGCTTGAGTATGTGTGGTCCTTATTAAGGTTGACTTAGAAGAATTTTGTTTTGTTCATCAATTGTTTACTGAGTACCTACTATGTGCAAGATACTTTCTAGGGGCTAATGTGTACTGAGAAACATAATGATCTGCTCCCAGCCCTCCTGGGTGACAATCTCGTGGAAGAGACAGAAAGAAAATATTCAACCATTTGATGAAATGTCAAGTGTGCTATCAAAAAGTATATAACAAGGAAACCTAGTGGGCAGTCGGGGAATTCTTTGGGGAAGCAACATTTGATCCCAAGTATAAAGTATGAGTAAGAATTACTTAATGAAGGGGGAAAGAGTCAGAGAGTGTACTTCAGGCAAAGAGAATCATGCCTTTAGAATCTCTGAGTTAAGAAGGAGCCTAATGGTTTTAAGGAACCAAAAGAAGGGCCATATAGCAAGAGGGCAGAGAGCAAGTGGACCAGGACTGGTGACATTAGATCATGCAGGGCCTCCCAGGTGTCCAAAGACCCAGGATTTGAGTCTTCACCATGGAAGGCTTCAAGTAAGTGATGATCCGATTCATATGTTAAATGCATATGGCATTGACTTGGGGACTAAGTTAGAATGGACTAATTAGAACTTTGTTTTATGACGAAATGTTCTATATCATCCCTGCCCGGTACAGTAACCAAGGGCCACATGTAGCTATTGAGCACTGGTATGGCTGAGGAACTGAATTTTGTTTTTATTTTAATCAACTGAAATTTAAATAGCTACATGCTAATTGGCTATTGCAGACTAAGATGCAGGAGATAGTGTAGTTTGGGCCAGGATTGCATTGGTGAGAGGAGTGGAATGCATTCCAGAGATGCACAGGAAGTAAAATTAGTAGAGTTTCTTCACGCATTGGATAAGGGAGTGAGGGAGAGAAGAAGAAAAGAATTACTTTGATGTCTAACTTGTGTGGTTGGGAGGATGATGGGGACACTTAGTGAGATAAGGACCAAAGCAAAAGATAAGGTTGAGGAGAAAAACAAAATGAATTCAGTTTTAACCTGTTCAATTTTAGTTCCCTATATAGACCTCCAAATGGAGTTGTTGGGTAGATATCAGGAGGAAATTGTCTTAATGGCTGTGTAAATAATGATTTACTTTTATATAAGTCAACAAATAAAGGTTTTGTTTTCTTTTTAATTGATACATAAAATTAGTTTTGAGTTATGAAACTTAAAATGCAATCTTCCAAAATTAATGCTCAAGTTCTCTATGAATTCTAGAAATGGTATTTCAAACAGGTTATATCTGTTTTTGTAGCTAAACATACTTTAAGAATACATTTAGTGTTATAGGTGGGAAAGCAAGTAGATCCAAATGTAAGACCCCATGAGGGCAGAGTTCGATGGCACTTTCCAAGGTCCTAATCTCATTTAGCTTCTCTGAGCCTCAGTTTTCTCTCTTTTAATGAGGATACCTACCCTACAAGCTGCAAGATTGTTGGTAATATATAGTGGATCGGGCATAATAAATGGCACTGAAGGAAGATTGTAGAAATGGAGTATTAAGAAAAAAAACTTCTCCTGCCCTATCTTCTTTCTTAGCCCCAACCCCTCAAGGATTTTGACCCTTCAGATTGATAATGCTAGAAAACCTATCTAATAATAATAGTAATAATAATAATAATAAATCACAAGAAGCTGAGGAACTTCTTGTTTTATTGGAAGCCACATTTTAAAAAGATTTGCTTATACTCATAGCTTTGACATAGTTTATATTACTGAGAGCTAAAGCAATTAAAATTTATTTGAATATATACTGTGAAAAACATTTTAATTTGGTATTTTTACTAAAGAACCAGATTTTTGGAATTAGGGGGGATTATATGTTTCTATCTTCATGTTTACAAAACTACCCTGGTAATTATTTAGAGCATGTCACATTACTTAACAGCACATCTGCTCATTTCAGAATATCTTTCTGAAAACAAGAAATTTGTTGGAATTTAAATGTAACATTGAGTTGCAGTTGACGTAGGGTTTTACATCCCAGTTGCTAATGTGATTTTGCTGCATTATCTGAATTAAAGGCTAAATCACTCTAAAATTCATTTCCCTTTCTTGCAGATCATGTATCAGTTGGAGGACTTGGAGACAGCTTTTATGAATATTTGCTAAAGGCATGGTTAATGTCTGACAAGACAGATCTAGAAGCTAAGAAGATGTATTTTGATGCTGTTCAGGTAAACCCAATATTTAAATCATCTTTGTCACTCAACTTGTAACTTGCATATTAATCAAGCTTTAATGAAAAAAAATGAAATACTGCATGCGTGGGTTACAAAATAATTCTAGTTAGAGAGTTCACTATTTGCTATATAATTATAACAATACCATGTTTCCTTGAAAATAAGACCTAGCTGAACCATCAGCTCTAATGCATCTTTTGGAGCAAAAATTAAGAGAAGACCCAGTATTCTGTTATGTTATGTTATGTTATGTTATGTTATGTTATGTTATGTTATGTTATGTTATGTTATGTTATGTTATGTTATAATATCAGGTCTTCTATTAATTTTTGCTCCAAAAGACGCATTAGAGCTGATGGCCCAGCAAGGTCTTATTTTCAGGGAACCACAGTAATAATCATACTTGATGTGTTTAGTTCTAACAGGACAAGTTAAGTTTTTTACATGGTTCAAACCTCAGTTAAGATGTACATATGTGAAAAGAATTCACATATCTGAAAAAAGATTCATATATCTGAAAAGAGGTATTTTTCTTCAATTAGTATGAGTTCCCTGCTTAGAGTCACAGTTAAAATTATGGAGAGGAAAAAGTCCTGAGTTTGTATTCTGAAAATTGAATAAGTTAATACTGAGCAAGTTTACAAACAATCCTCATGGCTACCTCCATTTGGAGTAAACATATCTCCAGAGACATATGAACAGTACTCTCAAATAACAATCTGAAATAACCAAACTAATGTTTAAGAGATTATTAATAATTTTCAATGGTCCTTTATAATGGATGAGGAATGAGAGGGAACAGATATTTGTAGAATTGCCTACTGTGTGCTAAGTAGTACGTTAGGTGGATACTTTAAATGAAATATTTGTTTGTTTCCTCACAATAATTTAGATATTATTCACTGATTTTTACAGATAAGAGAACCGAATGAGAGAGTGAGTGTAGAACCAAAATTCAAACTAAAATTTATGTCAATACCTGTTCCTTTTTATATTACCACTATGGATTTATTTGTGAATAAAATGTGTGTGCTACTTGTAAATATTTCTTTACAGGCAGTAAGTAAGACAAGTTAGAAATTATTTAGCAAAGTCTATAGGAGGTGGCCAGTGTAAGAGTAAACAGTCTCAATCAAATTTGAGCCTCAATCAAAAATAAAAATAAAGTTTGAAAGTAAAAAATAAAATTACTTTATGTAAAGTATTTGAACTTGTACCCAACTTTTCAGGAACAAATATTTTAGCAGAATCAAGTACGTTCGTGATTGATAACAGCATTTTATATAATTCACATTTTTAAATAATTATTGTTATCAAAGTATCATGTTTTCCCGAAAATAAGACCTAGCAGGACCATCAGCTGTAATGCATCTTTTGGAGCAAAAATTAATATAAGACCCAGTATTATATTATACTATTATTATGTTATATAAGACGTGGAATTATATTATATTATATTATATTATATTATATTATATTATATTATATTAAAGACCCAGTCTTTTACTATATTAAAATAAGACCGGGTCTTATATTAGTTTTTGCTCCAAAAGATGCATTACAGCTGATGGTCCAGATAGGCCTTATTTTGGGGGAAACATGGTATCTCAAATAATGTCAAATTATGGCAAAATCATCAGAAAAGTTGACCTTTTTATTGACTGCTTAGAAATTTTTTTATAATTGAGAGCAATAATTCGTAGGGAGGAAAAATGGAAATTTGTAATCTCAGTAATATAGCCATTGTTCTGAAATTGGTCTCCCTAAGAAGAAATCTGGGTGATGTTGACATAAGCTGATTTCTTTATCTAACTATAAATGAAACTTGCTTGGCCAGACTGAATGTTACATTGGTTCCCATCCAAGATCAATAGGGAGCTTCACTAAGTAGGGCAGATACAGTTCTACTATTTCACGTATAGGAACCAGAACACCTTAGTGAGAACATTGGCCTTCATTTAGTGCCGCTTTTAGTAAGGCGTGTGATGCACATTAAAAGCCTACCAGGGTACCGTCCACCTGGCCTCTTCCAGGTTTATTTTTCTTCATTCCTATGAAGTTTCAGGTTTTAAGCTTGGGTATTCTTCTCCGTACTGTATAATATCCTTTATGTCATTTTTTTAATTATTATCCTGACAGATATTTTAATTATTCTAATCTTAAAAGTGCCCCCCTAAGACCTTGATGTTCCAGGAAGAGGAACTTTAAAATAGACTTTGAAATACTTTTCATCAGTTTCTAGAACTATACCCACATAGCTTTTAACATATTGTATTTAGACAAGCCATTGACAGGAAAATCCATTAAGAACAAATGAAGTCAAAGTGTTTCCTGTTTCTCTTAATAGTAAAAACATTTTCAGTTCATGCGTTTTCAACTTCGAAAACAAAGCTAGAACAATTAAACTTCTGATGTTGAGAAGTAGCCATACAGCAACATTTCTTTGTGCTAGTTGTACTTCCAGAGATCGTTGTTATCCAGGAGGGAGGATCCCTTACGTTATTGTTCTGGACAGTTGAGATATAGGTCATCAGTTTTAGCTCCAAGTAGATTTTAGAAAGTGTTTAATCCCTGAGTGGTATGTTTCCTTTGGTTGTTTTAATTATAAAATATTTGAGCTTTTAACTATTTATCATGGCCTTATCTGGAAACCACACTAAGACTCTACGGTGATGCATGCTCATCATGCATCGAAGTGAATGGTGTATTAGACAATTAGGATTCTACAGGTTTCATCAAACTAATTTTTTTTAAACACAGAAGTGTGAAATCACAAAATATACAATATTCTTTTTTTCTTAATCAATTCTCTGTGGGATTGACACAACATTTTTTTTAGAGCTGCTAAGACAATTTTTGCTTCTTTTGTGTTTATTTACAATTTCCCATTGCCACATAAACATCGCTTTGTGGTCTTGGAACTTTGTTATAGTTTATTTTGAGAGTTGGCAACTTGGTCATAATCGTGCCAAAAATAACATAGTACTTATTCGGGATCCATAGCAGAGTAATAATGTTTCTCTAATCTATGCTCAAAAGCTATTGCTCTTGCCATGTAGGAAGAATAATTTCTTAGGTGATGAACAAGTATCTGCTTGAAGGACTTTATTGCAATTTGTGCTATGAGAAGTCTAAATAGCTAAGATGTTTAGTTGCATTAAATTAGAATGAAATATTAATGTAATGACTAAACCATCAATAAAATTAGCTAAACCACAATTAATGAGCACAGCAGTGTGTTTATTTATCACCATCTTGGTTTCATTTGTTTACTTCTAATAAAGGTAGGGAAAGTTTTATCTGCCTGTGTATTCATTTTCATTTATTTTTCTCTATCACAAATTTTGTCTGTGTCTACAATTCCCAAATGTGCTTCCTAAAAACCTCTTTTTTAATAATAGTGTAACAGGTATAGACAGTCACAGCCCATTTCCTTCTATGAAGTAATTGGGGTAGGGAAGCATTTCCTGTTACAGTAATTGGAAATTAATCATTCTAAAAAAGCTTCATTTCTGCTTTAAAATATAAGGCGTATTTTATTTTCTCTCTCCACTTTAAAAGAATATCAACAGTCCTGGGGCAGAAATAAAAGGTGTTTTATAAATAATTTTTTGTAAACATTATCTTTTCTCCCAATGTACAGATCTTTTTTTTTTTTAATTTAAGTTTATTGGGGTGACAGTTGTTAGTAAAGTTGCATAGATTTCAGGTGTACAATTCTGCAATACATCATCTATATATCACATTGTGTTTTGAATATATTTATTCATTGTATACTAATGGTTTTTTTTGTAGAATTATTGGTGCGGGGGGACTTAGTTCAGTGTTAACACAATGGAGAAGTGAATGACGTGGTCAATGACCTTTATCAAGTGCTAGTCACGGTACTGACCACAGGATAAACAAACTGTTGCAGAGTTTTTTCAGCAGATACTGCTATTCCCGTTTTATGGATAAGGATACTGAAATTTAGGAACACAGTAAGCAAATTACATGCAGAGTTCACAGAAAACAAAAAAGTTTATCAGAGCTGGAATTTGAAACCAAGCAATCTGACTCGGAAACAGCTCCTCTTTCCCACTATTTTGTTACCCTCCAAACCTCAGAGAACGAAAGGAGGGGTAAATACCACCAGCCTGATTTCACACATGAGTATGTTCCGTTCCTCCTCCATGGTAGGGCCTGTGCTTTGTGTGGTTTCTCCATTTGTGAAAAGGGAAATGCACTAAATCAACTGTTACCACTATACTATTTTTGAGAAGGGGAGAGTTTTGGAGGTATGAGGACTACGGGTGTTTTGTCTTGGAAACAAGCAAAACTCACTGCTCTGCCCAAGAACATGAATTCTAACTAACCTCACTAGTAAGGCATAGACTAGAGGAAAAATACAGAAAGCCATAACATAAAATTTCAGGTTGAATTGGATTTGTAACACCAAATTCAAATTGTGAAAGATGTTTTATCCTTTAAAAAAAATATTGGGGGGTTGTTGATAGTATAAATTTGAGAAGAAATTGCAAATATTGAAAATAAGTGTTATTTTCAGGCAATTGAGACTCACTTGATCCGCAAGTCTAGTAGGGGGCTGACTTACATCGCTGAGTGGAAAGGGGGCCTCCTGGAACACAAGATGGGCCATCTGACCTGCTTTGCTGGAGGCATGTTTGCTCTGGGGGCAGACGACGCTCCAGCAGGCCTGACCCAGCACTACCTTCAACTTGGGGCTGAGATTGCCCGTACCTGTCATGAGTCTTATAATCGCACGTGTGAGTTCATGTTATTCTTCCTTGATAATCTAGTCCTACATGCTTTCATTTCATTCAGTAAGGAACTTTTTTGTTGCTACCTTCAGAAGAATATGTGCTGTGCCTGATGAAACTTAATGACCATATTAATCATATCTTAAAGGAATTTATATTTTTAGTTTAAGAGGTACTGCTTTTGCACATAAAAAAGGATTTACCGTTAGTTTGCCAAGACATAAAAATCTAGGCCATAAAGGATTACACCAGTCTAATACAGTGACCCTGCTTTAAGTAAAAGAACATTGGGTAACAGTGCAAGACAAACTTAGTACTTTTTTGTAAACTATTATTAATCTTTGCAGTGTCTCCATGAAATAGGTTATATGTCTGGCTCCTTTCTTATAAAATAGAAGTTTGAAGCAATAAGATTAAATAACCTTTCATGACGTAATGACTTAAAATTCTCAACCACTGATTTTCTAGCTAGCTAATAAGTTATTTTGTGGGGCCTTGTACCTATGTGGTGGGTGCTTAACAAATGGTGGTTAAATGGAAGAAAAGAAAGAATCATCACTATTTTCTAAACTGGATTCTTTTAAATTTTAAAAGTATATTGAATATTATTTACTATATGATATTTATAACTGTTCCTTTAAATGATTTGGCATCTTTCTTGAATGTTGTAAAGTACGTTCTAATTCCATTTAAGTTATAGATACTAACCATTGTCCAGGACAATAACCTTTGTCACCCATTACATATTCTTTAGTTGTGAAACTGGGACCAGAAGCTTTCAGATTCGATGGCGGTGTTGAAGCCATTGCTACGAGGCAAAATGAAAAATACTACATCCTACGGCCAGAGGTTGTTGAGACTTACATGTACATGTGGCGACTGACTCATGATCCTAAGTACAGGAAATGGGCCTGGGAAGCCGTAGAGGTGATGTTTTAATTTGCCTTTGCTTCTTATAGATAAATGTCTCAGGAATGAATGCTCATTGGTACCTCTAAATCTAGCATATCAACTTTTCCGTGATTTTTAAAGCTTTGACCAGACTTTTTTCCTTTTAAGACTGTTTTCAATTAAGTCATCCTATATCTCTGGCTTCAGCTTTGCTTACGTAATGAGATAGATAGATAGATAGATAGATATACCTACTTTGACATCGAAGGGTATAGCTAGAAATGCATATTATAAAATTAAGTTTCCATGACGATAAAAGTGATGACCGCTTAATTCCACAAAGGGTTACAGGCAACTTGGGGGTAGTCACCCCTGCCTGTTGTCTGTTTCAAAAATCCACTAGGTTTTTTGTTTTGTTCTGCTTTTTTCTATCAGTCTTTGGGCATAGAAATGATAAGACAATGCTCTTACTTAAAGTAAATTAGCTACATAGATCTAAGTTTTAGAAAGAACCTATAGATGAACTACTTTGTGCAAGAATATTCCTCCACTAATTGCAGGTTGCTCTGAATATCTATAAGCTTTCCATTTGGCTAGTGTGCTGTTTTAATTATCTTTGTCACGTCTTGGGTCTCTTCCTGCTGAATATGGTGTATCATCTTCCTAAACTAATGTATTGTGTGCTGGATGCCAGCGGAGGTACCCTCCAGGATATGCATCAAACAATGTCTAATTTTAAGAGCTATTATTCTGAAAGGAGTGGGAGGGAATTCAGGGGATAAGAACAAGCAACCACTTTAATTACACTCTCTTCTTCTCTAGCCCTCTTTGTTAGAAAGTTAGCTGTCTTTACAAGCCATCCATTATGAATAACTTCTCTCAGAAAAATCTAAGATGAATATTGCCTTTGTGTAAAATTTAATATCTTAGGAAACCGTTGATGAATCTTGCTTATTACCCTCTTCATTTAGTGTGTGTCTTATCACTAGTCATTAGTCATTTTAAGTAATAACAATTCTTTAGGCATCTTTTTTCTTGCAAACTTTTCTATTTATGTTTAGTCAGTGGTAATTCCAATTTCTGTAAATTTATGTTTTATTCTCTGACAAATGTATTAAAATTGTAGTTTATCTAAGCTTTGGTGATAGGGAATTATTTTGGTCTTCAGTAGGCCAACAAAGGAATTAATACCAAATATCAATTTAAATATAAAATATCAGGAATAGCATATTTCATCAAATGTAAAACACCATAATTAATTTTAAAAACACCATTATTTTATATACCACTAAGAAAGTGCACTACTGATTAAATCATGACATGCCAATTTTAAAGATGTTAAAATGTGCAAAATGTATGCAAGAACTGATCAAAAATGGAACGTAAGTAAATCCCTATTGCCATATGGGCAGGAAGTTTTGATTTGCTTGATTCTTCAGAGGAGTTTGTTTGTTTATGGGGTAATAAGGTTGGTTTTATGTGTTAGGAATTTTATCTATTGCCAACTTTTAGTGTAGAATATGATGTGAAATTGTTTCCTTGTATCATAACACAGGGATCCCATTTTTGCCATTAGTAACTTCTGCCACAACTTGAGATGTAGTGGGGAAGAAGGAGCGCTGGGGGCTCCTGCCTTTTTTAAAGCACAAAGATCATAGGCTTAGCCAATGTGGCAGCACTGTTTTCCCCTGTGTTACATCCCCTTGGCCCCCTGTGCTTGTGTGTCAGCTGTAGATGAAGTGGGCAGTGCCCTCAAATGCTGCCAGCATCATTCAAGTGCCTGTGCTTCTCAGCTGTTCTGACTCACAGCTCCTTCCCAGAAGGCTGGCTGTGGTCTGGGAAGTGTAGGAGAGTTAACAGTCCCAGGGGCCTCAGCCACTGAGGTTTGGGAGTTGATGGATGACTGTCCTATTCTTCCTTCTTTGTTTTTTGTTTTGGTTTTGTTGTTTGTTTGCCTGTCTGTCTGTCGTCTGTTTGTTTTTGTGTGCAGAGATTCTGACTGGACTTGAAGATTCACACCGGGGAGTAGGTTCAAAGGGCATTGAATACCAAGACAAGGAGTCTGGACTGGATTCTGTGGTTGATAGGGAATGCTGTGGACTGCTCTAAGACGCCAGTTGGACCATTCACAATCGAGATACAGGGAACCCTGTTAGGAAGTTACTGTAGCATGTAGCTGGAGGAAAGTGGAAGCCTGAACCAAAGAAAGGGGGTGTAGTGCGTCCTCCATCAGCGTGGGGTCCATGGACCACCACCTTTAGCATCACTTGGTAGAAATGCAGAATGTGAGGACCCACCCAAGACCTACTGAAATAGAATCTGCATTTTACCAAAATCCTCAAGCGATTCATGCACATTAAAGTTTGAGGAGCTCTGGTTTGGGGGACATCAGCTGATGGTCTACCCTAAATGCATTCCTCTCTTCCCCTGGTATTTTCAGGCATTCACTTCTCCTTCATGCAGCCCACGTGACTCAGAGTACACTGATCCCACCCCCAGCTGAAGAGTTAGTCTGATAGTCTATCCCAGTGGTCCTCTAAGTGTGGTTCCCAGGCTAACAACATGAGCACCGTTTGGTAACTTGTTAGAAATGCACAACAGAAACGTAAATTCTTCCTTCTTTAAAGAATAATTCTGAGATGCATTCTATACATTTTCTATACAGAGGATTTCTAGCGGGAGTGAGCCCTCACTGCGCACACTTGTAACCTGCTCAACATATTTCACAGCTCCTCTTTCTTCTCTGTTTCACTCTCCACACTCACTTCCTGATATCACCTCCCAAAAAAGTTCCTGCATCCAACCCTTGTCTCATGCTCCGTTTTCAAAAGAATGCAAACCAAAACTTAGAGGATCTTAAAAATCACCTCATCCAGCCTCCCACTGAAAGAAAAGACTCTTCTCCATATCTTTGCCAGATGGCTACTCCCCGTCAATTCAAGGGCTTTGTAGCAAAAGGGGATACACTCCTAATAAAGCAATTCATTCCATTTTTAATGGCTGAAAGTGTTAGAAAGGTGCTTCTTTTATAACCAGAATTTACGGTGTTCTGTGCTCTGGGGTACTGGGAAAAAATCCCCTCTCTCTTCTTCATTTCATCTCTTCAGATTTCTGCAGACAGCATATTCTGCCAACTGTTCTTTCCCTCATTTGTCCTTTTCTTCCACCTTCTCCTCATGGCGTGGTTTCCAGCTGTGTCTTTCAGGCTTGAGCAATGTGACTCAAGAACCTCTCTTCTGAGTGCTATTTCCCGCAGACTGTGGTCCAACTTACTCTTTTAGTAGATTTATAAAACCCCTACTTACACTGAACTTATGGTCAGTGATGTTAGCTACTACATTAGCTACTGTCAAGATAGCTCTTTTGTTCTGTGCTTGCATTCACACGTAATTACAGTTTGTAAAGTACTAGTCAGCCATCTTCCTATTTTCTAACAAGTACTCCCTTCCCAGCCTTCTTTCACTAATGCGCTTGATAAACCTGCTTTCTACCTCTTAACTACATTTCTGAATAACAGTGTCAAACAAGACATGAAGGTATATAATCCAGCGTATAGCACTAGAGGCTTTCTCCACAGGTTACCAGTAATCCATCAATCACAGGTGTCCAAGCACTTGGGAATTTACCCAACAGAAAAAAAATCTACCTGGGTAGTTTTTTGCTTTTTCTCTATAATATCATGAAGGAATTTATGAAATTCCTCCCAGTTTAACATGTGTAATTAATATTCTGCTAAAGCTCATACTATGTTATACATATACATTCATATATATGTAAGTAAATATGAGTTGTATAATGTCTATAAATGTATGTATGTATGTATAGATTTATATGGTGTCTCCACTGGGCCACAGTGGCAGATAAGCCTTACATAGGAATATTCTTTTCTTTTTTTGCACAGACATTTTTCTCTAGTCCCCTAAATCTAACCATTTTCCTGTGGACATTCTGGCTCTCAGATAGGATTTGTCTTCCCAGCTCCTACTTCTACCTTGCCAGGCTTGACCTGTTTCAGACTCTGATACGACCATTTTGCCTGGTTCCTTCCACCTTTGAACCAGACCAAACTCAACCAGTTAACCTTATTATTAGCATTGTCCCCTAAGATCTACTTTTGGAAATCTCCATGGGTCAGCTCTTGATCTGACCTGGTAGATAAGAGAATGCATTTCTGTTCTCACAGTAATGCTTTCTGACTTAGGAGTTAAGTCACGCTGCTTCTATTCTTTCCCCCTCAAAAAGCACAGTCACATGGAGTCAGGTTTGTCTTTCCTCCTTTGTGTAGAGCTCCAGTCACTGTAAACATCCTCCTATTCTTTTCTTTGTTATTAGCACATTCCAGTCACCTTGGGTCACTATTAATGTAAGCGTTTACTAAAGTCGAGGTTGTCCCTATGCCTACAGGCTGAGTTCCAAGAACAGACTGTAGTAAAATGACGTTCTGACCAGACTATGCTACATAGATAGATCCTTCCACTGTTGAGATTCTGTAAAACTAAAGCCTGTAATGGGGGCCCAGGAGAGCTGCTTGGCCCCAGCTTTGCATTCCTAACATCTTAAAATTTAGACTTGACGTGAAGATTTTTTGTTTTTTTTAAAGTTTAAAATGCCTCTTTGGCATTTTTCCTTTTTTTTTCCCCAACCAAAAGCCTTAAAAAGTAAAAGTAGCTAGGCCTCTCTGAACCTCTGACAGGCCTCTGTCACTATGTTAAGTATGTCTTCATCTTGTTTTATTCTCACAACACCCCCCCATGTTGAGCAGAAGGACACTGCCGGGTTCAGAAGCCTCTGCGGCCACCATTAGCAAGTCCTGAGCTGGCACGCAGCCCCCTTCCCTAAAACTTCACACTGTATTCTTAACTGCTGTGGCTCTCCACAGTAGGACTGTAGTGAAAAAGAACCAGTGGGGCACAATGAAAACAGGAAAAACGATTGTGCATTGTCAACTCCTCACAACTCTTTCTCTATAACGAAAGAAGGAGCTTAAAGACATTTCTATGGGAGGGACCTGTCCTTAGATTATCACCGAAGAACTTCTAGAGAAAAACCAAGAAAAGTTTTTTTGGTTAAAATCTTTTTTAGGAAATGTCTAGAACTAGAATTTCATTATGTTCATAACAATAAACTTGCCCATTTTTTCTAAATCCTGATTTTTTTCCTGTTTTTAAAAATAGTTTTTAGCCTACTCCAATGTATCTGGTATATGAGTTTTTCATCAAAAAGAACTTTGATCGAAAGGGAAGGAAGGAAAAACAAATCAAATAATTGGACCCGAAAATTCCTTTTGCAAGACTTTCCCCCATTCTGCTCATTGTCTGCAACTAAGAATATGATCAAAGCTTTTTTTTCTTTTAAGTTGATCTTATTTTCCCGGGGGCTTTTAAAAAGTACCAAATCATGAGACATTTTCTTTATACATGTAGCCTGCCAGTTAGATTTTTCTTTAACTTGGTAATTAAATGCTTCTCCTCCTGGCCCCATGCTCTGTGCCTTCTGCCCTCCAGCCCGAGTGTGGAAAAATCAATTTCCTCATTATCAGTATCTGCAGATAGAAGATGAGCTCTCAGCGCCTTGTCCCTGCTCACGGGATTTGCCTTCTCTCTCCTCTTTTCTGGGCTCTGCATTCTTAGAGCCATGTTTTCCTCCAAAACCTTTTTTCAGCCAATAAAGATTTTTCTCAACTAATGTGACAAGGTTGATAAGCTCTCCATCTTTTTGGTAGTTGGGCTAACTGGGAGAAAAGGGTATAACTATGAATGTAAAAAACAGTGACAGGGTTATGATTCATAAGAGACACCTGAAAAATAAATTTAAGATTACATGAGAACCTAAGAATTACTTTATCTTGTTAATGTTTTCTATATTTTCTTAATTTTATTATAAATATTAGAGTTTTAGTCTTAAAGTTGATTTGTTTCTTTTCTTTTTTTTTTTTTTTTTTTGGCCCATATGCTACAAATTAGAACCAGGTTTCAGATGGCAATTTTTATGAGACCATATAGTTAATAGGATTAATATGATCTGGTGGGTTGAAAATAACTTTCCTAGAGATGAATAGACCTGGTAACTAGCCAAGCAGCCAATGTAATTTCAAAATACAAAGAGTGATGAACTTAGTGGCAGCTGACAAAGTGGAAGGCAAGTCATTTTAGGTTGTTACCGAATTTTTCATTCCCATGCTGCCCAACACATCTCTTTTCTGAATACTCATAATAGACAGCTACAGGAATGTACAATCCTGTCTCTAGATAGTTACCAGTGGATTCATCCCATCTTCTTCCAGCCCAGATTAAAGAAAAGAAATATATATTTTAGAAATAGATATAAGCCACATTTTTCTCACTGCTTTCCATTTTCCATTCCTTGATCTCTGTCACCAATATCATTAATTAGTATTCCACAATCGATTTTTAAGAAATAAGATGTTCTGATTATAGTAGCAGTTGTTTTGGGTCCAGTACACTTTCTCAGCCAGTGGTTTATAATTCCATTTGATATGAATAATCATTCTAGACCAAAGGTCAGCAAATGTTTTCTATAAGAGCTAGAGAAAATTAGGTTTAGGGGACCATACACAACTATTCAACTGCCATGTAGAGAACAAACAGCTGCAGACGACATGTAAACAAATGAGCCTGGCCATGGTTCAATAACACTTTATTTACCAAAACAGACAGCAGATAGGATTTAGCCTGTGGTCCATAGTTTGACGAACCCTGCTGTAGATTATAGGAGGAAATAGTAAAAAATCACTGAAAAATTATTCCAAAAGTAAATGTAGAAGTGTTTCCAGTTGGGTGATAAGACATATTGTTCCATATATGTGTCCTTTAACTTTTCATACTTTATTTGCATTTACATTTTATAGTTTTTTAAATTTTCACCCAGAACCGTTACAATCTATCATTCCACTTGAATCCTTATTCTATTTGAATTTTACAATCTAATAACAAAAATTAGTGACAATCAGTTGACTGAAGTATGACCACTTTTTTCCCCCTTTATAACTTAGGCTCTGGAAAATCACTGCAGAGTGAACGGAGGCTATTCGGGCCTAAGGGATGTTTACCTCAAACATGACAGTTACGATGATGTGCAGCAAAGTTTCTTCCTGGCAGAGACACTAAAGTAAGTAAAAATTATTCTAAAAGTATGTGGCCGAGGTACCTGGACAGACTTTCTTTGTACATGTCTTTATCATGAACACGTTCGAATACCATCAAATATGCCTGCCTCGGCATGCCATCCTACATGCCTGGCAGGAATTGCAGGTGTATTTTCAGTCATTGTATTAAGTTTGATGACTTGGGACTGCTTTGACGATTCTCATACACTAGTACCAAAGCACAGAGTAACTTCTCACTCTGCACTAATGAGTCTATTCCTTCAGGGTTTTGCTATACTTGACTATTGTCCATGGCTCTCCCTAAGCTGAATGGAGACGTTGATGCGGATGTTGCTGTACCTTTGTGGTTTCACTGCCTCATATACTCATGCTTCTCTCTCCAGATATTTGTACTTAATATTTTCTGATGACGATCTACTTCCACTGGAACACTGGATCTTCAATACTGAGGCACATCTTCTCCCTGTACTCTATCCGAATAAAAAGGAAGTTGAAGTCAATGAAAAATAAAAAGACATTTTATATTTTACTCTGCTCCATTCCCTTGACTGCACACCTTAATAATTCCTTTCCTGGTGTTCAGGCACATGATGAATTTTTATTACTAGCTCTGTGATTATTCTAAGTTCTAAAATTGTTTTGCAGTCTTTTATGTTGATCATCATAGGCTTAGATGGGCCTAAATTCCTTTTCATATGCTTTATTATTCAGTCAGTAGATCACAGGTTTTTTATTTTAAGTAACCTTTTATATCTGGAGTTCATGAAGGTATAGTATCATTTTTATTAAACTGGATACAGTGGTATACCAATGACCTCTTAATTACAATTTTGATTTGACTGCAAAACTTTTTCCTCCTCTATGAGGAGATGGTGTCTGCTTTAAGCTGTAATGTTTTGCCATGTTGCAAAAAGCCATAATAATAAATTAAATATTAAAAAAGCTTTTTCCTTTTCAATTTCAATGTTAATATGGTTTGTCTATCCACCAGAGACAGATCTTATAACTGTGACGGCCTCCTTATGCGGGTCTATCATTATTTGATAGAAAGTCTTCTAAAATCCTTCACTCACATTTTAATTCAACTTAGAATGTCATCCCAAAAGGATCATCTCATATTGACCTCATTTCATTGGAACCATCGTATATTTTTTTTGGTTAATTGTATTAGCGTTTCCTAATTTGTGAATTAGTTCTCACATTTTACTTCAAATGCCCTGTGTCATTTCTGGATCATGTACTGGTTAATTTCTTTCTTTACCCACCACACAAGAAAGTGAGCTTTCAAGTTTTGCAGTTCTCTGCTATTACTGAATTATATATATTTTTTAAGGGAAATAGTATCACTTTTAGTGTGTCAGCTTTTGCTTTTTACTAAATACATGAAGAACTGGGTCTCTAAAGAAAGGGTGAGTATTTCGTTTGGCTTTTAGTTTGCATTTCATCTGTACCCTTTTTTTTCTTGAGAAAAAGGAAGCATTACCTGTGGTTCAGATTTTTCAGATTTGAAAAGGGCCCTTTCTCGAATAGTAGTTAAGTTATTTCATATCAGTTTATTAAAGCAGGATTTAACTCTGAAAGAAGCTTTGCCAATGATTCTATTCATGGTCTATTGAGGAAAATCTAATAAACTTTTAGGCCAAATAAAAATATAGTATATTTTATCTGGTTAAATTCAACATAGTGACCCCAGCTTAGAACGAATATGTGAGATTGGACGCTCCCAATCCCTTACAATCATGCAGCAGATCAAGATAATTATATGATTGCTTAGAGTGTTGTTTTGAGATATTAATGGTTTTCTCAAGAATAGATTTGGTGACAGCTTGTTTTCTTAGCATATTGGTTCATATTTTATGTATATTCCCATGAAAAGATTAATACGATGATGTATATTCTGAGGTACAAAGACTATAACTTTCAACCTAGCCGTGGTCAAATAGATCAGTGCAACCCCATGGATTAAGCTGAAGCATATGCAATAGCTGCATTTGTAGTTTTACATCTATCCAATATTAGCAATTTCTGAGGGTTCAGTCTAATATTTTTTAATACAGTTATTTTCTTGGATCTCAGTGGACTTCATTATTTTACCTACTTCAGTTTTTGAAAGTGTTTCAAAGGATTTCCTTTGTCTGAAAGGACCACCTTGTGTGACCTGCTCTTTTTTTCAATATTGTATACTGGTATATGTCAAAGAATAAATTAATAAAATCAGTAAATGAAAAAGAGCCTTTGGTACATCATTGCTGCCAAATTAATGTGTTTTGAGACCCAGAATATCTTCTACTCGTATCTTCAGCTCGCCTTATGAAATGAACAGATAGAGTCCTTTTTCCCAGGACTTAAAGGCAAAATATAAAAGATTGTTGTCAAAACTGGGCCATGTGTATTTAGATTATAATTTTCATATGAATGTCCTTTAAGTTCATTTTCTTTGCTTTTCAATTTGATTTAAAAGAGCACAAAGCCGATACGTATTTCTGCAGCAGATAGGATTTTTTAATATCAGGTTTATGTACATACTGCACTATAATGTACTTTTTATATCTTGGTACACATAGGCAAAAAGATTGCACTATATGTTGCTCTGCCAATGTCAAGAATAAAATTTTTCCAATTCTAGAACTTGGATTTCTTTTTAACATAACTCCCAAAACACCAAAAATATAAACGAGATTAATGTTATGGTGATGTAATTTAATTAACATTATATTTTGATAATCATTTTAAACAACTAAAGTCCTTAGGTAGACATGGTCTTTCATTCATTTTCAGTCATTTCATCTGAAAAGTGAATAATTAAAATAGCACTTAATTTTGTATTTCTGTATATGTTTCGGGTATACTTTGTGCAATTAATATTACACATGTAAGTTGTACGGCAATTTACAGAACACAATGTTTGTCATAAGTCCTTCATATGTATTACGCCTTCTTTACATTGATTTTGATTTGTGCATAAATTCAGTCTGTCATTTCCAACTTTATATAAATCTTTAATGTTACGAGAAACATAATAGATTGACACATAATTTTTAAAAACTATATTTGTAAAATTTCTCTATTGTGAATAAAGTCTTTTAATATATCTCCTCATTTGTTATGTTTTTCTCCTTTTAAGTAAGCTTTTGTCTATGTACGGGTGAGTGTACAGTTGCAAATGGAAATATTAGGTCCTAATAATGATTCTATACAACACCCAGAGTATCTTGACAAGGAAAGATTTTTGCATACACAGCATTTGGTTAATCAGATACCTTTATTAAGAATCTTACATATGTTCAACACCAAGGTACGTAGGGTGGAGGTGGGGAGTTGGTGTCAGAAATAGCATAAAGTATGATCCGTGTTCTTAAATTTGTAATCAAAAGAGATCAGATTCACCCTTCCACCAAAACAAAACAAAGCCACCTTTAGTTAGACAAGTTAAATTCTGTTCGCAGGAGCAGGACGTCACTAGGATTTGAGTGTCACAGAGGCTTAGTAGAAAAGAGAGAACTTAAGCCACCGGAGAGCCTCCAATATTGTTGAAAAAACTTAGGTTTTTCACTTTCATGCTGTACTTACGAGAATGTTTCAGACATTTTGATTTCTGTTCTCACTGCCTGGAGCTCTCCTTCCCCAATACTTTTTTGGTTCATTCCTCCCTTTATTCAAGTGTCTGCTCAATTGGCTCTTTACCAGATTGGCTTTTTTTGACAAATCAATATAAAATTTCCCATCATCTTTTCTCCCTTACTCTTATTTTCTACTTAACATTTGTTAGATTACATATTCATTTCCTTATGTGTTATTGTCTGTCTAACCCCTTAGAATTTAAGCTTCATGAGAATAGAAAGTTACTTTATTTGCCGCCACCACTCCCCACCCCACCCCACCCCCACCTCCAGTGCCTAGAGCAGCATCTAGCACGGTGGTAGCACACAGTGACTATTTGGTGAACGGGTGAGTGAGTGAATGAATGAATGAATGAGACTCCACCTTATATTCATAGGCTTTTGCTATGGTTATTAGTCTTTCAATAAGAAGTACATTTTTAAAAATATTAAGTACCAGTATTACAAAGCATGTTGTTTTGAGTAAATAATCGTAAAAATTAGCAATGTTTTTATTGCTGCCCATAATTATTTTAAGAAAAAGGGGAGTAAATCTGTGTTTGTGACTCAAATCAACTTTCAAACAACAGATTTTTTTTAAACTGCTTATGTCATGTATTGCCCTATGTAAAATACACACCAAAAAATACACATCATGATTTCTCTAATATAGAGCGTTTTCAGTATGACTATTTGAATTGTCAACTATTGTTTTCTCTGACTTAATCTCATAGTCCCTGTGTCATATAAAAACAAAAACAAAACTTTCTATAGCATCAAGCAAAGGAATTTGTTTTTCAACAGAGGTAGTCAAATGGGAATCTTCTGAATTAAATTATTTGTAACACAAATGATGTTGGTTATGTTTACTCTGTTGGTGACAGAATAATTAAAAAGTATTCAAAACAATTTTCATTTATACTAATCAACCAACCAC
Source organism: Rhinolophus hipposideros (assembly GCF_964194185.1). Lineage (NCBI taxonomy): Eukaryota > Metazoa > Chordata > Mammalia > Chiroptera > Rhinolophidae > Rhinolophus > Rhinolophus hipposideros. The sequence continues at coordinate 39,259,579 of NC_138049.1, forward strand.
ACAGAGACGGCAGCTGGCAATCAGTACATCTAATTTCTGATAATTATATGTAGATAATTCCTTAAAGTTTTAAGAAAACAAGATAATCTTTTTTCATTTAAGCATAAAATTCATATATCTAATTGCCATTTTAACTCCCTAGGATGTGGCTGAAAGATGAAGATGGGAAGGGAATCTTATTTAATCTTGATTTGATGGTCCAAAGACTGATTTCTGTTTTTCCTGGCTCATTCCATCCACACTGGCCAACACATGAGTCATAATCTTCAAGAAATATTTGCCAGGCATCAGATATGCATATAAAGTATTAGAACTACACAGGAGTCTAGACAGCATTTAGTCCAGCTCTTATTTTAAATATGAGGAAGTGGGATTTTCCCAAGGTCGAGCTGTTTTCCATCCTGGTTCTGTGCTGCCAGACACTTGGATTTGATAAGATTTATGCTAATAAAAAGAACAATATATAAGAGCACATGTTATATCCAATCACTCCAAAATAAAGGTGTAAATTCAGCGTTCACCCATGGAAATTGGTCTAATGCTTTATTATCAAGGTGTGGGCTACATACAGTTCATCTATATCAGAACCTCATAAGTCTTGTTAAAATACAGATTCCAGAGCACACCCAAATTTAGCAAATCAAAATTGTGGTAAAGGAATACTAAAGTTGAGAACAACAATTTTAAGTTATAGGTAAGTGGAAGTTCCAATATAGCAGAAGAAATAATGAATTATCCAGTCATGACAAGTATATATACCTTTTTCTGAATTTTTGTTTCTACTTCAACATTTAAACACAACTTGAAACATAATTTGGATCACTTTGAAAACAGATTCATCCCTTTATAAAAGCATTTCTGAGCAATAAGCCATACACTTAAATCTTTTAGAAACAGATTCACATTGAATTTTTAAACATAATTTTTATTGAGCAATCCCAAAAGTATGAACTTCAATCACTCCTGGTTTTTATTCAGTGACAGTTTCATTTGCTTTTTTCCTCCCAATCGCATCTTTTTTCTTTTTTTTTTTTAATTAAATTTATTGGGGTGACAATTGTTAGTAAATTTACATAGATTTCAGGTGTACAATTCTGTATTACATCGTCTATAAATCCCATTGTGTGTTCACCACCCAGAGTCAGTTCTCCTTCCATCACCATATATTTGATCTCCTTTACCCTCATCACCCATCCCCCACCCCCTTACCCTCTGGTAACCACTAAATTCCAATCGCATCTTATTTTAAAGATTTTTATTAAAAACATACCTAACATTCAATATTATATTAGTTTCATGGGTACACCATACTTACTCAATATTTATATACCTAAAGAAGTGATCACCATGATAAGTCCAGCAACCATATGACACCGTACACGCTACCACAATATTAATAACTATATTCCCCAAGCTGTACATTACATCCCCATGACTTATTTGTTTTATACCTGGAAATTGGGACCTCTTCTTCCCCTTCCCCATTTCTCCCCTTTTTTAATTTATCAATTGCAGTTGACATTCAATATTATTTTACATTAATTTCAGCTGTATAACATAGTGGTTAGACATTCATATAATGTAAGTTATTCCCCTGACTAGTAGTACCCACCTAGCGCTATACAGTTATTAGCATGTCATTGATCATATTCCCTGTGCTTTACATCCCCATGACTATTTCGTAACTACCAATTTGTACTTAATACCTACAACTTTTCCACCCTGCCCCCAATTTCCTCTCATCTATCACCCCAACAAATCTAGTACCCATCTGACAACATACATAGTTATTACAATATCATCGACTATATTCCTTACGCTATATTCCACATCCCCATAACTACTTTGTATTAGGTTGGTGCAAAGTAATTGCAGTTTTTGCAATTTTTTTTTAACCTTTTAAACCGCAATTACTTTTGCACCAACCCAATAATAATAGGTTTGTACTTAATCCTTTCCCAATATTTCACCCACACCCCACAACCTCCCTCCCATCTGGCAACTATCAAAATGTTTTCTGTATCTATGAGTTTGTGTCTGTTTTGTTTGTTTTGTTCTTAGATTCCACATCTAAGCTAAATCACATTGCATCTGTCTTTCCCTGTCTGACATACTCAACATAATTCCTACCAGGTCCATCTATGCCACTGCAGATGGCAAGAACCCATTTCCCTCTGTGACCCAGCAATATTCCATTGTATATATATGTACCACCTCCTCTTTATCCAGGACTGCCACCACATCTTGACCATTGTAAACATTGCTGCAATGAACATACAGATGCTCACGTCCCTCGAACTAGTGTTTTGGGCTTCTTCGGATTAATAACCTGAAGTGGTATCACTGGGTCTTTCATTGTCACTTGTTATAGCCTTTATTTTAAAGTCTATTTTGTCTGGTATAAGATTTGCTACTTGAGCTTTTTAGTTTTTTTCATTTCATTTTCATGAAATATCTTTTTGCATCTCTTTACTTTCTGTTTGTGTGTATCTTTCAATCTAAAGTTAGCCTTTTGGGCACCGTAGGTAAGGGTTTTGTTTTCTAATCCATTCAGCCCTCCTATGTCTTTTGATTGAAGCATTTAATCCATTTACATTTAAAGTAATTGTTGATAGATAGGTAGGTTTTGCTATTTAATTATTCATGTTTTTTATCTTTTTTTTTTCTTTTGGTCTTAAAGAAATCCCTCTAAGATTCCTTGTAATACTGTTTTGGTGGTGATGAACTCCTTTAGCTTTTTCTTGTATGGGAAGCTCTTTATCTGTTCTTTGGTTTTAAATGATAGCCTTGCTGGGTAGAATAGTCTTGGTTGTAGGTCTTTACTTTTTATTGCGTTGAATATTTTGTGCCAATCCCTTCTGGCCTGCAGTTTCTGTTGAGAAATCAGCTGAAAGTCTTATGGGAGCTCCCTTATGACTTACAGTTACCTTTCCCTTGCTGCTTTTAGGATTCTCTCTTTGACTTTACCCTTGCCAATTTAATTATAATGCATCTAGATATGGGCCTGTTTGGGTTCATTCTTTTTAGGACTCTCTGCTCTTCCTGGACTTGCATGTCTATTTCCTTTGCCAGGTTAGGAAAGTTTTCAGTCATTATTTATTCAAATTGGTTTTCAATCTCTTGTTTTCTATCTTCTTCTGGTACCCCTATGATGCAAATATTGGAAATTTTGATATCCTAGAGGTCTCTTAAACTATCCTCATTTTGGGGGATTTTTAAAAATATTTTATTTTATTTTTAAAGATTTTATTGGGGAAGGTGAACAGGCTTTATTGGGGAACAGTGTGTACTTCCGGGACTTTTTCCAAGTCAAGTTGTTGACCTTTCAATTTTAGTTGTGGAGGGTGCCGTTCAGCTCCAGGTCCCGTTGCTATTGTTAGTTGCAGGGGGTGCAGCCCACCATTTCTTGCAGGAGTCGAACCTACAACCTTGTGGTTGAGAGGACGCACTCCAACCAACTGAGCCATCTGGGAGCTCAGCGGCAGCTCAGCTCACGGTGCCATGTTCAATCTTAGTTGCAGGGGGTGGAGCACACCATCCCTTGCGGGAGTCAAGGAGGCGAACCAGCAACCTTATGGTTGAGAGCCCACTGGCCCATGTGGGAATCGAACCAGCAGCCTTCGGCGTTAAGAACACAGAGCTCCAACCGCCTGCATCACCGGGCTGGATCCTGGATTTTTATTTATTATTTTTTTTTTTTCCTATTTGAATTGGGTGTTTTCTGTTACCTTGTCTCAAATTGCTGATTCAATCCTCTGCTTCATCTAATCTGGTGATTCCTTCTCATGCATTCTTCATTTCATGTATTCTTCACTTCTGACTGGTTCTTTTTTGTGGTTTCTATGTCCTTTTTTATGCTTGTAATCTCTTTATTGAAGTTCTCACTAAGTACCTTGAGCATCCTTATAACCATTGTTCTGAACTCTGTCTCTAGTAGGTTAATTGCCTCCATTTTGTTTAGTTTTATTTCTGGATTTTTCTTCTGTTCTTTCATTGTGATGCATTTCTTTGTTTTCTCATTTTAACTGCCTCTTTGTGTTTGTTTCTATTGGGTAGATATTCTATGTCTCCCAGTCTTGGCCAGATGCCCTTATGTCGTAAGTGTCCTGTGGAGCCCAGTGGCACAGTCTCCCGGGTCATCTGAGCTGGGTGTTACAGGAGTTTCCCTTGCATGGGTTGTGTGTGCTCTCCTGTCATAGTTGAGCCTTAATTTCTATTGGCCTGTCATTGTGTGGGATTGACCCTTAAGCTGACTGTCTGTGGTGTTTGGCCACATCCACAGCTTATGGGTTACTGTGCAGGCTGCTTACTCCACTGAGTGGGATTCACCTCAGTGGGCTCTGGTACCTGTTGAGACAACCTTTTGTGTGTGCCACTTGAGAGGGGCTAATTGGGCAGTGCTCTGCTGTGGTCTGAAGCAAACCTCCAAGTACGTTGGTTCCAGGGCCTCGTAGGAGGAGCCCTGGTGTAGGCCCAGGTCAGCCACTATCTGTGACTGGCCAGGGGCTACCTGGTAGAAGAAACAAAGCAATTTGCAGTTGCTCACTGCCTGTACTAAACCTGGAGGCAGGTGGGAGAGGCCATGCTGCAAACCAAGGACAGCTGTCACCAGTACGAGGCTTGGCGTAACTCGGCAAAAAAACAGGACACCTGGAGGCCCACTGCCACCTGATGGTTCCACTGATAAAGCCTCATGCAGTATGTGAGTTGGGTGAGGCAGGGTCTTAGGAGTCACTAAAGTCGGAAGAGTTGTGGTCACCAGGTTAATGTAGACTCTGGTTTGGTGCCAGTGTTGAGCCTGGAGTGACTCAGAAAAAGTCTCAGAGCACACCCAGGCCAGTCTCCATCCTCCTGGGCCGTGGGCTCCAATAGTTTTCTAAGGAAGTGCCATGCGGGAGGGGCTGGCTGCTCCAAGAGAAAGTGCCTCCAGTGGTGCACAAGGTGGATGGTGTGGGGTCCCAACTGAGTCAGCAGGATGGAACAGTGGAGCTCACCAGGCCAGTCAGATTCAGATTTGAAATGTGGGGGAGGGTCAACATAGGAAAGATGACATCTACCTGCTGGCTACAAGAGAGAAGGACCCCTCACTGGGAAAATGCCGACTGTCCAGCAGTCCTCCCTCTGAAGCCACTCAATCTATACATCTCCAAGGCCCCCTGAGTCATCATCCCTCCACTGGAGCACAAGGTGAGTACCTGCGAGCTAGTGAGTCTGTGCGAGAGCTGTTTAAGAGACAGCTGGGTTTCCCAAAGCCTTCCATCCCACCTGGCTGGTCAGAATCCCCACTGTTTTTCACAACCAGATATTGTGGCAGCTCCTCTTCTCGCACCAGTACTCTGGGTGGGGGTCACTCACTCCTCCAGGAGGAACCTGTGCAGCGGAGATATCCCTCCTGATTGCCACAGGGTGGTTTGGGGCCCATTCTGTGTCTCCGCCCCTCTTACCAGTCTCTACATGGCTTCTTTATAGTTTTAGTTATAGAACTTCTGCTTGGCTAGACTTCAGATGGTTCTCCAGGTTGATTGTTCTATAATTTAGTTGTAATTTTAATGTGTTCACAGAAGGACATGGGCACAATATTTATCTACTCTGCCATCTTGGATCTCTCTCCCTATAGCTTCTTTTAAAGTCAGTTCTCAAATTGTTTTTTCTGTTCTTGTTGAGTTTTAACATGACTGTCACTTGTACAGACTACACAGAATTCCTTGTTTGGCCATGTGTCATGTAAATATATAAGATATTCTAGGAAATGACCTCTAAAAGACACTTTCATTTCTAACCTTGTTTTTGCATTCATTATGTTCATTGTCAAAGATTTGTTGGCTTGCTGCTATTATGATCACTTTGAATTCCCTTAAAACATGCCATTACTTACTGAATAAATTAACATTTTGTATCATAGATCCATTTAATTCTGAGTGCATGTAAATTACCATGAAAACTTAGAAAGAAGTGATAGATGTATAGCGTTTTAAAAACTTTTCCACATACTGGCATATTTTGACCTTAGGTTATGAGCACATATTAATTAATAACTCTGCAAACAAGACCATATAACGTACTGCTTTTCAGATCTCATTTTTCAAAATGGCCGGCACCTGAGAGTTTTTCGCTTTTTTGTGTGTTCTTTTGTTTTGTTTTTAACTCCTTAGGAGAAATAAATAAATGACCCTCATTCACAAAATCTTTAGGAACTTTGTTCCTGACTTTTCAACTCTTGGAGTTCTTTGACTATCTAATGAAAACACATAACTTAGAATCACCTCCTAGAACCAAGATAGGAGACCACCTATCAACTTCTCAAGGCTGCACAGTACTATTTGTCCCATTTCATGGACAAGACCACTTAGCTTGTTGTGACTCAAGGCCTTTATTTAGTAAGTGACAGAAGGAGAACAAACAAAGTCTCTTCCTTCTTTGTTCAAAATGTCATCACCACTCTGTCATTCAGTACAACCCTTTAACCTCACTGGTTAAATAAACCCCAAGTACGTTTCACTGCTATTCACACTCCTAGCTTTCTATTGCCAAATTGATAACTCTGTAACTTACATAGTCTTAGCTACAGTGTTTCCCCAAAAATAAGACCTAGCCGGACAATCAGCTCTAATGTGTCTTTTTGGAGCAAAAATTAATATAAAACCCGGTATTATATTATATTAATTATAGACCTGGTCTTATTTATTTCACTATAAAACCAGGTCTTATATTAGTTTTGCTCCAAAAGACGCATTACAGCTGATTGTCCAGCTAGGTCTTATTTTCAGGGAAACAGGGTAGGAGCTGTAAAATTCTATAGGTTTTAAATACCGCCATTATAATAAAGTACAGTCTCTTACTTTTATCCGATGCAGTATAGGAGGGGAGAAAGTAGGTGTCGTTGGGTGGATGGGAAGCAGACTTCACTCAGAATCAAGACAACTGAGTTCCAAGCTTAGCTCTGTTCTTAACTTCCTGTGTGATGTGCAATAAGCACTCAAGTCTTTGCATCTCAGATTCTTCAACTGTAAAATGAGAGAAGCTATTATCCCAGGTGTAGCCACTAAGCTATGCCCTGAGCGGTGTCTGCTGTGGACGCTGGATGAGAAAACAACAGTACACAGACTAGGAATTTTCCATCCATGAACTAGAGACCACCACACCCAAATTACAAGATATGAAAACCTTAGTTTCCTCATCTATAAAATGGAAGTAATAATACCTACTTCCTAAGGATTAAAATTGCTAATATATGTAAAAGTTCTTAGCTCTATAGCTGGCAGGATCATGCCTTCAATTCCTGAGTTCCAACTCCTGTTTCTAGCTCTTACATCCTGTAAAAGAATCCTCTCTCCTGACCTTGGGAAGCTACCAGCTTGTTTTATTATGAAAACACATTTGCTATTATTTTGCTTGCTGTTTCCAACTACCCTCAGGTTTTTGGATGCTATCCTTCAATCAGACTGCTTGAAACACATGTTATTGCTTATCTTCCAAGGTCAGAGTTTAGCACTTGTTTTCTGACATGAGAACACAGAAATAGCCAGTTCTTTCTTCACACCTGTATTGTGTACTAATTGAAGATGTTTTCACTTTTCTGACTGAATAACAAGAGTTTTCCTTTTAACATTTGCAGAAGAAATGAGGATCAACCTGCATTGCATGATTGTTTTACTGGTAAGAATACTGTTATAAATTATGTCATTGATGTATTGAAATAATCCAGTGCAAACAAAACAATGACTACAAGTTAAGAACTCCTTTTAAATTGCAGTTTTGTTTTCATCTCAGAGTAGCTTTAGAAACCAACAAAATCAATTTTATAAACTGAAAAGGATTGCGAAAATCACTTCTGAAATAGCCAGTGTTGCTTCCAAAACCAGTTTATATGTTTGGAAATCACTTGTAGTGACTGAAAGCTAATCACATCCAAAATAAAATGCATAAAGTGATTTTGATTGGGAGTCCCCTTCCTGCCCCCGGCACCCCACCCTCCTGCTGACATTCACTTTTCTGCACTCTGCCTGAACTGGCCCTCCCAGTCTTCTCCTCTTCTTGGAAAATGCCTGCTCCTCCTTGAAGTCTTTATTTACATGGCTGGGACCTGTCTGCCTCTCTTGTCCCCCAATTTATTCTTGCTTCTTCTGGGACTGCTAGGAATTTTATGCAAGGTCCTATTCACATGCATCACATTATGTTGTCATTATTTGCATTTCACTCATTCATTCATTGCACAAATATTTACTAAGGATCAAGAATGTTCCAGACTATCCTAGGAGCTAGGGATGCAGCAGGGAACAAGTTTGACTTGCTTCTTATTTTCATGGAGTTAAAGACTAGAAAAAAGGAAACTATGCAACAACAAAAAATGAATACAATTTTAAAAGGTGCCATAGCTTATTTATTAACATAAATATAGGACATAATATTTGACACGTATTTATTTTCAACCCTATTGCACCACCCTTCATCCTGCAAATGGGAGACACTAAGCACGTGGTAAAGAGTGAACCAATTGTTAAGAAATGGAGAAAAAGTCTCGAACTTCTATTCAAAAAACCTAAACATAATTTTCATCTTAAGTTTGCCTGCAGCAGAACACAGCCCCTGCTAGGCCCTACTAACTCAGAATAGTACATCTACCTGAGCAGTTGAATACAGATTTTATTTTTAGTGGATAATCTATTGTTTACCTTAACTGAGAGATACTTAATTATAAGCTGTCATTAGAAAATTTTGTCACTGTGCTTGCAAAAGCAAAGTCACCAAAAACAGAACACTTTTCTCATCAATTAATGTCTTCAAAATATATCAATTGGCTCAGGAAAAACCCATAGGAGTCCAAACTGTGTCCCTCCATTTGAATTTCTTCTGGACTACACGCTGTTGGTTAGGATCAACAGCCACATCAGATACTCTCAATGCCATTAAAGTTTTGCTTGTATATTTTGTGAGGGTAAGAGTTTGTCTGTCTGTCTGTCTGTCTGTCTGTCTGTCTGTGTGGTTCAGCCATCGTAGATAAAAGCATGCCCACACATCAGGGACTAGCTTCTTCTAGTGAATGAAACACTTGAGGGACACTATCAGTGATAGAAATGAGAGAAAAGTCCACTATGGTGACTATGGCCTTTTTGTAATCCTCTAGTAATAAGACAAAGGATTCTAAGACTAAAGCAAATCCATTAATAATTATATTGTTATATTCTTTCTAATAAGTTCAGCTTCCTTTTCCCAAGTTGCCTTTCTTCAACCACTCTAACAGGTGACAAAATGACTGATTAGAATTTTCACCATCCTCCACCTTATCATCTTGTCTCTAACTTCTAGGACAGATGCTGATATAAATGAGCACATAACAGAGAGGGAAGAAAACAAAGGATCTCATACAGATGAATCAGTCCCTGAAAATCTGAAAGTGACATTTGTCATGATTATAAATCAATACACAGTATTTCTTTAAACTAGATAAAAACCATATAGTGTGTCAAAACTATGATTAAAAGGTAATAAATACAATGAATTTTAACAAGATCCTAGATTTATTTGCAGCTTTAAAAAAAAGTATAGGATAGTTTTCTTCTTTCTGGTCCCGTTCACACAATGATGATTACATTAAGGAGAAGTCTCAAAATTTCCACATTGTGTATCTGGGCTTTTAACCTCTCCCAAAGATCAGATAAAGACTGCCAAACCAAAAAGCATTCTTGGCTCATGTACAGAACTCATTCTTTAAATAGAAGTTTCAGCACGTCCAGGCAGCAGCAAAGACTTCTCCAGAGTCTTTATCTATTGATTAACTGTAGAAGAGTTTTTGTTTAAAATGAATCGTGAATACCCTTTAAAATAAATGTTTTATTCTATTTCAGAATAAAGGGTATAAAGGGAAAACTGAGACATACATACCCCTCCCCCACCCTGCAAATAGGTTACATTACTTTTTTGCCCGTGATATTTCCATCAAGAACTAGAAGCAGATTAAAAAAAAAAAAAAAAAAAAAAAAGTCCATTTGGCAATGAGATTGTATTTTCCCTCCTGAGATGGAAATCCAAGACCAACTGCCAATTACTACGCCACTGGGCAGAGGTCACTTGGCTGTTCCCCAGTACATTAGGAACTGCCCTGAGACTTTTGATTAAAGTACTGATGTATCCCACATCTCAAAGAGAAGTCAGGTAAACCTTCCTTTATCTGTGATTCTCATGGTTAGGATACCAAACAGGATGGTGAATTCTAATGGCAATTTAGAAATTAGCAAAGTCAGGATGCCACTATTGGGGCATGGAATGGAAATACACAAGGCGGAAGTAATGTTAGCAGAGACCAGAAATAGCCAGAGCATGAGCCTAAGCTACCTGGGAGGACTTCTCAGCAGGAACTGAGAACACAGAGGGAAGGGCTAATCCAACAGGAGCTAGAATCCTGAAGGTGATGCAGCAACTGCTTGGACCCCACTAGAAGCAGCACAGTGAAAGGGAGAGATACCCTGGCTTCTCTCTGTCTCCTAGTTATCAATCTTCTACAAATGCCTCCCTTGGTGAAGACTATCAGGAAAACAGGGCATGGGAGTCTAGGAAATGTAGTTCCTGAGATTCAGAGCCAAGCTGAGGAGTTTAGGAAATAGATGTGAAAGAAAACAGGTAAATGTCTGGCAAAAGTGACAATAGCTAAACCCACCTCGTAAGATGTCTGCTTAGCTTGAAAAACCAAGCCTTCATTGAAAAACCAAGCCTTAAGAAGACCAGATGCTAGAACCTGACAGAGAGCCTTGATTGCAATGACCTATGCATCATTCCTGAGTTACACGGCAAAAATATGGGGCACATTTTCGAACCGTCATATCTCAGTAGTAAACTTGATGGTGAGAAGCCACATCTTCCCATCCACGAAAGTTCAAAGACTTTAACACGTGTTCTCAGTCAAAGAATAGGCTCAAGAAAAGGAAATCTGTGAGCCCAAGAAACACTTGTCAGAGAAGGACAGGCAGGCCTAAAATAAAGCATGGCCATCAAAATGACCATTTTAGATGTCAGTGATTAAACTTTGGCCAACCCGCTTTGGATCACAATGGATCTTAACTCCAAATATTCATATGACTGATAGTAGTACTTTCTAAGCCTTTGTCAGCCAATCCAAACACATCAGCCTAGTTTTGTATCCTTCTTAGTGGAGCGTAAAAATGATGAAAGCTAAATGATCATGCAAAAGAGAGAATTTAGATGTTTTGTTTTTGTTTTTGTTTTAAGACTCTGGCTCTATTCGTTGAATAGTATGGCTCACCAGCATGGAATCCTATAATTTATTTTTCTTTTCTTTTTTTTTAATTATTTAAAGAACAGACATTTTGGGTCATTTTGTTCTGCATTCCTCACTGGGTTTAGATGGCAAAGCAGACCCTACCAAGTTCAAATGTCACCCCTGAACCTTTTCCTGTCTTCCTCCTTTTTGTTTTGTTAGCGCTTTGCATAATCTTAAGTGGGTGTTCTTATTATACTACATTGCAATTATTTGTTGTCAGTCTATCTCTCTCTACTAGTGATTTAGAACAAAACAACCTGTCAAAAGCAATTTAACTTTATAGATTGGACAACTATAAGTCTGTCTGCACGATAATCTAGTCAGAAATTAATATCCCCAGTCACTGTTGCCAAGTTTGATAATTTTGTTGTGAAATGGGGTTGTTTTGCAATACTTTGTGGGTCCAGAATTTAAGCTTTTTATGTCATTTTTTTCAGAAATGGGAGTGGAGCTTTTCTCATTTTTGCTAATTTATTTTCAGCCAGTTGTTGCTACTCTGTTATTCATAAAACTTGAAACAACCAACATATCCAGTTTAGGAGATTGGTCGAAATACATTTTCAGTACTAGGAGAGAAATTGGAACAACTTGAAAATCCAAAATTGATTGGCTGGAAAATAACATATGTTATATTTTCCTTTTCATAGAAAAATATTATAATGATGTCTGTTCATACTTGATTCTAGCTCATAATATATAATAAGCGTATAACAAATGATTACATACTAAACACTGAATATTTGTGTTCCCCTAAAATTCATATGTTGAAACCTAATTCCCAATGTAGTGGTATTTGCAGGTGGGGCTTTTGAGAAGTGATTAGATCATAAGGGTGGAACCCTCATGAATGGTTAGTGCCCTCATAAAAGAGATTGTTTTAACCATGTAAGGATACAGCAAAAAGACTATGAACCAAGAATCTTGCCCTCACCTTGAATCTGCCAACACCTTGATCTTGGTTCCCCAGCCTCCAGAACTATAAGATATAAATTTCTGTTGTGTATAAGCCACCCAGTCTATGATATTCTGTTATAGCAATCTGAATGGACTAAAACAGTATGAATATAATTTTGGTTCTTTTTCCTTCTAAGTTCAATCTACCTCAATAGATGGTACCCACTCTTTCAGGCATTCAACAAATGTGTGTATATTAAGATGTCTTTCTTTATTGAAGATTTCTGTATGAATGCACTAGTTCAAATTTAATTATACTGAGCTCACATGCTATTTTTCAAAATGGGAAATAAATGTTGTTTCTCTCCCTACTCTTCTCTCAGACATAAGTCTACTTCTTCCATTCCCAGTTCAGCCCATTCCCTACTCCTCCTCCCCAAATGTTAAGCTAAAGTCTCACTTTCCATAAACCATATGCTGGGACAAAGTTATCCCTTTTATACGTTATTTTCTGTCCAACTCTAAGAATTTCATTTAGACAACACTCTTGAGGGTTGCACATATTACTGCTAGAGACAGAGGGGAGAAAAAAAGAATTAGCAAGCTCATAAATTATTCTTGAGTGGTTATCCGCTTCCAAAATCACATCTGAGAGTGATAGCAGCAGGCATCCGTTATAACCGATCCTGGCAAAGTGTTGACTGGTGTTATTTCCATTATACAGTGCAGGAGATATGAGATCTACTTCAGTATATTAACGAACATTAATGGTCTATAATCAGTTTATAATGAGAAATCAGTCAAACAAACAAGTAATCGGCTTTCTTAAAATGTAATTAATAAAATGACTAATTCAGATTAGAATTGAATTGCTTTTGGCAAGCCCTTTGTTGGAGTTACTTACAGCTTGCAAGCCCGTCAGAGTACTACAGAAAAGAGAGTTTCTTACAAAATGCAAAGGGCCTTACGTACAGTATGTACCCAGAAGTACCTGTTCCATGAAGACTGGAGTGTAGGCATGCTGTGATTTTTAAAATGAATCATCAGAATGAAATAAGAAGAAAGCGGCATTTTGGATTATGAGAATGGAAAGGTCACATTTTAGAGCAATTTCCATAAAATGAATCATTTGCTGCAACGTCAACCAACAGCTTTAGTGCTGAATTTTTAAATGAACAATGTAAATAATAATTAATAATAATATAAACATTCTCACATTTGGCTTTGTATGACATGTCTTCACACACATTATTTCATTTATTCCTTCTAATGGATAAAATGTCATTCGTGTGTATATGTATTGTATGCACATGTTTCAATGTGAACAGCAAATTCGGGCACATCTCCAGAGTGCACACCAAAAACATAAACTCAGGAAATTCCTGGCATGGTGTCAGATAAGCGATTGTTGACCTTGAGGTCTGTGCATGGGGTCTGTGAGTATATGTGCATTTTTCCAGGATGAGGATCTAAAACTTTAATGAGGTTTTCAAAGGGAGAGGATGAGAGTCTGTGACCTGACAAAAATTGGAAACAACTGTTTTAGGTAGATGCTACAGTTTACAAATACAGTTGGTTCAGTTAACTTCCAAGCTCTTTAAATGTAGGTTTGTTACTCTATTTGGATCCAGAGAATTCTGCAAAATTGCTCGTTTTTCTTCTGTGATCCCAATTAACATAAGGTGAAGAGGTGAGCCTCTTTTTTATTCATTTGGCAGCTTTTACTAGAATGCCAAGGAAGAAATGCACATGTGAAAAAGGAAGTTGCTACTGTGTGTGACACCCCATATATTTTCTACTAACTCAGGCAATATGAGATTAGGGGCTCACTGCATCCTGATAAGCTATCCACTTTGAGAAACTACCTATATTCTCTCAAGTCACCAGGGTGCTGTTTAAAAGATTTGTTGTATTTATTTGTTAGGTGATCAAAAAGAGAAAATCTGAATCCTGAGACATACTTTGAGATCTTCTGTTACAAAGGAACTCATGAAGAGAAAATGCATATCCATTGAGAATAAAACTAATTCACCCAGAATTACCCAGGATTAACCAAAATAATGTCACGCTCTTTCCAAGAACTGAGATTAGATCTGCAGATACCAGCTTCTTGCGATGGAAAAGCATAGAGAGGTGATTTATTTTCATTACACTCATTTTCTAAGTACTGTTCCCGAGAACATGCATTGGTTACTTGTATGTCATTAGCCAAGGCCTGATTCGTGCTTGTGTTCTGATTTTCCTCATCATAATATTTCCCCCAAATACTTTATTTTGTAGTTGTATGTGCAATCGATCTTTGTATACAAATTTATGTCAAAAGAGATACCACAAGCTAGGAAATGCTAAATTGATCCCATTACTCTCTTTTGTGGGAAAGAAATGCTTGTTGTTGACCAAACACCAGCCTAACTGGCTGCTCTGTGACTGGGTTAATATGCTCCAGAATGGTATTCATGAGCAGTTGAGAGCGTTCATTAAAACATTAATTATGGGTCTATCCCGGAAACACACACAGTGAGCCAGTAAGGATAAGAATAAATATAACTGTTTCCTTTCATCTAGAGTCCATATAATGTGTAACTTTCTATCACCAACCTATTGAGATTAGGATGAAAATTGTCCTTAATGCCAACATAAACAGGGTCAGCTAATAACAGGAACAAAAACAAGAAAAACAAAACAGAAACCAGAACCACAAGCATAACATGTAAAGGGACCAGGTGAATGGGAGTTCAGCAGAGTCTCTGTTCTGAGGGAACTGATCACAAAATGAGCAGTATAATGGCTTGCCTCCTTGAAGCAGGTGGACCCCAGGTAGCCCAATTCTGCCCTCACCTTATAGAGTTTCTTCACAGTAAAGTGCCTCTATCTTTAGACCCTAATTAAAAACAAAAACAACAAAACTACTGCAGCAATCCAACCCTCAGGGGCCCAATTGCATTTCTGCCCAGAAAGCAGCTGCCCCTGCTCCTCAGGCTTCTCCTCATATCCTTTCGGGCTATGTCCTGCCCTGGCACCTCCAACTTTTGCCTTACAAGCCCCATCTGTTTTCCTCCCTCATTTCCTAGAGAGTGAATCCTTCGAGCAAGGCCAGAAGCCAATTCTGGATTTGACAGGTGTCTGACTTGGAGAGATCTCAAGCGTGTGTCTTGAGCACTCAGCATGGGACCAACAGCTTGTGTTGTTTTGAAAGAGGGTTCATTCAGAATGCTCCCAAGGACCATAGGGCTTGTGCTGTGACCAGAAATATGCCACCTCAGCAGGTCATGCAGGATACCAGCAAACCTGTCACCCAGGAAAAACAAGGCAAGGCCCTGTGTTCACAGGCATAGCTCTGGTATCTCTATTACTAGAGAGCAGTCTGATGGGGAAATCTAATTAACAGGCATTTCCTGAGCAGCCAATAATGTGTTCTCCTCTAGGACAGTCCATGGGTTCTGAAATAGAGAGTAAGATGACTAGAGAGTAAGCTTTGGAATTTGAATCTAGCTGTGCCTCTTGCTCAATGGAGGGTCCCCGTTCATTAAATTCCTCAGCTTTTGATGGAGTGCTTAGCATGTCAGACATTATTCTAGGGGCTTCAGAGACAGCAGTGGACAAACAAACCAAGCTTCCTTTTCCTGAGCAACTTGCATTCTATCAGAAGAGAAAAAAAAAATCTTTATAATAAGGAAATTACATACATGTTAGAAGATGAGAACTATAGGAAATTTTTAAAGTTGAACAGGGTAAGACAATCAGGAGTTCTGGGGATGATACGTGTTGTACAGGTTGTAGTTTGAAGATCAGGTGGTCAGGATAGACCTTACTGAAAACAGATTAGAGCAAAGGCATGGAGGATGTGCAGAATTAGCCACGGAGTTATTCGGGTTACCCAGGGGAAAAGTAGCCCAGGCAGACGGATGGGCCAGAGCAAAGGACTTAAGAGATGATGGGGCATGGGAATGGGACATGGAAGGTTGAGGAGCAGCAAGGAGATATGGGGCGACAGGAATGGAGGGATTGAGGGCCTGAGTGAGAGGAGAGGACTGGGGGAGAAGGGCGTGGATATCACTGTCAGGAGCAAGTCACCTTCTCTGGGCCCTCATTTCCTTGCGGGTATAATATATATAAAAATGCCTTCTGTGAGCTGCTGTGAGAATGTGGTAACAGGTGTGAAGGGCTCTGCATAGCACAAAATAAAGATCAGAGGATTTTCCTTCCACCTATTTCATCCCAGATGGCATAACTAGTGCAAATGAACCCAAAATTAGGGCTGGGAAATGGGAGCTGTGCCCTACAACAGAGTAGGGGAAACATTTTAAAATAAGGTATTTTTTCCCAACAAATTTGAACCTTTCCACCACCCTCCATTCCCACCTCCCAGCCAAGGCCACCACAGTCTCTGACAGCAGGAAGAGGCTCTGTGACCTAGAGACCCAAGGTCAAGGGAGAGAGTCTGAGATGAAGGAACTTTTGTTCACAAGGCAATATCCTATCTTTCCCTTGTCTCTCCTCCTCCTCCCTCCCACCTCCATGGTTGATCAGGTCCTAAACTGGGGGGACAGTCTTATTCTGCTGGACAGTGTCATGTGCACCCCCACTGGGCACAATTAAGAATTCCCATTTTGAGGAGCGAATTGGGTGTGAACCAGCAACTTCCTGGGAAGGGGAGGGGCACAATGGAGAAGGGACAGGGAGCAGGTGGGGGAAACTCCCCAGGGGACGGATGCTTAGTGCCAGGGAATCTGAAGGGCTGTCCCTGTCTGGAGCTCCTTGGGGGTAGGAGAAGCCAGTTGCAACTGCTCTGGCAGGGCTTCTTTCTTTTGGCCAATGAGAGGAAGTAAAATGCTGACTGAAGGGAGAAAAGTCTCGCCTTCCTATCTCAGAGGTGTAGGCACTTAGATGGGCGTCTATTGCAGCCAGGCTTCCAAAAACATACTTCTTTGTGGCAAAGGCCTCTTTCCTTCACCCTGAACCTCCCTATCCAGACAGGAGCCCAACACAGTGAGGTGCTGTGGACTCCTTCCCAGCATGACCACAGGCTGTGATTTCTTTCCCAGCCCTGACCTTAGATCTCACCTGGAGGGAGAAGAGAAGATGAGAAACGACAAGGAGGGGCAGGAGCCCTAGTCGCCATCCAGGGCCTGTTCCACTTGTTTTATTTGAGTTCCAACACCTGTTCATCCTACTTTATCAGCCAGCAGCTGCTCCATCACTCTTCCCCTTCCAAGAACTAGCTGTTCTTTCCTGTTCCACTGCAGGTCACAGCTAAATGCACTGGGTCCCAGGTAGGAGACCCAATACCTGAACCCCAGGGAAAGGTCCACATCTTATCTGTGTGTACCAAGATGGGCTCTAAAGGGGAGAATTAGGCAGTGACTCTGATCTCAATGCATTTTTAAATGAGGGGAAACAAAACTGACGTAAGAGATCGGGGTGAGCTTTGCGAAAGAGTGGATAATTAATGTGTGACAAGTACCTCTAGTAATCAGAAAGGAAGAGACTGAGGAGACCTGGAAGATTCTATGAAAGATGAGGAATTTACAGATAAGGACAGCAGGGCAACCCGACTGAGGATGAGATGTTGAGGGTGAGTACCAAACAAGTTGCATCAGTGGGGTGGGGTCAGATGAAGAAGGGTGTTGGGAGCAAGGAAGAGGAGTATCGAATTCTCCATTAAGAAATTATCCATTAAGAAATACGGGGTCACTGAAAATCGTGTGTTGGACTGACCTTGGTGATGAAAGTGCAGCTGCCATCCTACATGAGGCCTCCTCCAGAGAGCACATCACACACGCAGTCCGTCACCGGGGACAAATGCTGCCCAGGTCCTAGTGAATGGACAGCCACAGACAACATTCTTCTTGAGTGGATCAGCTCTCTCCAGAAGCATCCTGACCCTGATAATATATTTCTGACAGCCAAAGAAGGCTGCCAGGATGTGGGAAGCTCTGCATATGAAAATGATGTCAGCTACCTCTGAGAGGGAGGTTGGAAGCAAAATCACTCTGAAAACTCACAGATGGCAAGTACAGACTGCACTGTTTGGGCACCACTCATTTTTGTTCTTTTATTTTGCATTTCCAGGTTCCAACCATCCTGACCCGGGAAACGTTTCATGACAGGAAGCTGAATTGGGTGGGGGCAGAGGGACAGTGAGGAGGGGCTATAGGCTCCATCACTACTTGACAGAATCTACCCCTCCAACACCTCACCTAACCACAACAGATGGTCACCAGGACACTCACACCTGACCCCTTGCCCCAAACTTAATGTCCCCTATGACCTCATTTTTATCTCCACCCACTAAAGCACAAATATCTCCTCTCCTTTTTTCATCTGGCAAGGACTTCCCTTAGGTCAGTGCCGATCTTTCCCTATTTAGTCACCATTGCTTAGCCTGAGGGCTGGCTCCCACCAATACATTCTGGCACCCACAATACTTTCACGAGCTATGTGGTTTATTCCTCTGGTATCTCAAGTCTTTCACAAAAGCATGGTGCTGTGCTCTACACCAGGATATTCCAGAGTGATTTGGCTCACCATCACAGAGTGTTGTCACTACTTCAGAGCCTTGTAAAAATATATTGGCAGGGGTTGTTGGCCATGTAATTAAAAAAAAAAAAAAAACACAGTGTTTGGGCTGCAGTTAAGTGTGTGTATCACTTATTGAAAGTTTATGCTATCAATTAATAAATATCTGCTTTAATACTGCCTGTCATCGATTTCCAGACCAAGTATTTCTTTTGTTCTAAAACAAACAAAAAAAAATCTCTAAGGAGAAGGATGAACTAATGCTATGAACTTGAGTGTGTTAAAAGTTACCTGCACCTTCCCTCTGCTACTCCTTTTACCCTGTCCTTGGCTCTGTGCTTATCTCATACCTGGGTATGCAGCTTTCTAACACATGACTCCAACTCACCTGACTTTCTAAGGATTTCTTTCCTTCTGGACCAGTCAATCTCTCAGGGAACTGTAACCCATACATTTTCTAAAAATAGAAGTGAGCACTTAGGCGTTTGACCCTTTTCTGGGCCACACAGCCATCTTGAGAGCCATCGTGCACTGTCAGCTGTTGCTCATTGTGCAGGCCGCTCAACGTCTATCCCAGGTGCAGCTGGAGCCCATGGGCCAGCAGCTGCAGGGACTGACGCAGGGGCTTCCTTCATGCCCAGCTGGTGGGAACCAAGACCAGTTCTGTGTCTTTAGCTGCGTGGCAATTTGTTTCCAGCCCTGTTTAAAATCTGTAGCCACTGGATCTTCGCTGGGAAAGGACTACCTCTGTACTGTCCAGGTAAGTTGTCCCTCCTGCCGTGGAGGCTGCTTTGCTGATGTAACGTATTGGGCTAACGCGTACCTATCTCCTCTTTTAATGAGGTATTTTAGGCAGAAAGAAAAAAGGACGATCGACTGCCACAGGCTGTGTTGATAGAATCAGCACGCCCTTGGAGTTTTTATAGTCCAGAGTGCTCTTCTGAGGGTTACAGTGGGCATAAACTCAGGGGTTGGTTAGGTCAATCGTTGTTCAAGATGACTGAAAGCTATCGTAAAAATGCACTCACCTTTTATCCTTTCCACCTAAAGAGCACACTCCTGAATGCACCCCATCAATCTCAGCTTTTTCAAAACCCTTCTTTGGATGACACCAAAATGTCCAGAGCACCCAGACTATGGGGGGATGAGGGGAAAGGGGGGTTGGAGTGTAAGCCTGCCTGAGGTAGCAGTGCAATTTTGGAGGTGGTCACAAGGCTAGAGTACTAGAAATTATTGGGTCACTATCTTAGAAAAAGTACAATTAGCAAACTAATAGCTGGAAACCATGTTTACCTTTACCCAGGGTCACTAATGAAAGGCAGAAAGTACCAGAGCTTTTTTAAATATGTATATTGCCATGAGCAACTTGGGAGAAAAAAAGATTTTTAAGAATCTATTCTAAGCACACAATCAGAAAAGCAGACAGAAATTTATATTCAAAGTTTTCACAGCATTATTTATAATAATGAAAAATCAAAACCAGCCTACATTAGAAGTAATAAGGGAAATAGCTAAATACAATTAAGACATATCAATAAGTCAGAATATTGCATAGCCATTAAAGAGGATGTTAACCAAGAAGATTTAATGATGTAGAAAAATATTCATGATTAAGTAAAAAGCAGAATAAAAAAATGTGTGCAGTATGTGTAGGATTATATGAACAGTTCTTAATTCTATGTGGGAGGACTCTGTACCATTTTCAGTTTCTTGTGCGTCTTTCAGATTTTCTGCAAGAAAAATGTATTACTTGTATAAGCAGAAAAACCTAAAGAGATGACTAGAGATTTGAAGTCGATAAGACCGTCGTCACTTTACACAGGAAATAGTAAATGTTTCTCAAAATATTTATTCCCTCAATCGCATGAAAATATGATTGAATTTTAATTGAACAAATACTTACTAAGTGTCTATATTTTGCTGGGTCTTTTCGTTATACATGCAACAAATATTTACCGGAGACTGAGCAGAATGTACAGAAAATTACAAAATAGGTTATCTGCCCCCTTGGAGCTAAGAATCTGCGAGGAATTGGTGATGCTAAGATGAAAGACAGAAAGAAACTGTCCCTCAAGCCACTCTAGAATCTGGGAAGAGAGACAGACAAGTCTGCTGAGGGCACATGGGATGCGGGCTGAGGAGATCCGTCCAGAAAGGAGGAAAGAGCATAACAGGCTATTGGTCAGGAGCCCAGGCTTCATTCCCAATACAGGTAAACGCCTCATGGTTTCTTTCTTGTGGCATATTTAGCTCCCCAGATGTTTCCTCATCCTTCTGCTCAAGGGGATTAACTGTATTCAAAACAGACAAATTTAAAAGAGTCAGTTTTTAATTGAAAGCAAAACAAAACAAAAAATCTCTGAGATCTCCATGTCCATACTCACCCTACTGCTAAGCAGAGGAATCTGCCACTGCCATAGACTGAATGTTTTTGTCCACCCACAATTCATGTGTGGAAATCCTATGTGATGGTATTAGGAGGTAATGCCTTTGGGAGGTACTTAGGTCCTGAGGGTGGAGCCTTCATAAATGGGATTAATGTCCTTATAAAAGAGACTCCAGGAGATCCCTTGTTCTTTCCACATGTGAGGACACAGGGAGACATCCAAGTTCCACATGCCATCTCTTAGAAAACTTGCTCTTCTCTCTGATCATGAAAATCGCGTAACTGACTCGTCACCTTGAATTGCAAAGAATCTGAGTCATATTTAAAGCTTAATTACAGAAATGATGTAGCCACCCCTCGCCCAATATCTGAATATGTTTTTCCTAACTTCGTCTTGACTTTCTACTACTGTGTGTAAGTTCCTCGTTCCTCATTCCTTAAGTTGATTTCAAGACTATTTTCCTGTATGATCTCTGTGGTCAGCAGATAAACATCTTGGTTGGTGGGAAACTGCGTATCGATAAATACATGAAAATGTGATTCCCGAAATTTGTCCTGTGAAATAGTTAGCCCCATTCTGTGTCTCAGTTTTTCCAGATAAGGAAATGAAAGTGGAGATGTGTCAAGTTGTGTAGTGTTGTGTTACCTTGAATATTTGCATGTTGAAAGAGGAGAATCACAGAATGGAGTTTCTAACATAAGGGGAGAGCGGAGATCCTTTTCTTTTTCCTATACCAATAAGCCTGACCTTGACAGGTCAAATGATGTCATGCTCTTCTTATGAAAACATTACCTATACAACTAAGTGATTTTTTAAAACGATGGAAAAAGAATTGTCAGATGATGTAGAAAGTGGCATTTGGTCTCTCAGGGAAGGACTGTGGACACAGACAAGAGGACCGGCTGCCGGAAGGAAAGCAAAAGGGGGGAGGGAGAGCTGAGCAGTTTCGAATGAAAAATTGAATTCATTTTAAAATCTAATTTAAAGTAAAATAGAGCAGCAGATGTGGAGGGAGTTGAAAGTCCTCCTTGGATTGTATCCCCTAAACTTTTCTGTTCTTTCCTTCAGCCTGAACATCATCCTATTTATACCAAATAGCAAAACTGGATTAATTAAGAAATAAAATACTCCAGACAGTTTGTTTCTAGGGATTGTTTGTACATGTAGGAGAGGAAAGAAATACTTGTAATCTTAATTCCTCCAGAAAGAAAGTCCACCAATGCTTTCTACCTCCAACTTTTAAATTATATATTCTTAATGATCTTTAAGTCCCAGAATCAAGCATTGGTAAAATACATATTTATTTTTGCAGTTCATTTACTCTCACAACACATACTTACTATTGAACATGTTCTGTGAGTCAGTAGACATGTGAGCTCCTCTGCTGTGTAGGTGGTTTTAGAGACACTTGGAGAGCCAACATCCAAAATCAAGTCACAGGCCAGATTGGTCAAGAGTTCTGCACAGCTGTCATCAGTGAGACAGATCATATGAAAAAATGAGAGAATAAAACTGCTTCCTTTCTCCTCTCACAGGACAAGTGTAAAATAAAGCAGCCACCGGGAAGCCCTGAAATCTTGTGCTTTTCATGAGATGCATTTCCACTCCCTAGGGATGTGTGAATAGCAGATAGGATACCCAGAGACCCCCTGGTACTAATGGTTTGTCTCCTGCCAGCCATGGGCCTGACACTTGCTGGAATACCTCGAAATTTAATCACAGAAGTTGTCTGGTTCCACCTTCACCTTGTATAAAACCATTCTTTATACACTGGGCTTGCTATTTAGTGATGCTCTCTGATCAAGGTGTTTAATTTTTTTAAAATTGAATCAATAGCTTGATTGACATCTGCTTTTGTATATGGCTTTCTACACATGTTTAAGCATCACAATAAAATAAATGCAAATTCTAGGAATCAGGCAGGAGAAATCAGCTGACGATATTCATATGCAAAGGAACTGATGTTAGAAAAAGTGAGAAATTGCACTAGCCCACAGCAACTGCAATAATATCTAACATTTCTTGAATGCTTACTAGGTGCCAAGCACTGGGTCAGTGCATCCATATTGTTTAGTTTCCTGAGGCTGCCGTAACAACGGGAGGCTTAACAGAAATTTATTGTCTCACAATTCTGGAGGCTAGAAGTCTCAGATCAAGGTGTCGGCAGGGTTGCTTCCTTTTGGGGGCTGCGAGGCAGAATCCTAGCTCCTCCTAGCTCCCGGTGGTTTGTTGGCAACCTTTGGTGTTCCTTGGGTGATAGATGCATTACCCCCCAACTCTCTCCATTCATCTTCACATGGTGTTCTCCCTGTGTGCATGTATCTCTCTGTACAAATTTCCTCTTTTTATAGGGACACTAGTGGTATTAGATTAGGGACCACCCTAATGATGTCATCTTAACAACCATCTGCAAAAGCCCTATTACCAAATGAAGTCACCTTCCCAGGTACTGGGAATTAGGATTTTAACATCTTTGGTGGGGGCACACAATTCAACCCATAACACATGCATTATCTCACTCAACGTTGAAGCAGAGGCTATGATTACTACCATTACAAACTAAGACACTGAGGTTTGGAAAGCTTTGCTTACCTTTTCTGAATTAATTTACTGCATAAATGGCAGAAAAAGCGTTTGTGTCCAGATAGTTTGACTCAAAAAATCATGCTCTTAATCACCCAGTGGTGTTTCCAAAGGAGCACGAGGAACTTTCCTGACCTTTTATTTGTTTGTCCACAGGTTATACTCTGTGATCATCCTGTCTACTCACAGGAATACTGCTAACCAATGTTGAGCACGTCCTATGCATGTTTGCATGATCTCATTTAATCCCCCCAAAAAACAAATTTAGAAGCCAAATACTCTTTACACCAGTTCACAGAGAAGCAAAGTGAAAGTCAAAGAAGTTGAGAATATATGGCCAAAGTCACAAATAAAGTAAGGGTTATGCCAGGATTCAGGTCACTCCCTCCCCAATCTTGACCCTAACGATGTATCTCTCCCTACTGTGATTTGCTGCCTTTCAAACAGAGCTTGGGGAATATGAGGCTATCATTAGGTCACATTAAAAAATAAGAAGGTCACGTAAATCTCACGAATGCTGTTTGTAAAAGTGTGTACAAAACAAACCTTAATTCCTAAGAATTTGAATCAGACAGAGAAGGTGTAGGAAAATATCAAATGTTTGTATGATTACCTGGGCAATCTTGCCTGTAGTAGGTAAATATGTAAAGACTAATCAACCAGGGCAGCTGAGGAATTTTTCTAGATGTAGGCAGTTTTCATTTTTGCATGTGATTTGCCTAACTATGTATGTGGAAAGGGAAAAAGCTTTTATTTAGCATAATGATGGACCAAAACAAAAGGAGAAATCATTTCACTCATGCTTTGGTAAAACACTTTAATCTTTCTTAAATCTCTCTGTGTGTATTTTTGGGCTCAAAGCAACTGACAGACTACTTAGGACAGAAATGTGTTGAGTGCAAATAGAAGAGAGCTTTGGGCCATGGGGATGTGTGCTGAGGAAGGAGAGCTAATGTTTGGCAAGTGTCAAACATCGATGGCCATTGATTAGGAAGAGTCTTTGGCAAAATATATTAAGATTTTCTGGAGGTTGTTGACCATCATCAGTTTTCAGTTTTCTGACATTCACAAAAACAGAAGAATTCAGCTCTTGACTCCCTGGAGGTTTACAGTTCGCTAACTTTCCAGAGTATTGACAGCTTTCTAGTGCCACCATGTGGTCACTTCTCAAGCTATTCAAAAATTCCACCGGAGCCAAACCTGGCAGGGAGACTGAATGATTCAGATATGATTGTGTCGGGCAGCTTGTGAGAACAGTATTAACTACTCTTGCATCTGATGTAGGCAACAATAGTGTGTGTGCTGGGGGAAGGGGAAAGAAAGAAAGGGCTGAGAAGATCCCTGGAGGCAGAGCAAGGGTGGGACAAGGAGAATGCAGGCAGCTGGACTTGGCCATGGAGATAGGCAGCTGGGAGAGAGAAAATGTATCCACTGGGAATTCAGGTGACACTAGTAGGCTTGAGTTCATTGGCAAGGGTAAGGATATGCCCCAACCCTCTTGGGGTGGGTGGGACTGGAAAATAAAACAGGATCAGAGTTAAACTTCAGTTATGGTCTTGCCTGGTCATTGACTCTTTAAAGCGCCTGTGTCTCACTCAGGAGCATGCCAGAAGTCCAGACAAACTCTGCCTGGCCCCTTCCCCAGGAAAGTTCTCCTGCCAACACTGCTGGGCACACTCTTCTCCTCAGCAGAGGAAAGGAATCTAGTCTACAGAGGAGAACCTGGGGTCTGAGTCTCATCATCGCTGGACAGGACAGTAGGAGGATAAGAAGGCTACAAGCTCTGTGGAAATAAATGAAGACCAACCAAATGAGAAAAGCAAAGGCTATTTATTCTGAGCTTGCTCTAGCAAGGGAGTCAGCTACCATCACTTTCCTTCTGTCAGGGACCCCAGGCAGGGAGAGAAATGGGACAGCTTTACAGTGCAGAAAAGAGGAGACTTCAGGTATGTGCTGATTGAAGGCTGTTGGCCTGAGGAAGCTGTAGGCAGGCTAACTGCAAGTGGGGTGTCCTGTATAATTGGTTCGGAGGACACAAATTGCTTTCTCTGATTGGTTCAAAGTTAAAATCAGGGACATAAACTAAGAAAGCTGTCAGTTATTAATCAAGTCCTGGGCCAATTTGGGCCAATTTGGGCCAATTGTTACAGAAGTTATTGTTTAGCTTCGTGTATTGTCACCAGAGGTAGCACTCTGGCTTTCTGTCAATCTGACTTACGGTAAATAGCTGCCTGAGTTGTTTACGGTAGAAAAGGCGCTTGGTTTTCTGGGCAGGTTGCTGCAACTTGTGTGTCCCAGCCTTGGGGGCAGCAGGGAGGAAGCAGCTTCAGTGAGTGGATTCTCTTACGGCCTATGTCCCCTGTCACTGCTTCCCAGGGGGTGAACCCGACTGGCAGCCAGAGGGCCAGGGGAGCCCTGAACATGTCATCCTTCGAGGTCAGCAGATAAGGGCCAACAGTGGATCTAGAGGGCCAGAAGGAAGATAACCAACACAGTCACATAACATGATGTTTATATGTCTGTGATGCCCCTTTACACCCCTTAAACTCAGTAAAATGAGTTGTAAAAGTAAGTGAATCAGATTGTAAATGTGTGTATCAGTGACACAAAGACAAGTTAGGGGGTGAGGGCAAACAAAATAGAGGCATATATCCCCCCCCTTCTAGAGCGCTGAGATAACGCCCCCTGCAGGCCAGGGGCCACTGCATAGGGGCTCTCAGCAGCGCAGAACTCAGTTTCCATTCAGGAAACAGAAGACTGAAGAGTCATTTCTTAGCCAGCCACCGGCCAGAGCTCTGCTACCAAGGAGCACGGCTTTGCAGGTGAAGGGAATAGCCCATGGGAGTGACCCTCACGACTCTCATCTTCACCACAAGCTAACAAAAATCAGGAAGCAGTGCAATTAAAATCTGTCCTGTTAACAAAGAAAGGGTGTGTTCTCCAAGGCTTTTGAGAGAGCACAGCGCTGTCTCACGGGCAGAGGCTAACCACATGAGCCAAGCTGCCTGGACAGCGGTATGGAATAACAGTGGCAGAGTGTGTGCTGCATGAAGGGCAAAGCTGGCACCTGTCAGAGTGTGGGCTTCCAGGCCCCCTGGAGGAAGACAGGTGACATGCCTTCTTTGAATGCATCCATAGGGTGCAAGTCCCAGACAGGCAAAAACAAGGTTTTCCCAAATGAGAAAACCAGCCTGTCCAATCTTCCCACCTTCTCATGGCTAGGCCAAGCTAACAATCTGTTATCAGTCAAGTCCCATCCACCTCTCTCTCTCTCTTTTTTAGTAGTGGTAAAATATACACAAAATGTACCATTTTAAGTATACCGTTCAGTAATAAGTACATTTATGCTGTTGTAAAACCAATCTCCAGAACTCTTTTCATCTTGTAAAACTGAACTAACTGAACTCTGTACCCATTAAACAACAATTGCCCCCCGACCCCTGACGACCTCCATTCTACTTTCTGTCTCTGTGGAACTGACTACTTTAGGTAACTTATATAAGTGGGATCATACAGTATTTGTGTTTCTGTGACTGGTTTATTTCAGTTAGCAAAATGTCTTCCAGGTTCACCCATGTTGTAGAATGTGTCAGAATTCCCTTCCTCTCTAGGCTGAAAAATATTCCATTGTATGTATATTCCACATTTTGTTTATCCATCCATCATCGATGGACATTTGGGTTGCTCCCACCTTTTGGCCATTGTGAATAATACTGCTATAACCATGGGTATACAAATATCTCTTTGCGACCCTGCTTTCAGTTCTGTTGAGTATAGAGCTAGAAATGAAATTGCTGCATATCTCTTTTTTATCCACCTCCATGCCAACTCTTTTCAGAGGTCATGTTGGGGGAAGGGCCTAGGATTTGATGTTACAGCGCTGGGTTTTAAGTCTTTGTGTTACCCTTCTAGAGACTATGTAATCTTGGGCAAGTTTCTTAACATCTCTGAAAACTGTGTTTTTCTTGTATAAAGAAAATATAATACACACAGTATTAGTTTCCTAGTGATGCTGTAACAAGCATGGCCAATGAGATGACTTAAAACAATAGAAATGTATTATCTCACAATTCTGGAAACTAAAAGTACAAAATTAAGGTGTCAGCAGAATTGGTTGCTTCTCGGCAGCTCAGAATCTGTTCCATGTCTCTCTCCTGGCTTCTGGTGATTGCTGGCAATCCTTGACCCCCTTGGTTTGCAGCTGCCTAACTGCAATGCCTGCCTCCATTGTCACATGGCTGTGTTCCCTTGTGTTTCTGCATCTTCACGTGGTATTCTCCTCTCCCTATGCATGTAAGTTTTCCTCATTTTATAAGGACACTATAGTTATTAGGTTAGGGCCCATCCTAATCCAGTATGACCTCAACTTAACTTGATTCTTTCTGCAAAGACCCTATTTCCAAATAAGGTCACATTCACAGGCGCTGGGGTAAGGACTTCAACATTACTTTCAGGGAAACATAATTCAACCCACACCTACCTTGCAGGATCTCTGTGAACATTAAAGGCATGTTGTAAATGCTGAAGCATCAATACTAGGTGGGGGTAATGTTCACAGCTAAGCTGACATTTAGATCGTGTCTCTTCTGACTATAAGAACTTCCTTCTCCCGGTGCCACTTGGTTGAGACTGTTAAGTCCATTCTTATTTACTGAGTGTACCTCTGTTTCCAACTGGGACAGCGTTCACTGTGTGTTTTTAAATGTTCAATGTCATTTTCATCCCTGGGAGAAGAAAAAATATTAAGTAGGGACTTCAGCAGATGAAGTCAGCTCCTTACACTTTCTATTTTTTGTTGCCTTTGGTCTCTGAAGACCACGTCCTCTGCTGCTTTTCATTACCCCCCTTTCCCAGAGGAGAGACAGAAACGGTGGCATGCCAGCGATGTTCTCGGGGAAGTGAAACCGTCAAGGCTGTGAGGTCACAGCGTCCTTCCCTGGTCCATTCAATAGTTGCCACCTCCATAAATACCGCACCCCGGAGAGGCCAGGGCTGCCTTGCTGATATATTGTCTTCAGGTGTTCATCCGTGTCCTCCAGAACGTTCTTCAAGCTGGGACACACAAAACAGATTTACTGGCAGTAGGAACAGAAATGATTAACTCTCAACACTTTAACTATATTGTTGCTAAATGGCATATAAACCCAAGTGCCCTGTTCTCTAGAGAAGTAACCATTTTTCAACATATGAAAAATCAGCATTTCTGGAAGAGATAAAGCTAAGGGAGGATTATTTGTGTTTAAAAAGGATTTTCTATGTGATTTCTTAAAGGAGAAGACTATAATAACAATAACAATAAGGTTTCATTTAAAATTCTTCTGAGCTCATCTTCTTAAAAAGGTGCTACTCGTGATCTGTTACACAGCCTCTGTCCGGGATATGCAGCTCTGGGCCTTGACATGGACTTTTAAAGGTGTTCAGCTGATCTCTCCCATTCAGCAGCTCGTCAACCCTGCAACCAGGCCACTCGGATTGGTGCCAACCCTGCGTTCGACCGTTGAAACTGCAGATAGCCAGAAGGAGAAGTGACAGACCAGGCGACACAAACATCTCAGAGGCTTGGACAGGGCCACCTGGTGATTTATGTACAGAAGCAGCTTTGCTTTAAAATCCACAGCAGGGCAATTTGACTAGGCAGGTCACTAAACCCTAAGACAAAGTCAGAGTTTAAGTGTTGTTGTTCCATGCTCTCTGTGTCTAGTTTGTTTTCATGAGCTGTAGCTTCCTAGTGAAAAACATTAAAGAGCAGTTTCTCATAGGAACAAATCCAGGAACTCGAGACACAAATGGCCACATTCTCCTCTGGCCCTGCCTGCTATTCAAGCCATATGAGGTGGCTAGCCCTGGATGTCACAATCCAGACACACAGAACATCAGGGGAGCTTATCTCCAGTTGTAAAAACCTGCTCAATGCTACTAATAGCAGAAGTAATTTTGCTGGAAAGCCTGGGGAAGATTCTTCCATTTATTACCTCGTGAATCAATTCTAGCTTTAATAGAAAACACATAGGCTGCAGGCTGCAATGCACAATGAAGTACGACATATAAATCCCAGCAGGGTTTTGATGCCAGGACTCTGAAAGGAAAAGAGAGGCCCTCCGTCACCTCCCTTTCACCCATTTTCCTGCTTGGAGTGTGGGAAAGGAGATGCAATTTCTGGAGGGAGCAGCCTTCGTTCTTCTGCTTGTGCCCTTGAGAACTGAGTATGCTGCGGCAGTAAAATAAGGTGGGGGAACCAGGTTGCAGGCTTTGTGCTGCCAGCAGCTGAAAGGCGCGGATGAGATGATGCTGATTACAAGGACTGAAAGGAAGCGGAGAGCAGGGTTCTGAAAATGGCTGAGGAAGGAAGAAAGAAAGGCCCTGTGAGTCTAGGAAAGCGGATATTGTATATTAGGTGCCTCTTGTTGCACTTGCCCTTCAAAGGTGAGGCCCATCCCCACCTGAAGTTAGTTTAGCTGCTTCTCCCAAGGGCCTTCTCACAAGCCCGAGGAAAATGGAGAATCATTTTCACTGAAGAAGCATATCTGACCAGAAGACCCATTACTGTGGCATATAACAAACAATAAAGATAGATGACCAGAAAGTTTATTCTCCCACCCCCTTTCTCAGCACACCTTGACCCTGTCAACTCCTGTCCCAGAGGCAACTCACAAGGACAGATTGCACCATTTCTCAGATAACTGCCTGGTCTTCTTGAACATTCTAGTACCTTTCCTCCCTCTCAAGCCTATTCTCACCTACACATTTTAAACCAGTTCCCACTGCTGGTCTTTAAGCCCTCTCTCTTACAGGGACTTGCAGGCCCTGGCAATCCCAGAAAAGTCCAGCTGAAGCGAGCTGAGGAGCCAGCACGACGCCGTAGCAACGCAGACTTCACAAGCATCTCACACAATTGCGTCTCTGAAGGGAGCGAGTTTTCACCTGCTATTATTGAGTTAGCAGGTTCTTACCCGGAATCAGAAAACCCTAGTCATTTGCATGAAGGGAAAAAAGACTTGAACACAACCCTTTCTTTCTGTTTCAGAGCTGCTCCTCTAGAGCGGGCCCAGGAGAGATTTATAAAACTGCTGCTTGGTCCCTGACGATGAAATGCCAATTAATTTAGTTTTAAATGGGTCACTAAAAAATCCCCAGTGGTGGTTTTTCTCATACTTTAATAGCAGCATTGTAAGAAAATGTAGTACTTTGAGGACGTGCTTAGAATCTTTATCCCCAAAAGGATACAAGTTCCATACCTTCTCTTATTCACCTGAATCTTCTGCCTCTGTGCTGTAAAATGTATCAGGGTATCGATATTCTTTAAGTGTCTTTCTCCACCCCCACTAGTAACCCTGTAGGTAGGAAATCTTGCTGGGAAGAGTGCTCACAGTTAAAGATTTCCAGATAGCTGCAATATTCTGAGAACAGTGAGTCAGCTGTGACAATCAGATATAAGCCTCTGAGCGCTTCGCAGCAGCACAGGAAGCGGCCTGTGGTTTTGACACGGCCCTCTCATAAAGAGGGAGCTCTCTGGGGATTCTCTTAAAATCTCCCAGACACAGGAAAAAGAGACTGATTCAACTTTGGTTGTCCCTGTGTGTCAATCACTTTACTGCTCAGTGACACCCTGGGAGCAAAATCGAAAGGAGAGAAGAGAAAACTTTATTCCGTTTCATGACTGGACCTACTAAAGCTGCACTGGAGAGTATGGTCGGCAGAATAATGTCCCATGCCATAGAGGTCTATGTCCTAACCCCCAGAACCTGTGAATGTGTTACGCAGCTAAAGAGACTTTGCAGGTGTGATTATAAGTGGAGGGTCTTCAGATAAGGAGAGTTTCGTAGATTCTCCAGGTGGGACCAATGCAATCACAAGATTCCTTGTAAGTGAAAGAGAGGGGAAAGAGAGTAAGATTCAGAATGATATATTCTTTAAGTGTCTTTCCTCACCCCCACTAAAGCCATTGCTAGCTTTAAAGATGGAAGGGCCATGAGCCAAGAATGCAAGTAGCGCTAGAAAAAGCAAGGAAACAGATTCTCCTCTACTAATCTTCAGGAGGAATGTAGCCCTGCAGACACCATATTTTAGCACAGTGAGGCCCATTTTGGACTTCTGACCTCCAAAACTGAAGGAAATACATTTGTGGTGTTTTAAACCACTCAGTTTATGGTTATTTGTTACAGCAGCCATAGGAAATTAATACAGGGAGGAAGTTGAAAACAGTATTGTCTAGAAATCAGTGAACTAAAGATCCCAAAGTAATCATTGACATTTGGATAGCTTACATATCTCAGTTGATCCTACAACAATGCCACTAGAATGTAAACTGTTTTACTAAAAAGTAAGTTTTGTGGGGCAGGATCTGTATTTTGTTCACTGCTGTATCCTCAGCACCTAGGAAAGTGTCTAGTTCAATATATGCTGCTAAATGCGGTGCTCAGTCAATAACACTCTGGGCCCATCAGGGAGATATAATATAATCTGCAGGTATCATAATCTTGGTTAGAAATCACTAACACGTTTATTTATCTTTGCTCTCCTCATCTTATTCCAAACCACTGTCCTCCTTGGACACGCCACTGAGCTTGCCATCGCCACCTCTACTCCTCTGCCACGCTCCTCCGTATTCTAGTCCGAGTGAACTTTTGAAAACACGTTAGAGCACGTCTTCCCCTACTCGCACCACAGGCCCCGGGACAGGGAACAAAATGTTTACCAGGGCTGACATGCTCTTGCACCTGCCTTCCTGCCCGGCCTCACCTTAAATCACTTTTCCCATGCCTCTCTTTGATCCAGCCAGAAGTTCAAAGTGCCAAGTCCGTCCTGCCGCAGGGCCTGTGCACGTGCTGTTCCCTGTCTTGAATGGGTTTCTTCCCCCACTTTGCCCCCACCATTACTTCTAGGTAAGTCCCGCTGTCATTTCTCTTACCAAATGTCATTTCATCCAGAAAACCTTCTGTGACCTACACCACCAGATTCGTTGATAGCTCCCACCCTCCCCACATAGAATCCTACATTGTTGATTCATAGCATGTGTCACTGACTTCTCAACACCTAGCCCTAGACTTACTTGTAAGTAAGAAAGCCAGGCATTTTTGTGGCATAAATGAACTTACTGAAGTTCTGTGATTTCCCTAAAGTTACACAGCTTATAGTGCTGGAACTAGAAATAGAACACAGGTGTTCTGGCTTCCACATCTTTCCACGATGCCACATGGCCTCTCTAAGTAATTCCTATTGGGGTGTCTGAAAAACAAAAGAGGAAACACTACCAGGGCTAGAGCAGTGACGGCTGTAGAGCTAAAGTGCACAAAAGAAATAGACGAGAACAAGATAGCCTGGCACTCAGACAAGCCAGCATGACAAACGAACATTGGAGACGAGGCCTCTGGCTTCAAACACAGTGTTTCTCAGTCCAGGAGGAGGAGAGGCAGGGCTCACCACAGAGCCTGGCAAACCTCTGACAGAGTAGTTAGGAAATGGCACACATGCACTATAATTTGGAATCAAAGCTGTGTATGAGGACAAGAAGACTGACAAAAGTGAGTTAGCAAATTGTGACTCTCATAGTAGGTACTCACCATGGACTAAACTGTGTCCCCACAAAATTCATATATTGAATCCCTAACCCTCAATGGGACTGTATTCGGGCTTTTAATACGTTATTAAAGTTAAATGCGGTAATAAAGGGGAGGGTCCTAATCTTATAGCAGTGGTGGCCTAATAAGAAGAGGAAGAAAAAGAGACAGGAAAGCCCCTGTGAAAACGCTGGGAGAAGGCAGCCGTCTGAAAGCGGGAAGAGAGCCCTCATTGGAACCCAACCAAGCTAGCACCCTGACCTTGGACGTCTAGCCTTCAGAACTATGGGAAAATAAATTTCCATTGTTTAAGCCAAGCAATCTGTGGTATTTTGTTATGGTAGCCCAAGCTGATTAAGACAGTGCCCAAATGTTTGTAACATTAATTTAAATTGTGCAATGATTCTGCATAAGAAGATTACAGCAAAATTAATTTTTGCTACAAGGGTTACTGTAGTGGGTATGTGCTATTCTGCCAGCACAGCATCAATACCCCCATTCTTTGACTAACAGTACCCGATTTTCCTTTGGAAAATACTGGACCTCTTTCCATCACCACTCCAAAGCTATCATTGCAGCACTCTGGGTACGATTGTCACTTATATATTCATCTTGCCAAGAAGTGGTCACATGCCCCAAACCAGGCCAGTCTCTAGCAGGAATTTTGAAGCTGAGCACAATGACACAACTGAAAAATATTAAAACTAATTTACTTTGAGGATAGTACCTAGGAAAAAATACTGCCCAATAAATTTTACTATCTAGATTCTTAGAGCTACTCTAAGTCCTGCCCTTTCCAAAGTCTGGTTAGTCAGTTGCTTTTATACTTCAGTGAGACACTCCAGTAAATTCTTTTATAGTTATAATCATTCAGATTTAATTTTGGTTGCTTACAACCAAAGAACCTGACTAATTTGTCTGTCATTTGACATCTGTCTAATCTGTGCTACTGATCTTGTTAATGCCAATGAATTATTTTGATATAATTATGCAACTAAAACACATATACATTATTGAAAGCTATCTATGATTTGGAAAGAGTTTTATTTTAAAAGGGTTCAATGATTAGTATACACATTAGAAAAAAATGTACTGTTTCTGGAAACATTCTTTCAGCTGATGTTTTCATCAACAAGAGAACCCTAATAGGGCCATTGGGTAACTCATCTGAAACAATGAAAAGAATAGAGATATGTATATAAAGAGGGTGCCAAAAATATGTGTATATACACATTTTAAGAAAGGAAAACTGTATTAAAATTATAATACTCAATATACTGGTAACAAAAGATGAATACAAAAGTCACATTTGACTTCTGCAATTACAAGAGGTGCTCACAGTGGTTACCATCAGTGTCCAGACACTTCTGATTATGGTGAACTACTTGAGCAATGCTGACCAAAGTGTCCACTTGTGTACATGTTTTTTTGGCACCCTGGTATATAAAAATATTAAAATGGCTTGGATGCCACAGACCTAAAAAAATAGAATTCTAACAAACCGATTTTACTCAAATTCTAATCTTTCTTTTGCACAAAGCTTGGATTTGGGCTTATTATTCTCAGTCTATTTTAACAGTTGTACTGAAAATCTACATCAAAGATCTGGAACCAGCCGGTGAATCAGAGGGAGCTGTAAGGGCAAATTACCATGACTTTTGTGGCAATATTTCTGAATTGAGGAAACTTGGCTGTCTTTTCCAGGTTTAGTACGTTTATACTCTTCTATTTTGATGAAAAGAATGGAGGATGGGATGACACTTGATGTGTAATGATGAATATTTGAGAACTACTCGTTTGCTCACTGAAATAGCCCTAACATTTAAAATTGTCTTTTTTTTAAGAATACTTTAATTTGCAATTATTTTTATTGTAAAGCCTATCCTTTTCAAAAAAGCACTGTAAAAAAAATGTATCTGTAGAGTTGAAAGAATCGTAATAAACTTCCAGGGCGTTTGAGAAACAGAGCACTACCAGTGCCTTCAAGCCTTTTGTGTGCTCCTCTCCAATTACTTCCCGATCTCTCGCCCACAGAAGTAGCTACTATCCTGTATTTTGTGTTGATCATTCTCTTGCTTTTCTTTATAGTTTTAGCTCCTATGTATGGACTGTAAATAATATATTGTGCATATTCCTTTGTGACATGCATCTTTTGTTCAACATTGTTTCTTAGGTTACTTAAGATTGATGCATGTACTTTATTCATTTTGCATAGTATTCTACTTGATAAATATACCATAATTAGTTGATCCATTTATGAATTCTTTAGGATTTTTTTTCTCTTACAGAGTTAAAGCTTCTGTGAACATGTTTTCTATTGCAAACGTGCAAAACTATCTTTAAACTACATACGAGGAATGGAATTGCTAGACCACGGATTATGCACAAGTTCAACTCTCCTAGGAAATGCAAACATTTTTTTGACATGGTTGTACCAGTTTATATTCCCACATGCTGGTGACAGTTTCCATTGTGCTATACCCTTGGATTGAGAAGAAGCAACATGGCTTAATGGCCCTGGTGTCTCTTTCTCTCCAGAAAAATGACAAGAGGATAGGGGACCCACACAACATGGTAATTCTTCTGCCTTTATTTTTTTTCCCTCATGTGGTCCTAGTGAGTGTAATTGTGTCCCTTTCATGACAGAGAGTGGTGGACTTCTAAATTTTTGTCACTTAGATGTGCAATAGTAGCTGTGGTAGCTCACGTCCAATGTGGCTTTCAATAAGTCTTGCCTCTTGGTATTCACCTCCTTGTATACTGCACTCCCGCAATAAATACAGTTGATCCGTGTCAACAATAAGATATTGCAGAAATGATGGCCTATGATTTCTGAGGTGAGGTCATAAAGGGCATCAACCTTGCCTGGCTTTCTTTTGGATCACTTGCTCTGAGAGAAGCCAGTTGCCATGTTGTAAGGACACTCAAGCAGTTTCTCCACATGGCAACAGCCAACAGCAACTTGTTAGCCATGTGAGTGAGCCATCTTGGAAGCAGATCTTCCAGTCCCATAGAAGCCTTTAAAAGACTAGAGCCCAGCTGACTTCTTGAGTGCAACTTCATGAGACATCCAGGCAAGAATCACCCAGTTAAACCACTCTCAAATTCCTGACCCACAGAAAATATGTGGGATAAATGTTTATTGTTAAATTTAAGGGCAAAAGGTAACTGATCACTTATACAGTTCATTTTAATTTTGGTTTTCATTTGCCTGATTACTAATGAGGTTGCCATCTTGTCCTATGGTTATGACTTTTTGTGTTCCTCTTTTATAAATCTGCCTTATCTGTGTTCTCTATGTTTCTATTGATTTGTCTTTTATTTACTGATTCTTTGAAGTTTTTATATTCCAGATACTAATCTTTATCAATAATATAGGTTGCAAATATTTTCTCTCAATTTTAGGTTTGTCTTTTTATTCTCATTACTGTGTCTTTCGATGACCTGAAATCTTAATTTTCATGTGGTTGAGTGTATTAATCTTTCCCTGCAATAATCTGTACTTTTGTGTCTTCTTAAAGAAGGCACAAAAGTACAGATTATTGCAGGAAAAGATTCTTCCTTACTCAAGAATTTGAAGATATTCCCTATATGCTATTCTAAAATTGTATGATTGTGCCTTTCACATTATGTCTTGAACCACTTAATTGAGTTTTATTTGCTGATATAAACTTAGAATCCATTTTCAGGCTTTTTTAGTATATGGGAACCAAATTGTCCTTAGGCCATTTATGAAACAGTTTACTCTTTCCCAGTGATCTGTGCGAAAGAAGTTTCCATATATGCACAGATTTCTTGATTTCTTTCTGGACTTTCTTCTATTCTGCTCCATTTGTCTATTTGTCTCATCCTACATCAACATCATATTCTTAATTATATGGTCTGACAATGAGTCATCATATCCAGTAATGCAGGTCTTCCTGCCTTTCTTCTTCCTCCTCGTCCTTTATTCATTCTTTCACATACATTTTCAAATTATCTTGTCAAATTTCACAAAAAACACAGTGGTTTTATCATTTTTCCATAAAGGAATTACATATTTTTGTCAGATTTATTTTGATTTATATTATATTTTAGGCCATTGTACATAGTATTTTAAATGAAGTTTTCTAAATAATTATTGCTTGTGTATAGAAATGCAACTGGCACACATACATATATACATACCTATGTATATTCACTTTGCACTCAGCAACTCTGACAAACTACTTTTTACTGTCATTATTTATAGATTATTTTTTTATAGACAATCATATCACCTGCAAGTCACATTCATTTTGTGTCCCTTTTAATCTTTAAACCTTTTATTTTTCATGTTTCATCACACAATGCTGATTAAGTGATAATAATGGCCTCCTTCTCTTGTATCTAACCTTAAAGAAAATGCTTTCAACACTTAACAATAAATATGATGTCTGCTTAGGCTTTTTGTACATGCTTGTCATGGACACTGTGATATGCCTTGAGGTCCCCCTCCTGAGCTGAAGTGATTCTCCCACCAGCTAGGAGCGCTGGGCACACAGCCTTTGACTGTAGCTTTCTTCAGCTGAAGAAAGTCACCTTGCCTCTGTCACACCCACTTCCTGTCACGCCCCACTCACCTCAGGTGACTGGTTGGCATAGGGTATATTAGCCTAATCTACTCACTCCAAGTTAGAACAGTTCCAAAAGGCTCACCTCCTGTCTCAGCTCTCTTTCTGGTTGCCTAAGGCTTTCCTTGAGGCTACAGAGCAGCCCAACTTCTCCTCCCTCTGCCCAAACCTATTTCCTTCCTTTCTCTTCCAGATACTGACACTAAGAACACACCCTAATAAACCTCCTGCCTGTTAATCTCTATCTCAAAGTCTTCTCTCTATTTTAAAATCTTTTTGTTGAGGAAGCCAAGCTGTGACAATAACTGTTATCAATTTACCAACAATTTTTCTAATATGAATGAATATTGAGTTTTTCTAGTGTTTTTCCTGCATCTATTGAAATAATCACATGATTTTCCTTTTAATTTGTTCATGAGTTGATAAGTTAAAAGTAAACCAACATTACATTTGTGGAATAAATGCAATTTCATCATAACATAGTACCTTTTTTATATATTTTTAGATTCAACTTGCTAATATAATTTTGTTTAGGATTTTTGTGTCTATGGTCATGATTAAGAGTTACCTGATTTAGTTAGTTAGCTAGTTAGTTAGTTAGTTAGTTAGTTTTTGGTTTTGCTTGTAGTATCCTTGTCTAGATTTGGCATCAAGATGATATTGGCTTCATAAAATAAGTTGAGGAGTATTCCCTCGGTTTCTTTTCTATGAAAGGATTTGTATAAGACTTGTCTTTAACTAGAGAGTTATTGTGATTATTTATATTTTTGGATTTACTTCTATCACTGTATCATGTGTTTTCTATTTGTCTTATAGTTCTTTTTTCTCGTCTTTGCTATTTTCTTCCCCCCACCCTCCTTTAGCTTTCTTCCCTTCTTTTAGATTAAGACATTTTGTTTGGTTTTTCCCATTCCATTTTTTCTTCCTGTATTTTTCTGTTAGTTATACTATCTCTAGTCTTTTAATAGCAATGCAAGCTATTTTAATATACATACTTGAAAACTACAGTTAATCTTGCTTTCCAGAATTCCTGCTTTTACTTCTGTTTGGTGGTCTTCAGTTTCCTTACTTTCAGTTTCCTTCTTTTCCTTACCAGTGCAAGAAGGAAGGAGAGAAAGAAGGAAAGAAGGCTTTAAAAGACTATTTATCTAAGATTTTAATATTTCAAAGAGAAAAGTCATTCTGGATAGCTAATATTCCACACTATCAGAAATGGAAATATAAATTATCTTTCTAACATTTTTAAACCAATTAAGACAGCAGAATAAATTAGTAAAATAATCCAGAATAAATTAAAACTCACATGAAAGAGCCTGTATAGGAACTGAGCTGTAGAATACAGTTGGTAATTGCCAATTAGTAGAGTTTACTTATGTGCCAAACACTTTGCCAAGGTTTCTCCTCTGAACACAAGCTTCCTCCTGAGAATTTACTGATTCTCACACCTCTGATAAAATTATCACTCATTGGTCACACAAAAAGTAGCCACAACTGAGTGTAATCAAGTACAATCAAACAAGATTTACTATGCCCCAGTTCTTCCACTCAGTGAGAAGTCTCAGACCAGTAATATTTAGGAACAAAGTCTGTCTTTATTTCCAGGTTTAGCTCTTTGTCCCCTGATATTTTCAACTCTAAGTGTTTATTAAAATGAAGGGAGTATTATGTGATCATATGGGTTCCAGTACAACCCATCCTCTACACTCCTTACTACCAAGGGAAAAGTTAATTGAAATCTAATGTTTCTGAAAGGTATAACTTAAAGCCAAAGCAGTAAATAGATTTAACCTCAAGTGCCAACTTCCAAGGATTGGTAGGAACTATTCGGATCACTACACTGCAGAGAACTAGAAGGCTGCATCCTCATTCCAAGGAAAAGAGAGCTATAATCTATTAGATATACAGCTCTCACTGGACAGGATAGACAGGTCACAATGGGGAGTGGTTAAGGTGTGAAAAAAAATCAGATATTGAGTAATAGGGAAGGAATTTGCAAATGAATGAGAAGTGACATTTACGCCTAGAAAAGCTTTCTCTTCAAAAATGTAGGTTTGGAGTATAGGAGTTACTGAAACTGGGGCACATGCAGCTGTAGAAGCACAGCTGACAATTTTAATAATCTTGTGGGTTTGGAGTTGTATCAGAACCTCAAACAAAAGCTGTTGTCTCTAGCCAAGGCAGCCTAGTAGGAGTTAGCAGGGTTTGCAGCCAACTAACTTATTGAAAATTGTATTTCACTCGCAACCATAGACTGCTAAGAGAAAAATATTTATCAGATAGGGGCAAAGGACTAAAATTAATTCTGCACTTATTGGACGCTGGCTAACTGTAAATTTATTCTTTGTTAGATAAATATATTCTGAGGCTCAGTGTCATTAACATCTATAGGGAACTTGGCATTTCTTATTTCAAAACAGAAAATAATATTGATGGAATACTTTTATGGAAAAAAACCTTTTTAAATTTTATTCTCAAAATGGGACATGATTAT